>NC_135312.1:123437803-124082386 GCF_048772815.1 Callospermophilus lateralis | reverse complement strand
AAACACAGAGTTAAAGTCATCTCTGTCCTAGACGGAGAGTCCTGGATTTAATTCCCCACGACCCCAGCTTGATGTACTCCAGTTTCCTCCCACTGCATAGGTTGAGCCTCGTGACTTTTCCTTCCACCCTTGAATTTCCATCTACACCACATCTTTGGTTGCACTTCTTCCCTCTTTCCATCCACCCAAACAAACAGAATAAACAAAAACAAAGACCACAACACAACACACTCCTCCTCTTACCCCAGCAACAGTGGCTCAAGTGTCCTGCTAGTTAGTGTAGCAACTAGTAAGTGAATGACTCCTAACTAGCAGACCTAGAATACTGAGCTTGGTTCTAAATGCAAGATTCTTTCCACTTGCCCTGGCCCTGTCTAGGCTATGCGTGGGGCCAGATGCACACTTAAGAGTGGCCTGTAGACCAAATCCCTAGCGTGTCTCTCAAGAATGTGCAGTGTCACACATAAGTGCTGGCCCTGAAGTTCATAAAACTTTTTTGGGTGTGCATTTTTTTTTTCTGTAATTAAGTAGAGAGCCATGCAATATTTTTAATGTTGCTTAAAAAAAGTCTAATGCCAAAAAAAAAAAAGCCCCAAATCATGATGTTTCCAAAAAGTTTATTTTATGCCTGACCCTTGCAGGGGTCTAGATATTTCAGGGTCTTCTTTCTCCCCAACACTTGCTACCTGCTTTCCAAGCCTTTCCTTCTCACAGGATAGAGCTGTTTCTTGCCACCCATCCAAATGGCTGACTTAACACGTTTACAAGCCAGTTTACACTGATGCATAGTCCATCAGCAAGAATATTGATATAAAGTATTTTTCTGCATGTTTCAGTATATTTCATGCTTTCCAGTTTTGAAAGGGAGAAGGAAGTTGAAGAGAAATGAGACCCAAGGAAAGATAACAGGTTTTTGTACCTTGAGTTTTTGAGAGGGCTGCCCTGACTGGCCCTGTTTTCTTTGTGTACTTTGAGATATTCTTGTCCTGTGTGACCAGCTCCACACAGCTGGAGAGTATGCCCCAGGGGAGGAGCGGGAACCTTTGCTTTCCCAGATATTTCTCTCCAAAGGGAAAAGAAATGGAGAGGCAAATGGGGTGATGATGTTCATCTATTGAGCCACTTTCCCCCCCCCCCCCCTGTGGGGGAAAAATACTCCCAAAGGGATAGAATAGTGATTACTTCCAGGGATTCCATATTTCCCCAAATGATCCTCTCCCCAAAGTTATGCCTTGGGGTTCCTCACTGAAAAACACAGGCAGGAGGGCTGTGTGCACTGGTGAAGGATCACCAGTGAAACATCTCAGTACCTTCCCAGCAAGCTCTGCTACCTTCAACAGCAGGTGAGAGTCACCTACCGCCCCAGCCTCAGGTGTGTATTGCAAAGTGTGAAGGCGCATCAAGTGACTTGCATTACAAATTAAGCTGGCGGAGCTCCTTCACATTACAGACTTCTTTTAACCTCCAGTCTAAGAAGGCTTAATGAGAAATAGTCTGTCAAATTTCATGATTTCAAGTCTCTGCTCTTGTTTCTAAGGAGGACACACACTGTGTGGTGCAATTAGAGGAAACCAGGCTGAGCTTTCGTCATGCAACATGTAATGCCTGGAAGCCAAATGATGCAGTATTTTTAGTTTTAATTACTGGCTTGTTCTCCACTCCCTGCCCAACGACCTCCCTTGCTTTCTCCACAGAATCTTAATACATTCTCTTCCCCTCAAATCCGATTGGCTACATAGATCTTCATTACTCTCCAAACCTTCTCACTCTCCAGTAAAATAAAGGGAGGAACAAGAAATCAAACCCAATGAACCTGTTTTACACATCTTCCCCCATCCAGGGACAAGAACTTAGCCATCTTCTAAAGGCTCCAGTGAGGTGGGAGGTGTCAAAAACACCCTTACCTCCCCCAGTCAGTTTTCGACTTCAAAAAAACAGCTGTGGTAAAAATATCTCCCAAGAACAGCCAGCTGTTTATTTATAAATCTGCGCGCAGGGAAGCTTGATTTTCTCTGAAGTGTTTTCAAGAACATGCACGGTGTTTGGGTGAGAGGGGCCGGGGTTACTGGCAGCGAACCAAAGACTGCGGGCTCCTCGGAGGGATTGTCACAAAAGGGCTGCCGGGGGGGATGAGGCCGGGGTGACAACGACGTCGCGAATAACTGGCTTGAAAATGCCCAGAGCTGAATCGGGCCTTTTTCAGACGTTCCTCGTCGGGGCCCTGGGAGCAGCTGCTGTTCTCCCCGCGCCCCAGCAGATGGTGGTGTCAGCCCGGCGCTCCGCACGCGGCCGCCCGCTCCGCCCGCGTCCCCTCCCCTTGCAGATGGCTTAATCAGGACTCGGCTCTCCCCCGCCCCGCGCGTCTGGGCCGCCGCTGCGGACGTGGAGCCAGGCAGTCAAGTGTTACTGCGTACAGCAGGTAGCCTGGCAACTGAGAGCATAATACCGAGCAGATGGTGTTCGCACGGCGTGATGGACATCACACACGACAGCCTGAGACAATCCAGGAATTCCCTGGTGACTCGAGGCCCTCTTTACACAAAATGAGTTCTCTCTCCGTTGCCGTGTATCTCTGGGGTTATCTCCCCCCTCTCCGAGTGACACCGAACTGGTTTCTTATTACCGACTTTCCTCCCAGCCCGCGGGGAGGGCTGCAGGTGGGGGAGGGCGCGGGAAGGGGACGTGGAAGGAAACGGAAGGGAGAGGGGACAGGCTGGGGGCGGGAGGGGACCGCCGATCGGCCCGGGGCGCGCAGTCCGAGAGGGATTGGCTTCCCGGTGGTCGGGGCTGCACCAGGCGCGCGCGGGGAGGGGCGGAGGCGCGGGCCCGGGGACTGTCGCAGCCACCGCCTGGGTTCTGCCACCGCGCGGTCTACCAGCAGCCTAAATGAAATTTAGGATTTTCGTTAAAAAGTCCCCGGGGGCGTAATTTACCCTCTCGACTCGAGCCTGTCTGCTTACAAGTCCTTCGGGGCCTGGGGCTAAGCAGGCGGCAGTGGGGCCCGTGCGCTCCTGGTCTCCCTGTGCACGCGGCCCTAACAAAGAAGCCGGCCCCAGGGTCCCCGCGCTGGTAGGGCGCGTGGCCAGGCCAGGCCCCAGCCCTGGGGTCTCCGAGGGCCTCAGCCAGCGCGCTCATGGCCTGACTCGGCCACTCGGCTTGTGCCAGTGGTCTGCGGGATACCGAAGGGAAGTACGCATGGACAGAGTCACAGCCGTGGCTAGGAAAAACTAGGAATAAATGAATAGACATAAAAGATGTCCCAGAAAACAAATCTGTGTTACACACACACACACACTGAACTGGGTCAAGTAATTTTTTTTTTTTTTAAATCCATCTTTGGGCCAAATGGAATTTCCACTAAATTCTATTTATCAGAAGACCTCTATGTCCAACCTCTTGGTATGCAGAAGCTTTCTCCTGTCAAGGTACTATCAAGTTTTGAGTTTCAGAGGCGGAGGTCTGTGAGAGGTGAAAGCTAACATCACAGGGTTGGGCAAGAGTTCAACAGTCTCAAGGCAGGGAGCAGCCAGGGACAACTGCAGTGGGGCAGAACCAGGCCCCTGGTGGTGACAGCCACAGGTACAGGCAAGCCATCTGACCTCTCTAGCTCAGTACCTGTCCCCTGAAATGAAAATCAGATTTGACTCCTCCTTGACAATATAAATTTGAGATGGAAATGATTAAGATGTACGCCCCCCCCCCCTTGGGTACAATCAGAGGCTAAATCAGGGGTTCTTGAAGTGTGTTTCCAGAAGCAGCAGCATTAGCATCACTTGGGAGCTGGTTTGAAATGCATGTTCCAGGTTCAACCCCAGGCCCCTGAATCAGATCCTCTGGGGGTGTTTTTAACAAGATATCCAGGTGATTGCCCATGCCCCATAGTTTGAGAATCACTGGGACAAATTCAATCCAGTCTCTTGGTCACTGACCATCTAACCTAGGCCTGAAATAGGTTACCAACCTGCATTTTCAAAGGCAAGCCAGAGTGCTGAGTTGCTTATGTTTTATTGCAAATTCTTCTCATTTGGACAAAACTCTCATTTGCTCAGGGCAGTGAGGTTTGCTATGCAAACCCAAGAATTTCAAAGGGAGTTCAGGGCCATGATTCTTCCAGGAAGGAGAGTACTCCAGTTGTAGCTCTGCTGTGGAGGCTGAGGGGCAGCCCAACTGAGGTAGGTGCAGCCCGACTGCATCTGTTGCAACACCCTTGCTAAGGGAGCATCAGTGTCACTAGACTTCCCTTGGTGTGATATAAAGGCAGCACCATAGAAAGCTGTGATTTGAGGAAAGTCCCCTCTGGTTGGAAAGGGTTCTCCAAATATGGAGAAGACCATACAATGGAAGAAGATAACTAAACATGAATGAGGCACCTACAACAGACAGAGCACTCTGCCAGGTGCTTTCACCTGTTTAATTCAATTCTTTTCTTGATCAGCCTCCCCACCCCCAGTCTCTGGGAGGTTAAGAGACTTGTCTGATGTTCCACAGTGGGTGGTGGCATCTCTGGGATTCTGACTTCTCCATCACTGTCATGTGCATTTAGTCTTAATTGAGCAGACCACCCAGGAGCATTATGGGGAAAAGAATCCCCGAAAGGGAAAGGAATGGACCCAGAATAAAAAGGTAGAATGACTAGGATCAAAGAATGAAACTGAAAGTGCATAAAAAAATATACATCATGTTCAAGTTTACTGCCTGGTATCCAAATCAGGATGCTCCTGATGTATCAACCTTGACATTTAAAGAAAGGGCATAAGATTAGACAATCCAATCATACATGGGAGAAAGAAACAAAACATAAAATAAGACCTTAGAATCCCCTTTGAAGTTGATCAAGTGTCAGGGCAGAAATGTGGTTTCTGTATGGTGATATCTTGTACAGATTTCCCTTTCTCCAAAATGATTTTGCACTGTAGGTTTGGAGAACTGCTTACAATAAATTTATAGCAGAGTCCCAATAAGATCCATCCCATTTACACCCTGGTGTTTCAGAAGATTATTAAAGAAGGGTGGATTAAAAGGGTTGCTTTATGATGTGTGGTGGTTGTAACCCCAAGATAACTGAATTTAAGGGCACTGATTATTAATTTAGGAATCTTATCATAGAAATAGCAGTAACTTAGGGCCCAATAGTAGTAAGTTCTCTGTTTAACCTTCAAGAAGAAGCAGTCTGCATTGGGGGAACCCAGCAAACTTGGACAGGAACTTAGCTCCCCTGTGGGCCCAGTGACTGGCACACTCTGACCACAAAACAAGTAGCTTGTGGTCATACTGCCTTAGCTCTTGGTCATGTAGCGCATCCTCTGGGGTGAGGGAAGTCTGAGGTTCTAGCTGAGCTCCTGCAAAAGTGGGGACCAGGACTTTCAACTTGGCATTTTTTCTAAATTTCAATGAGCAGAATGGAGTTTCTACCTAGACATTGGATAAAGTAACCATAGTTGGCCTTCTTCATCTGTGGGTTCTGCACTTGAGCATCAAAAATCTTCAAAAAGACAGTGCATCTGTGGTGACATGTATAGACTTTTTCTTGTATTATTCCCTAAATATAGTATTAACTCTATTGACATAGCATTTGTGTTCTATTAGGTATTGTAAGTAATCCAGAGATGACCAAGTATATGAGACGATGTGTGTGGGTTCTATGCAAACACTAAGCCATTTTATATGAGGGAGCTGAGCAGCCACAGTATTGGTGGGGGTGAGGGGTAGTGTCTTGGAACCAATCCCAAGGGATAACTAAGGACAACTATATTTTAAAAATACATGGTTGGCTGATTCCCACCCTGCCCTCCATGCCCAATCATTTGGGGGAAACTTAAAATGAGGTATATGAGGTGCAACTGGGGTGGTGGTTGGGGTGGGTGGTGTTGGTGGTGGAGATGGCCCTATGAAGAACTGCTTGTCTGAGCTAAGGATGGGACCCTCTGCTAACTATTAAGGAAAGGGTTAAAGTGGTCAGCTCGGTGAGAGTGCCATCAGCCACAAGGAAGGCCAGGCTTTCAAGGACTTCCTTGGGGGTAAAAATAACAAAAATACCATTTGTCCTTATCAGCACTTTGACCATCTTTACCATAAGTCCCTTCAGTGAAGACACAACTTGGAGAGTTATGTTTTTCCTCTGCCTTTGATGTAAATTATAGAGTCCTTTTGATCCCTTTGTTGTGTTTAATTCCACCACCAAAGCAACTCCAAATTGGTTAAAAGTTCATTAGTGTGCAACAATAGAAGCTTGATTGAATAAATTATGGCATATCCATACCATGAATACAGGTCAGCCAATAAAAATCATGCTTTCTTAGACTAGCTGATCACATGGAGAAAGGCCCACAATATATAGTTGGGAGAAAGGAAATAGAAACAGTTTCTAAAATACTGCCACATGATAATATTACTAGACAAAGTTTTTGTGACTTTAATTTTTAAATTCTTTCAAATTTTCCATTATGAATGTATATTACTTTTAACTAATATACTATTAAAAAACTCCTTAGTAGTCTAAATTGTTATGGACTGGAATGTACTAAGTTTTCAAGGGACCCAGGTCATGTCTAGGACTGGACTAATTTTCCTTGAGTCTACTTTATGCTCTGGAGTGTGAAAGTTCCTCCTTCAAGGCCTGCACATGGTGTGATCCACTGATTTTGGGGTCCAGATTCTACACACAGGCTGGCTTTTCCTTGCTTCAACAAACAGCTCCCACGTCCCAGGCAAGGCTCTGAAGGGCACTGACCATCTTCCAGGAATCCTTTGATCCACCTGGTTGAGCTCACTACCCTGAGCTCTGTGGCTTTTCTCCATTCTAGGCTGGAAACCGCAGAGCAGGGATCAAGCCAGCCAGATCTTGAGAGTTCAAGAACTTGAGAGATGTAAGAGACTGCCCCTTGCCTCCACAGGTCACCTTCTCTGTGGGGAAGCAAGCCTGAGCTTCTAGGTGACGACACCTGCCCCACAGAGGCCAGCATCCAAGTGGCTGCTGTCAGGACATGTGGACTGTATGTGGCTCATCAGCTGCTCCAATAGGCTATTTACTGCATGATTCCACCTTTCTTTCCTTGATTTGCAAGCCAGGAGGGGCAGCCTTCTCAGCTGTCTTCCACAGAGCTACTAGGAAGATGTCCTTTCTTCTCGAGCTACTATTTCCCCCACCCCAGCCTTTTCTCAGGGTCCTGCCCCTCTGATGAAGTCATCAAAGATTGCATAAGGGATGCACAGGCCTATCTTGTGTTATACTGGGAGGCAGGCCAATGTTTCCATTTATAGACAAGAGCATCACCACCCCGCCACATGGAGCCCTCCACTGCAGCCGCTCGACAGGAAAGAGGGAAGGACTGCTGGGGTTCAGCTTCCTCCATCAGTTCCAGACCCTCCTAACCTGGGAAGGAGGGCAAGGGAGACCAGCTCCAACTGCCGAGAAGAGCTGCTTCTGCAGAGCTCCCACGCTGTGTCCCACTGACACTGCCGGAGGGGTTACCTGTCAGCCTGCTCTCTTGGTTTTCTGACTGCTGAACCTGGCTATGGGCAAAACACACTGAGTCACAGGAGGCTGTGGCCTGTGATGAGGGTCCTGCCTCGGCCTTCCTAAGAGCAGCAGCCTTCTCTGTGGAGGGGCTGGGGCTTCAGGAAGGTAGCAAAGCAGAAAAATGCAGCAACACTGGGAAATCCGGGATTGGTACTTTACATATTTAGAGATTCTGGCTGAAAACCAGCTACTGGAGGAAGAAGTCTAGGAGAGGGGCTCACCCCTGCTCAGAGAGAGCCCCGGGCCAGTGGGGCTGGGGCAGAACGGACCCTGAACCTCACATCCACAAAGACCCTTGAGTGTAGATTGTTAGATCTATTCTTCAATCAAGCTTTGACACAGAGACACCGAGATGCCCTGATGGGATTGAAAAATAGCATCTATTTTATAGCTTTCAGCTGTACCCTGTTACAGGAGAGACTTCTCTGTCCATTGTCAATTAATATTCTTTCTGTGTTCCCTGTATATGTTACTAAGAGTATAATTACACTGGCCTGCACTTTCAGAAATTATAACATTGCTTTTCCCTCCCCTTAACCCTGTAGACATTTCTTCATTTTGTAAATATACCTGAGGACTCTAAAAAAAATAGATGTGGCCCAGACATTTTC
The DNA here is from genome assembly GCF_048772815.1 of Callospermophilus lateralis. NCBI lineage: Eukaryota > Metazoa > Chordata > Mammalia > Rodentia > Sciuridae > Callospermophilus > Callospermophilus lateralis. Next base: position 124,074,256 of record NC_135312.1, on the reverse strand, counting down.
TTTAATTTTTTCAAGAGAAAAACATAACGAATTTATTAATATGCACATGGACATGGGAGCCATAAAAATAGGAAACTAAAAAAGACCAGGTAGTTAGGGCTGAAATACTCTCTTCAAAGGGGAGAGGGAAAGGGGAGGCTAGTGGAAATTTTAGAGATGAAGTAAATTATTTTTTAAAGAAACGAATGATCCCAGAGAATGTACAATGCCCTAGTACAAAGTTCCTCTGTGACTTTGGTATTTTCTTAACCTTGAGACGAGCTGGGAACAAACTGGGATAAAAATGATCTTAGAAAACGCGTACCTGAAGAGTCTCCTCCATTCATTCCACTTGCATTTCGGTAACCACAGCCCCTGAATCCACACCCTGCACACGGTTACCTGGGCAGAGCAGTCTGGAATCATTAGAAATCATCCTCGCTGCAGATTTTTTTTTTTTTTTTTTTCCACCAGGGATTGAACTCAGGAGCTCAGGGGCATTTGACCACTGAGCCACATCCCCAGTCCTATTTTTTTTTTTTGTGTATTTTATTTAGAGACAGGGTCTTGCTGAATTACTTAGCACCTTGTTTTTGCTGAGGCTGGCTTCGAACTCACGATCCTCCTGCCTCAGCATTCTGAGCCACTGGGATTACAGGCATGGGCCATGGCGCCCAGCTCCCTTGGCAGATCTTAAACTTCCACTCACTTTCACCACAGCTGTCTCAGATGGTACAATGCAGCAGAGCTTGGCCACTAGCTGGCGCTCATAAATATTTGCTCTCATTATTATCACTATTAATAATAATGAGGAAATTAGAAATGTTAGGTGGAGCCTAGACTTTCCACTCCTGGCTTGTTTTTTTTTTTTCTAAATGGTCAGATCCGTTCCTTAGCTCTAGGAAGGAAAATACGCCTTTTTGCTTAGGATAAAAACGAAGTAGGTGGCTAAAGTAGATGGATCTAGGCTGGAGTGGGAGGGAAATTTATGTGAAACTTTTATTTGAAGTGAGGAATAAACCCGTTCCTGTTGACAATAGCAATATAGGTCTAAGATGGGGATCATAAGCCCAATATATTTTGCAACTCAGCCTCTGTGGAAAAAACTTACATGTTTTGGCGTATGTGTCTTTTAAGTAGTCCCAGTTTTCTATTTCTTTCTACCAGAAGCTAAAGCCGACACTGACCTCCTTACCACGATTGTACCTTCAATATCCACTCCTTCCCCCATATCCTTTTCTAGAAGTTTCTTGGGTTAATTCTCCCTCCAGCTAGTTGACCCCCTTTCAGTGTCCAGGTGGGATCCCTGACAGCCTCCGAGAGCCACACACCCACAGCTTCCCGTGTGAGCTTCTACAACCCCTGCCACTTGGCAAAGGTGGCTGCTTGCAGGAGGTGAACATCAGAGCAGGGGGCAGATTGACTCTGGAGTAGGACAGGAGGTCACACCTGCTCTTCGGGATGTTTACCAACCTGAGAAAAGTTTCCCCAGCACTAAGGATTCCTGTTTCCCTGGTAGACACACCTCCTATCTTTTACTTTGCCCCAACTGATTTCTTTCTCCCTGGTGTGTCTTGTTCCTCATCCTCCCCCAACCTAAGAAGAGACCATTTCTCAATCAGCAGTGATTGGACCCTCCCAAGTCAACCAGTCTTTTTTTTTTTTTGGTATGGGGATTAAACCCGGGGGCACTTAACCATTGAGCCACATCCCTAGTCTTTTTTTGTATTTTATTTAGCGAAAAGGCCTCATTAAGTTGCTGAGGTTGGGTTTGAACTTGAAATCCTCCTGCCTCAGCCTCCTGAGCCACTGGCACACCGGTCTTTATTTTATTATTATTATTTTTAATGTAGTCAGACAGAATGTCCAAGGAGAGAAGGGGCCACTAAGTCCCTATTAGTAAACAAAAGTGATCCTCCAGGGAGCAACCCCACATGTGTTGAAAGAACCCAGGGTGCAGGAGCTGTCTCAGAAGGTAGGCCAGAGTCCAGCCACTGTCACCATGGAAATTGGCTGCAGCAAGGTCTTCAGCGACAGAGCCCAAATGTATTCCACAGTCAGATGCGTGCACCGCCCCCCCTTCACCCCCACCCCTGTAGGAGCCTTGGAAGTGTGAAATATCTGATTCACGTGCTGTGAAGGATAAAGAAGGGGGACTGAGGGCTGGGGTTGTGGCTCAGCGCTTGCCTGGCATGTGTGAGGCACTGGGCTCAATTCTCAGCACCACATATAAATAAATAAATTAAATAAAGTTTCATTGGCAACTAAATATATTAAGAAAAAAGAAGAAGAAGGAGGAGGAGGAGGAGGAGGAGGAGGGAGAGGAAGAGGAGGAGGAGGAGGAGGAGGACTGGGTTAGAACATGCATTGCCAGGGCTGCTAAAAGTTCAGGGATCTGGCTCCAGAACCTGGAACCTATGCCCTTCACAGGACACTGAACTGTACCATGCAAACCTCAAGTGACATGTTCAGATTCTAGATCTTAGAGAATACTCACAGCTAAAACAAAATAAGTGAGCACACACTGACTTGCTTATTATGACACAAGGACCTATGGGCATGGGTTGGGTTTCCAGCTACATTTTGGATTTTATGTGGGATAAGATCCTGTCACTTCATGGCCAAAATGCATTTATCACTCAGAAAACAAGCATACGCCACAAAGCCTACACCAGAAATCTGAGTGCTAGAACCTTATATGTGGAATATATAATTTGCCATTAAAATCTTGCCACTAAAGTTTTCTTTCAGTTCAGATAAGCATGCCACTTTTAAAATATAGCATTGCTCAAGGAGTGGGTGAGGGTCTTCAGCACCCACAGCACAGTGGCAGGGAATGTGGGGGCATGAAGAGAGGAACCGCCATGGCGCTGCCCCACAGGATGCTGAGATCCAACTGGGAAGACAGGCTTTACCTTGTGAAAAGCTCAAGGGCGATGCCAGTTGGTCAAGGGTGAAACTGTGAGAGCTGTGCTCTGGTTCCATTAGGTTTCCTCGAAGCCTTCCTGGCGACCCCTGGATGGTCACAGTCATGCCATGGCATGGTGGAAAGGGGCCCAAATGGGGGGCGGGGAGAGAGACGTAGGACATGGGTAACTAGGGCTTGTATGACCTGGGGCCAGTCACCGAGAATTCTCTGGTTCCACTTGGCGAGAGATGCTTGGATAAGGGGTGACTTGACTGGGCGTCTTGACAGAAGTGTAGATTTGGATGTGAATGAGAAAAGGGGGAGGAAAAGGGGAGGGGCAGCCACCTACAAGGAGGGAGGGAGTTTACATGTTTGCTGGGGTATGGGGAAACTAGGGTGGCAGAGGGTGGGCACAGGAAGGTCTGCGCGCTGGTGAGACATCGTCGGACTTCACTGATGGGCAGGAAGGATTGGGAAGCAGCTCTGGGGTGAGGAAGATGGAGTTCCATTACTGCAAGGTATTTGAGGGTGAGAGTAAGAGTTCTGCCCTCTTGACCACAGGCACATGTCTGGCTCACTTTGTCTTCTGGGTCCCACCTCCTCTCATACCCTTCCAGTTATTCTCTCTCTTCTTAGCCCATGAGGCTACAAGAAATCTGGCGGAGATGGTGAGCCCTACTTAAGAATAGGGTGTAAATAATTTCAGAATTTCTTGTCCTCCCCACTCTCTACAAGTCAAATGTATTTAAATGTGAATAGTATTTGAAATATACCACCTGGTTTTAATGGGAAGTAGAACAGTAGGTACATATCTTGAATATTTTCAAAGTCCTAACAACATGTCCTGGGGATGAAGGGAAAAATGCCAAATGGTAACAGGAAAGAGGATCAAAACCACTTTGAGAAGAAACTTTAAAATTTTGTGCTTCTTCAACTTGTTTCTCTGACTTTTCTCTTTCCTGCTAAAGGTCTCACTACCTTTTATCAAGGAAAGCCTGACAAAGAATAATGAAAGTTATAGAGTGGCCCAATTAAGGGTTTTAATAGCAAGTAGTCTTTGTAACAAATGTGATAACTAATTATTTCCTAGGCTAAAGCTCTTTCTGGGATGGGAATAGTCGGAAAACCGCTCTAGGTCTTATTGCTAAATCTCGTTTACCACAGAGATGGTGTTCTACTTTTATGAGATGGTTAATACAAAACACTTCATCAGGACAAAGCTGCCTGGGTCACTGAAAATTTGTGATTGAAGTTAAGAAAATGTTGGTGGTTCCAGGTAAAAACGTGTCTTATGCCATTAGTTTGGGGACTGAGTATCTTCTCTGAAGACGTGAAAGATTTTCTCTTTGAAACATTTCCCACCCCTTTGAGTCATGGAGTGAAAACACTCAGGTCCCCAAACTCAGGGGAAGGGCTTACTTTGCCTATTAGTTGAATCTTCCAGCCTAAGAGAGGGACGGCAGGTCTCCTGTCTGTCCTCATTGCCTTGATCTTTCCCATGGTGTCTAAAGCAACTAGCTTCCTCAGACATTGGACACAGGGCCTCCTCCACAGGTAGCCATTTGCTTCCCTGTCACCCCACCTATCTTGTGTGGAATGTTCTTTCTGTACACCCACTGAAAGGAATGTGTCTAACTATGATTACTTCTTTTATTAAACATGTAGAAGAGAGACCGACTGCTTCCCTTCCTTTGATCTAATGGTAATAAGGTGCTCGGGGCAGGTAGGGGTGGAGCAGGCGGCTGGTACTGCTGTCCTGGGCTGGGCCCAACCTCCTTGCTCTCCTCCGGAGGTTCACCAGGGGGAATTCTGGGCCACCTGGTTGTGAATTTGCCTGGTGGCCAGAGGCCAGAATCTGTGGCTTCTCATTTTCTGTTTGTGCTTCTGTTTCTCTGTCCTGACCCAACAGTCCATACGCTAGGGAAGCGCTGGGGTGAGCAGAGAGGGAGGCCCTCAGGAGGTGCAGGGAAATGCAGAGTACACATCTTTCCTGGGGAAGCGACAGCTTTTCAAGATTGCAGACATTCTGAAGGGAGTCAGCAGGTGGCAAGAACAATTTATTTAAATCCTTAAAACTTACTACCAGATTCACCACTGACAAAGGAAATGTACCCTGGAGTATGGGGAAGAGAGGTGGTGGGCAGAGACATGGAGCACTAGGCAACCTTTTCCCCTTTAGGACAGGAATGGTTCCTTCAAACGTCTACATCCCTTTAGCTGAAGAATGAATTTTGGGGAGGAAGTTTTGAAAATCTTGTATGAGGGCTGGATGCAGCTTAGTGGTAAAGCACTTGCCTGGCATGCAGGAGGCCCATCACAGAAAAAAAGTATCTCATATGATAGTTCTTCCTTGCCCACACAATCTTTTGACTACTTCTTGCTAAGAGCAACAGGAATACACATCTAGAAGTGCTGACCCTGTGCGGAGGAGATAGGGAAGTAAATTCCCAGCAACGTGGCCTGTGGTACACGAAGCGTCTGTCTACTCAAAGGCCTCCAACCCTTTAAATGGTGCAGTGGCTAATCCACAAGATGGAAAGTGAGGTTTAGGGCACGGGGCCATGGTGGGAATGCTTCCTAGGGTGAGGTTTCTAGGGCTGCTAACCACAAGTCTCTGTGCCTATCGTATCCCTGAGGGACTCCAGAGAAACAGGTCAACAACTGGAAATAGAATCACTAAGGACTTGAAAATCAGGAGGAGGGTCTAGAAGCCAAAGACCCAGAGCTCAGGTCAAGAACCAACAGTGGGGATTAAAAAAAAAAAAAAAAGATATCTGGTGCTTACATCCAAAACAGACAGCAAGGGGGAGGAGAGGACAATCACACAAATGGAAATGACTGAAATCACCCCAAGGGAGCAGGCCGCTGCGGGAGCCGAGTCAGCTAAAAAGAGACCAAGAGCAGCCCTCCACCTCCATCTCCAAAACCAGGATAAAGGCTGATTTGAGACACTCTTGCCCCCAAACCACGCTTTCTGCAGTCCATACATTTTTTGAGTAAGGACAATGGAGCTCTTGGGATGACATTTCTGTTTTTCTTTCAGTCTTGAGTGCAACGGGCTTTGGAAAGATGGCGGGAGTGTGGAAAGGCAAGCAGGGGACGATGGAGGGAGGGCTCAGCCTGCCTGGGTATCTCGCCGGCAGCCATTCTCAGGCAAACTCCACCTGGTCTTAGTTTTTGGAGGTCTCAGAAGACAGCCTGTCCCGGAGGCCTCTGTGTGCATGCCATCTTTGGTCCTACATCTTTGATGAATAGAGGGTGCTCATGCCCAGGCTTTGTGGGTGCTTGATCCTCTGAGGTTCGCAAGAGGACACCCCTTCCTCTTTGGAGGCCCCCAAACTGACAACAGAAAACCAATCCAACAGTTCAAGGGTAACAAACATTTTTCTTCCTCATGAAAGATTAGGAATGTCTTCAAATTGGGGAAAGACAAATGGTGGTGTTTAAAAGTAAAGTTTCTACATTCACAAAGATATCCATCCTGATGATATCAAATTATGGCAAAGTTCCTACGTGACCTAGTATTCTTGCTTCCCACATTTCTTTGCATTAATAAAGCTTTTAAAAACATGAAACATGCATTAATGCTAAAATACTAAAAAGTTTTCACTAAGAGAAACCTCAACTCGGGCACCATGGGGCCAAGTTATAGGTTTGGTGGCATTAGCATAGACATTTGCATATATTCTCTCCTTAATCTGTTTTCTTACAGACCTGAGTGAAAACTGGATTGTTCCAGCCCCAGGAACAGCTTGGAAATCTCTCCACAGACACAGTACTTATGGTAACAGGAACTATTCTTTTGGCTTATGAGCTCTGGTAACTGTCAAGGGGCTGAGGGGCGCCGATCAGAGAAATCTGGAAAGACATGAATCTGTCAGAACATGTGAAAGGACTTGACAGGAGGCTGAGTTTGCACTGGACAGTGTGCATGAACACTTCTGGACAAATGCTATTTTCACATGCAATTCGCAACCCTGTGGTGGCAGTGCTAATTGTTGAGGTTGCCGCCCAAGTGGCGTACCAGACAGGAGCTCTCACTCCATGGATGAATGACAGAGCTTTGAGCCACACAGTAATTATTTTCCAGTTATTCTGAATGTCCATCGTTCCACTATCTCTTTGTCCCCCGCCGCATAGTGGAGTTGAATAAGAACCTCCATCCTTCTACAATACACCCCACGTGGAATTCATGTTATTTGAAATCAGCGTGAGAAAAGAGATGGCAAGGGACAGCTATCATTTCATTAATATGGATGGATTGTTCATGTCACTAGAGTGACAGCGAATTTGATTGCACCCTCAAGTGCCAGTAGAATGCCAAACGCATCCGTGAGAAACACAAAAAACAATGAACGGCAGAATGCTTTGGAATCTTTGTGCAAGAAATCAGATTCCCCCCCCAGAGAAGGTAACTTGTTGCTCACATGAGAGTTCAATGCCAAGAGAGAGAGAGGGGAGGGCTGAAACCCCTGGGCGCCTCCACCCCTACCTATGAAGGGAAGAGAGGGAGACGATCCTCCTGCTCTTTCCTAGGTGGCATTAGAGACTTTACAAACTTAATGTGGGTGTCCTTGTGGGTCACTCCATGGCTCGCAGGAAAGGTGAGGCCTTCCAGGAGGCAGGTCACCAGAACTCCTGAGGACAGTTCAGCATTTGCTGCCTCTGCACAAAATAGAAACCAGGCAGAGCCTAGAAATGGCCTTTGGTGCAATTTGGGGCTTTCTCCTCTTTGCTCCTTGGAGATAGGAAACCTTAAATACTCTTTGCATTGGGAGTTACCAGCTGAGCGGTATCTAAACCACACTGAGGGCTGGGGTTGTGGCTCAGCGGTAGAGCGCTCGCCTAGCACATGCGAGGCCCTGGGTTCGATCCTCAGCACCACATAAAAATAAATAAATAAAATAAAGATATTGTGTCCAACTACAACTAAAAAAATTAAACATTTAAAAAAATAAAAAAATAAATAAACCACACTGAGCCATGGAGGAGCCCGACACGCTGCAATTCTCCCTCTATGGTTCACTCTGTCCGGCCCTGTTCAGAAGCTTACCCTTGGGCAGTCAGGAAGAAAATACATTTAAAGAAGGGGTTGGGTGGGTCCTGTTTAAGCTCAATTCATTTCTTTGCATATTTTAATGCTCCTCCCCGCCAAAAAGTGGTTTCTCTAAGACCACTATATTTCAAATTTTAAAAGTTGGTGATATATTTTCATCCTAGGATTTCCCAACTCAACCCTCAGCCCTACATCCACTCCTCATCTGATCGATCTATCGATAGATCTATCTATCTATCTATCTGGGATTTAACCCAGAGGCACTTAACCACTGAGCCACATTCCCTACCCTTTTTATGTTTTATTTTGAGACAGAGTCTCACTAAGTTGTTTAGAGGGTCTTGGTCAGGGTCTTGCTAAGTTGCAGAGGTTGGCTTTGAACTTGAGATCCTCCTGCCTCAGCTCCCTAGGTCACTGGGATTACAGGTATGTACCACTGAGCCCAACCATTTTCATCCTCCTAAATGAGATTGGGAGGTTTCAGGAGAAGGGTTTTTATTCTGATTTTAAATCTCTAGTTTTGGATTCAGTTGGAAATGAGGGGTTATGGGTAGGAGGAGTAGAAGTGTCTACTCTTGGCTGGGGCAGAGGCAAGTTGGCTTCTGTGATTCAGTCACTCTTTCCCCAAATTGGAGACCTTCAGACCTGGAAGTCAGTCCTGGGGCTCTGTCATGCAGTGTAGGCCAAGAAAAGAGTCTTCAAGTGGGTGGGTGGGTGGGTGGTTGTCCTGAGGTGACAAAATGCTTCTTAAAATACCTCTCCTGAGTCTCTGTCTCAAGATGACATTTTTGCATACGAGTTTAGATCTTCTTGACTATGACACCTAAAGTACTACTTGGCGTGTTCTTATACACACTCACACACACACACTCACACACACACACACACACACACACACCAAAAAGTATTTTTTAGGTTCCTGGGGGTGGTATATAACATGGGTGGGTCTGAAGGGCCCCCAGATTTTTCAGGGGGATAGGACCTTATACCTGGGGTCAGGGAGGGAAAGGACACTGAAAAAAACCCCAGCCCTGGTCACAATTTTGCTCACAGCAAGCCACAGAGTTACAATGACATCTTTGACCTAGAATCCACAAAGGATTCATTCTTACTTCCTGTGGTGTCTGCATGCAAGGTTACAACATGGCTCTTTTTGATAAAGAAAGGTACACATTCAAAGCAGAGACCTCCAAGGAGCTCCCGTGTAAAAGGAGGCCTGTATTGCATTTATGACTACTGTGGTCTAGGCCCAGCAGCAGAAACCTGAAGCTTATAATTACCTGCCTGACTCTGAAATAGCCCTGTCTTCTCCCTGGCCTGTGACTTGGAGATTTGAATTTGAACTTTCCTTGCAAGTAGGCATTTCAACAATCTCCATAAAATGACGCAGATGGCTATCTTTAGGTCCTCCCCAATATCTCGTATTTCATCAACTCTAAGACTCATGCATTTCAGGGCATACTGTATATATTACGAGGAAGAGAGAGAAAACCTGCCTATAACACAGTGGCGTGACATCGACTGTAGGATGCATTCTGACTTCAGAGAGGCAAGAAAGTGCATCTTAGGATGTGCAGCTCTGTAATGGACCCCGGCCTGGGACTGGAGCCCTGCCAACCACTGGGTCCAGAGTGGCAGCTGCTTCTTCCCTGCTGGGTGGTACCCTTCCTGGATGGAGCATGGCTCCCTTCACACTCACAGCCCCACCTCTGAAAACGGGTAGATGATGTCAGCTACTCCCAGTCCTCTTTGGAGACGAGGAGAGGGCATCTAGGGAAAGTGGCTGCAGGTCCCAGGAAGTCTTGAGGGCCGGGCCTTTCCTCTCATTGCTTCTTCAGACCAAGGTTGGCACCAACACCTGTTGTCTTCTAAATGGTAGTTCATTTTTTTTTTTTTTTTAAATCACATAACATTGTGCGTATTTCTCTCAAGACAGCTTGTGTATAGGTAAGAGGTAACGTGCTCGCTCAGATGAGCCAGAACTAGCACCCAAATGATTTTTGCTTGATCCTAGAAGACAAAAAGGCTAGGAGCAGGGAATAATTTTTAGAAGAAAATAATGTTTCTAGGCTGTTAATGCTTATGTCACCAGCCACTTCCTTGTGGTGACACAGGTAAGGCCATACAGAGGGAAAGACAATGGGATAGCAAAGGTTTTGCTTTTTTTTTTTTTCCTTATGTGTTAGGTCAAGATAATAGGATACACTACAAAAATGAGGAATTTACTCTTTCTGTCTTCAAAAAGACTTATTGCAGTCTTGAGTCTAGTTCAGGAGAGGCTCAACTAGTAAAAACCAGATTTAAAGGAAGAGTAGCCTCCACATGACTCAATTTCTATTTTCCTTCCTTTTTTCACTGTGGTAAAATACAGATAACATAATATGCATCCTTTCCCCTTTTTTAAGTGTACAGTTCAGTAGTATTAAGTACATTCGCAGCGCTGTTACCATTACCACTCTTTCAGAACTTTTCCATCATCCCCAACAGAAACTTTGCATTCATTAAGCAGACTTTCTTTTTTCAGTTCTTTTCCTTTCATTTATTTATTTTTTTGCTTTTTAACTGTGATTATGAGAACTGATGCAAATTAGGAAAGGATGTGGAAAATGCATGATGGGAAAATCCAAAGATGAATTTCAGAAGCCAGTGAGAGAACTATTACAAACAGACCTTTCCCACGGTCTAACTCCACGCAAATAAAATATAATTTTACACAATGACTGAAGGAAAACCAGGCAACTGTAGACCTTTTATATTCCTTCCCACCACAGTGCCCGGGGCGAAGGTCGGAATTTACCAGAGTGCAAGACAATGGCTATTAAGCATCCAAGCCTGGCCTGCTCCTTTCTCCTGTCCATTCATTGCTGTCCATCTCTCCTTCCTCTCCGGCATTCACCTTTGCTGGGCAGGTGCTGGCATGAGCCAGGCCCAGTGCTGGGCACCCTGTCTACCAAGAAACATGGGCATCTGCTGTTCCTCAAGCCACTCCTCCATCAGGAGGGAGACACATGGAAATCAAAAATTGCCATGAGCAAAAGGAAGATGAGGGAAGAAGTAATTCTGTGTGGGGCCTGGAGTGGGGCCAGGGGTGGGAGTTAATGGAAACACTCTTCACCCAAGGCAGAATTAAGACCAAGATTCCCTACTCCATGAGCAAACATTAAAATATGATAATGTTCATAGGACAATCACAGACGGTGCGTCACATGGAACTATGATGACGGGTGAAAAGTAAAATATAAAATGGCATCTAACCTATGACTGCAACCGTGTATAAGCTTAAACAAATGCATAATGTATAAAAAAAAAATATATATATATATATACATATATATATATATATATACATATATGTATATATATATATATACATATATGTATATATATATATATATATATATGCAAAACAAAGTTGTATTAGGGAGGTCAATTATGGGTGATTTTTTAAAATTTAAAATTTTAATTTTTTAAAAAATTTAAACCTAGCTGGGTGTAGTGGTATACACCTGCAATCCCTGGGGCTAGGGAGGCTGAGGCAGGAGGATCACAAGTTGGAGGCCAGCCTCAGCAACTTAGCAAGGCCCTAAGCAATTTAATGAGGCCCTATCTCTAAATAAAACATAAAAAGGGCTGGGGATGTGACTCAGTGGTTAAGCATCCTGTGTTCAATCCCTGGGACAAAAAAATTTAATATTTATTTATATTAGCTTACACTTTTTCTTTCTGATTATAAATTTATCCACTCCAGAAAATTTGGACAACATGGGAAAACATAAAACGAGAAAGCAAAACCACTGCTAATCATTATTACAAAATGGAAATCACTTGAAAACTTTCCCAGCTAAATATATAAGCCTGAATATCATTCCACTCTATGGAGGTGTTATCATTTATCTAACCAATTGTCTATTATTGGATATTTAAATAATTTTCAAATTGTCACCACTTAAGGCTGAAGTAAACTCTAGTAAATAGTAAACCTTTGTGCTAACCTCTGAGTAGTTCCTTCAACTAAATTCTTAGAAGTAGCTCAGCGTTGAAGAGCATGGATATTTTTAAGGCTCCTGTCTCAGGGTCTATTCTCCAATTGTTCTCTGCAATGTTTTTACCTAATTATATTGCCATCAGGAATATACAAGGGTCTCTTGACTATGCTTTAGACTCATTTATTTTAAAACGACCGATTGCCCCTGTGCAACAGTGATTCTGCATGTTTCCTTACTAATGAACATAACAGAAGACACTGCATTAAGACCACTGTAACGACATGCAGTCACCTGCGCTTTCCCCTCAGTTTCTTTTCCTCTGCCCCAAGCCCTGGGTACGGGCACAGGCAGCCCCTGCTTTCCTTAATCAGCCTGCTGACATCTGATGTCTCTTGCCCTCCCTTTTCAGGGTGGTGAATGCCCAGATGCCACAAATACTATTCCCCTGAGTTGTCACCTGAGATTCTTCAGCTGTCTGCTTGGAGGCAAAGCCCTGGTGGATCACAGTGGAAAGCTGCATCCTCATTCCTGTTGCTGGCGGGGCCAGCTGGCCAGCACCAATTTTTATGAATGACAGCTGGTTTGCTGTTCCATATTACAACAGCCATAAACCAGTCTAACACCTGTAGGCTCCAGGAAGGAGAAGCACCCAGAACAACACTCAGAAAGCCTGCTTCTGTTCTCTGGTTTGGACCTCTCACTACCTTAGCATCTTGAATTGAAGATAACTATCAGCAAAGATGGCAACCAAGTTGGAATCTATTGCTCTGTTCCAATGGCAGGGGGTTTGATTCAGGATTCCTAATTACTTTTTTTTTGGTCCACATATATAAAAGAAAGAGGAATACTGAACTTTTGCATGTCAGTATTCGATAAACATTGAAACACATGAAAAAGAGATACTGCTGGTGTAACTACTAAAGGCTAGCACGTTCTATCAAAATTTTTGGTTATATGACTATGTTATTTTTTATTAAGATATTTTTTATGTTAGGTTTGTATGAATCTTAGGCAATGGATAGGATATGGGAATAGTTAAAATTAACTATTAATTGAAAATTTAAAAACCCACAGTAACAAATTCCACATTTTGGAATTTGTAATTCAATTTATTTAATAGGAATTACAGGGTCCAAATTTGATTAAAGGCAGTTTTTGCAAGCTTGAAGAAAAATTTCTAGCTCCACAGAACTTTTGTCAAAATGCGGGTGTGAGACTAGGACCTGGAAAGTTAAAAGTTACTTGTTTCTTTACATAATTCATTAGAAAATTGTCCACACCATAAGGGGAAAAAAGCAACTTTCTGCTGAGTATCATAAGAATAGCAAAGACTATAGGTGCTCCATCAGACCTCTGAATCCCAATTTGTAGTTGTTTAGTATGTTTTGGAAGTAACTCTCCTCTCCCAGTGAAAAAAGTTGATTATTTTGAAAATCTGATGTGCAGCAGTAAAGGGTTATTTGTCTTTTTGCGAGGGTGGTTCTGGGGATGGAACCCAGGGTCTGATGCATGATAAACCATAGATGGTTTCCGACATGCTAGCTAACTTCTACCTCCCAGGGAAGCTGGCTTCAGGAGGTTGGTGCAAATTCAAGCTGGTAATAAAATACTTTTTGGAAATGACTTGGATGTGGCTGTGCTAATCTGGTTTAGGCTCCTCCTGGCATGAGCAGCTCTTTGCTCATTGCCAGTCCCCCTCCCCCGCCCCCACCTGGAACTCTTTGCTCTAGACTGGCTTAATGACTGACAGCTCAGTGTCCCTAAACTGTTGTTACTGTGACTATCTGCACACCACATCCTTGAGAGTCAAAGTAAGAATGATTCTCTAAGGAAACACTGAGGTTTTGCAAAGCTGGAGCCCCTGCCCTTCTCCCCAAGGTTTTCAAGGAGTTCTCAGCTTTGCAGGAACTAATATGAACCTATGACTAAGCCACCTGTCACTATAGCTCCGCCATCGGCAGCTTGGAAGCAACTTCTCAAAGAAAAAAAGATAATTCACTCTGGAACCAGGATGAAATCAGCAACCCTGCCACTCTACTCCATACTCACACGTCTCCATCCTCTGAAAATAGTGCTGCCATCTTGCCAGTCTGGCAGAGGACCATCCTAGACCCTTCCTTCCTTTGTCCTTCTTCATGGCCAAACCATCAGAGAATCTGGGAGATTTCACGGCCTTCACGCCAACCACCTGGCGTTTCCTTGGGCCAGGTCTTTAACTGTCCCTGGGTCACAGTGAGACTGTTTTCTGCTCTTGGTTCCCTTCAGTCCACCCTCCAGCCCACCCATGAGGCTGATCTTTCTGATCATGCCTGGACCCTTCAGTACTCCTGCCCACATCCCCCTAAGAACGGGAAAATCATATTCCTAGCAGGGCAACTTCATGACCCAGCTCCCTGGCCCAACCAGATGACGGCCACCAGGTGACGGCCACCACTGGGCCCCCGTACTTATTCTGGTCCTCCTGAATTGCTTTTATTTGGCTGAATGGGTCTTGCTCTCCTCTCTATCTCCAACTTTATCTCCAACTCTCCTGCCTGCATCCTTCACCAGGCTCACTCTTTCTATCCATCCTTCCACACACACCTTCTAGTGCCACACCCAGGAAGGCTTCCCTGTCATCCACGTGGCTGGTTGCCATCTGTCTGACCCACGGTGGCCTTCTAGAACCAAGTTCTTGACTCGGCTCAGGGCTGTTTTCCTTTAACCTTTCCTGCCACACAACTGCAGGGTGATCTTCCACATGTCATCAAACCCTTCTGATTCTCTCCTGCTGCCTCCTTGATTTTCCATCAACAGCTGGCCCAGGTGTTTCCACCTGGCTGTCTGCCATCTGAGGACTAGCTTGTCCCTTCCCCGAGTTCCTCTGTATGATTCACATCTTTCTCAAGGCTTTTCCTGGCTAAACTAAAGTTTCATGGAGATTGCCAGCCACTGACAGATGTATCAACTGATATCCCTGTTTCCAAAATATCAATCACACATTCAAAGGATGACTGAGCTGGAAGGGACCTCGGGGCCGCGAGGCACCTGAACTTCTCTCTTGATGGGAATCGACAGGAGATTTTGTTGTATGATTGTCCATCCATCCATCTGTGAAAAGTCACAGTGATTGATTGAAAGACGGGTTCTAAACTGAACCTAATGTATTCGGAGACAGATGTCCAACAAATCACGGTCACCCAGAGAGGACCCTCTTGCCCATATGTTTCCCCTCGAATCCCTGATGCTCAAACTGACGTGTGGGGGAAGAGAGAAATGTGTCCAGATAAAGCTCTCAGGCAGGGGAGTATGGGGCACAGCAGTTAAGACAGAGAGAGAAAACCCAGCAGCACGAGAACGGTCCAGCTATTTCCCTGGGGAAGGAAAATCAAGAGGCTTGGGGGATGGCCATGAACCTACTGCCTTGACTGTCACATACTGCAGTGCACTGAATAAAGACAACAAATCTTTTGGAACGAGGCAGAGAGAACCCTGCCGCGCACCACGTCACATCCATCCTCCCTTGTCCCCAGGGCCTGGCCTTCCTCCTCTCCTGGCACCAGCTTTCCTCTTTCGCAAGTCTGGCTGCCGCTAGCTGGGTCCTTGTTGCAGGGGTGGGAACCCAACCTGGGGACTTGCAATGGATTCTTTTCACGCCTGAGCAAATTGTCTTCTAGATTCTACGAAGAACTGTTGACAGCAGGGGCGCTCTTTAGGACTACGGGACAATTGTGTTTTGGGCTTCCTTTACCTATTTTTGTACTTCCATAGTTTCTATAAGAGGTATGCATTATTTTAATATAAGGGGAAGAGGAAAATGATGGAAGATTACAAAATCTTCTGCATCGATGGCTGTGGAAATACTATTGATGCTGAGAATAAATGAATAATGGGAGATTGGAGTGAACTCAAAGGCCTGAGCCGACTGCCCTGTTTCACACAAGGAGCAAAATTAAATAGGAGACTAGTTTTGGGCAAAGTTTTAGGACAAAAGATTAAGCATAGATTTGTGAAAATATGTAAAATAAAGGAGGCATCTTTGCCATTATTCCTTAGTGCTGTTATACATAGAACAAATCTTCAATCTGGCTTCTAGATAGGTGTTGACCTGGAAAGAGTTCTCTCACGGAAGCTATGGGGCATGGTTCTGGATGAAGGCAGCAAACACGCTGACCCCAACCTGAAGAGATGAGCAAGGACCTAAGGCCACCTGTGCAGTTTCTAAGCTGCCGGGAGGCCCAGAAGAAACCCTAAGCACACTTAGCAGAGATCCATCTAGAATTCAGGTGAAAAAACAGATCAGCTACCCAAGCTCAACACGGGAGGCAGGACGTGGGTCAGTTTGAACACGGGCTTTGGAGTTAGAGTTGGCTGCGTTCAAATCCCAACCCTTTGGGCAAATTGTATGACCTCTCTCAGCCCCAGAACATGTGGAAGAATTAAGGACAGTACTCCTGGTACAATGTTTAGCAGAGCGCCAGGGTTCATGTGCTTGTAACTGGCAGCTGTTGTTATTATCACTATTTAGTGTGGTCTGCTTGGGTTGGGGGTGCTGAACATGGTGGAGTTTCATTGCCACAGGAACAGTAGGAACGGATAAAGAGATAAGGCTGGGAAACAAGTCGATCTGAACTTAAGCTGTAGAATCGGGGAGGAAAGACCATTCTGTACTTATCAGCAGCCACCTGGAGTCTTGTTCTGCTCAGGGCACCATGTTTTAAGAGACATCAGGGGGGCTGGAGGGCACCAAGAATTGTTTGACAAGACAGCGAGAAACAGGTGAAGAAAAGGCTTGCATTTGATAAAGGAAAATGAGAAATGCTACTGAGATACTTGAGGGGCTATTCTAAAGAAAAGAGAGTCAAATTATTATTCTAGAGGACAAAATTCTCAAAGTCCTCAGCCGAGTTTGCTTAACAAAAGGGAAGGCTTTCAACAGATTGGACAATGGAACAGATTGCTGGATTCTCCATCACTGCATGTGTTCAAGAAGAGCCCGGGTGAGAGTCACTTAGGGAACTGGAGAGGTCCTCACAACTGCTCCCCATGTCCCCTTGTCCTGGGCAGCGGCAACGCCTCTACTGCTTGACCTCACCAGGCTCCCTCTTGTCTCCTTAATTACTCTTAGGAAGGACTCAGTCTCCAGATTGCTAGCCTTTTCCTCTAGGGCAGAGGAGGCACATTCTCATGCATCTGGCAGTGTTCACCGGTGACAGCCCACGATCAGGCTGTGCAGCTCGACAGGCGGTACAAAGAAGAACAAAGCACCCAGGGAGCACTGGTCTGGTGGGAAACGGACCCCTCATCAGACCCCTGTGAAGTGGGGACGCCAGTGCAGAGAGAGATTGAAACCAGGCCCTGGAAGGACCAAGGAAGTTCAGCTCACCCAGCCTGACTTGGTCAAGGGGAGCCAGGGCGGGTTTTCTGGGGGAGCAGATTCTAGAAAGTGTACAGGGTGGTTAAGTAAAGTGTGGGTGGCAGCAGACATAACCTGAGCACAGCAGTGGACAGAGGAAGCATCCCTGAGGGCCATCAGTGAGACGCCGCAGGGCTGTGAAGCGCAGACCTATCTTAGGAGGAATCGGGGCTGGGGAGGTGCAGGGGTGAGAGCCCAGAGAGCCCAGCGTGCATTTCGAAGGGCTGCATGAGGAACTCTGGCCCAAGCCAGAGGCTCCCACACTAACCCTTGGCTTCATCCGTGCAATTGTGGGTTTCATCACCGTGTTAGGCAGCCTCTCGTCACTGTAACAGAGACCTGAGATAACCAGTGTTTTATTTTGGTTCCCCTTTTCGGAGGTTTCAGTCCATGATCAGTTGGTGTCACCACTTTTGGGCCTGCGGCGAGGAAGCTCATCATGGTAGGAAGCAAGTGTCAGAGCAGAGCCACTTGCTGCATGGCCAGGATGTGAAGACAAGAGAGGAAGGAGCTGGGGTCCCACTGCCCCCAGTGGCCTGAAGATCTCCCACTATGTCCCACCTCTTCAAAGATCCACCCCTCCCAAGAGCACCACGGGCTAGGGACAGAGCCTTTAACACAGGGAGCCTTGGGGGGCATTGAACCAAACACAACCATTATCACAGTGTGTGCTCTGTTCCAGGAGCACAGGGACCTCGTCCATCGAACTCACTATTGTATCCCCAGTGTCTCGTCCAGCGCTAGCCCATCTTGTATGTTTTCATGGAGAGAATGCGTGGGAACAGGAAACAGGCAGCCTCCCAGGGTTTCTGTGACGTTTCCTAAGAGCAGCCCCGGCCCGGTGAGCACAGTAAGGGGGTGCTCTTGTTGTTATTCTTCACGGGCATCTCCTGTTCTCCCGTCTTGTTGGCTCTGCAAGCTCTCTGCTCAGCACCTTTGCTCTTGCATCTGTCCCTGTTTAATACATTTTGATGGGTAATGATGTTTGCCAAACAAAACAGCCCCTAAAGAGGCCCCAGCGCATAGAGCACGAGAAACACGCAGCATCCTCCACCACAAGATGCAAAGGGGAGAGAAGGGGCTCATTCCTCAATGGGAACTCTAAAGCTCATCTTCACAGCCGTCCTCCTCAACAGTGTACAAGGGTCCCACCTGGCTCCACTGCCAGACTGATGGACAACGCTGGTACCTCACAGGGACCCCTGGATAAGAGGCAGACGGACAATGGTGGGTGGGAATAGAGGTGTCTGCAGACCCCACGGGCCCTAACAACCATCGGAAGGCGTTTCAAAGTGGTGAGGGGTGAGGGTCTCCCTAGGGAGGGCAGGAGTACAGCGGGTGGGCACAGCAGTCATCCAGGGGTGAAAGTTCGGTTTCCTCACATTGTTTTCTCTGGCTTCCCTTGGTGTAGTCTTTTTGGCCTGGGAACCACCTGGGACTGGCTAAGCACTGGTTACCAGCTGGTTACCAGCTGATCTTGGTTACAAGGAAACTGACCAAAGGCGCTTCTTGTACATTACTTGTTGTGAAGATTCAGGGGAACAGAACTCTCTCAGAGAATCCAGGGACTGAGCCCAAGGGTGCTTAACCACTGAGCCACATCCCCAGCCCTTTTAAAATATTTTATTTAGAGACAGGGTCTGGCTGAGATGCTCAGCGCCTCACTAAGTTGCTGAGGCTGGCTTTGAACTCACAATCCTCCTGCTTCAGCCTCCCAAGCTGCTGGGATTACAGGTGTGTGCCTCTACACCTGGCAACAATCCAACTTTTTAGGACCTGGTAAAAAGGTCGTACATCCCTTAACTCCAGAGAGGGATTTCTCCTGCACAGGAATAAGCTTGAAGAGACCTTAACATCCTCCCTCTTCCCAAGTCCCCAAAGGATAAGCTCCTTAAAAAAAATCTTGGAGTCTCCCTTTTCCCCTGCATGACTCAGGCTCCAGGCAATCTAAAGAGGAGTCTGGATTTTGTGGGAAAGAGCGAGGTGGCGGCTCTGAGTTGGCCGCTGTGAGGCCATCTGTTTAACAGAGCAGAGGTACCAGGCCAGAGAGGCACATGGCATTAAAACACGCTGGGTCACCGGACCAGGGTTTCTGGTCAGTTTTTGAATCGGAAAAGAAAATGAAGCTTAGGTGTTAAAAGCTTTGGGGAAGCTGAAGCAAATTCAATTGCCAAAATAAACAAAATTGCTTAATTAATCTAACCCAAAAAAAAAAAAAAAATCCTGTTCAGCATTGGATTAAAAAAATCCTGTTGATGTTGCCCTTGTTTATTTGGCCGAGTACTGGACTGAGAGGGTATATTTAGCCTCAGTGTGCCTGCAAGATTGCATCTTGCAGCTCAACAGGAAGTATCTGGAGTCACAGCTAAAGATATCTCTGCATGTTCGGAAATTTACGAGCAGCTGTAAAGAGGAGCTCTGGTGGGCAGAGGGCTGGAACAGTCTCCCTTTCAAATGAGGGAGGCCGTGGAATTAAACACTCGAATGTACCAAGTTCATGGCGGGCAGATGCACCTGACATGCTAAAAATAACCAAAGTGGAAGCACTTCTGTTGTTCAAATAATCCTGAACGGACAGGCTCCTTTTCCAAACCTATCTGAAATGGGTGAAAGGGGTGAGGGTGGCATTCCAGAAAGTGGGTTCGAAGCCATGCTAAAGGGAAGGAAATCATTTCCTCACTAGGCCACTTTTCAAAAATAAATACATCCTTTAAATGGAGAGAACTGAAGGGCAGGAATCAATACACTATTTTTTAATAACATGAGACAGAAATGGTAGCACCAAAAAGACAATGCATCCCTGGTCTGTTGTTTGTCATGCCGACAAGCCAAACAGTCCCCATCCTGGTCAGGAGCCATTTATTTCTAAGCATCCTTTTGCTGGAATCCCTTATCAGCAGCCCCACGCCCTGCTCACTGATGCCCAGCTGGAAAGGTCCCCACACACCCTGCACAGGCCTGGCAGAGCCGCCTGCTTAGTAGGGACAAGGACGAGTCTGTGTGATCATATGTGGCCAGGCAGAGGGGCCAGTGCCCTCTCCTGAATGGCCGCCGGAACCAAGAATCATTTAACTTTCAATTCATGGCGGAGGACACTGCCATCTTTCCAGGTGCCACTTTCCCTTTGTGCAACATGGAGCTTGGAAAGGTCACCCCGGTGTCCTCCTGAGGCGATGGAGACGGAAGGAGACAATGCACGGGAAAGTGCTCTGTGCACCTGAGGGAAGAGGTCGGTGCCATTGTTAGTGGGCATTCTCCTGCAAAGGCAGGGAGAAGGGCCGCATCTCCACGTGATCAGGGAGCGCTGTGCCCACAGACGGCTAGCCTGGGTTCTCCTGTGGGGGTCCACACCGCCTTAAGAAGGTCAGAGCATTGTCCACATCCCTTTGGAGCAGGAGGGACATCAGGAAACAGTCTTGCTTTCCATCCCTGATTGGCTCATTGCTGTCACTGCTGGCTCCGCGCCTCCTTCCAGAACTGCCTCCTCTGGGAAGCTCACAAAGCGGAGCTGGGCCTGGACTCGCTGGGCAGCAGGGTGGGCTCTGCTTAACGGGAAGGATTATCACCAGTGCCCACCCTGGGACTGTCCCTGGGGAGGAGGGAAAGGCCCACTTTCTTTGGGCAGTCCCATGAATAGTTTCTGGGCTGCCACTTAACTGAGATGATATTATTAATTTTCTCTGTTTTTTCCCCTCCCCCTCTCTTCTGCCTTACAAGTCTCACCTAAATCTGATGAAAATTTTCAGTTCACCGTCGTGGTACCGTGATACATATGGATGAAAATATGTCTGCACATTGTCTAAAACTGGAAGAGCATATTAAAAAAGAGACTGCCTGTTGTGTTAGGATGATGGGATTCTGAAGCCTCCTCTCACCGCTTTCTGTGCTGGCTAATGTTGTTAAATAGTCTTTAAAATAAAGAAAAGGATTGTAATTGGAGTTTTAACATTTTATAAAATGGCACTGTTGCCCTGATTTGGGCTGTACTGAGCTTGAAAGTGCAAAGTTAAAGGAACAGCACATATTTCAATATAATAATCATATTTTCAGCCTCTAAAATACTTCAAGTGTGGTATCCTTCATTTTAAGGTTTTTTTTTTTTTTTTTTTTTTTTTTTTGAGAATGTAGTAAACGACAAAGGGCATGCCATGTAAAATCAAAGCTTAGCCATTTTTATTTGGAAACCCCCTGAAGTTTGTCATAGTTTGGATCTTGAGTGACCCCAAAGTGGACCCCAGCCTGCGGTGCTACTGCGGGTTGGTGGAATTTTTAGGTGGGGCCTAGTGGAAGGAAGTCAGGTCACCTGGGGTGTGCCCAAGAAGAGGATATTGAGACTTTGGTCCCTCCTGTTTCTGGTCCCCATGAGATGAGCCGCTTCCTCAGCCATGAGCTCCCACCACGAAGTGCCACCTTGCTGCAGCCTGAACTAGTCATGGGCTGAACCCTCTGAGACAGTGAATCAGTCAACGTGCTGGCTGGGGCTGGGGCTCAGCCACAGCTTGTGTGAGACCCTGGGTTCAATCCTCAGCACCAAATAAAAATAAATAAACAAACAAACAAATAAATAAAGATATTGTGTCCATCTACAACTAAAAAAAAAAATCAACTTGCCTCTCTTCCTGTCTCTTTCAAAATTCCTCCTCCTCCTCCTCCTTCTCCTCCTCCTCCTCTCAGGAGCCCTCGACCACTGAGCCACATTCCCAGACCTTTTTATTTTATTTAGAGACAGGTCTCACTGAGTTGCTTAGCACCTCGCTGTTGCTAAGGCTGGCTTTGAACTCTTGATCTTCCTGCCTCAGCATTTCAAGCTGTTGGAATTACAGGTGTGTGCCATGAAGCCCAGCTCAAAATTTCTATTTGCTGAGGATTGAACCCAGGGCCTCGGTCATGTGGGGCAAGCATTCTACCAACTGAGCTATATCCCCAGCCTTCAAATTTTTATTTTTAATTTTCACTTTTTTTTTTAACTTTTGAGGCTCAGTCTCGCTACATGGCTGAGGCTGGTCTTGAACTCCTGGGCTCAAGGCATCTTTCTGCTTCAGACTTCCAAATAGTTGGGACTACAGGAATTCACTACTATGCCCAGCTAAACTGTTCCTCTTTTTAAAGTTGATTTACCTTAGATATTTATTATAGTAAAGGGAAACTGATTAACAAGACATCTACAATCTATTCAATCGGTAAACAATGCAGTATTTGTTGAGCACTTATATGTGCAGAACATTAGGCAAGGTGTTGTGTATTTCCCCCCTTGTTCATCATTTTTACCACATTTCTCCTCCCACTAGTTTTGTTGTTGGTGGTTTTGTGAGACATCTGGCAGTCAATGTCCTTTGTATGCGTTTGTGTGCATGTGTGTGTTTTAAAGTCCTAAGTACCAAGACAGTGTCAGTAAGGGGAACTTCTAACAACCTATGGTTCCTCAAGTAAACAACTAGAGACCACTGAGAAATAGGGTTTGGTTCCTATGGATTCTGTTCACCCTCTACTTTTTCTGCAGGGGCACAGTAAGATGGTGGGTACCTGCTCAGACCCTCTCCATTTTCTCCAGACAACTCCACGATGTTCCCCATTTCTTCTAATTGTTTAAGCAGTTTAAGCAATTATTCTACTTGACAAAGAGACAGATGAAGACAAGGTGAGGGGGAGTTCCTGGTGGCTGGTCGCTCATCAGAGGGAGGAGAACTGAGGAAAAGGTCAGGGTCATCTTTTGTACTGTCTCCCTGGATGTTGGCTCCACAGTCATGGTGGTGGAACACACATTCATGGTAGTGAACACCATCTGGCAGTAAGTGGTTGAGGTGGTGGCTCGACAATGTTTGCATACATGCATGGAAAACTGGGAGGACTGAGGTGTGATTCTCCTGACCTCTCAAAAATATCTTGTGATGGCCATTATTGCCCACTTCATTGTCATGCCAATTTGGTCACCTCCATAAATCAATTTACGTTCCTTTGCCTCCCAAACAGACAAAATAAAACAAGTGGATACAGGTGATTAATTCCAGCCTAAAAACTCTACATGAGGTCAGATCCACCATCTATCCATTCAGCTAGCACTGCATCTCTTTTGGATGGACCTATCATCCATCCATTCAGCTAACATGATATCATTCATGTATCATTCATGAGATTGGTTCAAGCCATTTAAAAAGCTATTTATACCTTATATTTTACCACATCTTAAATTAACAAAGTTCCATGAGCTTAGGAAACCAGCTATCTAAGTGAGTGATGGATTTTTTTTTCCTTGTTAGATTTGCCTCTTTCAATCTCCAGGATGGTCTTACCATTCTGGGATTGAGAGAATATGTCCAGGTTTGCACAAATCACATATCCGGTGATTAAAGAATCCAACTATAGCTTCTCTCACTTTATATATTCAGACAAAAGAGTCCAAACTTTAAAATGTATTTTCCCACAGTATTTCTGAGTTCCCTAAGTTAGCCAAGGATGGGCTTTTGCTTTCTTTGTAATCTACCAAATGCCGTCTGCCATGTTGGTGGGTCTTGGGGTTGAAGCAGCCCACGGTGGATTTGTCTTCAGAGAATGGTGAACCATGATTCTCATGCCCATCTTCTCAGTGGGATCAGGTACCTTAGCCTATTATAGCTTCATTACAACTTAATTTGGGTTATTTCCCCAGATACACTGACTTATATGTTTTCACACTGTGTGTCATCTGCTGCTTGTCTGTTTCTCAGCCTGGATTCTGTCAGATCTTTTGGGATGTATGTAAGTGGATCTGGCTGTTTCATTGGGACAATGTCTTCTGCAAACATATAGGTGTTCCTGTGGACTCCCTTTTCTAAACAATTCATAAATAAGTAGCCAAGTCCATATAGTAGAAACAACTAAGCCTCCCAATATTGTGGGTGGGGTCAGCCGAGAAGTGACAATGGTTCCCATAACCTCTTGGGTACAGACAGGGCCAAATAACTGGTTCTTGTCAGTGGGGATGTACTCAGAAGTGAAAGTCTGGGAGAGAGAGAGAGAGGAGAGAGAGAATATTCTCCATCATCTCCTTCTCTCCATTTGATAGTAAGATCCAGAGGACTCTGGGAACTTGCCCACAGGGAACAAGAAGCCTGGGAACACTCACCCTGACTATTAGGTGAGTGGGGACTATGCATCTGTCCTCCACTAAAATGCAGTGGTTTTACTTATGCCATTAGATAGCATGCATATTACCATTTGGAACAGTTTGCTCCATAGACAGTCTCATTTCTCTCCATGCTTAATTCAAATATGTCTATGCCATTTCCC
Organism: Callospermophilus lateralis; assembly: GCF_048772815.1. Taxonomy (NCBI): domain Eukaryota; kingdom Metazoa; phylum Chordata; class Mammalia; order Rodentia; family Sciuridae; genus Callospermophilus; species Callospermophilus lateralis. The sequence goes on along the minus strand of NC_135312.1, from coordinate 124,049,666 downwards.
CATCCACACAAAAAAGGTCTTCTTGTAAAATCTTTGGGCCTAAAGTATTTTTAAGAGATTTCATAAAGGGCCTTGTCACAGATATTCATGATAGTCTCTGCCACAGGCTTAAGCTGTTTACCTAAATACCAGGTTCTAGTAAAGGATTGCATACCTAAAAAAGAATTCTGATTCTCAGAAACACATTGCTTTAGGATTCCCTTGTGTTAGTGTTTATTATGGCTTAGTTTAATCTGGCCTTATCAGTCACCAGGAAGGCCTCTGCCAGTCAAGTGTTAACATGCATTTTCATTTAAACTTGTAAGTATTTCTTTATGAATCAGTGACAATAGAGGTAAGTAACACCAGCTCCTATTTTCCCGGTGTTTAGGAAATAATGCAAAAGCCATGTGAATTCCTGGTGCTGATCTTGTTATGACAATGCAGGGAAATTGGCCTTGCTGGGCCAGGGCAGAAACCAGTTCTGCTGCTGTGTGACATGGCCTTAGCTGATGCAAAGGGCCTGGGTGACCCAAGTTAAGGATTGAGTGCTATCATGGCTTTCTTGGACCAATCAAAATGCTGGACATTCCCTCTTGAGCAAGGTGCTTCCACTCAGAGCAGCAATAACTGTTTTCCCTTTCCTCCCAGCTGGTAATCTCAGACAAGACTGTTTCCATTCACGTGGCCTCCATGGATCTTGTCACAAAGTGCACATCACCCCCCTAGGAATGGAGGCTTGAACCCTGGGCCCGGCTGAGCCTGGGTCCTGGCTGTGGCTGTGGCTGCTCTGGCCAGAACATGGTGTTTAGGAAGAAAAGTCACGACCTCTTTCCAAAGCTCACCTCCTGGCAAATTTGCTAAAAGAATTCCACGTCTCAGCAAAAGCAGAAGCCCTATATCATTAGAAAAGACTTGGAGAAACCTCTGGGTTGGCAAAGGAGTCCTGGGCTTTGAGCACTTAGCTGGGAACTGGGAGCAGGTAGGCAGGGCTCGACAGCCTCATGCTGTGCACCCTACTCCCAGGGGAGGCGATGCCTCCCACATCCAAAGGGGCTCTGGGGTCTCTGAATCCAGATGTAGTAGCGGAGGAGATAAAGCACATTCTCCCAAGGACACATTTCAAGGTCACAGAACACAAAATTTGCTGCTTTGATTAAGAGTGCCCTCCTGTCCACTTTGTTCTGTCATCCACGGGAGCAGACCATCTGCCCAACGGTGACACTCTCAAGTTCACTCTAATGAGCCTTTTCTAGGGAGACTACCTTGAGTGATAGATCTTACAGCAGACCACAGGACACGACGGTACAATTGGGGGAGAGGGGAATGTGCAGAGGACAGTCTTATAGGTAATGAATGATTAGGTCAGGAAGATGGGGGCTGATTCCAGAGGAAACAAAATGCTAATACCTCCAGATCACTCCCCCCTCCTCCAACCTGTTGCCAAGGTCGCCTGCCTCTGAGGAACTATTCCTCCCTGCAAGGGGCTGTTAATAAAGAACCTCCTGGGTGGCTTCCTTCCTGTCTCTGGGCAGATATGGGGAGGCACCCCTGGAAGGCTCCTTTCCCACCCTTTGGTTAGGTAGGCAAGATAAGGGGAGGAGGGGGCATGCGAACAAAAGAAATCTGAAATCTATAAAAGGGGCAGAACACCCCCAGTCCCTCAGGAGCCAGCTTTGGACACCCCTCCTCTGTGGAAGAGTCTCTCTCTCTCTCTCTCAATACAACTTTTTGCTCTTGCCTCAGCATTTCTCGGGTGTTCAATCTTCGACACTGGGGGAACAGGACCTGGAACACCGGCATTATCTCTGGTCTCACCATCACCAGGAAAATCCACAAGAACATTACACATTTATTCATCAGCACTGAAGGGTGATTTTGGAGACCTTCCGTGGCAGGGCTTCTTGTCTGTTAGGAGGATTCAGAGACATCTCAAAAGACGTTTCCATTAACTTTGCATAGAAATAAACTAAGTGACCATATTAGAAAAAAAAATCTTTGGGAACTTCTAGTTTGAATGAGGGTGGGTAGGATGGAAGCGCTTCAGAGCCGAACAGCTCCCATGGACAGGGCAACAGGGAAGGAAGGAGGAGGGACGTCCCTGTTTTCGTTGTTAACTTATGCTTTTTCTTTCAAAAGGACTATTCTCTGTATCTCTGGTAATAAGCCCCTCCCAGGCTCCAAAGGGAACAAGAAGGACAGAGATTGGTGGGGGCTGGGTGGAGCAGGACAGAATAGGATACTGATGTCAGGGGGCAAGTTGGCCAGTTGGTTGGAAAGCTGTTCTTTGTTCCTAAAAATAAGTCTGACCCTTTTTGGGGGAATCTTTCCTGGAACGAAGTCAGCCAACTGCTGACCTCCTTTTAAAAGTAGCTCAGTAGCTCCCTGCCCAAAGGTGAGCTCCAGATCTTCCGGCCCTGGATAAAATGTTATGCAATAAAGTTCATGGACCTAAGAGACAGTTTCTCCAGAAAGGATATGGCTGGTGTGCATGTCTGTAAAGCAAAATAGGCAGGAAAGGTGAGTGCATAGGAGGGGGCGGGTGTGAGGACAGGGAGAGAAGGCCAGGCTGGAAAGGCTGCCCGGAGGTTTGGGTGTAGCAAGGGTGCCTCATACAAAGGCATCCTTGAGGGATCCCTGTCCATGTCCCTTCTAGAGCCGTCTTTATAGCATCCTGAGATTTTCCAACTTTTCTCCATTCACAAAGTCTTCACTCAAAGTTCAGCCTTAGCTTATAAAATGGCAGTGATATATCATGTTGCACATCTAACAAACATAGGGGTCAAACCCTTCTCCTTTGAAGAGCCTCTATTTTGGGGAGTGTGGGGCAGCCCTTGAATAGACTAATCACATGTTTTTATGGGTCCCAGAAGCGAAGCTGTTTCTCAGAGCTCTTCTGATGGACCCTCGTGCTACAGGTTCTGTACATAAAGGGCTTTCACCACACAAAGGGACCTTTCTGCGGTGTTCTTCCTAATTGTCGCAGTGACCAGTCACTTGAACTGACTAAATGCAAAGTTTTTCCCTGAAATAGTAAGAGTCTGTGGCCTCAGCACTGGCTCCAACATGATTCCCCCAGCAGCAAACACTGGGAAGAAAATCCACTAAGACCTCAATGATTGTTTTCTATGTAAGCAGTTGGAATTATAGGATGTAAAATAATGGGCAGAATTTCATTACCTTATCTGTACACTAAACTTCTAGAGTTTGGCTGTTAGAAATAATTTTCTGGTTGAGAAATAGAGAAAGTCAGAGAAATGCTGAGTTTATGAGATTATGATTTTTTCCCAGCCTAGGCCAGAGTTTCTTTCTCTTTTTTCTTTCTTTCTTTCTTTCTTTTTTCTTTTTCTTCTTTTTTTTTTTTTTTTTTTTTTTTTTTTTTTTTTTTTTGTGGTACTAGGAATTGAACACAGGGCTCTTTGCCACCGAGCTACATCCCCAGACTTTTTAATTTTTTAAAATTTTGAGACACGTCCTTGCTAAGTTGCTGAGGCTGGCCTCATCCTCCTGAAGTGCATGGGCAAATGCTCAGATAGAGTTTTCATTTAGGTGATTCAGAGAGATCATTTCTACCAGAATTAGGTATTGGTGTTTTGAAGATAAAGGGGCCCATTCCTTAGAGGCTGAGCATCTTCACCTACAACAAAATTACTGGGTGATTCTTAAACAGGTTGAAGTTCAGGAATCACTGACATGTCCTGTTCTCCCACACTTTAAAAGCAAAAAAAAAAAAAAAAAAAAAAAGAAAGAAAAAGAGAAAAAAGATATCACATTCTTTAGGTGTAGTTCTTGCTGGCCTGGCTCACATTTTTAAGAAGTTATCTTAACATTATTGGCCCTCCATTAACTTTTACATGCATTATAGCAAGATCTAAAAGGATGAGCTGTCCAAAAATGGAACGGGTTAGTGAATTTTCCATCACGGAAGCTGTTCAAGCGGAGGCTGGAAAACCACTTATCAGAAATACCGCGGGAAGGACTCAAGTGCCAGTAAAGGGCTCCAACTCTGAAATAATGTATTACATTTCCTCTAGGTCTAGGATCCCGCGATAACATTATAACAAAATCAGCTTTAATATGTCAAGTACTATGTTAAAAAAAGTCTATGCATTCACTCAGAAATGTTATTGGTAGTTTTTAAAAGAAGCAAGAAAACCAGTCGATAAAATCCGAGTCCAGCAGCTACTGACAGAACTTTCGATGGGCTTGGGGATTCTTAGCCTTAAGTCCAGCTCTGAAATTTACTGGCTGAGCCTGTGCTCCTGGGGATAGGAAGAAGGCAAGAGTCCATTGTCTTTACGCTTGTCCACCGTCTCCCAAGCACCCTGCGGAGCCTTTACACACCTCACAACAGTGTTCAACAGACCAGGGACCCTTAAATCAGTCCCAATGCTTCAGGATCTTTCACAAAAAGTAAAAAAAAAAAGTACGTCCCAGAAGCCCAGGGAAGCCCGATTCTCAAGAGGGTAAATGCTTGACAACGCCTGTTTTCCACCACCCCTTGGTCGACAGTGCATGGATCATTGCTACTCCAGAAAAAGAATTCCAAATGGGAGAGCAGTAGGAAATTACCAGAAAGCTCTGGGTTCGTGGGAAGAGAGGACGGGCGGCTGCGAAACTAAAGGGAGACCTGGAAGTTCTTCAATGAATAAAACTAACAATTCAGAGAAACAGGGAAGCCAACGGTGGAGCTGGAATCATCTGCAAAATCACCTACATATATCATATTGAGAAAAGGGTTCCAGACTGGCCACACTTCAATCCACGCTGTGTGGACGTGCCTAAGCACCTCCATCGCTCTGGATGACTTGAAACTGGTCCTCCGAGATGACTGAGAAATGTCCAATTTAATGAGAAAGTACACACTACAGGACCACCGAGAAGTCACCTTTATGGATTGTGACTAATTGGGCACTTTATTTCTGAAAGAGTTTTCAAGATTTTGGAATCTAAAAGCAACAGCCAGAACAGGAAGCAAGCCACACCTGGCCCTCCTTTGCAGGGGGCCAGGAGATCTTCATTTTTTTCCAACAAGGATGCCTCCTCAGAGAAGTGCCCCTGTCACAGAACAATGGCACAGTGCCAGCCAGGATGCCGCTCTCCAGAGCTGAGCTTCAGTCTGCTGTTCCTCTAATTTGGAAGCAGAAATAATGACCAGAGTGCTCCTTACGTGGACTACCTGCTCGGAACAAATCATCCCCACCCACCTGGGTAGTTGTGATTTAACGGGGGGATATTTTACTGTCTTCCCAACCAGTCTGCAAGTGACATGAGGGCAGGAATGACATCTATTCTGCTCATTGTTTTATCCCAAGTTCCCAGCACTGTGGCTGGTACATAGCAGAAGTTCATCCTGTAGTTGAAGGGCGGATGAAGGTACAAATGAATGAAGAGATGGCAGCCTCTGTCAGTAACTGGGTCTCAATCCTGTAGCCTGCTTCTTTTTCTTTTTCTTTTGGTACCAGGGATTGAACTCAGGGGTGCCTATTCATGGAGTCACATCCCCAGGCCTTTTTAAAATATTTTATTTAGAGACAGGGTCTCACTAAGTTACTCAGAGCCTCCCTAAATTGCTGAGGCTGGCTTTGAACTTGCGATCCTCCTGCTTCAGCCTCCTGAGCCACTAGGATTACAGATGTGTGCCACTGCCACTGGCTCCTGTAGCCCACTTCTAAGAGTGATATCATCTTAGGAGACCCTGGTATTTAATCATCAGAGAATGCTAAGTATCATTTGTGAGTTATGAAAAAAACTTAAATTCTGTATCATTCCATTAATGATCAAGACAGGAAGGGTTTTAAGAAGGGCAAAAGCGAGGGAGGGGAAAACGGCAGGAGAAAAATCACGTTTAAGAACTAATTGAAGATTTATGATAGCAATTTTAAAATCTCAGACAGGAATTATTCTGAACCTTGATAACAGAATTCACTACAACTGGTGGTTCAGGAGAGCTTGAACTGCTATATGATATTTTATTGAATCGCCACACTGCAAAATTGGTGGAAATTAAGCTGTTTGTAACTTACTTTGGAGGCAAGAGAAATAAATGTGCGTGTAAATGTTCATCAGGCCGACGAGCTGCCTTTCGGTGCAATTGGATATCTACACCTGGGATAGGAGCCAAACTTGCTTTGGGGGGAAGACTTAACTTTTAGAATACCAGCAGCCCCCAGATCCATAACGGTGAATTACAGGGGTCTGAGGATAAGAGGGAACGTCACTGGGGCTAGAATGAACGGATAATGTGAGGTACCTGGATCCGGCTGCTGCATGGTGTACGATTCTCTGGGTTTTATACTGCTTCTTCCTCAGCCCTCAGAACTCTTAATCCTATTTTCATTGCCCTAGCTAAACTGGGAAATATTTTCTCCCCCTAGACTGCAGTTACTCACACAATAAACAGGTAATAAACATTTTACTGCCCCAAGCAACCTCCTGCTGGGCAGGCTGTCAGGAGAGAGAAGACTGTGCACTGAGCAGCCCCCTACAGGACCCTCTGCGGGGGACAAAGGATATGAGTAACCCTTTAAGAGGGCGCCCCCTCTGTGGGTTCTCGGAGAGCGGCTGGGCCTGCTGGATGCATTAGCGACCCGGCGGTCTAGATTCCTCCCTGCTTGAGGCTAGTAGGGAAGATTTGATTTCACCAAAAGGTAATTTAGTTGCCATTTCAAAGCTCTGTCTAGCTAAATTAAGGATGAGGAATGAAACTGGAGTTTACAATCTCACAGCTTAAAACGTGAGCGGTGAGGCTGGAAAGCAAGAAGGGGACAGTTAGCGGCCAAGTGGAGTGGCTCAGGGGACAGAATGATGCCACTTGATTCCTCTTTGATTTCCGGTTGGCATCGTATTTCCCAACGCATCTCCGTTTCCTTATTCTTGCTTATGTCTTCCCTGTATATTAAATAGTTATTTGTTTGCAAGGCACAATGCACGTCCTTTGACTTTCTGCTTTTCTGCTACACTTGAATTCCCTCGAAAGCCTGTTACCTTCAGTTTAGTTAAAGCATTTTATGGTTCCAACTGCTTGAGAAATATTTCCGCTTTCTTTCATGCGCTGAAGGTACAACTTGCAGCTGTTAGAAGGCGGCCACTTCCCCTGCTCCGGGAACAGGCAGAGCCCAGTGTAATACCATAAGCTCTGCTTCTACCCCAGCTATTTAACTTATTTATGGGAAATAAAAATCTCACTTACATAAATATTTCCCACCAAACAGCACACCAAATCTGAATGTACGAACCCAAGGCAGATGACAAACGCATCCGCATAATTTTCCAATTCACAAAAGTTGAAAAAAAAATGATTATTTTGTAAATCAACAGTTCTTTGATGTCGATTGCAGTTAATTTGAGGCATTTTGCTCCCATTTTATTCTGGAATATTAATTTTTGTTACGTTTTGTGGCAGAAGCGTTGTGATTGTGCTGCCATATCTAAAGAGATAGAGGAGATCCAATTGCACCTGCTGGAACAGGTCTGGACCTGTGGTTCGGTAAGCCCACACCCTTTCTGTTTTTGTCTGTCTGTTGAACCTTTCTTGGGCCGGACTCTGCAGACAGGGCGATGACTGATTAGAAAGCACTGTGAAGACACACTCTCACAAAGGGAAGTGAAGAATCACAGAGCTACAGGCAACTGTAGAAAAAAGTGCCAGGCTATGGCGGGGTTCTTGGCTATTTGGGCAAAGGGTCTCAAGTAGATTGAGTCTATCCTTGAACTGTCTTTGGATGCCTTCCTCAAAGACAGGGTGGAAATACACTTGAGCAGACACCTGCAAAGTGGAGCCATTGGGCCCCTAAACAAAAGATGCAGAGTCTGCATGACAAAGCTGGGCCCAGACTGTAGCACAGAGGCAGAGCTCGCGTGTGGACCAGGGGTCAGCCAGGAAAGGCTCTGGAGCCTGGGATGGGTGGCACACAAAGGGCATTAGACCATTGTTGGAGATCTCTGTCCTTCTCTGGTCTAGCGTTTACAAAAGGCCCCAAACTACCCCTAGACCCTTTATGCTTCTGAAAGAGAAGAATGATGTGGAGAAAACTCGGGAGGACTCAGAGGCCAGCAACTTAGCCATGACTAGTGGATAGAAAAAGGTTCTGGCAGTTAGACAAAAGGATTGACTTGCTTATCCTGTAAAAATAAAGGTTAAGGGCCAAAAGTTTGTAGTATTCAAATACAGGAAGGGCTTTGGAGGGGAACTTGTCAACTCCCCAAAAGCAACAGGTTTAAATAAAAAGCCAGAGAACCTTTAGTCAGATAGAAGGAAGAACTTGTGGAAGGACAGGGTAATTTAAACTCTGGACAGACTATGAAGGATCTTGGGCTTAATAGGACTAACATAGAATTCCTGGTTCTTTTCTTCCCACTTCCGAAAACAAAAACACTGACAGCCACATTCTCCTCCTTCCCCTGCCCACCTTTGGTGCAGCCCTCAGCAGATCTTATAAGAACCCAGTGCATGTGACCAGTTCCAGTCCCCCACCTTTGCCCTCCCTATCCCGGCCACCATCATCAGTTGCTTGGACCTATCACTTGGGTCCATCCTTTGACTCATTCTCTGTACACCTGCTTTTTAGAGAACAAATCAGACTATGTTAGTGCCCTGCTGCATCTCATCCAAAGACTTCCCATCACACCTGGCATTAACCCCAACTCTATACCATGACCTTCAAGCCCTGCACCTTGCTCCTGCCCTCTGCCGAGTCCTGTCTTAGTCCTCCATCCCACCTGCTCACTTGGGCCACACAAAGTTCCCTGACATTCTTGAACAAGTGGCTTTGTTACATCTCTGTGCCAGCTGCTACCCAGCCTGGGACACTCTTGCCCGGGTCCTTCATGTGGCTGGCTCCTTTTGTCCTTCTGAGCTCAGCTCCAGTGTCACCTTTGCAGGCCATCTCTGGCCACTGGCAATGTACACGTAGAGTGGGAACCTTGTCTACCTGTGGCCAACGCTATCCCCCAGCCCTGAACAGGGACCTGAAGCCGTGGGGTGAAGAGATAGGAATTGGTTGAATCAAAGAGTCCACCGATGTAAAAGCAGATGGCTGCCTGCTATCCCACGAGATGAGAAGAGAAAAAGAAGCTCGTGGAAGGTTGATATTGCCAGGGCCTAGACCATCTTCTGAGTCAGGACAGAGATTCACCTTTGAAGAGGGGCCTCCCTCCTCCAGGGAGGCCCCAGAGAAGACGGAGGCCCAGCAGGGCACTGTCTTTACCAGGGACTTGGGATTTTAGGGCAGTTTGCCTGAGCAAGACAAAAAGCACAGAGGGCTGACCTTAGGTCCCAGGGTGTGTGTGGTGTGGCCGGGGGTCGGGGGGAGCCACAGTGGAAGGAGAGGGTGGGGAGGGATTGAAGATCTGCTGCATCATCAGAAAACCATCGAGCTGGATCACCTGTTGGGATGAAGTCAGTTTCTGTTTCTTCTTCACAGAGAAGCAGGAGAGGTTGGGCTGTTCCCTTCCTCGTCCTGGAGGCTAATCCTTAGCTCTAGCTTCAGAGCATTTGTGAGGCCCCGTGGTCCCAGGTTCTCACAGAGAGTTCTGTGAGCTGACCTAAGTCTGCCTTCACACCGCCTGTGGGGACTGAGCCAAAGAGGAAAGGGAAGGACGGGGCAGACGGGATTCCTGAGGTCCTTGCAAGCGGTGCCCGTGGGTGCCCAGCCAGGCAACCAACGGCTTCTACTTCATGTTTGCTCTCATTTCTCTAAGAGCTGAGAGGTGGCCTTTGGGGTTCTATAAACACTACGGGCGCATCGACTCCGTGTGGCTCTGGTAGGTTTTTAGTTGTCTTTGTTGCCCTTCAATTCAAAATCTCAAGGTCATTATCAGATGACCCACAGAAATGGAAGACAATTGAAAGAATTTTAAAATATGTTTCTTCTTTAAAAATTTATGATCCCTTGCTCCAAAAACGGTCATAATTTTAATTGTGTTGTTAAGGCCCCTGATCTTTTTATTTAATATTGTTTCTAAAATATTTGAGAAAAGCCAGTAAAATATCCTTACGTTTAGAAATACAAGTTAATATTTACTGTCCACTTCAGGAAGCGTTTCTTGGTCTCAGTGTGTGTCCTGGGGTCTGCCAGACACACACAGGACCTTGGATTTGGTGGCAGCCTGGAACACGGGCGGGTGTTTATAAATCAACAACTGGAGGGCTGAGGGACTGCCGTATTGGTGATTTCATTTTTAGCCACAGCTGGCCAGACTGCGTATTGGGAAACAAAAGGCTTGGCAAATTGAGCTTGACGATGACCAGGCTGGACTGAAGAGGCCCCTGTCCACTCACTGCTCTGAGGATGGGTGGAGGAGGGGAGGCTGACAAGGAAGGACCCCCCGCTCTGTCACAGAGCAGTCTTGGTCATTCTGCAGGGCACGGGGCCCATGTTACTCCTGCTGGTGCTGCTGTCTGTCAGTTTGTGGATGCTGCTGTTCCCTGGTTCCTCCAGGCCAGCGAGGCACTGCCCATTCTCACTTCCAACTCCTTAAGTGGAGACAAATCTAGAATCATGGTGCCCAATGCAGCCTCCATGGTTTGAATGTAATATTAACAAAGTTAAAAATTCAGTTCCTCAGTCACATTAGCCCCTCTCCAAGTGCTCACAGTCACAAGAGCTAGCTGCTGCTGTATTGGGCTGTGCAGACATGGAACATCTCTCTCATTCCAGAAAGTTCTGTCAGACAGCCCCGGTATAGAAGACACAGTTGGTTTCAAGAGGCCCCTCCTCCTTTGTTCAGAAACATGGCTACCTCTGTGGTCAAGAAGGGAACTGGGTCGGAGAATTTGAGGATTCTCGGGCGGGATGCTCGGTGGTAGAGCACTCACCCAACATGCATGAAGGTCTGGGTTCTGTCCCCAGGACCTCAGCAGAAATCCAAGGATTCTCTGGGCACCATGCATCGATCTGTAAAGCTGGCAGTACAAATGCCCTGACCTAGGACACACCTTGGGCACCTTGAAGCCAAAGTTAGACTCCAAACGAACCTCACGTTTCTCAACAGAAGCACCAAGTGTGAGGTTTATTCCGCCACAATACGAAAGACCCCTGGATGCTTTACCTTGCGTCTGCCCCCTTTCCAGTTTTCCTCACAAGGGAGCCTCAACAACCCTGCATGTTGCTGTGTGTGTGTGTCACTTGTTCTGATGACAAAGACTCCAGAGGCTCTGATAACTTCCCTCTGCTCTCGGGACTGTCACTGAAGTCATTATTCTATCCCGGTCAGGTTATTCAGCCCTCCTACCCCCACGCCCAGCCAACGGGCTTCTCTGGCTCCTTCCCCAAAAGGTGCTGCCCCCTGGACATTTCTTGCATTGTATATTATGAATTCTTAAATTTCTAATTTATTTGCCACCCTCAAAGGTATTATAGATCATCAGTGAAAAGTGAAGCTGCCGAGGAAAAATCCAGACGCTGTCTCCAACAGGAAGCAATGGAACCCCCCCTTTCTTGTGCAGCACAGGACTCCTGCTGCATGCCTCGGCTGCTGTCCTCTGGGGCAGACATGGTGAGAGGGAAAGCCTTTTATATCTACAAATAGATATCAAACTGGGAGTTCTATGGATCAAAAGGTCAGGGTGTGCTGTCTGGATTCAGTCAACTTCATGATGTCTGATTTTGGTGAACCTCAAAATCTCAGTTCCATGACTGGGTTGAATGTACGGTGGAGCTGTCTTCTGAGGATCTTGGAGGATTCTTCTGTGCAGGTGTACTCTGCACCAGGCCCCTGCTGTGGCTGTTTTCTCTATAAGCCTCATTTATTCTGCAGTCGGCAGGATTAATTATCGTCCTGATTCCGTGGGGTGGACAAATGGAGAACAAAGTGGTCAAGAACTCCGGCCTCACCTAGGGTTGTGAAGGGGGATTTTACTTTCAGGCCAAGCTTGTTGTGTGGCTGGGCACGGGGGCACTGGATCTGACACCAGTTACTTTATTCGTGGTGATGCTGCCTCTTCTAGAAAACTTGAGAAAGTATCCCAAGGTCAAGGTGACTGACAAGACAAACAGCATCGTGTTAAAGATGACAGGATCTGGGTCCTCCCCACAGTTCCCCACTACGCACCACCCATGGGAGTCCTTTGATTAGCTAATAATGGGGTCACCAGTTTGGTCCAAGAGAAGCTGAGTTGGCCTGGATGGAGGAAGCTATAAGGGATGGGGTGGAGGGGTCGCATCCCAGAGCATGACCACTGAAGTGACTGGTTGGCTTGTGGAAGGGAAATGGAAAGTGACGAGACTTGGGAATGAAGGCTCCATCAATATGCTTTATCCACAAGTCATGCTTAGTGCTCTGGTTTGGATGCGTGACCCTCAAAGAGCCATACGTTAAAGGCTTGGACCCCAGGGTGCTGCTCTTGGGAGGTAGTGGGACTTTTAGAGGTGGGGCCTATTGGGAGGTCCTTAGGTATTGAGGATGTGTCCTTTAAAGAGCCTGTGGGATAACAATAGTCCTTTGTTTTCTGGCTCATGAAGTGAGTGATTTGATTCACTACACACCCCTGCTATGATGTGCTGCCCTTGGCAAAAGCTCAAGGAAATGGGACTACCAGATCTAGGACTGGGACCTCCAAAACTGTGAGCCAAAAATAAACCTTTTTTCTTTATAAGCTAATAGTCCCAGATATTGCATCATAGTAACATGAAGCTACCTAATACAATTAGTCAAATAAGTTTTTTTTTTTTAAAGCAGCCAAAATGCTGGATAATTTAATTGCATCCTCGATCACGGAGCACAGTAAAACTTCTAGTTCATATGGGCACAGAGATAAAAGAGTTAAATAGTATTTATTTGTAGGAAAGTCTTCCTTGGAAGCTCTCCCTAATTTAACAGGTTTCTTAGGAAGGACAATACACATGTTAAATGGAGACAGCCTCTCTGGTCCTTCTCTGGGTTGGCCTGTAATGAATAGCAAATGAGGCCAAGGAACAGCTGCAGGTTGAGCTTTCTGACCATGAAGGTGCTGGCTGGAGCCAGTGTGGGCGCGGGAGTTTGCAGCATCTGTGAGCGGGAACTCACTGCAGACAGGAGGCCCCCACTGAAAAGCATTTCCCCTTCCATGTTTTGGGTGGGAATTGGCACATTCACAGGACCTTATCATTGTATTTGCTGCTCTTTCCTACACTCCCAATTTGGCTTCAGGTTTCCTATTTCCACTGTTTGGGAACCTCAAGCAGGAGCCACGCATAAGACCTGCAGCTAACATGAACCCTTCCTCGGGGCTTGGCAGTTAGCTGCTGCTGCAGCAGGCATTTTGAATTGTAAAAAGAAAGAAGGGAAGAGAGAGAGAAGAGAGAGGGAGGGAGGGAGGGAGGGAGGGAGAGAGAGAGAGAGAGAGAGAGAGAGAGAGAGAGAGAGAGGAGGTATGTACAGATTCTCTGAGTGCAGGGGCCTTAAAGGAGACGTGGTTCTTAAAGCCCTTTGTGCTGTGGAGCTGCAGAGCAGGACAATGAAAACGGAGACGTGCAGCTCCTGGTTCCCATGTAAATGCTACCTCGAGGACACAGTCTTCACCAGGCAGATGGCTAATTTCTGCGCTCTAACCTCATTTCTCCCGCGTTCCTGTGTTCCTGTGATGTCCTGCCCCTGGAGTCAGGTCCTAATTGCTGTCAAACGTTCAGAGACAAAAGTGGCGTCTACGCATCATTCACGTGAGGCTGTTCCTGGCTGTGAACTGAGGTGGCGTTAGCGGCTGCGGCTGCAGTATATAGTGGCGGTGTTACCTGCCAGGGCAGGGCCGCTCAGAACCTGCTTTTCTGCTTCCAAGTGTCAAGCTCCACATTTTCCTTTGTTATTGCTTCCAGCCGGCCCCTCTCCCCCCCACACCATGCCCCAAGCTGGATGCTTTTCTTTGGGGATCCAAATCCGCTTCCTAACTGCTCCTATCTAGTTCTGACCAACTCTTGGCATCAGGCTGACCATGCAAATCCTGGCAGGGCCAAGAGAAGGCCCGTTTGTCTCATCTCAGATTTGGGGGTGGGGGCTGGTAAACTGTGGCCCCTCGGAAGCGCCACTGCCACGGAGCAGACAGGTAATCCTAACAGCCAGGACCCTGCCACTCAGCGATTGGCCGTCTGATTGGATGCACATTCATCTTCAAATTATGTTGTGTGACAGCCCAGGCTGCTGAACACCATTTTAACATGCAGATTGACTCCTCCGAGGCTCTTCATTATGCATTTAGCGGTCTGTTTTCAGACTAACCAGCATGTCAGAGAGGCCCCTATCCTTTTTCCACCTGGGTGGAGGAAATAGCTCACTGACTGGGGTGGGGGGAACCGGAGGTATTAAAATGCATATGTTTACTTTCTTGAGCATCCGCACATGCAACACCTTTTCCTGATGCAAGAAGAAGAAAAGAGGGAGGGTCTTGATTCTGAAATGCAGGAGACATGGCTGTGCAAAACAAGTGAGGCTTTGTGGAGGACAGGAGTCCAGGAGGCAGGACCAGGCCCCCAAGCTGGGCTGGGTGAGCCCACCCAGTGCTCGTATTATCCATGCATGGACCCTCTCTTCGGTCTCACACACACAGCCCCAAGTATTTTAAGCAGAACACTTCCAATTTCCTGTTTCTAAAATTGTCTTGCATCTCCAATGGCATTCCAAGGGATCCTGGCGAGTCACAGGCAGAGCTGACTTCACTCAGAGCAGAGGGAGCGGCACCGTATCTGCTGAGGCGGCTTCTGCAACTGGGTTCGGGTTCGGGGGTGCCTGCCCCTCTTCTCTTCCTGGCATGATTTACTCCCACTTGCAAGAATATTTCTTTATGGCTTTGGTGGCTACTGTGCCAGCACTGATGTTTTCCTGTGTGTGTGTGTGTGTGTGTGTGTGTGTGTGTGCAAAGATCTTTCCCCCTTCCTTAAAAGGAAATCAAGGAACCACGTTTACACTGCTTTTTAAAAATTCTCATCTCTTCCCCTGCACCCCCTCAGCATGGCATTTTCTCCCTTCTTTTAAAGGACCAACAGAACTCATGTGGCCTCCAGCTCCTTAGGCTTCTCCTGAGGCTCTACCTTGCTCAAGTCAGCAGCCCCCTTCTGTCGCCCCTGGTCAATGGTGCTTCCCAATTTGGAGAGTGGGAGCGCTCCTGCTTTGTATCTACGATGCTACCTGACAAAGGTCCTGCATAGGTTTGGAAGGCTAGCTTGGACCCCAGGGCTCACAGGCCAGGACCTATACCTAAATTGTAACTGACAGCCCCCCCACATGCCTCATAGAACCCATTGTCTCCAAAACAGCCTGCCCCTCAACTTCTGGGTCCTTCAGTGGTGTAGGACCCTGTAGCAAAGACATGGTGGGGTTTTGCTACTTACATTAAAATATTAAACAGCAGAGTTCATTTTAGTAGGGCTCTGGGCAGAAAATAAAATCGAAGGCAGAGCTATACTCTCAATTCCCCTGGAAGAGCTGTGAGGGAGGAATAAAATTGTTCCTGATGCTTGCTCAGGGAACGGAATGTTCCTGATGAGTGAATTGGGCAGTAACTGCAGCCTTTTATTTTCGTGTGGAATATGGCGATCCCCACTGGCAGGAACAGGTTGCATGCGGTTGCCAGGCTGTTGCTCGGCTGGTGTCACACTGTGGAGCATTGTCTGAAAAGGTCTCACCCAGCAAGAACAATATGGCGACCCAGGGCCCGAGGCGGTGTGTGCAGAGATCTGTCCCCTCGTTCACATATCTCCCCGCTAAGTCCCCCCGCCCCCCCCCCCCCCCCCGTGATAAAACAAATGGGGTTCCTGTTTTAAAAATGCTACTGAGGGATTTTGGCCCTGGCACAACTCTGTTTTAAGAAAAGTCCTTGACTGGCAAGGGAGCAGGGGGCCACTGGGTGTTTGAGAGTTGCTCAGACACAGAGAAGTGAGTTTCAATGACAGCTCCAATTGTGACCTGCCACACAGACCAGAGAACATCACTGAATCTTGAGATTTAACTTCATGATGGTACAGAGGGGGTACCCGTTGTTATGGGTCGAGCCCCCAAGCATTCATATGTTGAAGTCCTAGTTGCCGGCACCTCAGAATGTGACTGTACCTGGAGTCGGGGCCCTTTATAGGCCTAACTAAGGCTCCATGAGGATCACCAAGGTGGGCCTTCGCCGAGTATGACTGGTGCTCTTTTAAGAAGGGGAGATTTGGACACAGACTTAGAAGACCATGTGAGGACACGGGGAGAAGGTGGTCACCTGTAAGGCAAGCAGAGGCCTCGGAAGAAAACGACCTGGCCCATACCTTGACCTCAGACTTCCAGTCCCCAGAACTGCTAGGACACGTTTTGTCATCTAAGCCCATTCTTTGGTGCCTTCTCGTGGCAGCCCGCACAGACTCCACACCAGGGGTGTGACAGGACAATCCACGGAAGGGGGAAGGGGGGCTTCATGGTATTCGGGGGATTTCAAGCATCTCCTGGTAGACCTGGAGGAAGGTGGCCAGCAAATCCAGCTCAGATGCTCACTCCACAGGACCTGGGTGGAAATGGGGTGGTTTTCTGTTGGTAAAATACCTGTAGAAGCGTGGTTTCTCTTTAGCGTCCCGTGCATAGGGCAGAACTGACATCTTGAACCGAGAAAACGCTGTGAAGGACCTATCTGGCCCTTCAAATAAATCTCTTAAGATTTTTGTTTGAGCCAATCAATCGGTTCTCCAAGGTGTCAGCCGGTAACAGACATATCTGTCGATACAACAGCTCTGCCATTGCCGGGCCGGTTGTGCTCACAGTGGGAAGCAGGCTCGGCAGTTCCTTACGTTTGGAAAACGGATGACCTGGGATCACGAGTTTCAGGAGGGAGGTTAAAGTGGGGTCGAGGGCCAGGGACTGCTAGTACAGTTGCCACTGGAGAAAGACAGCGCGATGCATGGACTCGCGGGAAGCATGTGTTGCTGGCCTTGCTTCCGAAGCCTGCTTCTGTTCCATCTGGGACACTCTTTGACAGGGACTAACTGTGCCTCACAGACACACCCCTGCAACTGGTGACATAGGAAATGCCCAATCATGAGAGGCAAGATAAATATTCTATATACAAGAGAAACATGCTACACTCCTCAGTGGGTTTGCTGCCGAGTTCGGTTTTTCTCTAACCAGCTCTGGGCAGAACTGGGTGGAACCTTCTGCATCTTATAGCTCTGCCTGGTCTCGCATCCCAGGGGAATTTCCTTCCACGTCGCTCAGCTGAACAGACGCAAATGTTAATGTCATTCTGTGCCCCCTAATCAAACACAGAAGCCCTCTTGGCACAGGGAAATCTACAGCTAACGAGTACTGGTTGGAGCTATCTTATATCTTTGTTTCATATTCTTTTTTTCGTTGAATTCACCAAGTGCTGCCTTTTCATACCATGGGATACCAGACCCGAGGCGGAAGTAGCCATTTCTAAATTATTATTCCTCTTCTTTGTATTATACCTACTCTTCCTTCCACAAAAGTGTCATTTTCTGAGTCAGTAAGTTTATATAAATCCCATGTCTCACTACTTTTCTAAACTATTTTCAAGTCCCTTTTCTGGGATTTAATATTCTCCTAAGATAACCCAAACTGGACACAGAATAGCACTAATGTTCTATCTGTTTTCCTAAATTTTCTACATATTTTTTCCTTGTAACCCCCCAAGCATCCTATTGGCTTTTTCAATTGCTTCTGCACACCCCATGGATATTCTCCCCAAGTTATCAACCATCTCTTAACTCATTTTACTATGAGTTCAGAGCCTACCAGAGATTATGAGAAGTTTAGACTATTTTCCCCAAAGTGCATTACTTTACACTTAACCAAATTAAATTTCATCTGCTTCCACACTATCCAATCCCCCAGCTTGCTCAGATTTGCCTGAAGTGTCTCATAGCAATCCTTAATTTTTTATTAACTGTGCCGATTCAGAGCCTTGTACTTAACTCTCTATTTTAGCACTTTGGCCCTCTACTCTCTTTGTGTTTCTGGAGATCATATTTGGTATGATCCCGTGCTTAGTAATATGTCCAAGATCCAACAAGTGAAGATAGTCCTGAGGATGAGGTATGCGAGTCAAGTTCAACCCCCCAAAGCAACTTCACTCCTGTGCTGAGAACAAATGATCCTAAAATGCTTCTCATTCCAGGTGAATATTATATGGAAAACTCAAACCTGCAGCAAGCTAGTTTTTCCTGCAGAGCCACCTCCTAGTCTGGCTTCCTCTGTGTACTGTAGGGGTTGCAGAGGGCTTGTCAACCCAAGATCCTGTGCACCCTCCCATTCTCCTCTTCTTCTTGGTGGCTTTTCCTTTAATCAGATAGAAATTAGGAACCATTGGTTCATTGCATATTTTTCCATGGTTATTTCCTGATTTCTTTTCTCAGGTAACAAGGGAAAGAGAAATAGATGGTATCTTGTCTCTAATTCTTTGCTCCCATCTGACTCCAGTCTTTTCCATGCCTGATACAATGGAATCCTCCCGACTTAAGAATTACTACCAAGACTGTGGCTGAGACTACTAGTTGTCTACCACCTACTCATTTTTATCTGGGTCCATTGCTAGCAAGCTAAAGGACTATAATCCTCAATTCTTGCAAATAGTGATGGTCAGGAAACTAGGTTTTGGTCTCTAAACTCTAGTGAAAGTTTTTGGTAATTTTCATGAAAGAGGGCATGACTTCTTCTGTTCCTGGTATAGAAGTTCTGCCTGGAATTCATATGTGATGGCTGGAGCTCCACAAGCCACTATAAACCAAGAAAACAGATGGCAGAAGCCTGAGTTCTTTTTCTTTTTGGTACTGGGGATTGAACTCAGAGGCACTCAACCGCTGAGCCACATTCCCAGCCCTATTGTATTTTATTTAGAGATGGGGTCTCACTGAGTTGCTTAGTACCTTGCCCATTGCTGAGGCTGGCTTTGAAGTTGAGATCCTCCTGCATCAGCCTCCCAAACAAATGTGCGCCACTGCGGCCGGCTGAAGCCTGAGTTCTGGGTGATGTTGTGGAGTGCCTTTCTGTCCCTGGACTGCTTACTTCTGAACACTCTCTATGAAAGGAAAACAAATGATGCTGTTTAAGCCACTATTCTGGGAGATGAGGTGGGGAAGAGAGGGGACCTCTGTTGTTCGCAGCTGTATCTAACTTTTACAGAGAAAGATTTGGTTTAGGTTTATTTCATATAACTAAAGCCTTTTAATGCTAGCGAGTGGCCTGAGAGACCATCAAACTCAATTTCTTCAAATACAGCCCAATTCATCTCATTTGTCAAATGCCTACCATGTGAAAGGCAGTTGACTAAGGGCCAGAGGGAGATGAAATGCCCTGAGAGATCTCTTTCCCTTGAAGGAGCTTTCGTCACACTGTGGACAGTAACATAGGCCAGGGATGGAAGTGCCGCGGAGTGTGCTGCAGAAACGCGGGGAGCCTGGCCACCGATGGGGGGCCGGCTGGTCTGGACCACGAAGGCGCACCAGGGGAAGGCTGCCTGGGGGCTTTGGTCAGTGCCAGAATGCGGAGCTCCAAAGAGGGAGGGGGCACCGCAAAAGGCACGGAAGGATCCCAACATGGGGCTGAAGACCTGATGCTCTCTTTTTTTGTTCTGCAGGTTTCACAGAGGAAACCATATCATTGAAAGATGCCATATTAACAAAAGTTAAACAGCGTTTTTGGATAGAACACTAAGCTGATATCATGGCATTATAGTGAAGTTTAAGATAGAAATTTCATTTAAATATCTTTTCAAGCCTGGCATGGTGGTGCCCACCTGTAATCCCAGCGGCTCAGGAGGCTGAGGCAGGAGGATCTTGAGTTCTAAGCCAGCCTCAGTAAAAGCAAGGCTCTAAGCAACTCAGTGAGACCCTGTCTCTAAATAAAGGGATGGCTCCGTGGTCGAATGCCCCCGAGTTCAATCCTCAGCACCCCCTGCCAAAATAAATAAATAAATATCTTGTTGACTCTTGATGTGTACTAAATTTCAAGTTTTATAATAGTAGAATCTTACACTAATATAATCTTTAATGCTTATAAAGTATCCTCTCATTCATTATCCTTGAAGTAAATGAGGGACCCATCATCCAGACTATGTCACGGACATAAAGTTATAAATAGATTTCTTCTGACATCTGCTAGAAGAAGTTTCACAAGGGTAGGGGTGTGGCTCAGTGGTAAAGTTCTATCTAAGCATGTGCAAGACCCTGGATTCCATCCCTGACACTGCACGTAAGAACTCCCTTCAGTGCATTTTAACTTTTGAAAACTCTTGATTCCAAGAGGATAGTTAAGGACAGTTTTACTCAAAACCCAGGGAACCGTCCTTTCTAACAGCTATCCACTTAGGCTCTTTGGACATTACTACAAAACCACCATTATTTATTCCAAAACCCGAGCATCTTTTATAGCATTTCTAGCCTACTGTGTTCTAGCCGCAAGTTTGGTATCACTTCCCCATCAACATGAGTGACTGTTCAGCAGCTAGCCGCCTGCCATTGGTAGGGTAGAGAACGGTGCTCCTCTCCAGAGCAGCCGGTGGAGACAGAGGGACTCTCCAGTAAAGGTTGTTTGATCAGCCAGTGGGCATCGCATATGCTGGAATCTGCTTGAATTTAGAGACTTCTGAGTCTGTGGGCAGATGCAGGTTGTAGGTTAAAGCAACACAAATGGGGACAGGGTGAGTTAAGTTTTTGTTGCTTGGAGCAAATCAATTCAATCCACATTTACTGAGACCCACTAAGTCTCAGGCACCGTGCTGGGTTCCACATGTACCTTCTGCTCATGGAGATGTGGAGAGAGCAGAATGAAGGCATTGGCACTGTCACACACAAAGGGACGAGACCTAAGATGTCCTCAAGGTCCAATTCCTCCTGTAACAAGGAGCAAACATGTTTAAAATGGTAGAGATGGTTTTGGAACCAAGATTCAAGCTAATATCTGAACACCAGTTCAGGTTTAAAATATTTAAGATAGAAATTTGTTTGGTATTTATTTATTTATGTTCCTCATAAATTAATAAGCTCCGAGTTACAACCATTCTGCAGTAATCCTACCTCTAAATTATACAGAGATTAAGTAGATTAACCAAGATCTACTCCCCTCGTCTGTATTTTCAGAGACACAAGCTTAAAACTTCATGTTTAGGGTATCATGGAAAGGATCACCAATTCAACCTGTTTACACAGAAGAGACCTTAACAGAGATGTCTAATGAAGCTGAGGGACCTCCTTGCAGCAGACAATTAATGACATTCATTGGCCCATGTCACCTCCTTCTAATGGCACTTCAACATTCTTCTGGGAGCCATCCCACTGACTTGGTGGAACTGCCAGGCAAGGTGCCTGCTTCTGTCACCAAGGTGTGGGTAGCTCACCCCAGGCCAAGCACATGCTCTCTCAGGTCTCTGAGTCCCGGGCAGAAGAATGCAGAGGCTGAAAAGAGGTGGAAGGGACTCATTTTGGTGGTGGCACCTTTAGGCCTAAATACTACTTCTTGATGAAAAAGCCCCAGAGTCACCGTCATTCTTACGTTTTTTTAAACATGGCAGTCCAGTGTTCTGAAATCTGGGAGCTACCCACTGCTACCTACGGCTAGCTAGCTTGTTTGTTTGCTTCCTTCCTTCTTTCAAGTTCACTTGAGTTGATTTTTATTGCTCTTCTAAGAAAAGCACCCCATTTATACTGAGTCCAAAAATGCAGATCTTCCATTTCAGAGGGTAGGAGACACCATAATTTGCTCATGTTAGATCAGCTATCATCTATGGGTGGATGTTTGAATGTCCTATAGCATCTACTTGGGAATGTGAAACTCTCGGAGAATATTGCTATAGTTATGTATTGAGAATATATTACTTTCCTAAATAGAAGGAAACAGAAAAAACAAACATCTCCACACTTCTCACATTAGCTAGAACCCTTTGTCAGAAAGTATCCATGTACCTAAGTCCCATGTGAATAATCAAAATTCATGCTGGCGACTCCCTGGTCCTATTATGATCTGAATTAATTTATACATCATCATCAAACAAAGAATACATTAGCAGGGTGCAGTGGCGCACACCTATAATCCCAGTGTGTAGGGAGGCTGAGGAAGGAAGAAAGAAAGTTTAAAGCCAGCCTCAGCGACTTAGTGAGGCCCTAAGCAACTTAGCGAGACACTGTCTCAAAATAAAACATAAAAAAGGGCTGGGGATATGGCTCAGTGGTTAAGCATCCCTGAGTTCAATCCCTGGACAGAACAGAATGAAACAAAAACAAAAACAAAAAATCCATTGTACTCACTTCATTTCTTAAAAATATTGTTTTAGATGTTGACAGACTTTTATTTTATTCATCTACTTATATATGGTGCTGAGAATTGAACCCAGTGCCTCACACCTGCTAGGCAAGTGCTCTGCCACTGAGCCACAACCCCAGCCCCAACACTTACTTCATTTTAATGTAATGAATTTTGTTTGAAAAATTATAATATTCATCCTTCAGTATTCTGGTTACTCCAGTAAGATCAACCAGAGCACTAGACTCCCGTAGAGAGCTAGAGAAGACACAAAGTCATCAAACATTCTTGTCCAAAGAACGTTGTTCTGGCCAGGTAAGCTCTCTGCTCTCTGCCTTCTGCGGGCGTTGGGAAGGACATGCGGTCTGGTGAGGAGGGAGACCAGTCCTCAAGTCAGGAAGTTACACTACAGAACCAACCCAGGCAATCAACAGGGAGCCTGGTCCCCAGAAGGATCACCCCACACCCAGTCTGGGCACATGGGTACCGTAGGATCCTCAGTCTGCTTCTGTCCCTGTCTGTCTACCCACAAGGTCTTGTTAAAGTGAACAGTAATTTGCAGCCACTTCCATCTCTACCTTAGCATTTTCTTTTGCTTTAAAATGTGATCTCCTATGACTTACTGAGATGGTCTTCTAATACTAGGTCTAAAGAGCTCTCTTTCAGTTACTGGAACGATTTCCTACTGGAAAATGCCAACCCTCTGCCTCCCAGTTTTGTGGCTGAAATGTAGTTGAAGGGGCACATCTGTGTTCTGTGTTGGAAGAGCACATGGTATCTGATTCTTGCTGATGGCAATGCCGAAAGTCTCTGCTCCTTGGTGGAGCTGGCCCAAATGACCTGTTTCACAGTGTTTAATAGACTGGGATCAGGTGCCAAGAGGTGGTCTGCCCCGGAAGCTTCTTTCCTAGAAGAAGGCAAGCATTGGTGCTCCCAAAGAGCTGAAGGTTTTGAGAAAAAAAAAATGTTCCTAGCAATATAGTTATCTCTGCTAACAGAGTGACTGGGCCCAGAGTTCTATTGCTTCCTCATCAGAACTCAGAAAGGGCAGCCACACAGTTAGGTGAGAAGGCACAGCTGGCAACAGAAGATTTGTATCACACCTGTCAGGTATGTCAATAATCCATCCTGAAACTCAGGAAAGCCTGCAAACTGTCTAACTTGAAATTACATTAATAATAGTAGCAAAAAAAACCAAAAAACCAAAAAAACAAAAAACAAAAAACAAACAAACAAACAAAAACAACAACAACAACCACCTAACCCAACAATAACCCTACATAATGTTGAATTCATAGATATCTTATTAAAGAGGAGAACAGCAAGCAAATTTGGAAGTCCCTTTTAAAATGTAGACTTCTGGTTGTCATTTAAAAAAAACCCAGAAGTATAAGGGTGTCAACTAAATCTGAATTCAATCCAAGAGGTCGTGCCTCATGCGTCCTGCATATTACACATGAAATGTTCTTGGATGCATTTTAGCGAGTATTAAGGGTGAAATTAGAAAGGCTTAAAACTCTGAGGCAATTTCCCGTTAAAACTGTCAACTCTTGTTTTGTTGCAGGAGCTTCTGGGAACTGTTTAAGTCACCATAGCTCTTGTGTTGTTTTTTATAAGAAACCAAAGAAGTGGATGACATTTTTACATTTTGTGGGTAAGGAACAGACGCCATTTTTTTCTCCACAACACAGACACACTTTTTTGGTGTTGGCCCCAAGAAGCTCCCCACCACAGAGCTGCACCATCTTGAAGCTTGAAAACAGGAAAGGAGCCCCTGTCCTTCCAGCCGACACTCCTGGAGGTGTCGAGCTGACCCACACAGCTCTCTCTACTATGGAAGGGATATAAAGCATTTCTGGAAGATTCTACATTACTCCAGAAGAGTTCCCACATGTATTCCCACACATGTATGGGCATCCAGATGCACACCTAAACACAGACAGAAGTCCCTTGAACCCATGCTTCATGCGCCCATGGGTGAACCCCACGACTGGTGCACCTGCTTCAGCCCAGCTGTATCGAGGACATTTGGTAGGGTGATTTAGGTGGTGCATGGGAATCTCCTCCCTGGGGTTGGAAAACTCTTTTCTCTTGGGCAGGCAATTCAAGGTGAGGTTTCAGAGGATGTGGCGATGCAGGGTTTTCCTTTTTTTTCCTCGCAGAATACCTTTTCTGTAATTTTTTGGTAAACAAAGGATAAGACCCATCTCTGACACGGCAGTGGATTTGTTCCGCGTTATAATCCTTGGCTTACAGGCATCGTGACAATTATGAGGCTTTAGGAACTGCTGATATCTACTAGGGCTTTCAAGAGAGAGAAAACTTTGGAAAAAGAAGATATTTTACGCTTCACATGTCTGACAAGGGTGTGTGGGGCCAATTTACAGCAGGGGCTTAATATATTTTTGATGAAAATTGCTGCAATGTGGCACACAGATTAAAGAGAAAACAGCTATTTTGTAATGACAGCAGTAGATTCTGAAATGAAGCCCAGCTGGTGCGAAGATCCTGCATGGATTTCAAGAGATGTTCCCCTCTTTGCAGGCTTTATGCAGCGTTTCAAATCCCTCCAGGCCTCAGTAACTTATCAGAGTTTTCTACGGGTGAAAATCTATGGCTCCAATCTCCAAAGGGATTGGTTCTTTTAAATGGAAACTTCAGCTAGATGAACGTGTTGAAAAGCCAACCATCAACATGGATTTACACGGGCCATGGTGTAGCTCTCTCCACCACAGTCTACGGTAAGCATCTCATATTACAGTGCGTCAGAAGCAGGTTCTACTTCTCTGTACCAGCAATATGTCAATATTCACAATATGAATGGTGTTTCCCTCCCTCCTTTCCTCCCTTCCTCCCTTCCTTCCGCCCCCCTCCTCCTCTCCCCCTTCTCCCCACCCCTTCCTTTCTTTACCAGGGATTGAACCCAGGGGTGCTTAACCATCAAGCCACATCTCAAGCCTTTTTATGTTTTATTTTGATACAGGGTTTTGCTAAGTTGCTTGGAACCTCTCTAAGTTGCTGAGGTTGGCTTTGAACTTGCACTCCTCTGGCCTCAGCCTCTTAAGCCACTGGGATTACAGGCGTGGGCTACCATGCCCAGCCATAATAGGTATTTTAAAAATGATCACGAATCCAAAGAGGAAGGGCATCCACTCCAGTAAAGCATGGCATGTGACATAGTGCAAGAATGAATGCGGGACTGGTGACCTGCATTCGGAGACAAAGACCCAGCTGTGAGCTTTCCCAGACCTTATTTTGCACCTGAGCAATGGAATCGGTCCCAGGGAGCCTTAGGTAAGGTTATTTGGGTTCCTTAAACTCAATTTCCTCATCTGAAAAATGGGGATTATCTGCTTCATTCTTATGATGCCTTAAAGGGATAATATCAAAGTTCCCAGGCTCTACGGGGCTCCAGGTGGGCTGGAGTATTGAGACAGCAGCCTCCAATCTGTTCTTAGGGTTGAAGAAAACATTACATGTATCATATGAAACCTCTCAGTTTTATAGTTTATCTCAACCAAACTTGGCATTATTTTAAAGTAACAAAAACAGATCTGTACACATCCACAAGTGGATATTTAACTAACTAAAGCACAGGTCCATGATGGTGGTGGCCATCTAAACAGTGAAGGTGTGGGCAGGTTGGTGCTGCGAGGCGCTGGCTGGGGGTCAGGAGAGCCAGGGAGACGCCACAGTGAAGACCACCTGCAAGCTAACGTCCTGTGGCACTGAAGAGACGCGTTTCTTCAGCAAGTCAAGGGCAGGTAATAAAAGGAATGAAAAGAGCCTGAATCCAAACAGCACATCCTTGGAGGAAGGGTGTTGCCCTGTCAGCAAGCACCCCGGGTCTGAGCATATTGCTGGCTGGCCCAAGAGCACGCCGTGGGGAAGACAGCCAATGATCTTTTAGGAATAGACTCCGTAGAGTAAACTGATATCATGGTTGAAACTTATAGAGTACCCCCAGGAGGCCCTGGGTTCAAGCCCCAGCACCTCAAAAATAAAAACAAAACAAAATACATGTACAAATTTTCAACAAGAAGAATAAAAGAATAAATGAAACAAATACGTACTCCTGACCTTCATAAAAAAATTTATAAATATAACATTCAAATGCAGAAGTGGACTTTGGATCCTGACTAACCATACAAAACATTTTTTGAAACAATGTTAATGTAGATAAAGTACTAACCGTTAATTTTTTTAAGTTTGTGTGATAATGACATTGTGATTGCCTGAGAAAATGGCCATATTTTAGAATTGGATCATGCACATAAAATGTAGGGGTGAAGTGACTTGAGGTCTAGCGCTCACCAGAAAAAACTCAGACACACACACACACACACACACACACACACACACACACACACAAAAGCAGAGAGGGACTGATCAATGAAGTGTGGCAATACCTTGAGAACTGATTTGGGGCAGAATTTCTATGGGGGCTCATAATACACTTATTTTGTCTAAGTTTTTTCATCATAAAGTAAGGAAAAAAAATCACTACTCATTCTGAGCCCTGGTGCCCAATATTTAAAACGAATGGTACAACTTGGGTTGAGCCACATGAAATTGCCATCTTCCTAACTCAAAATTTGCCATCTTTGTTGTATCTTTGCAGCTTTAAAAGGTTGAGCTAGGGGTGGGAGGTGTGGCTTAGTGGCAGAGCACTTGCTTAGCATGAGTGAGACCCTGAGTTCCATCCCTAGCACTGAAAATAAAACAACCCCAGACCCCAGACTGGTTGAACTCAACTCAGTCCCACAGCCTTCAAAGCCATGTTCATCTCTGATGTTCTACCCATAAACCCAGACAGGTAAACTCTGTGGCAAGTTCATAGTTTTGGGCCAGAATTTCCAGGGATGTGCTGGACACAAGTTAGATAACTGGGTACCCTCGTCCATTAACTGCTTCCCGTTGCAACTGCATGGTAAAGCGCAGTGCAGAGAGAAAGTCAAGATAGAGACTCTGCTGTGACCTGCGTGGCTGTATGGATGAACCCCTTGCCCCTGCCCCTGCCCCTACCCCTGCCTGCTGCTTATCCACGTCAGTCACTCAGGGGTCTCCCTTACACACGTATTGCGTTGCTCATGGCCTACCAGGTAAAACAGGTCTGGGTCAACCCACAAACTCTGTCTCCCCGAGTGCAGATGGGAGAAGACTTTAAAGTCAGATATTCCACTGATTTCTAAATTCAGTCCTAGCTTTGCTTCCAAAATTAAACAAAATAATAAAACTACTTTTGGTATCGTACTTCAAAATAGCAAAAGTTGTCCACTTTAATGGCTGTGTATCAACATGTCGCTTCTAATCCTGATCCTCTTTGGGGCCCACTTGTGGCCTTCACCCATTAAATTTGGTAAATTTAAATATCTTATCTAATAAGTTCAATTTTCTGAAGTGGGAAGATTAAAAGCAGCTGAATCCCTTGGTCTGTAAGTAATTAGTTTAGGCACTAAAGCAACTAAACTTATGGGCAAGGTTTTGAGTTCCTCAGCTTTCTTCTCTGTCCTGTGGCTAATAAGAACATTCCAACCCTGGCCGGCCTACTGCAGGCCCTGATCCCCTCTGCTCAAGTGTGCGTGAGCACTTTTAGAAGCCTGGCCTTTATTCTTCAGGGCTGAGCAGTGCCTGTCTGTTTGTGAAGTACTACCCAGAATTAAATGACCAACTTCTAAAGCCATTTATGTCCATGAGTTAAAACTGCTTTTATCTGCTTGGGATCAACAATCCTTTAAGTGATTCTTTCAAGGAAAACTATCCCCACACTATCAATCAACCTAATGCTACCAATTGCCTAATGATAAGGTAACTATTCTACTTTCAAGGTTGAAGCAACTGAACTCAGAAAATAACTAGACAAGGGTTCATAGATAAAATGGATATTAAGTAAAAATGGATAGCTAGTGAAAACCCTTTGGTAGTGAGAGGGAGACTCTCACTCTCCAAGGAAGGCAATTAACTAATTTTTCTTTCTGTCCTAAGTTGATACATTACCAGGTTCATGTAAGGACAACTGAAAATCAGTTTATGAATTAGAAATAGCTCCAAAGAGGAGCTGGACAGGAAGAAGCTAGACTCTTACTTTCCCTCCAGGTTGAGTTGATCCAGACCTTCTGTAGAAGAAACCGAAGACCAGATTTCAGAACATGCCTGTCCCCTCCTATATCATGAGATGGGGGGATGACAAAACCCAGCTACAGCTGATTTCAATTGCAGTGCTTGACAATTATTTGTTCACCGGGAGGGGTCCAGTAAGCCCTGTGACTTATATTGAAACAGAAGCAAATGCATTTTCATATCTGCCCTCTTAAGTTTCAGAAGTAAGGGAAAGAGAAAGAAAAGGAGAATGTTATTTATAATGTGAATCTCTGTCTAAAACAAAACTGGACAACAAAGGGTTCTATTTTCTTTGTCAGGCTAAAGACTATATATTAATCTATGCCCCAAATCATTTCATTTTAGGAAAGAGAAGAATCAGGCTATATGTTCAGACTTTAAGAGCTCATGATTTTTTTAAAAATGTTACACCCATCACCCAAAGTGAATATTCTTGAATGTTCTCTGGCCAAGTTTTAGGTGCAGAAAGGGAGGCGTGATCAGGACAGGGAGATGGTCAGTTCTATGCCTAGATTTGTTTCATGATGGCCCGTCCCATCTTCTTTAAGAAGGCAAAGAGAATCACGTATGTAGAAGCCTGTGTGAGGGCGCACAAAGGCCAATTTACAGATTCTACCTTTCCATCCCATGAACTCTGGGGCTGTCATGAACGCCTATGAGCCTCGTAGTCGATCTGATGATGATGACAACTAAAGAAGAAAAAGAGAACTATGTAACTCGCTGGAAACTTGTAAAGTTTCTGTTTTAAAAGTTGTGCAGATCAGAGAAAGATTTTTAAAAGAGTAGAAAAGAGAAAGGGCACCTCTTGAGTTGCCATTTGGACCCCAGCAATGAGAAGGCCTTTACCACTGCAAGACTGAGTAGAGCAAGCAGAACCCAAAGGATCAGAAAGATCTCTGATTTAGTTTCTTTTGAAAACTCAAGTCAGCTTTCATTTTTGAAAGGAATGGGAGATATGACTAAAACCATGGCAGACTAATTTTATTAACAGCCCTATCCCCAAAATGAATAATAATTGGAGACAATGAGTTATGCACCTCATCGATTTCATAGATTTGGCAACCAGTAATCCTGTAGAGGAGAGACAGGGTTGGAAAACTGTTTTAGATAACTGCAGTATCTTTGGACCTTATTTGAAAAGTTGGTGGAAATCCACACAGACTCAGAGAATGACATTTTGATCCTTATCATGAGATGTATTTAGGGAGTTGGTCTGGCCACGTTGGGTTCATCTAATAGACCAAGATGGAATCTGCTTAGTTCTTAGAAATAACCATGCTTCTAAATACCGGTAGCTAGGAGCCTGCTATGGGACAGACCAGTTTTAATGGCAAAGCTTGTCTTTAGCACAGGGCTAACCATCTTGAGACCTCTTCCTAAGAGGATATTGAAGGGCCAGAAGTGACTCCAGAGGTGGTAGGCCAAGTAAATATGGGACACCCAGCTTAATTTGAATTTCAGATTCACAATTTAATCTACACTTTCATACACATACTAAAAATTATTTGTTGTTCAAGTGAAGTTCAAATTTAACTGGACCCCTTCCCCCTCCCCGAATCTGGTAGCCCCATCCTCAAGTAACTTCCTCCAGGGTAGGGCTGAGCTATACCACTGCTCAAGGATGGAGCCAAAGGCGCAGAGAGGGGGAGGGGAACACCAAACACGGGCTTTTTTTCCAATAAAAATAAGTCCAGAAGTGAAGATGGCAAAACTGAGAACAGACTTCAGACTTGGATGAGCATCCTGGGGAGACCTAGACTGAAGAGAACAGAAACAGGCACCTGTGGACACAGGTCTGAAGTGGCCATTCTGCTGAGGATCAGGAGTGGATCGACCACCATGGTAGGAAAGTTGTTCAATGATTAGAACAGATGAGGAAAAAGTTCAGTCCTGTTAATTCCCAATTCTGCAGGCTGCAGCAGGTCTGGGCTCCCCACAGATGAGTTCCCAGATGCCCCAGAAACCTTAAACAGAGGGGGATAATGGACGGATAGGTGGTTCCCCTCAGAACAGGGCAGGGTGTGTGAGTCCGGGGCTGTGGTCTGGTTGTTTCTGAACACCAAGGGTTCTCTTTCAATCCTAGGCCCCCAGTCAGCATCATATTACATAAGCTGGGGAGCTCCAACTCCCCTGCCCCGTGGGTTCAGTAGTACCTTGGATGGGTAGATAGAGGGCAGGGTGGAAAGCCGAAGCTACCCTGTAACTGGAGACCTTCAGGATGGAGCATGTTGGTCCTACTTCTAACATGCGCCTCTTCCCAAGCCTGTGTTTCTTTCTTTCTTTTTAACTTGTTCCTTTAGTTATACATGACAGTAGAGTGTATTTTGACATATCACACCTCCATGGAGTATAACTTCCCATTCTGGTGGTTGTTCATGATGTGGAGTTACGCAGGTGGTGTATTCATATATGAACATGGGAAAGTGATGTCCGATTCATTCTACTATTGTTCCCATTCCCATCTCCCTCTCTTCCCCCATCTTTCTCTCTTTTTTAATGGATATAAATATACATTATGCACATGGGGTACCATGTGATGCTATGATAAATGTGTACATCAGAATAATTTCAAAGGTAGTCTGCCAAATATGATTTAATTTGTTTTAAGCCTACTTTACCATAGTCTTTCAAAGATTACAGACTATCACTTTTTTGTGGGGGGGGGTGAGGGAAATATTTTATAAAGTAAAACAAGACAAAAACAGATCCCCTATTAGGAAGTTCTAAGGGTTACCTGTTCTTAGGTGTAGCATCATAAAGAGGAGTTTTGTCAGAGGGTGTTTGGGTGACATGTGAGTTAATGGCCACATTTGCTATCAAAACAGCAGACAGGGCTCATTAGTGTAGCGAGGATGGCTCTGGTGGAGAATGAGGTGCTGGTGGGCACAAGATGGCAGCTGAAGACTACTAATGCTGCCATCTGACTCCACTGTGCTTCCCCTACCCCGATTCCCCCAGAGTCAGGATGAGAACAACAGCAGTCTCTAGCACGTTACAGTTTATGAAGTACCTAGGTATGTTTGCACACGCACGTGCACACACACACACACACAGCATCTGGCTATATCCTCTTGGAAGCCCTGTGAGATAGGTTTTATCGCTGCAACCCGACTTCACAGAAGAGGAAACTGAGGCCAGAGTTGAACACTTTGCTCAGGGTCATACAACTGGTGAATCCAGAACCAAATCTCAGCTTAGGGGCTTGACTCTAAATTCCAGCACACCCAGGTCACATGATGCACACACACTGGGTGGGCAAGGATCAGACAGAATCTCACAGGTAGTGCCTAGAAAAAGCTGGGGATCCCGAGACCCAACTTCCTGCCCTGGCTTTGCCCCTGCAGAGCTGTGTGTCCGAGGCTCCATCTCCTCAGCAATTTGGGCTCTCACGTTCTCATCTGACAAATAGGAGGGTTGGGGCAGTGCAGTCACTCTCAGCAATTTTTAGGGTCTTAGACAACTGGCAAGCACATTGCACACTGGATCTGGATTGTCAAAGGTGTGGTCTCCGGTGTGGCAGTATTAGGAGATGGTGGAGACAAGGTGGGACCTGGTGGGAGCTCTTTAGGCCACTGGAGGCATGCCCTCAAAAGGGGACTGTGGGACCTTGATCTCTTTCTCTCTTGTTTTTCACTTTCCAGTCACGAGGTGAGTGACATTGTCCTACCATATGTTCCCACCATGATGTGCTACCGTACGCCCAAAGCAATGGAGCTAACCAATCATTCACAGAAACCTCTACAACTCTGAGCCATAGTAACCCTTTTTCTCTTTATAAGTAGACTATCTCAGGTATTTGTTATAGTGACAGGAAGGTCACACATGTGAAATTCAGCTACCCATTCTTTCCTCAGAAAAATGTGGACACACACATGCCATCTCTCTAACAATGCTGGGATCCCAGCAGACTAGATGGCTTGGGCTAGTTGATTTTTAAGGTCTTTTTACACTCTAAAATTCTATAATATATCCCCTTTGTTCCTTCCCTCTTTCCTTTCTTTCTTTTTAGAGATAGGATCCAGGATCCTGCTATGTTTCCCAGGCTGGCCTTGAACTTGTGGGTTCCACTGATCCTGCAGAAATCCTCCACTGATCCTGATCATCTGCCTAGGTAGCTGAGATTATAAATGTGTGTTACTGTGCCTAGTGATAATGCTCTTTCTATAAGCATATTAATTTAAATTGCCTGTAGTCTCATAGTTGGACACTAAAATGTTTACTTTTGGGGAAATCAAAAGATATGTTTTTACTGAGACTTGACTTAGAAGTGTGACTTTAGAATAATAGGGAGTAACATGTCTAGAACATTATTATTTGGTAACTGTAACACTTTGTTTAAAAGTGAATTTATTATAGGCATGAAGCTCATTTATTCCTCATTTTCTCAATGACTAAGAGTAGCATATTATGAGGGATAGTCACCAGTGGTGATATGAGAATAGCGGCTGGGCATTTCTTGTCTGAGAAATAAAACCTTAAAATGAGTTAATTTAATCCAATTAGTTTTCAGATGGAAATTATTTAATTACTAATGACTTCTAGCTTGTCAGGTTCTGTTGGGTTTTTGCAGTGTGTAACCCCAATCTAGCTAATCAGGACCCTCCTTTTAAAAATGCCACTTTGCCATGATTTCAGAAGCAAAAATAATTAAACATTTGTGTTACCCAAGAACAATCTTAATAAGAAATGAATAGGAACTATATGAAAAAACTTAGAGAATCATTAAAAAAAAAAACTTGAGTAAATGGAGATATATTTCATTTCTGAATGGAAAGACTGGATATTGTAAAGATGTTCCTTCATCCCAAATTATCTAGTATACTTAATGTAGTTCAAAACAACATCCCAGAAGAATTAATAAATATAATGAAGTGAAATGTTTGTCTAGTTATTCTGGAAAAATCAACTGGGAGGAGGAGCTAAGGAACTTGAAGGAGAATAATTGAGATGTTAAAATCTACCCATCGCCTTACAAATAGGAAACAGAGCCAGTAGGAGAATTGGAAGGTCAATGGAAAAGACACATAGTTCAGAAACTGCTTAAAAGAATCATTATCTGTTAAAAATATGGGGAAAGGAAGGATTATTAGTACTTGAAGTCCTAGACCTCACAGCGACCCCAAAATTCATTTCTGAAAAGCATCTGTAAAAAAATTAAACTCCCCTAAACATTTAAAAAGTCAATATTTAATGATTGTGGCATAGAGAAAGTCTTCCTAAGTATAAAATGAAAGTTACAAAAGAAAACCTTAATAGTTATTATTACACATAAAAATTAAAAACTGTACATAAGAATCTTAATTAAAAACAGATTAAATCTAAGTTAAAGTATTTGCAAAAATGCTAATGTATGATATGTAAGTTTTAAAAAGAAAAATACATATATTATTGTAAAATCTGGTCAACAGGCGTGAACATTAGACAGTTTATTAATGAAAAATGCAATTTTGCCAATAATTCTTATTAATGCTCAATCTCACTAATGATCCTACAAATGCAAATTAAATTTCAAAATTTATGTTCTCACTATTATATTGCAACTCTAGAGAAAGACATAATTCTTAAAGCTGGACAAGGTGTGGCGAGAGAGCTCATTCGTATGGCTGGAAAAATCGATATGATTTTTCTAGAAACCAAATATACAAAACATGTCAAAATCCTAAAAAATTTGTAATCGCTTCCAACCCAGCAATTGTTCTTCTAAGCATCTAATACAATAAAAAACCACCAGAAATTCCATTTAATATTTGTTTAGAAGAATGTTTGTAAACAACAAAAAAAAGTAAACTAAAATGTTCAACAAGAGGGGATAGATTAAACTTTAAATAATTTATGGTATAGTGATACCAGGGAAAATTAGGCAGACATTAAAAATCATGTTTTATAAATAATGTTTAATGACCAAGAAAAAAATCTCAGTAAGAGAAGTGAAAATGTAAGGTTATTACACCAACTGCTGTATGATTAATGCTGTATAAATCAAGACCTTATAGGCATAGAAATAATGACTGCGATGAATCAGTTCCAAGTGATATCTGAATATTATCTTGAATGGTACGATTATGCACGATTGAAAAAACACTATGTGTTTTCTAAATTTCTAAAACAAACAGTTTAGAATTTAAATATCATGTAACCAGTAATTTGTTTAAAATTCCCAGTAATAATTTAGAAAGACACTATATATTCAATGGCAAACTAGATCAGAGGTCTCATCACCGGTTTCTATTCTAGTTCCTGCCACTTACTTGCCACAATGACCCTAAACAAGTCACTAGTCTCTCTAAGCTTTGGTTTCTCAGCTTAAAAAATAACAACTGATAATACTCACCACAGAAAAAACTGTTTTGCAAACTGTAAGCTATCATTGCAAATATAAGCCATTATTATTAGGTAATTTTGTGTGTGTGTGTGTGTGTGTGTGTGTGTGTGTGTGTCTGAGTTTAGCATTCCAACCTAAGTAGAACTTGTAGATTAATGCAAAAATTGGGGGCTGGGGATGTGGCTCAAGCGGTAGCCCGCTCGCTACCTGGGTTCGATCCTCAGCACCATACAAACAAAGATATTGTGTCTGCGAGAACTAAAAAATAAATATTAAAAAAACTAACTCTCTCTCTCTCTCTCTTTAAAAAAAAATAAAGCAAAAATTTACTAATCCATATCTGAGAAACCCAAATTCTGAAAATCTTAACATTTATGTCCTTGTTGCATCATACACAGGAACTGTTTTTTTTAGATTATCGTGGTTAATGCACATGCTGATCTGTAATAACTGGCTTGGTAGCTAAGAGAGGAGTGATAAATTACATCTAGGGTTATTGGTGAGCAGGTAAAAGAAAGATCGAGCCAAGGATGGATGGTGTTTTAGTCAGCTTTTTCACTGCTGCAACTGAAAGACCTGACCAGAACAATTGTGCAGGAGAAAAAGTTTATTATAGGGCTGAAGGTTTCAGAGGTCTTAGTCCATAGAAGGCCGGCTCCATTCCTCAGGGCTTGAGGTGAGGCAGAACATCATGGTGGAAGAATATGGCGCAGGGAACCAGCTCACATGATAATCAAGATGAGAGAGTCTCCACTCTCCAGATACAATATATGTACTCCAAAGCCACATCCCCAATGACCCACCTCCTCCAGCCACACCCTACTGCTTCAGTTACCACTCAGTTTATCCCTATCAGAGGACTAATTCACTGATTGGGTTAAGACTCTTATAACCCAATCATTTCTTCCTGAACCTTCTTGTATTGTCTCACACGTGAGCTTTTGGGGGACACCTCACATCCAAACCCTAACAGATGGTCTGAGCTGAGATTCCATATAACACCACAAAGGAGCATATGTGTGCCCCAAACACCTGGTGCCTCAGAGGCAGAAGCGAGGTGGCGGGATGCACCTTCTTCTCTGCCTGGGGTAGGCTGGGGGAACTGTTCTTTGCTCTCCTTCTGAAGTCAGATCATTGGTGTCAAATTGGGAAGTAAATTTAAAAGGCTGACATTATTATTAGCTTGACAAAGGCGGAGTGGGCTGTGGGCATATGGCACATAAATGATGACGATGCACTCCACATTTGATGGATTTTCTTATCGGACAAAACAAATGACCGTGAATTTGAGCTTGGCAAGTCCCATGTTCAAAGGTAGCACTGATTCACAGCGAGGGCTGTTCCTCAGTCAGGACTACGGGGTGCTGCGGGGCAAGGTGCAGTCCATTTAGCGCTAGCTGTTCCGACCCTCTCTTGCTCTTCATCCATGGGCACACGCTGAGGAGAGTGGTAACCTACAGTGTGTGCAGAGGGGCCAGGCATTCATTTGTCAGAGAAGCTGGGCAATTTTCCTGACTTTCCAAGCTGTGTTCATAACACAACCCCGAACTCTACTTACCCATCATTCATGCATCCATCTCTTCATTCACGTATTCATCCATCCATCCATTCATTCTTCAAATAGCTCTGTGTGCCTGGGGGAGCCCCCTCCCCCAACATCTCTGGTGGCCTCAATATTTTCAATGAACATACATCAGCCTACAAGTGAAGGGCGTATATCACGGGCCTGTGGCCAACCGCTGCAGGCACCGTACCACTTTTAAGCCCTGTTATTTGATTATCGCCATCTTTATTGGCCACAGAGGGGAAGGGATATTATAGCTTTGTGGCTTTTGAGAGTTGGGTCCTTAGTGAACTGCCAAGCCTCAGCAGCAGCTCCCAGATCACAGGATGGGGGATTTTTATGACCACATCTCAGTTCTCACCAGAAAAAGCAAAAAGAAGGAAGCAGGCGGCACATTACAGAACACGCAGCCACCCAGGAACCTACAAAGCCAAGTCCTCCTCGCTCTCTCGCTGACTTCTGTGTTCTTTCCCTCCCACTCTTCCTGCCGACTCTCTTGATATCCCCTCCCAACCTATATTCCAGAAGAATCTGAATTGGCTCAACCTCAAAGAGAAGGCAACATACACTGTTTACTATATTCCATATCATGCTTTTCTTAAAAAAAAAAAAAAATGCTGCATGAAGCCCACCCCTCAGTGATCCCTGGGAAGAGAGGTGCATGGGAACATGGATGGGCGCAGGGTGTGTATGTGTGTGTGTGTGTGTTTGTGTGTGAGAGAGAGAGAGAGAGAGAGAGAGAGAGAGAGAGAGAGAGAGAGGCGGGGGAGGGGGAGTGGGAGGGAGGGAAGCAGGAGGGACAGTATGAATGGTGGCGTGTGACTCCCCCCCTGCTCTGCGCAGCCCCAGTGACTCTCCTCTCTCAGAGCAATTACTACAAATGATTTATGTGGCCAGTCAAGAGGGCCTGCCAGGGTTCTTATTTCATCTCCAGAAAAAGGAGCTCTGCTGGAATGTTATCAGGGAGCTTGGGATTAAACTGACAGCTGCCTTTTGTTTTCCTGTGAAAGAGCTTCCCTGGACTGTGGCATTCGTTTTCCACACAGAGCCCGAGCTCCTCCGTGGAGGCACAGGCCTGCTAGCACCCGGCCTTGAGGGGAGGGGATGCAGCCCTTCGCGAGGAAGGTGGGCTCTCTCCCCTTCCCTGGCGCATGGCCTTGGGAAGATGTGTTCTTGCCTTGCATTTCAGGAAGCAGCCTGGCCCCTGCAGGGTTTTTTTTTTCTTCAATGTACAGAAAACGACCTCAGCAGGATACCTGGACCCTCGGTTACCCAGCTGGTTTTTGCTGGGAGAGGAAAACAAAGGTCCCTTGCATTGCAGGCTGTTGAAGTGTGACCCCTGGCCCTGGCCTCTGCTGGACTGGCACATGTCAAGTCCCAGGGAATAGGGTAGGAAACAAGGTGGGCTATAAAACACAGGGTCACAGGCATGTCACCCTTGAGCCCCCAAATGCTAACAGACACTGTGGTGTTCCTAAGGCCTGGGTTGTAGGCTCAGCTGGCCATAGCCCTTCCTGGCCCAGCATCCTGGGTACAGGGAGTGAGGGGGTCACGGGGCTGACTCAAGCAAGGCGTATCCGCTCACACAGTCACTGCACACAGGTTCCAGTGCCTTCAGCATAGAGCTTTGTGGATAAAAAAATAGTAAACACAAATTGAGGGAAAGCAAGGAATCAAGAGAACAGTGTGGTAAGAAAAGATTGGCGGGTGGGATGAGAAAAAAGGGGAAAGGACATAAAAGAAGATTAAGGATGATAACAAAAGCCGTGGACTGTAAAATCATCTTTATGGTGTTACATTTTCTGTGCCTTGAATTCAGACAAATTCTATGCATGTTTTTAGCTTTTGATTTTGAAATTTTGCGTTTACTACTGTTTTGCCAAGAGATTTTTGGGTAATGTCCAAAGCAAAATCAGTTTGCATCAAATCATCTGCCTGTTTGCCTGTCTGTCTGTCTATCCATCCATCCACCCCTCTATGTCTCTGCAGCACATGCTGATGGTGTGATGGATTTGGAAGTCAGCCCCCAGAAGTATCACAGAGGGATCCCCGATCCCAGAGAAGGGAATTGATTATAAAGGCACATTACCTGTTAGGCGTGGGATTCTGCATTCTTGAAATGTTTTCTCCTTTATTTCTCACTATGAATCCATGAGGTAGATATTTTTTTCCTCACTTTACAGATAAGGTTTATGAATATCAAGTGACATTAACTAAGTTGCTCCTAGTGTTGGTAGACACCAGTAACTGCCCAGTGAATCTTCTTTTCCCTTTCTGCATTAGAATCATGATTGCATTCTTGCATTTGAGGAGGGATTTCCCAGCCTCCCTTGCAGCTGGGAGTGGCTGTCTAACTCAAGAGTTGGCCAAGAAGATGTCTGCAGAAGCCTGGGGACTTGTGAATAGGTCTCTGCCCTTTTCTCCTGTTGCTGTCCTCTTTGTCTGCTGGCTTGGAGTACAGACATAGGCTGGGCATGAAGACACCATCTTGTGACCCCGAGATAACAAGCACAAGGATAAAAGCCACATGCTGGGATAGAAAGACTGTAAGAGATGGGAAATACCTGCCATGGCGGATCAGCTGCATTTCCTCTCCTCTGCCTGTCTCGGGCTTCTTTTTATGAGGAAAATGAAACATTTGTACTCTGCTGCTGTAATCTAGTGCTCCTTACATAGAGACAAATGTGGCAGAGCTGAGCTCTCTATCTAATTTACCTAAGAACATCCATCACCCAATGGTGGTCCCACCCTGTGTTTGCAGGGTGCCCTGGACAAAAGAAGGAGCATGGGGCGATTTCTTTGATTCATACAGAGACTCACAACTGGGGTTGTTCTAGTTACTTAGACTGCTCTGGAATTTGTGCCCAGATCTCAGTGCCAGACCCAGCAAATTGTTTGGCTTTGATCATGTGTGAATTTTAGACTCCTTGCTGCTGAACCAGAACATCTGACTCCTGATCCTGGGATAGCTCTAGATCACACCGCATATTCTTTAAGGAATTCTCATGCAGACCCACATCAATATGGCAACCTAAGAGGAAACATTCCCAGATGAGGAACTTGCCAAGTAACTCGGTTTTATTTTGCTGCATATAGAAATAGGGCATTCCTTAGAAAAAAGGGTCCATTCATACATTGCAGCTAAACATGGCAAGTTGACTACATGCTTATCTCCATTTCTTTTCTGCCTTATCTACTCATACTCCAAAAAAATGACCAAAGGGGGCGGAGAGAGAGAGAAAATTGTATAAAACAAAACTCCATGCAGAGTAAAAAAAAAAAAGTAGGCAAAAGGAGATATGAGATGCCAACATAATTTTGGAAATCAGAAAGCAGATAAATGAGTAGGAACTCACTTAGCAGAGAAAGAAAAGCTAAAATCCAAACTTTCAATGGGAGGAAAACTCAAGTAACCCAGTGCAAGTTAAAAACCTCAAAAAGCCCAGGAGTCAGAGACACGGAGCATCTCTGATGATGGGGATGTCTATGTGGCTAAAAACAGGATAACTGACTGAACATCTGTGTAAGATAAAGTTTTAGACTCTAACTCCTTTGTCTCCATCCTGTGATGGAGTGACACACATCATCACGCAACTACAGGCTGAGTGGCCCTAGTCCAAAGGTCTGAATCCCAAAATGGTCCAACATTCAAAACCTTGTGAGTGCCGACGAGATACCCCAGGTGGAAAATTCACACTTGACTCATGGGCCAGGTCTCAGTCAAAACAGGTGCATTAAAAATGTTGTATAAAATCATCTTCAGGCTATGTATATAAGGTGCATGTGAAACATAATCCATTCCTGTTTAGATTTGGATCTCATCCCCAAGATATCTCATTATATATAAGCAAATATTCCAACCTTTGGAAAAAAAAATCTGAAATACTTCTAGTTCTAAGCATTTTGGATAAGGGATACTCAACCAACATTTCTCCTCCAACTTGAAAAGTCTGTGGTTTACTCCATGAAAGTATGGAAACAGATTTGTCATAGGGACATAAAGCACAGTAGAAGGTGGGGGTATTGAACTGTAAATGACAATTAAGTGAAAATCTACAACTCAGTGGCAAGATAACTTTATTCAGCCAAAACCTCTCTGCCACTTGGCTTCAAGAACTCTGGCAGACAGAGTTCCTAGACAGAAGACTGGCAGATTCCTCTGGGAAATTAACCAGCCCACGAGACATGACTAATAGATCTTCGATTCCCCATGGCTTCTAAGCTAATGATTACCACTTGAGAGTCCTCACGTGTACACACAGGGCTCCCAGCTAGATTGTTAATGCCTTACTCTGACTACAAGTGGCTAGGCAAAAATCATGACACAGCTGGGCCTGGTGGCACATGCTTGTAATCCCAGTGGCTCAGGAGGCTGAGGCAGGAGGATCACAAATTCAAAGCCAGCCTCAACAATTTAATGGGGCCCTAAGTAACTTAACAAGAGCCTGTCTCAAAAAAAAAAAAAAAAAAAAAAAAAAAAAGGCTGGGGATGTGATTTGGTGGTTAAGTGCCTTTGATTTCAATCCCCTGGTACCAGGAAAAAGAGAGAGGGGGGGGGGGGAATTACAGCACATTTGAGGAAAGTCTCTAACCCAAAATGCAGAGTCCAATAAACAAATGGAAAAGAGAAAGTAGAGAAAATATAGGCAACAGAAGAATATTTGAAAAAAATTCGATAAAATATTTTCAAAAAGAGTAAAGAAAAAGTCAACCTATGAATTAAGAATAGAATGTTAAGCATTTAAAATAAACAAACTTCTTTAAAAACAATTTTTTAATTATAGAGGTACACAATATCCTTTTTTTGTTTATTTATTTATTTTTATGTGGTGCTAAGGATTGATTCCAGTGCCTCACACGTGCAAGGCAAGTGCTCTGCCACTGAGCCAGAACCCCAGCACTGAAACAAAGCTTTTTAAATTAAAAATATAACAGTAGGAACAACAACAAACTAGGGAGTGGGAAGGGAAGGTTCAGAAATATTTCAAAAGGTAGAATGAAACTCAAAGAGATGGAAAAAAGAAAAGAAAATGATAACCAAATAGGAAATCAGTTCAAAAGGTACAATATCTACATAGTAGGAGTTCCACGAAGTAAGAAAACAGTGGAGGAAATCATTAAATTATCAATGACATCTCGTACAAGAAAATTTCCCAGGACCAAAGGACAAGACCCTCCCGATTGAAAAGGTCTAGAAAATTTTCTGACTGATGAATGCAAAGAGGGCCACACCGGAGTACCTCACTGTAAAATTTCATAAAATCAAGAATACAAAAGAGATCCTGAACATCTGCCAAGGAATTAGAGTGGCTGTGCACTTTTGGACAGCAACCCTGGAGGCCGGATGAGATGGCGTGAAGTGCTTTAGTATTCCTGCTGAAAGCTATTTACAGCCTGCAATTCTATATCCAGCCTGATGTGAGAGAGAATGAATCTCTTTTCATATATGAAAGTCCGCAAAAATCTACCTCGCAAGTACTCTTCTTAGGAAGTGAGCAGAATATACACTTCACTTAAAAAGGGAACTAAACCAAGCTGGGGAACACTTGGAATCCACAAACAAGAGATCCAGCATTGGCCCTGGATGCCAGGTCTGCAGCAGTCTTGGCACCACAGAAGGGACCAGGTTGGGGGACTTCATGAAGAAAAAGAACTGGTTTGATTACCTCATGTTCCAAATGAACTGAGAACGATGTTCATTCTGATGAGGAGTCTGTGAATGATTTCAGGATAGGAGCAGAGGAGATGGAACAAGAAATGCAACCAATACTTGCAGGAAAGCTGAAGTCGTATGCAAGAGCAATGTCTTCGAAATCGACCATTTGGTTCAGCTGTGAATAGTATTTATCTAGACGTAATACACGCAGACACACACATTAAATACTAATCTCATCCAAAGTTGTGATATAACAATAATTGGTAAGATGAAAGGTGAGGAAGTGGGTTTGAGAGGTGGAAGGATGATGGGTAAATCCCTATTTTTATGGTCGGGAGTCAATAGGTAATTTCAAAAACACAATAATCAAGAGACAGCTGGGGGAACACGCTATTTAGGAAGACAGAGGTTCATATCAGAAGAAGCGGCTGAAACACTTCAAAGATTTGGGGAACAGAAACTGTGATGGGGAACATACTTTATATACAAAGATATGAAAAATTGTGCTCCATATGTGTAATAAAAATTGTAATGCATTCTGCTGTCGTTTTTTTAAAAAATAAAATCAATTAATAAGAGAAAAAAGAAACTGTGATGGGGAAGGGTTGGGGCAGTGCTGATACTTTTCACCATATACACTTTGCAGAACTCATACCTAACTGTGTTGCTTAAGATACTGACTGAAGAACAAAAGAGCCAATGAGTTCCCTTGAACACCTACTCAGGATGAAGGCAGGTGGGTGTGACTAATCCCTCAGGCTTTGGCAGCCATGCTGTGAGCATTTCCCACATGGAGAACTTCCACACTGCTAGTGTTGCTCCTAGTGAATCTGTGCCCACAGTTGTCTGGTCTTGATATGTGGCTTCTGGGTAGACAGGACCAAATTGCAATGAACCATGTGGTTCAGATAACGTTTCTGTATGCCTCTGCTGGCTGAAAGGTGGGTGCAAACCCCTAACAGTTTCTAGGCTCATAGGGTGTCCGAGAGTTTTCTGAATCCCACTTACGTCTCAGTCCTGTGACTTCCCACTCTGGACTCTCTCCAGAATCGTCCAGCAAATGACATTCCTTCATTTAGTAAAGTGGGCAGGAACTGAAGTGATGAGAGATCTGGGTGATGAAGACAAAGGAAAACTTCTACTGAGAATTTTACATGCTATTACCATGGCGTAC
Source organism: Callospermophilus lateralis (assembly GCF_048772815.1). NCBI lineage: Eukaryota > Metazoa > Chordata > Mammalia > Rodentia > Sciuridae > Callospermophilus > Callospermophilus lateralis. Next base: position 124,006,657 of record NC_135312.1, on the reverse strand, counting down.
TATAGAAATGAAAAGGTATTGTTAGGGCTTGGAGTCTAATGAGGAAGCGTCAGATAAGCCAAGGAAAAGTCTCCGAATGTAAAATATAATTATCTGGAGGAGAGGTAAGTGTGCTTGGATTTAGAGTACATGAGAGCCAAAAACCTAATTTTGATGAAATGAGACTGTAAGTTTGGCTGTGGGAAAGGCAGACTGGGAAGCTAGAAGGCTCCACTTCCGAGTAAGAGACAAATAGGCCTGTTCTGTAGGTTAGTGTCCACGCCGTCTCTACAGAATGGATGGCTTGTCAATTGGGAAGTGAGGAAAGGTGGGATCCTGACTGTATGGTGTTGTTAAAGGAAACTCTTTTGAGGGTTGAATCATTTCTCTTTAAACAGGTAGATATGTCTGTTGTATGAAAACAGCCTACACTTACTGACCGCTTGTTATATGTGAGACCCTGTTGTAAGCTCTTTGTGAATACTAGCTTTTTTAGTGCTCAAAACAATCCTATGATGATATATGTATGAGACATTAAAGTCTCCATTTTATAAAAGAAAAAATTAAGACACAAGGAAATTAATTACTCTAAGAATACAGGAAATAAGTGGCCAAGTGGAATTCAAAACCAAGGCTCTTAACATATCAGACTCTATAAATTATAAATTTAATATAATTAACAGCACGCGGAGACCTAGGCAGAAGATATCTTGCATCAGTGGGGCATGTTTTTTTTTTTTTAAATAGGTGACGTTGTGTTTGGTATTAGCTTTATCTAAACTCCAGGTCGGGTTTCTAGAATTCAACTGGGATGAAGTTAAAAAGTTTCAGCGTGGAACTCAAGTTTTCTCTGAAGATGAGTTTTGGCAATCAGATCCAGGCTCCCTCCCTTGCCTGCAATTCATCTTCGACCTCAGGAGATAACAGCAGCTTGCACAGTAACACAGCAACAATAAGGATGACGATGAGCATAGTAAATAATACTTCTAACGCTTGAACCCTGGTGCACCAGGAGAAAGGAAAACACTCGTTGCATTGAATGGAAGAAATATCGCATCTGTGCGTAGATTCACCCCCAGCCCCAATATAATTCTGTGCAGGCGGCCAAGCTCTGAGACCTAGAAATGGTGAGTCATTGGGGAGGGGGAGCAGAGATAAAAATAGAGATGTTGATTGCTTTGTTACTAATTCAGTGGAGCCCAGGCAGCCCCGGCCTGCTGGTGAGTCAACCACATGACAAGACGACAGAAAAAAGAAAAGAGCTGGATGCTCCTTGGGGCCCGCGCGCAGAAGGGCTGCGCATGGCTACATCAGTAGCTTCACGCCAAAACAGACCCACAGCGTCGAGGCTGCGGCGTGGTTCAAAAACCAACAAGAGGAAAGTGCCGAGGAGCGATGAAGGGGCTCAAATCGATGAGCAGCAGCGCCCTGACCCTCCGGTAAAAAGCTGCCTTTTGTAAGAATCCCGGTTGTGGGGGATGGGGCTGCAGACCAGGAGCTTAGAGGCCAACTCACAAGGTTCAAACAGAGTATTGTTCTCTCTGGGGCATAAGGCTTACTGTGATTCCAGACGTGTCACCATGGCAGCGGTGGGGGAGGGAGGGAGAGGAGGAGGAACAGATGGGGGTCACCGGGTCCTATTTCTCATGCAAGGGCCCCACTGCCCGCCCCTTTCTCCAGGACTCCAGTGTTGTGTGGCACCTTCTCTAAAGACCAGGAAGCCACTGGTGTTGGCCCAATTCAATTGAATACATCTTCTTCCCCAGTTCCCATCACGTGTAGGCCTTTCCCTTCCAATTAAAATACCCAGCTTCTGCCTTGGAAAGCTGAAAGCAGGAAAAAAAGACCTTGTTTTTCATACACTCAAAGCTTATCTTTTCTTATTCCCAAACTATATGGCTTAGAGGTTAAGGATATAGAGCCACACGGATGGGATATAATGAATGAATGCATGTGAACTTGCTTGTGGTCTGTGAGAAGGAATCAGGCATTCCCAAGCTTCCTTAGAATTCCTATAACAAACTTTCCCCTTGAGTTTCTTGCTTGTGTAGGTCCCTGCTGGTTAATCTTTCTGAGGCATCCCTCTGCCATGATGTTCTGCGGTGACCAAACCTCCTTAGCTTGGATTTCAGTATCTGCCATACCTGCTCCTCATCCCTCCTATTAATCTTCTTCTAACCTTCAAATGTCCTTCCATGTTCTTGGAAGGACATAATAGGTAGAATGAATGAATGAATGAATAAATAATAAAAGAGGCAGATGCATGTCAAAAACTCATTTCTATCTCCATTCTTTGGCTCATATGGTCACTGTATCTCTCTCTTGAGAACAATTTTTTCCTTGGTTTTCACTCATGCAATTTCTACCAAGGTCTAGTTCATAGCTCCAGGGAATCTCAAATTCTGTATGATCCAAATAAAATGCATGCTCTCCGCCCTCTGTCTCTCAGTGTCTGGGACTATCACCCTCAATCTAGGTTTATAAATTGGAAACCTGGGCTCTGTCCTGCCACATCCCTTTCCCTCAGTCCCCACTTCAAAGTATCACCTCTCCCTGGGGCCCCACCTCCTTAATACTGGGATTAGTTGAACTTCATTCACTTCCTTCTGTCTCCATATCCTATTATTCCGTTCTATCAGTTATTGAACTGAAGAACTGAAGTTATTTCCAATAAGTCTTTCCATGTCCACTGCCCTCCATAGTTTTGTGGTCAGAGGAAGCTTTGAAAATGCAAATATGATCCTCTCACACTCCTGATCATAACTCTCCAGAAGCTTTCTCCCATTCTTAGGACAGTGGGAAGGATCCTTATGACAGGCCCTGAAGCCCTCTGCCTCCAGCAGCTTCCAGCCTGGCCACACACCATTTTCTTTGGGTCCTCTGCCTTGGCCTGGCAGATCCCCGCTCTCCCATGCTGTGTCCCTTCCAGCCTTGGGGCTTCACTGCACTATTTCTTCTGGCTCATCTCAGCCCCTGTCCCATCTCATGTGCTGATACAGTGGCTCTTGAACTTCAGGGTCCATCACAATCGCCTAGAGGGCTTATTGAAACCTACAATGCACAGCAGATTATTATTCGACCATAAAAACAAATAAAATTCTGTCATCTGCTGTAACGCAGATAGAACTAGAAGACGTTATGTTAAGTGAAATAAGTCAGGCACAGAAAGACAGAAACCTCATGTTCTCACTTATACGTGGAAGGTAAAAAGTTGATCTCAAAGAAGTAGACAGCAGAACAGTGCGCTGACAATCTGGGAAAGTGTAGGGAGGGTGGGTGGAGAGAGGATGGATAATGGGTACAGGTTGTCGATGTAGGAGGAATGACTTCTAACATTCTACAGCACAGTAGGATAACTGTGGTGCACCATATTTATTTGAAAATTTCAAGATAGGTAGTAGAAAGATTTTGAAAGTTGCCAGCACAAAGGTATAAGTCTGAGGTGATAGGCCTATTACCCTGATCTGATCATTATACATATATATATATATATATATATATATATATATATATATATATATGTATGTATTGAAATGTCACACTGCACCCCATAAATATGTACAATTACTATGTGTCAGTTGAAATAAAAATGTTTAAAAAAAAAAAAGAAGAAGAAAAGAGACGTGCAAGTGAATAAAATTTCTCAGATGTACAAAAACCAGCTAATCAACCAACTTCCATGGCAGGAACCAGCCCAGAGTTTCTGAGTTAGTAGATCTGAGGAGGGACCCAATCATTTAGACTTCTAACAAGTCCCCAGGTGCTGTTTGTTGATGCTACTGGTCCTGGAACTACACTCTGAGAATCGCTGACCTTGGCGCCTTCTACAGGTTTTCTGGGTCTCTGAGAAGCCTTCCGTGCAGGTCACTCCCTTGGTGAGGTTACACAAGTTTATAGCCGTCTGTGTATTTCCTTCATGATACAGCTCTCATTAAGGGCTGTAATTATACATCTGTATAATTATTTCATTAATGCTGGTCTCTGCAGTTAGACTCATGGGCATGAGGTTAGGGATGTCTGTTTTCTGTCCCCAGTGTTTACCAAGTACCTGGCACATAGTGTATGCTCGTAAATAATTGTTAAGCAGAGAAATTCTTCCATGAAGTTCTCTGGCTAGGTGCACATCACCATCCCTTCTTGTGCATGATTATTTTATTTAGAAAAAGCCCATCCCCTCTCAAAGAGGTTCCCTAAAATAGGGGAACAACCAAACACTGTTAACTACCTACGATAGGTGGAGAAAATTTGTTGGAAGCAGAGAAACTGTTAGAACAAATATAGCACCTGCTGTGTAGCTCACTTCTTGTGTGGTGATGATGGATCTTATGCAGAAGGAACCTAGTGCAGCACCTAAAATGTAGCACAAACTCAAAATACTAGCTGGTCGTGTGGTTTTGGCTGTATCCTCTGTATGAAGTTCCTCAATAGGTCATGTTTGTCCTCAGGTTTGGCTCAGGGAAGATGGGTTGTGATGTGTACAGGCATCTGAGTGGCCAGGTGGGCAAGGCTACCCCTAAGCTGGGATTTTACTTCTTGTGGTCTATTTTCTTCCAATTGGACTATTCTGCCACCAGGAAAGCGGTCATGGGTACTTAGAATGCTATTTTTTAAACACCCAAGTATTCTCAGAGATATGATTATGAAAACAAGATTAGAAAAACACTTAGGTGTAATTAGATAGCTTTCTTAAAAATGCTTGACTCAGATTTCTCTCCAATCTAATCCTATTCAGGTTTGAAGATTTTTTTTTTTTTTTTTCATCTGACCCTAAGTGTTGACATCTTACACTTTAAATCTGAAGTTCCTTCCAGGCTGGATGCAATGGTTCACACCTGTGATTCCAGCGACTTGGGAGGCTGAGGCAGGAGGAGGGCAAGTTCAAGGCCAGCCGTGGCAGTTTAGCAAGATCTCAACTTAGTGAGACCCTTTCCCAAAATTAAAATAAGAAGGTCTATGGATGTAGCTCAGTGGTAAAGTAATACCCAGTTAAAAACAAAACAAAACAAAACAAAACAAAAAAAAAAAAACTCCTTCCAGGACATATATAATTCTCACGAGCAGCCTGTGTTGGAGAACATACTCATTCCTGTAGTATTAAGATAATATTTTGATGACCTGGACTTTCTCAGGCTGTAAAGTGGTGCTGAGTTCAGCACTCAAATACTCTAGCTGCTGCCTCTCCATATCTTACTCCAGTACAAAGAAGTTACCTCATTTATTCACATGATCACAATAAGGAAGGATGGCAGAGGTGTGTCTCCATGTTGGCTCTGCCAATCCCCATGTGCCATTTTCCTGATGGGGTCAGACTCTGTCCATCAATCCATCCACTTGCTTCCACATTTTGGCAATGAAGCAACTGTTGCACAAATGATATAAGTACCCCTGCTTTTCTTTTGAAGGGACATGAAACTACAAAACTATCAGTGTATATCAGACTATAACTTGGTAAAATATGTTTTAAGGTAAAGAAGAAAAGAAAAGAAATATAAAGTAGTTCGAAGTCAGATATTCAGCTATCCCATGATTTCATTAGGAACTTTGATGAGAAAAAAGTCTCCATTGCTAAATTTTCCTCTAAGTTCTTAAAATTTTTACTCCAGATTCATTTATGGGAGCAAGTGCTTATTTTCCATCTCACAAAACCAAAAATCCAGTCTCAAGTTGTTTATATTCTTGCTCTTTTAAAAATATTAGGATTAGGAGTACTTTTTCAAGGTCACTTGAATCTGTGTTTTTCTAGATTGCAATCCTAATTAGCCCCAAATAAATGTAATTTTCTTTGCTCTTGAAAATAAAAAAGGAGGATAAAAATAATGGGATTGTAGGTAATTTTATATTCTACCTTTTGTCACTTATTATATCACAGATCCCATGTTATTAAATACTCTACTAAAATACTTTAATAGCAGATGAGTATATCATAAATTATTTAACAAATCTTCTACTTTTGGTCATGTAAGTTTTTTCCCTCCCAGTTTTTCACTACTATACATAATTCTAGAGTGAATATCCTTATAGATATTTTTCAAAAAATCATATCTATGATCATGTTCTTAGGATAACTTATTATTTTTTTCCAGCAGACTCACTAGGTCAAGGGGTAGGAGTACTTGGAGGACCTTTTTATACTGCTGAACTGTTCCATGCTTGTTTCTTATATGGAAACTGGTGTTGGGAGGTCCATAGGAACTTTGATGTTCCTATGAGAAACCTCATAGTCCAATTGATTGGAAGCAGCAAATTCTATTACCAAAGCAAATCTGCTGTTCCCTTCTTACAAGAATGGAGTATTTTGTCTGCATGTATGGAGCTGATCACCAGGTTTCAGTTCAATTAGATGAACTATTTATTGCAATGGTTGTGAAACATATGTACCAGGCCACAAACTAATCTGAGTTAAGAAGGGTCTGGTGGCAAGATTTGTCATTCTACCACAGGCTGCCCAGGAGAAGAGAGGAGGTGGAGAGGAGGAGAGTCAGGGAACTTGGCCTGGGAATTGGAACCCTGAGTTCAAAGCCTGATCGTAGCTTGTAGCTTGGTAGGGAGATAACCGTGAGCCAGGCTCATTTTCCTGATTTATGCAATGTGGACAATAGTGCCTCTATTCAAAAGATGTGTGGGGATTAAGTGAGGTAGAGGGCCTCATCATAGCACCATGTGAATTGTAGGCATGCAGGAAGTACTTAGTTTTGAAAATTAATTCCATGCTCACAATTGCCTCTGGAGCTTCAATATTTGGGGAGTACTTGGAATCAGAGAATAACCAGAAACAAACCATCTATTTGGGACCAGAGGTTTCTAAAGTTCACACAGGGTTTTTAGCCCTTTTTGCTGTTAAGGCAAATGGAAACACACTGAGTACCACTGGCTATGGCAGCCACGGCTGGTACAGCAGAAAGAATGAACTGTGGCTGCTGCCCAGTCACTCTCCTCGTGGGTCTGCGGCCTCTGTGTGTCCACACCCTGGGGGTTTGCGTATGTGCTCTGTTCTGGGTGGAAGGCAGAATTCCCAGGTGGCCTCCAATAATGGCCGCCCTCTTCACCTTCCTGCACCCCTTTTCCCATCGCACTTACGGCATCTTGCATGCTATACAATTTATGCTTAGTTATTATGTTTAATGTCTAGAATGTAAGCTGTACAAGGCCAGCCAGGGGTCTACCTTGTTTATCCATTGATACATGTTAAGCACCTACCTCAGTGGCTGGCACACAACAGGTACGCAATGTTTGTTTAGTGAATGAACATTTATTAGCCATTCTGATTCATATTCCTGTTGAGTAACTGATGAGTCCACAGGTCCAAACCTGCTCCTCTTTTGGAAGCATTTGCCCTCACCTCCCTCTCCTCAGATTCAACACGCTCCCCCTGTCCACAGTAGGGCTGGTTCTGCCACTGCCAAGCAATCACTGTCACTTGGTAAAATTGAGGAGGAAGTGAAATACTTAGTGAAGCAGAAAGTTCCAGAGGTCAGTAGACTGGGTTGTTTTTACTTAACTAATGATGGCCATTGGCCCCCCACCCCACCTTGGTATTTATTTCAGAAGCCAAACAGACCAGTATATGATCTTGTTCTATGATTCAAGCATAGTCAAAAAAATTTTAATACTGTTTTTAAATCCTTATATTTCCACTAAGTATGATCAGGGAAAATCCTACCTCAGATGCCTTTCTATCCTCAGAATGCCTTGCACATTTGTGTATGTTTGAGAATAGTCTCAAAGGTATGCAAGAGAACAGAGAATAAAAATAAAATCATGCTGAAACTGGGGGATCTCTCAGCGTCTCCTGGTTGCTGAGAGGTATAATAAGGGCAAATACATAATTTTCCACCCAAACCAGGACAAGTGGCATAAACTGGGACAGATTGTCTTGGGCAAATTATACAGATGGTTGCCTTGGGTCTAATCTGCTTCCATCATGCTAGGAGATGGGAGAGAGCTAGCAAAGATCCTTGTGTCTGAGATATCACAGCCCTGTGGTTTGCATCCTACTGGGTTTGAATTCAAGGGTCACAGATGTTGATCAAAATATTCATATTGTCAATTTGCACTAATTTCACTAGTTTGTAAGTATCAGGCAAGAATGTTCAATAATTGACCTAGCAAATTAATCTATTTCCCCCCATTAGTTTCCGACTCTTTAGCATGACAATATCAGATACCCTGTTAAAGAAAAGGCCCCGTTCAAGCTGTGGAACTGACGGCTTCTATTCCTCCTTGGAGACGCATCTGCCTACTTACCACCCCCGCCTGGTACCCCCCCTCCATCCCGACCAGGCCTCTCTTTTTCAGTTCTTGCAGTACAATCGGAACAAGTGAAAAAGGACCCTGATTTTTCCAGAGGGACCACGCAGTCTGAAAAGGTACATCTTCAACATCATTAGCGGTTCATCTTCTGAAACCTCGGGGCAGCCCCTAGGCAGCCCCCCTGCAATCGCCCAGCCCCCTCCCACTGCCACCCCTCGCTTTTGGTGTCGGCTTATCAAATTAATGAAGCCTATCCAGACGGGAGGAAGTGGGGTAGAAGACAGTGGTTTAAGAACAATTCTGTGTAAGCCCCTCCCTCCCTTAAAAAAAAAAAAAAAGAATGGGGGAAATCAGAATTCCTTTCTCTTAGAATGGGAAGAGGGAAGGAAAATGGGGTTGGGGGTGGGGCGGGGGTGGCTGTGATTGTCTCCTAGTCCCTGAAGGAGGAGGTGTCTGTTTCCTTTCCCTGACTGAACATTTGCATGTTAAGAAGCCGCAGTTCCTTTGTGGGCAGGATTCATCAGGGCCACATTTTCTACTTGAAGGGGCAGGGTGCGGGCTCTGGACTCCAGGTAAAGGAGAGAGCAACTTCCTAACCCTCCCTCTCACCGTTTTATCAGTTTCCTCTACCCCACAGCGGCTCTGGGAGGCCAGAGTGAGATTCCTGTGACACTGTGTGCAGCGTGTTGGCAGGTGGCTCAGGGCTGGTCCCACCCGGCGGGCGGCATAAGCTGGAAGCCGCAGCCTGCTGCACAGCCCCGGTGGCATGAGGCGGTGCCATTAGAGCCTCTCCATTTCCCCGTATCCAGAGAGGCAATTTTCAGGGTGAGGCACGGAACTTATCAACATCTCTCATCACATCACGTCACTGACCTAAATATAGACCATGACTTCAAGGAAGAGAGCCGGGGAAGAAGTTGCAAGTTCTTTTACACCTGCAAATGCTGCAGAGAGCTTCAAACAAACTGGCAATGAGGAACAATAGATAACCAGTCAGATGTGAAGGGAGCAGAGAGGCTGTTCTAGAATGATGGCTGTGATAAGGCCATTACGGTTTCGCAGCGTAACATCAATCCTCATTTGTAAGCCAGGGTGGAGATAGCACTGAGGGAGCAGCTCTGGGTCCCTTGCCAGCTTTTCCACGGGGAGCCCTGCGGGAGGAAGGGGGCATCTGCCACAGATCTTCCTGGCTGAGCGGGGCTGGTCTCTTCACTGGGTGGTGCAGGGCTCTGATTCAAAGAGGCAGGCACTCACTTGACGGGAAGCCATTTCTTTCCCACCCAAGAAGAGCACTGTGCAGTCTTTGTGACCAACAGCCTTCCCCAGCAGCCACTGGGAGCCACCCCCCTGTCTGGCCTTCCCCTGTCGCCTCCTGTGTCAAAGCCCTCCTCCACTCTGGAAGGCAGAAGTGCCCTGGATCTCTTGTGTATGCCAAAGAGGGGTGTCAGCCAGGGTCACTCTCTCTCCCAGAACCCATTCAGAGTCTTGAATGACATGTTCATAAGAGTGCTTACCTTACGGATGTGGGCATTATTCACCTGCCAGGTGAGCGGAAGGACTGTATTAGCAGCTTTTATGAACATGAATCCCATGTCTAGGGACATCGGGAAAGATACCCGAGCCAAACATTAAGTGTAGCTAGGCTAGTGACGTCAGCAATTAGGACACAATCGTGGGCAATCACTGTGGAGGAAGAGTCACCTGTCTCTCACATGCTTCTAATGCTCTTCCTGTTCACTCAGATAACTATCTGCATAAGAACTGCTGCGGGGAGGCTCCAGAGGCAAGCTAATTGCCTGCTGTTAGGGAACCAGCGAGCCACTCCAGACTGGGGCTGTCCACAACTCCGTCATTTAGGCCGAAACACAAGCCCACGCTCTTCTGTGTGCGCAGAGCATCCATAAGTGCAGCCATCAATTTGTGACCTCAGAGAGCACGTAGCTGACCCCAGCAGAAGCAGATGCCACTGTGGCAAGGAGAGCCCTGGCCCTTGGCAAAGTAACAACGCAGAAGAACGGAAAGAACAATGCCACACATGAGGTAAGGAGGCCAAGGCAGTGCTGTACCTGGAGTAAAACCACGGCTCCAGCAAGAGACAGGACAACAAGCCAGCCGGATGCTCCAACCAAACCAAATGACAACCAGGAAAAGATGCTGGCTCAAGAGGAGCCCAAGGTCAGAATCCCCACCAGGAACAGTTTGGGCAGGGACATCTTGGTGACTTTCCTGACATAGTGACCCTCTCTGTGGCTTTTACTGATGTTCTGGAAAGTGAGACTGAGTCAGAGCGAGGAAAATAAGGAGCTGTATGCAAAAAACAAAAAAATAAAAAATAAAAAAACAAAACCATCCCCAAAGGGTGGCAGAAACAGTGGCTCTGGATTACAAATGACAGTTTAAGGGGATCCACCATAATAGAAATCTAGTTGCTCTGTTCTGTGCAATGGGAAGACTCTGGCACTGGTGGTTTCTACAAAGGGCTTTCCAGCTAACTGGGTTCAGAGTCTGGAAGATCCTGACAGTGTTTCTCTTCTACAGGGCTTCCGCCTCCCTCCACAGACCCCGGGAAATATACTCTGTGGGATAGGTGAATGCAATTAAAAATTACAAAAGACTAGCAGGGGGAAAAAAGCAATTTGGTCAAGAAGAAATATGCCCAGAGTCATTTTTTTTCCAATCCAATATCTTTGTTAATTAAGCATTTTCCAACCTATGATGAGAATACTAATAGTAATCGAATACTTACTACTCATTACTAATAAAACATATTTGTGAAATGGAAATGTAATGTGCCTATTTCCAAAATGTGGTTATAAATGACTTACTCTAAGCCACAATTTAAAGTGGTTTGAGAAATGAGTCTTTAATAAAGAATTGATGAGGAACGATGACTGTTGGAAATAATTCTATTTGGTAAGATTATGTGGTTTGCTATGGCAATTTGAGCTGAGGTGATTGCCTCCAAAATTACTGCAAGTAACTAATATAGGGAAATTTAATTGATGATAAATACAGTGGTGGTATGTCAACTCTTGAAAAAGTGAGCATGTAATTGAACAATTCAGCATCATCTTGTTTGCTAATTATACTCGGAGTCATTACAGCGTTGTCAAGATGTTATTTGTCTGACACGTTTGCACATAGTAGGGATTTAAAAGGTGAGTGAATAAGTACCTATAATTAGTCCTTGATGTGGATTCCTATATACAATTATAGTTAATCATAAACCCATTAACATTTAGGGAAAAAAAAACCAATTATAATATGGCTTAGTCTAGAGCCATAATAGCATTGGTAACAGTCAGTGAAGTGATATTCAGCATGGTCAGGCAGCCTGGATGTCAGGTTGTCACGATTTGGCCTGAGCTTCTTAGAAAAAAGAAACAAAACAACTCACAACTCACCAAAGCTCACTTCTCTTTTTTAACCGTCTTACTACACTAACGGGTCAGGGTGTCTTGACTTGAGCAAAGCATTTGTTGGTACTTCCTTGGGATCCCTTTGTGCAGGGAAGCTGTGCCCTTGTAGACCTGGACAGATATCATGCCCACAGAGACTCCTACGGTGACACAGAGCTTTGTCCTAAACTGTGAAACCCGAGGGAATAAAAAGGCCCAGACCATCGAAGAGTTGAAAGGCCTAACCAAGAACAAACAGCTGAAGAGAACAGGATAAATGATCAATGGCGCCGTGGACCAGCGCTTCAAAGACTGGGCTGCAAGTGGGCCAAGGAGGGCTTTCTAGAAGTGATGATTGTTTGTGTTTGTTTAAAATTATTATTTTTTTATTGTAAAGAATCAATGGCCTTTACTTAATGTGAAAAATAAGCAGAACAAAGATAGTCATGGACTGTTGTTGGCTCCACAGTTTGGCTGCAAGGTGGAAACCCTTTGCTGGGCAGCCTCCTTGTCTCCCTGTGGCTCTTGAGTTAAGCCTTAAAGGAGGAGTCGAAGTTTATGAATTAGATCAAGTATTGCTGGAGGCTTCCACACAGAGAAACAGCCTGTGTGAAGACATGAAGAACCAGTGTTGGAGCAAGTGCTGAGGTAGACCCCGGAGAATAAGAGGTGGGGCCAGGGCATGACAGGAACCCATGATGAAGTCTTGTGACAAACCAAGGAGAATGGATTCTACTGGGCAGTAGTGGACGGCTCTGAATGGATGCTGTTCTTCATCTGTGTTAGCCATTTGTATACCGGCATAGCAACCAGGGAGAATGACAATTACAAGAAAAAAAAAATAAATCTTACCAGACCAGCAAAGATAAATATTAAAGCCTGAATATACAGCTTCATAAACACTAACTACTCTGTTCTGTGCTAGAAAAATCTTGTCTATATGTGGTTTACGTTAAAAGATGTGAGATCTGTAATTGATTCAAACACTGCTAGGCTGAAGACAAAAAAAAATGTGATAATTGTTAGTGAACTCTGATATTTAGTGACATTTGGAATTTTTATATGGATCTAAAAATCTCATAAAAAAAGGTGTCAGTTGTTCTGAGCATGTCAGAGAGAGGACAGTCTCTGTGACAATGGGTCAGGTAATCATGCCTACTTGAAGGGACTGGAAGGAGCTGGCAGTCTAGTTGGAGAGGAGATGAGAAATGCTCTGGAGGTGGCATGTGAAAAAGATTTACCCCGGGTCACAACATAGGACCAAGGTGGAGGGTGAGGAAGGACTGAATGTGAGGAAGGACTTTGAAATCACTCCATATCCAAAAAGTACAAGTGGGGACAAGAAAGGACTCCCCGAGAGTTCAGGAGAAGATTCCTGACTTTGGCCAGAGTTTCATGTAGATGACCTTGACAGTCCTTTCAACCCTTCTGTTCTCTAAAATGTCAGTAGATCCTGGCTGTATCCGGAATCTCTAATCTCAAAGTAAACCAATGGTCCCATTGGTTGGTGTTAAGTCTAGTTTGTGTTAAAATACTCAACAAATATTTTTTGCACAGTTGGTCAGTTTGGGAGGAGGATCAAAAAATAAAACATGTTCCTATGGTCTGTCCTTTCCAGGAGAAAATGTACAACACCACCCCGTGGATAATCGTTGATGGTACGAAATTGAGGATGGAGCCCAATTTGGCATTCATTAGGAAGCAGAAATGATGCAGAAATAGTTATGCTAATATTGAGCTTATAAAGTACCTCGAGGATACGAAGGATTCCTTTGCCTTATGAAACCAAAACAACAAAAGCCAAGTTGACAGAGTGTGTGGAGTCCCTCAGGTACTCCTCGTTCTGGCTGCTGGGCTGTAGGGAGATAGGCAAAAAAAGAAGAGATGATTTCTCCTTCAAATGTGTACCAATGGCAGAGTCAGGGCCACCCAAACCCCTCAGAGAATAGGGAGGTTTCAACTTTCATAAGCAAGGACAATAGATGAGCTCATGGCAAGGAGGTTTCCGATTACTTGTGGCTAAACCAGGGTAAGTATCAATTTCATACACCAGAGATCTATTTCTACTTGTTATTTATAAAAAAATCCTCAGGGTAGAAATTAGCATTAGACTGCTATTTTTAAATGTCTAAAGAGTTTTAAAAGCCCAAATGAAGGTCCTCAGATTGGGAAAACTGACTAACACCTAAAATCTTAAAATACAAAATCAGAATTAACGAAACATTTTAAGTTTCGCTGGCACCAGGTCTCAGACTCAAACCTGGGATCCCTGTTAGAACTTTCCTTAGACACTCCCTTCAGTTTTCCCACATGATAAATAGGCTGCTCCCTGTTTATTGATGAAGTCATGCTAGTAGCAACATTTTCTATCCTTGGCCAAGAGGGTGTGGCTTTGCTGATCCCAGTGACCAAGGTGAGAACCAGAAGAACGTTTCTCTCTTGACAAAGGTACCAAATACACGCCCAATCTTGAGTACAGTCTTAGCATGGAGTTGCCTTCTCCTGTGTGACCAAGGCTGAGATTCTGAGCTTGTGGCCAGGAGGAAAAAAAAAAAATCAATCAAAGCGAATATGATATCCTAAGGAACAAAGGCCAGTCACCCCCCCCCCCCATTTTAATAGGGATTGTTTTCCTCTGCTGTGCAGGAGGCTGGAGGGAGGAGGTGGATGTATTTATTGTCTGTGCTTCTTGTTCCCTTTAGGCGGGAAGAGAAACTAAAACAAGTGCAGCCACAACCTTTGTTCTCTCTGTTCTGACCTTCCTCCTCCTTCTGCAGATGGACCTTCTGTTTCTCACTCTTTCCTCTGGTTTTGATTTGCCAACAGCAACCTCACCTGGTATCTTCCACTAAACTCTCAGTCTCGAAAGTTAGGGTGTGCCAAAGTCATTACTTACCCCCACCACGCCCACCCCAGGGTTGACCTTCATATTAAAATAAAATACACAGAAAAGCAGAGATCCACCTGAGCAGGTAATCGATGTAAATAAATTATCTTAAAGGCTCTTTGGAAGTTACGTATAAGTGTCTCACATTAGTGCATATCACCCTTCTGGGACCAGCATGGATTCTTCTTAAATTTTAAACAGTAACCTTAGAATATGGGAGATACATCTCCTTTATTTCTAGTTAAGAAAAACAACAGGCCAGAGAGCATAACAGTAATTTATGATTTTGCGGGTGTATTATCATCCTGTAATAAGTGCAATGTGAAACTGCCAATTATCTCATAAGAGGGGTATCACCTTTTCTGTTGTGAACGACTACATCAATAACTGTGGGTTCAGCCCCCTCACTCCCCCCCCCACCCCTCCCCAGTGGCTCTGGCAGCTTTTCTGCAGCAGAAGTGAGCCAGAGAAGCAGAGGAGAAACAAAAACAGTCAACACACAAACACTCAAGCCAGAGAGCCCCTGGGCAGGGAACCCAGAGAGCACTAGAGGGAGAGAAAGGCGGTGGTGGTGGTGGTGGTGGTGGGTGGGGGAGGGGCCGTGGATTGCCGGGAGCAGTCGGCAGGTCACACGCACGCGGTGCTCCGCAGCAAACTCAGTTTACAAAGAGACATCTGTTCCATTACTCCAATGCATTGTGGCTAATTACATCCTGGCCCGTCTGTGAAATGACAGCCACTTATTCTCCAGTGAACCGTAAAATCTGTACATGTTCGATTTGGGGAGTGGGAGAGCAGAGGCCCGCAGGCTGGAGTTGGGGGGAAAGGGGGGTGCAGCCAAGGGGAAAAAGAAAGGGCTGGAGAAGCCCAGAGAGAGACCCCTTTCTGGTAAGAGAAACATGGACCCAGTGGAAAGATGGGATGAGAAATAGAGAACCTCCTCTGGAGTTCAGAGGCCCCAAATTTAAGATGCAAGAATTTGTACTTGCAAGTGTAACTCGTCCCTCTTATTTAAAGAAGGCAGTGCCAGGGGTTAGTTGCTTGAAGTTCTCCATCATTACCCCAGGGTTGTGTCTTGAGGACAGACAGACTTGCCCAATTGCTCTAGTCTCCAGGGGCTTGTAAAGAGGCGGCTGGTGTCGGACAGGGTGCGCTGATGGGAGGGTGGGTTCTCCTGTAAGCTCTCTGGAAGAGTAAATCACTGCATCTCTCTTATCAGGGGACTCTGCCTTCACAAGAAGCTTCTCTGCTGGATTATGGGCTTCCTGCAGTATGGGAAGAAATCTACCTCAAACATTTTTAAAAGAAAAAAAAAAAAATCAGTGGAAGTAGCCCAGGTGAAAGAGAGAAAAAAGAAAAGATGCTTCCCTTTCTTTTGGTTGACATTGAAACTTCATCCTAACAAAAATCCAAAATCGCTTATGTAACTTAGTGACAGGTACAGGGAGCTAAGAAGCACTGCCATTTTGAAATGAGACTTCAATCCACTGTGTGGCTGAACGGGAAACTTATTCTTACACAAAACCTTCTGCCAGAAACTCCGTGCACTTCTATTGCAATCTGAAACAGGACCGGTGATATTGGGGGGTCTTGCTGTGGTTAAACACCCTCTTTCTTCCTTCTGAAACAATACCGTATTTTGTGGATCACAATTGGCAGTGAGAAAGATCTGGCAGCTCTTTGGAGGGAAGACCCTGTAGTTTCTGTTGGCTACTATCACTTGACACTGCTTCTTTCCACTCTTGGAGACCCACGTGCCACCCTTCTGTGTGGCCTGGGGATCCCCATGCCCAGCCAATATAGCAGTGCTTCTCAAACTTGAGCATTCACTGGACCTGGTGAAGTATAGATTCTGATCTGGTACATTTAGAGTGGGCCTAGGCAGTGCAATTCCCAGTTCTGAAGGGATGCTGATGTTGTTGGGCCCCCCAGAGAGGAGCCTGGTTATAAAACACCCACCTGCATGTACTTCTGACCAAGGGTCTTTAGGCTGGGCTGATGTGAGGGAAGGAAAGGGTAGAATAAAGCTGAAGTCCTTGAACACGAAACACTGCATTTAATTGCTCTAGGAATTTTTACTAATTTGGAATCAAAGTCATTTAAACAACTGTGCATTAACTACAGAGATGTCAGAAAATTAATCAAACGGTGACCACCACTCTCTGGGAGAAAAATGAGGGGAGGTGAAGTATAGTTAGAGACAGGAAATAGGCCCTGGTTTTATGTGCACCCCAAGAAGTTAATTTTATTCAGTTCACAAGGGGGAAGTATTCTTATAAGAGTCCTGCATTTTTATTTAATTTCTAGTGCCGCGCTTTCCTTTGGCTGAAGAAGCAAACAGCTCTGGCAAAGATGCAGTGACAGGGAGAGGGGGCCAAGAGCATGGTGTCACCCCCTTTCTGAAGCATGTTCTTGCATAGTAATTTGGATTCAGTGAAAATTAATGAAAGTTTATGTAAAGGAAACGATTCCACCAGTAGCCAAGGCTGAATAAAGAGAGGCGACCCCTCCATCCTGTCTCGGAGATGGCTCCATGTGCCCTCAGTGTGCACAGGTACCCTGGGCTGTGCCTGTCTTTATATTTCTGCCCTGTGCTGCTGGTGAATGAATTTTCAGCTGAGGCTGCAGGGTGCCTAATACAATGCTGCAAATACTAAATGTTCAGAGGATGCTACTGACTAAAGACAGACACGTGGGCTCAGCTTTCATTTATTATTTGAGGCGTCCTGAGACTGATTTTATTTTGGTCCTTGTCATATTCCTTTCAAACTCCGAACCTGCATTTTTCTGTGAACCAGAGAATTATGACCAGCCCTCGACTGAGTTTGAAAGTCCCCTCAGCAGTGGGTGGTCACCTACGGGCAGCCATAATATTACACAGACTGGGAAAACAGTGTTACAGCTGACCCGAGATGATCTAACTTGATCTACGTTATCAAAGGGGACTGTCCCCATTTTTACTCAATGGCCTGTAGTCACCAAGGCAGACAAATCGCTGGGTAGTATGAGAGCTTTGGCTTGAACCCAACAGGTCTCACTTAAGAGGTTTTCCTAGTGTGTGGTGCTGTGTCTCACTCAAAATTGAAGATAACTTTTCTGAATAAAAAGAGGCCCTTCATTTCCTTCCTCCAAT
This sequence comes from Callospermophilus lateralis, assembly GCF_048772815.1. Lineage (NCBI taxonomy): Eukaryota > Metazoa > Chordata > Mammalia > Rodentia > Sciuridae > Callospermophilus > Callospermophilus lateralis. Next base: position 123,989,010 of record NC_135312.1, on the reverse strand, counting down.
GACACAAGAGTCAAATATTATTTCTATGGAGGAAATAGGGCTCAAAAGAAGCAAATATAAGTGCCAAGATTTTAAGAAAAACTCCGCTGATGTAGAAGAGAGAATGACTTTGTAATTCAGGGAGCTAGTCTTTGGGAACATGTTTCTTCTGCTTGCCACGAAGAGGAAGGGGCTTTGGGGGAGGGGACTGCCCCCGAGTCTGCAGGAGGGAGCGGATTGCACAGAACATGGCCGGGCATGCCAGGGAAGGTGGCAGGTCAGGTCATGGCAGCCCTTGGTGCTCTGGGGCTGGGATGCCCACAGAAGATATCAGGGGCCACCCTTCTCTGTCTTCTCTTCTATGACCATTTCTACAGATAACCACTGTGTGTTCTAGAGACTAGACAACCATCTACATTTCAGCCTGTCAGTCAATTTGCCCGCTTCACTCTCCTATCCTCTGCCAACTCATCACTAAATAAAGAAAGTTAGAAAAGGGCAGTTGGGAGAAACACATCAATACAATAAAAATCACAGACTCAGACAGTATAAAATTACAGGAGCAGGAACGAGGGTGGTGATAGGAAATATCCTCAGAGGGTAGTTGTGAGAACTATTTCCAATGCAAAACAACCACGATGATCATCTTTATTCAATTATCAACTTCTGCCGTCTCGATGCCACATTTAGGGGTGGTCAGATTACCAATTAAAAATGGAACACCACAGTTCCTGCAAGAAGCCCCAGGAGTTTAGCAAAGTGCTGGAGCCTGCCTTAGCTGAGATGGCAAGGGGCCCTTCCCAGCTTCCCGGCACCTGTGCCTGTCTCCAAAGGCCCAGAAATGCTGGAGAGCCGGAGCCAATATTATTCTTGGTGGAATTCATCATTGCTCTAACTTCCAAAACAATACTGTTGTTATTACTGTTTGACCATGTCTCCAAGAAGGTCTGAGGTGATTACAGACTTTAATTTTGCTGAAGTGACTAATACAGCCCAACCCATCCATATCGTTTTCCACAAGAGCACAGCTCATCTCTCAGGGAGAAGGAAGGCACTTCCTCCTATATCACAGTTTGGCTGAATAAATAATAAGCCATTCTGGTTGGGGGTGGTGGTGCATGCCTGTAATCCCAGCAGCTTGGGAGGCCAAGGCAGGAGGATCTCAAGTTAAAAGCCAGCCTCAGCAACTTAGCGAGGCCCTCAAAGCAGTGTGACCCTATCTCAAAATAAAAATAAAATAGGAGTAGAGATGTGGCTCAGTGGTTAAATGTCCCTGGGTTCAATTCATAGACACACAAACACACACACAGCAGCCATTCTGACAGTCTGCATTAGACGAAAGATTGAAGAGAAGCTGGCTGAGAGATCTGACCATGCGAGACTATTCTCCCCATAAAGGCAGGTCTGGAGCAGCGGAAAGTGGGTTTGGGTTACATTTCCAGAGATTATCACGAACATAGTGAGGCAAGGTAGCTGCGGGCCACTGGATAAGTGCCAATCTGGCCTGACTTGCTCTGTTAATGATGGGCCTCTTCACTTGGTCCCGGGCTACTCTTCATGGTGATATTAGCTTGCATGTGAATCTACTATTAATTTCCCACCAGGCACTAGATTTTTTAACATTCTTTTTAAGATTATTTCTGAAAAAATACTGCATGTCAGTAGGACTTCCCCAACTTGCAGATACTCCTCTTCCCCTGAGATATTCCCTCCCATCTCAGATCATGTCAAGTCCAGTTTTGGAGGAGGACAGTATCCATTAGATATTGCTCGATTCATCTTTTTCTTCACCCCGAGCACCTCTCTTTGTCCACTGAATTGGTTTTGGGAAAGCAAGATATCTTTCTTAGAAAAATGAATCCTATGCTTTATAAAATGTATTTCTGAGAAAAAGAAATTTTGTTAAGTGTTGCTGTTTGGATCCTTGATTTAAATTTTTTTTCCCCCTTAGTTCTTCTACTCATTTGCTTTTTCCATTCTTTCTCCTGTAAAATGGATGCATTGTCGAAAATTTCCTCAGAAAAAGTGGTGTTAGGTATGTCTAGGACCTGGTACGGTTCTGCATATTCTACAACTTTTTACTCTATGGCTTAAAAGAAGCAAACATAAATGCAAAGATTATAAGAAAAACTCTGCTGATGTAGTAGAAGAGAGAATGACTTTGTAATTCAGGGAGCTAGTCTTTGGGAATCCTTTTTCATCACCACCATCATCATCTTCATCATTACTATTCCTGCCACTGCAATTGCTATTAGGCACTAAATGCCATATTTGAAGTGTCCCCACAGAATTAAGATGCTGCTGTCTTCCTTGGCTTGTAAGATGAAGTTAGCAATGGTAAAGTGGCCCTCCTGGCCCCTTGACCCAGTGACCGTGTCATGGTTCTAGACAGATTCCTGACCATTGGCTGAAGTCACTTGAAAACACTCATCTGAAAAAATTCAGGTGGGCTGAGCCTTGGCTGACTTCTTAATATAGCCAAAAAATCTTAACAGATTTTTTTCTGGAAGCCAGGTGGTCTGCACATCTGCAAGTCTGACTCGCGGACCCCCTTCACTATCCAGAACCTGCTGGCTTCGTTCCTTATCAGAGCAGCATCTGATCCCATTCCAGCTCCTCACCAGAGCAGCGTGGAATAGAAGAGAATCAGATAGGGCACCTGAATCTCTGTTGGCCTGGAAAGTTCATCGCTGTCGACTGTCACATAAATCAGATCTTACAAGAGCAAAGGGGTCAAGGGGCTAAAGGACTCTTGAGACGCTTTCCTCACCAGAGAGGGGGGGCTAATAACCTATGGCTTTGGCCTGCTAACCACAATTTTTCAAATTCAAAAATCATGAACTGGCTCACCTTCTGCCACATTGAACCCCCTCCTCATCCCGCAGGCCAGTTTCTCTCTTTTTAATGGAGGCTTCTTTGGTTGGCATTCCTCCTACACCTCCCCCAGGACTCGAAGAGGGAGCAGATCGTCAGTGTGTGTGTGTACACCCAGCATGTGCTCCCCCTCCCCACCCGGCATTGTTTGTTGAAATAAATATGGAAATAAGGCTGAGCAAGACAGCCAAACCAGCCAAACTGAAATAAATTCATCACTCATGGGCTCTCAAGGGAAGGAAACCGTGCGTTTTTTTCTAAATGATTATTTCTGAAGCACTGAAGGAATGGCTATATCACTAATGAGGCCCGGACGCCATGACTGCTGATTATAAATGACCTGCGAAGACACAGGGGATGGTGGACACCAAGGGGAGACAGTGGCGGGAGCCGAGGGAGCAGCTGCAGGTGGAGGTTGCTGAGGGTGGCAGACCGGGGAGGTGAGTGTCCACAGTCTGCTCTCCCTGCCTGTCTGGCCCTACAGCTGACCCCCAGAAGGCGAGCGACTCATTCTACGTGAATTCAGGTGGATGGAAGTTGTCAGAAGCGCCGCCCCCACAAAAAGGAGAAGGAGCATCTTGGGTGCAAGTCCTGTATCACCACAAAGGCCCCTCTCCTCCCGCACAAGAAGTTCTTGGCAGCAGAACAACATCTTCAAAATGTGGCGGAGGAGCCTGCAGCGACACACAAACACTGAACAGACACTCAACAGTGGCCCAGCCCCCGGCCTGGGGAGCGTCCCCTGCCGTCGACGACGACCGAGGCATATAGGGCAAGAAGACATAGACAGAAACCGGTTCATACGTGGGAGGGGGACTGTCCAAGCCAGGCTGGCCCTGGACTTGCCAGCTAGCTGCCATCACACTGGGACTGAGAAAGCCAAGCAAGAGCCTGACGAGCTTCTCCGGGCTTTGTGACTCAGTGGCACTACTACTTCACGGGATATACTTTAAGAAAATACCCATGGATCCCTGGTATGACCTGGTGAGAATCTTTTGGACAGAAGAACTCACTATGCTATACGAACAGCAGCTAAAAAAGGCCTAGCCAGGGACCCACTTGGCAAATGAAGTGACCCTGTTCCCAAGGGCAAGGACAGAGTGATATGGCAGTTGCTATTTGAAATGTGTCTATCACTTATCTCAAGGAGATGTACTACTGATCTTCTCATCCTTATGGACGTGGAGGCAGAAAGGAGCTTTGGCAGCCTGTCAATCCAGGAGGCTGAGACCTGGCGTGAGATAGATATGTTAGACACCAGTGGTAGTGCTAGAGGTTTCCGAGGTTATGGAAGATGGTGGTCCTCTTGGTCCACTGCACCAGTGTGCCTTCCCACAACATCGTGGTAGGGGGGCAGAAGGAGCATCTCACGTGTGGCATGCATGCTTCTGCACATGCATTCAGTGACAAGAGTGAAGGGCTAGGCTTCAGCTCCTGCTGCAGTGAGCACTCTAGTTGTTACAGGTTATCAGCAGCTGCAAAATGCACCGAGGATTCTGGACTATCACCCTCCATTTTCTAAATGTCCAAAGGATGACAACATTAGAACCTAAAGATATGTGGCTTCAAGCACGATGTAGGAAATCTGCTCACCAAATTAGTCAAGGCAATTCTCACAAACAAGGAGGAGAAAAGAGACAGAAAGGACTAATCAGAAAGTTCCGCTCAGTTTACTTCTACTTCTCAGCCTTGCTGCTATGGCAAGAAAGACACGTGCTTCTAACTCCCTCCCTTGCAGCCTCTGGGCAACAAAGAGCCACGTGTCAGCAAAGAGAAAAGCAAGGGCAGCAGGCCCCAGCCTTCTTATTCTTCATCACTGGGGTGAGAGCCATGCCCAGATCTATCTTTCTCTCTCATCTTCTCCATGCAGGGTCACAGAACAAACAGGGGTTCTCAAATAATCATAACAAAGAAAAGAATGAAAAGCCACCCATTCCAAGATTCAAGCTCCTGTCTGCCTTGCTGCTTCCAACAGGGGAGAAGAGAGAATCTCAGCAGATGCCGCCTCGCTCAGGGCCCAGTGCTCTCTAATGAATCTGACCCCCGGCTGCAACTCTGAAAGGGTGCAGCAGCGTGTCAATGTAAACAGCTAAACCTAGTGTCATGTCAAGTGGTAACAAGGCCACTGCTGGTTTTTTACAAGCACTGTGCACTTAGCAGATAAAAATGAGCATCCTATCGCTGGTCTCCACAAGTCACACTTATCAACAGTGAGAAGAAACAATGCTTTGTGTGACAGGTGTTGCTTGGTGGCAGTGATAGGAAGTTAAATTTCTTACAGGCTGCCCATTAGCATGATCAAAAGGCGAGTAACAGCTGCATTAACAAAATCTTTTTGCATGTTTCCCAAGTAAGCAGCGAGGAGCTGCCTGATGTCCCCTCCGGTAAAGAGAGCTAATTACCCTACACAGGGCCACCTGGGCTAGAGACAACTACATCAGGAAAGGGCTCTGACAAACACATTTATTTGTCCAGTCAGAGGCCAGGGCCGGCAGCCTCCATTCTTGCTGGTATCAGAGTGGACCCAGATGCACATGAGATCAATAGGAGGTCCAGAGTTCACTGCGGGCTAGGGAGTACCCACAGACAAGGCATCCCCTGGGGGGATACTGGTTTCCAGCCGTGGCAATGGAGATACACTCTGTGCCTGTGCAGAGCACAGCTCTGCCTGTGCACCAGGACCGAACATTAGGTCCAAGTTCTTGTTTAGAGAAAGCTGGGAGGTGCGAAGGTTGTCAGAAAAGGAAGGGACACTAAGGTACCTGGTTTATAATAGAGGAGTTTTAAGCAGGAAATATGTGTTGGACTTATTACTCCTACATTTTACATACTAGGAAGCTACACTATAGGTGAGTGGCTGCATCACGTGTCTGCAAAGGAAAGAGAAGAGAAAGTATATTTCCTGAGCATGTACTCATTATCTACTTCCGTTTCTGCAATCCCAGGAGAGAGCCTTATTTATTTACTGGGTACTGGGACTTGAACTGAAGGGTGTTTTACTACTGAGCTACATCCCCAGCTCTTTTATTTTTTATTTTGAGACAGGGTCTCGCTAAATTGCTGAAGTCGAGCTTGAACTTGGCCATCTTCCTGCCTCAACCTCTGGAGTCACGGAGATTACAGGCATGCAACATGGTGTCCAGTGGAGGTAGGTACACACACACACACACACACACACACACACACACACACATTCATGTATCACACTTGGGCTGAAGAAACTAATATTTAAGGAGATTGATGAACTTGCTCAAAACCTCTCTGCAAGGGCTGGATTCCTACCTTAATCCACCTGATTTTAAGTTCCTTACTCATTCCACTCCAAGCCGCTCAATGCTACAGTGAACACTGGGTGGTAAGAAGCTCAGTGATCTGCATTTTGGAGTCACTGGAGCACTCTTCTCTAGCTGCTGGGCCCTTCAGGAACCTTCTAGGAGGCCCAGGGCCTTGGTCCATCAGTGAAACTTTAATACAGTAAACAAGCCCAGCTTCTTTTATTAGTTGCCAGTGCATTCTTCATCTTCTTTTCCCTCTGAGAGGACTAAACCCATAGATAATGACATCTGTTCCTCTCTGAAACTCCACCCATCGGATAATGGGGTTTTGCTGGTTACTTGTTTCTCCCAACCAAACTCCTCAATCTGCTGTCCAGCTCAGCAGGCAACAGGAAGGACATTTCATCTATCTTTTGCCCAGAAATGAGTACGGGACTAAGGCGTGTCTCCTCTCTGGGTATACATGCTCACATTTGAGAATCACACCAGACAATAACTTGATATATCACAAGTGTTGATTTACTCCCAGTCCCAGTGCAGGGAAATAGACTATTTTAATTATGAATTAAAATGCCAACTTACAGTACTGTCAGGTCTTAATTACCTGTGTTTAAGGACAATGCAAAAATAAAACAACAACAACAACAACAAAACTCTAATTAGTTAAAATTAATGATAATTTAATCCAGCCCATCTTTTTCCTTCTCAGCCCACCAAATCTTTTGCTGGAAAGACATTTACAGACAACCAGTTCATAGATGCAGGTCATGATATGCAGTTGGAGTTTCTGTGGCAGTCACTTCTAAAGGACTTTAATTGTTTTGAGTCTTGTCATGAAATAGCTACAATTTCCAGGTTAATAACCAAATGATTACCATCCCTTTTGGCCTGGTCCCTCCCCAATCTGGCCCTGAGCTTCTGTTTCAAAAAATGAGCTTTCCTTCATTTCCTGAAGTCTCTCTCTGTGGACCTCATGGAATGACCTCCTGTGGGCGGCATCCTGGCCGTGGAGAAAAACCTCACCCACCAAAGGAAAAAGCGTTGCCCACAGGGCCCCTGGGAGGTACCATTTTCATCTTCTATTGCACTGTGCTGACATTTTTAAATTATAATGACTCCATATCCCAAATGAGCCCTAAGAACATTCTGAATCAGCTAATTAATAAATCAATTGCTCTTCAGGATGGCATTTATCAAATTCACAACTAATATGTGGGGTGAGGTTAGAGTGGAATTCTGCAGCTGCTGTGCACTGGCTCCAGTATGGCCTATTTGCGTAGGAACCAGTCTCTTCCAAGACCTTCCACACACTCTGGCTGTGAGCTGAGCGCCCGCAAGTGTGTGCTGTACTCTGAGACCCCCTGGGGCACGCCTGCCTCATCAGAGCAACATCTGATGGAATAGTGAGTAGTTGCTAAGTCTGAAGAACGAAACACCCTTCCTACCCTTCCTAATCACTCCGTGTTCCACATGCTGGTGGTAACAGAAACATCCCTTTGGTCACATGGTGGAACTACGATTAAAACCAGTTAGATGCAATCATTTAGATGTCGGTGGCTTCTGGTATCTTTGCCTTGTTCGTTAGCATGGGGATGATAAAGGTTGACAACACCAAGCTGATCAGTCTTCTTTGCAAAGAGTAGACCACTGGTGAACTTGAGAATTCCTTAAAACCTTGTCGACTTTCTACACCTTTCAGAATCGCTGCCGACACACATCAGTTGTGACAACTGGGCGGTCAGAGCAGAGTGCACTGCTCTTTCTTTCCTACTTAGTGCCTCCTCCTTGGTCATGACTGTCCCCTCACTGCTGCAGCCACCTTGTTCCTCACGGGCTACTGAGGTCCTGGAGTGGGCCAAGAAGAGGAATGATGGGAAGATGGTTCAAAGGTGCCATCCGTCCATAGGACGATGAAAGTGGACTAGACGACACTAGAGAGGCTGGGGACTTGGTGCGTGGAGAGTCTGAGAGCCCCTGTTCAGAGGCCAAAAGTCTGCCACTGGTTGAGTCCTTTCTGGCTTGCACTATTCACCCTCTTTTCCTTCTTTTTTTATCATTAATGTGGTTTTTCTCCTGGAGAGGATTTTTTTTTTTTTTTTTTTTTAAGATAATGGGCCTTGACTTTGCCGTCAAATAGTTACTCAGGCCTAATGGCTTCACAAATTACATAGGCAGAATCTACTCTTGAGGGTAGATATCAGGGATAGGGTGTCGTGGGCAGGGAATCAGAAATGGCCCTCTGTCCTACAGAGAGGACACACCAAAGAAGCCAGAAGATGGAGTGAGGGAGAATGGATGGGGAGCAAGGCAGGGAAGGAATTGGACGTGGAGCTGTTTTTAGATGGAGCACACCCAGGGGGTGCACCGACAGAGAGATGGGTGAAGGCGTGTGAGTTAAAAGAAGCCATCTTTACTCAAGTTCAGGGTGTTTGAATCAGGCCCAAATTGACAAAGATATCCAGGTAGAAATCAAAATTAGAAAAATTAAATAAGAAAATGATATTTGGCTGAGTAAATTCATCTCTGCACAGATGCCAGAAAGCTTCAAGGCTGCCCATTTTCTTTCCATGACTGTACGGAGACTGCACAGGAGTGAGACCAAAGCAAAGCAGGAAGCTACTTGAAATAAAATTTTACTCATCTCGATGTTTTTGGACTTGAAACAGACGTTTACCTTATCTGAACTAAAGCATTTTACAGGATGTGATTTCCTATTTTCTCTTTTGTGGTCCCATTTATAAATCTATGGTGAGCAGTTTAAAATGGTTTTGTTGGTACCACCATCTCCTTCTGCCCAATATTATGATAATTCTGAAATACAAACTGAATAAATACCTAGGTAGGTCATTTTCAAAATGATTTGTATTTGCTTAGCAGATTGAATCTGTGCAGTAGTAAAATTACAGTTGGTTAAGTCAATCTTGAGTCAGAGTAAGGTTTACCAGGGTAATGTTGCTCTTTAACCCCTTAGTCTAATGTGGTTTTAGGAGTGGGAGGAAATCTCAACATCTGTATCAACAGAGGATCCACAGAGTTTGAAATGCTCCAAGCAGACTTTCCTCGCAGTTATTTATGACAGTTTGACAGTGATAGAAAAATCTGGAATGCCTTCTCCTCAGCTTTGCAGATGCCTATTTCTGCAAGCCCGATTGATCATTCTGTGCCTTAGTTTCCCTTTCTGCACATTGCCCGAAGCCTTGTCGACTAAACCGTGGATTATAACAAGCTCAAGGCTGCACCTGATTTTTAGTTTACTAGCCAGACTCCATGCACAAACTAAGCACTTGTGTCTGTAAGGGAAAGAGTTTAAGAAAGAAATGATCTACTAATAGTTTCAATATTGTATTATATTTAAAGATGTATTTTAAAATAGTCATCGGTTTATGACTTCTGATGACGAATGGAGCTTTTCTGTAAAAGTCTTTTTACAGTTTTTACACAAAGCTCCGGGTGAACGTTTGCTTCTGGCCTTCTGTATACTTCCAAACACCTACTGTGTGGCTTTCTCGGATATCCTGTGATTTAGGACAATAAGGTGATCCATTTTGATATTTTGGAGGGAAATGGTGTGAGGCTACGGGTCCAAGTCACACTGAGCTCTTTGATAAGCATGAAGGCAGGGGCAGGGGGACCCCCAACAGTATAATGAAACTGGATGAATCTGCTTTTTCTCACATCACTCAATAAGATTTTCACAGTTCGCACTTAGGATTTTCTGAATCTATGAAAAGGCAGGCCAGGGACAGGATAATGGGACAGGGCTGAGTGTGACATGGATCAGTAGCCTCACAGAGAAAGCCCACAGTTTCCCTTCAAAATATCAAAATGAATCACTTGGATTTTCTAAATTGCAGGATATTCTGATGAAGGCGGGCAATGGTTATTTGAAGCACGGGGGTGCAGACCGGGAGCAAACACGTTTATATGGAACTATTTTTTAAAGATGAAATTATTTCACAGATGAACTTGCAAATGGTACCCAGCATGCTACTGGACAAAACTTTCTTCCTCTCTCCCTCCCTCCCTCCCTCCCCTCCTGTTTACCTCCTTCCCTCCCACCCTCTTTCCTCCATTATTCTGATTGTACAAAATCACAACATTTTAAAAAAAACAAAACAAACCGTGTGTCCTATTCTTCTGGGTCAACATGACCATGGTTAGCCCAGGTAAGCTAACCAGGTAAGCGCACAAGCTCACCCTCTGATACAATCTATGAGCAAATCGTAAAAATATTTTTCACGGGGTCCTGCAAGAGTCATAAGAAATTACAGTGCTTCTTTTACATGGGTTTCCATGTTCCACTTGATACTGAACCTCTTCCGCAAGGACTTCTGACAGCTCAGGTCATGGGGAGGGATCAGATAAACTGAACACTGATTCTGGGCCTCTGCACAAAGCCTTTTAAATATGATTTAGGGAGTTGGAAACTGATTAAGAAGCAAAGTGCAGTGGCCAGCGCTAGGCAGCTGATTGCACTGATGAACAGGCGCAATTAAGCACAGGAGGGAGAATCTTCAAAAATCCTGTCTAGCCATGCACAACAGGCTGATCACCAAACTAGGGGCAATGAAAGAAAACACACTTCCGCCTGATTGTTGTGACAACAGACTGCACCGCTGTTTCTATTGTTGTGAAGGGCTCCCTTGGAAAGGAGAGCTAATTTGGAGGAATGAATGACTGAGCGGCGCCTAGGTCACAAAGCACAGGGCCCTCTGAGGCCAGAAATCAGGACTCAGAGAGAAACAGAATTGGGGGTATTTTGTTTGTTTGTTTGTTTGTGAGCATGTTTGATCTGGGTACGGGAAGATTTTAGGATTTTAGGCCAATCTCATCCGTTTGATCTATTTTTCTCTTTAGCATGTGTGCTTAGTAAATTATATATTGTAAGCGACCCTGGGGTGCAATCACATCTCTTTTAATACACTCTTCCATTCTGACAAGGAGCTTCAGTGGATTGGAATAATCCTCTTCAATTGACAAAAGAAGCCCCCAATTTCGAAGTTTTTAAACCATTAGTGGCTGATCAGTTGCAACAAATACGCTGCCACTGCTGCTGCTGCACCTAATGATTGAATTTTAAATATTCATGATGGATGGCTGTCTGTGTGTGTGCACCGAAATGACAGCATGGAGGGCTGCTTCTCACCAGGGCACCGTTAAAGCTGAGACAGAAGCTGCATATGTCAGATATTTTCTGGTTAAATATTCCAGCCATTAAAAAAATTATTCTATCCTATAGATCCAGCAGCATTAGTGTGTGAGATGCAGCATCCACAAATATAGCAAGGTTAAAATCGGCAGAATCCATTCCTCCAAAAGAGCCCTTTAAAGATCAGAAACAAACAAATAAACAAAACAAAACAAACCATTTAATACACCAGCAATTCTGACACTGGTTATTTTTGGGCATTGGGACTTACAGTGATTTTAATTTTATTTTTAATTTGTTTACCTGTGGTTTTATTTTAATTTCCGAAAATAAACTATTTTCAATTTTATTTGTAATAAAATGAAAGTTTATTTTTAAAAAATCACAAGTGAAGCAAGATTATAATGTCACAAGAAAATTTTCACCAATTTAAAATTCTTATTTATTTCACTTGTGGTTTATGTAAATTAACACAAAAGAAAAGAATAAGTGTCATCTAAGTTTTAGCTCTGAAATGTGTAGGAAATAAGGTCTGTTTTTTTCTCAGATGAGAAAAAGCAATCAATTTTTTTGGGGGGGGCGGGGGAATTCAACCCAGAGGACATTCAGAAAAGGGACATGCTTTATGCTATGAAATTATAAGAAATGTATTCTTTGGTCATTATTTGTGGCTCAGATTTTAAGCTGAAATGAAAAATATGCCTGGATTCTACCAGCTAGCACGAGCGTCTGTGTCTTTCTTGTTTCTCTCTTTTCTCTCCTGTTCAGCAATCCCTGTGGCTCTTCCTGACACACATATTTAAACACTATCAAATCTTTCTGTTTCTTGCATGTGTATTCACATTGTCTTCTTTCAAATGGCTCCATGCTGACTATCCTGATCACAGGAAAAGGGGAAAACAAGAAACCCAGTTGTTACAGAGAGCAAAACCAGGCATACTTGAATTGCTCTGTATGTGTGAACCCACATTTAGGCTTGTTATTCTATAATAGGGATTCTGTGAATTCTCGAGACCAGAGATTAAGTGGTTAAAAGGAAAACTGTATTAACTGCTTGTCTCTGATTGGTCCTTGGGAATTTCTTGTAGAAAGGGATTAGAGCAAATACATCTAAAGGAGGGTCCAGGTTCTGCATCTACAAGAAACACCAGGGAAAAAATAAGACAATCTATGACTGTGAGGCTGATTAAGAGGCTAAACGGGACATCTGGGGTGGCTCTTGTGACTTGAGAGGTTGGCTCATAAGTTTGTTCAGGGAAAGCCAGAACAGGAGGTATAGGGCACGACAGAGGCAAAAGGAGCCTCATTAGAAAAGAGTAATTTTACATTTTGAGTCTGGAAATTACTTGCATTGAAACAATACTGCACCTGGTGGCAACCGAACCCCAAAGTACAGACTAGTTAAACACAAATGAGATCCTCTGTAATGACCTCAGAGATTTTAATCTGTCATGTTTGCTCTATCCTATCAAAATATCCCTTTATGGTTCATTTGTGGTTCAGTGTGTTTCCGTGAAATGTTACATAAAATTCTGAAGGGCTATTTTTCTGTAATGGTTACCATTTTCAATAATAATTTGGTCCATTTACAGAAGTTACAGAGAAAACTTTCTGATAAGAAAACATGGCTTGGTCTGGTAACCAGAAATAAAACAAGACACATTGAACTTTATACTATATAAAATGTGTTTCATGACTTATATTAAATTTATAGACAAATAGTATTGGTATTATCAACCATCTTTTCCCTTAAAATTCTTACTTGCCTAACATCTAATTTTATTTAGATTCTTTGTATTTTCCCCTCCCTCAAACCCTATGTGTTTGTAGTTAGTTATACCTGGTGTCAGAATTAAAAAAAAAAAAAAAAAAATCAGCATTTTTTGAAATCTAAGGTTGTATATGATTCTGTGTAAAAGAGATGTAAATATTTAAACAATGTTAAACATTTTAAAAAATAATTTCAAGTCATTATTACTGTCTTAGCACTCTCTGTTCACTCAAGTAATTTCATTGAACAAAATTATGGTGACCATCTAGCACTGATTCAAACTCAACCTTATACATATTCTTTGCTCCCAAAGGATGGTTGCGAGTAGAATATATATATATATATATATATATATATATATATATATATATATATATATATATATATATATATATATATATTTTGTATTGAGGAGTGAACCCAGGGTTGCTTAGCCACTGAGCCACATCCCCAGCAAATTTTTAAAAATAATATTTTATTTAGAGATAGGGTCTTGCTGAGTTGCTTAGGGCCTTGCTAAGTTGCTAACACTGACTTTGAACTTTCGATCCTCCTGCCTCATTCTCCCAAGCCACTGGGACTACAGGCATGTACCACCACACCTGATGAGAGTGAAATTTTTGATGTACATATAGACTCATGTTAAGACAGAGGATTATTTGCAACATGAAGAGAAGTCACTCTACCAAAATATGGAATATGATTGGCCCTAGAAATAATTTATAATCTCTAAGGGACATTTTTTTTCCACAAAGGTGGGAAATTATGGTGATTTACATCATTATTATTAATTTTAGAGTATTAACATTTGCTTCTTTGGCTACTTGGGTTCCAGTGATTTCTATCAGCATATTCTTCTTTCAAACACTATCCCTCTAGGTGCCTTCTCTCTGAAGGTACCAATGCTCTATCATTTTATAGACTCCCCACTGATACACTGAGAACTGTCAGGCCTGGAACTGAAGGCCAGCTTTGCTCAGGTACAGTGTGACTATCCACCTTCTCCTGGGTGCTGTTTGTCTACAGTGTGTTCTGCTCTTGGCTTGCACTGCCTATACGACATCACAGATTCAACATGCCACCCGGACTACTTTCTTCTTCTGGCCTTTTTGAGACTCTTCAAAGAAACACCGACTTCCTTTGGCTCTGGAAATTCACTTCATGTTGCCGGTGCCCAAGGCTGTAAACCCTGGAGCTTGGAGAGAAATATGGAAGGGAACAGAAAGAGAAAGAGCTACCAAATTGAGAACATAGAATGTCTTCAGGCCTATTCTCTTCCCAAATACTGACAGCCAACATGTAGTTCATTATTTCCATTTTCCAGAGAGTCCGTGTTCATACTTGGCAATGGGAGTCTAATAGAAGAACAAGTGAGATAGGATGCTGGAGGCAGAGGCTCAGGCACTTAAGCAGAAAGGGAGTTTTGTGAACCTGGCTTTAGGACTCTTATTGAAATAGGAAAATGTGGTATGCTTGTAGACTAAGATCATTGCAGCTTGTAGGTAGATGTTCTCGCATTGAAATAATGGCCACTTGTGAGCAACTGATTATTCAAGGAGGGCAAAAGGACGTTCCTGCATGAAGCTGACCCCAGTGATCTCTGAATGCATGGCTGAGGTCACTGAATGGAAATTGAGAAGTGAAGGGTGCCCTTCTGTGATACTTTTTCATTACTGTAACAAATACCTGAGATGATCAACTTATAAAGAGGAAAGGTTTGTTTAGGCTTATGGTTTGGAGTTTTCAGTTTGTAGTCTCTCGGCCTTGTTGCTTTGGGTTTCATAGCACATCATGGTGGCAGAGCAAAAGTGCTCCCTTCATGGCCAGGAAGCAAAAAAGCATAAGGAGGGGACCAGTGTCCCACTTTCCCCTTCAAGGGCACATCCTTGATGACGTGAAGACCTCCCATTAGGTTTCACCTCTTAAAGGTTCCAATTCCTCCCAAGAGTGCCAAGCTGGGGACCAGGCCTTTAATACATGGGCCTTTGGTGACATTTAAGATCCAAACTAGAGCACCCTCTAAGTCTGTACAATTTCTCTCCCAAACCAACCAAGGGTTTCTAAGACCCCAGAGTGCCCTGGGGCTTGCTGCTAATTTCAATTTGAGTTGGACTGGCGACATGGCGATCTCTGCCCTGGTCCTAAAAGCTGAGACGCAGGCTAGATGAGCCACACAGGATAACAGATTTATAGACTTACCACCTGCAGGAATCAGGCCCAGAGGAAGTACACATTTTGGAATTGTTGAAAACATTTTGGAACATTTGTTCTGTATTTCTAAACATCATTCAATCGAGTATATCATCCCTACAGTATTGAATAAAGCTTAATGAAAACTTTGCAAGGCACAGTTCTTTATAACCTCTCTCCAAATCAACTTATGCCTGGGTCATGTTCACAGAATAAAATGTAAAAGATATAGAAAGCATCACATGTCCAAAGGAGTGTGAAACCTGTCATCAATAGCTTATTTTTATTCTTAGCACTCACCAAGATTCAGAGGACTGGATATTTTTAGTTTTATGGTACTTATCTTATTTCTGGACTGTTAGTAATCCATTCCAGGAACTTCACATTTGCCAAAGTAAAGCATTCTGGTTAATTATCTCTCTTTCTTCGTAGACTCAGCTATAGTGAAGGGAAAGAGCACATTGGGTTTATCTCCCTTAACGGGCTGGATATCTCGGGGAAGTCTTGTACCCTCGATGGTGGGCCTCAGTTCTGTTTTTATTTTCTTATTTACAAGAAGCAAGGTATACAAAAATTATCTACAGGTGGAACTTAGTGTATACAAGTTATTACTGTCCTCTTGTGTGTAGATGAGAAGTCAATGACACACAGAATGACTAAGTGACTAGACCCTCAGAGCAATTCCATTACAGAACAGGTCCCATCAGACCATGTTCCAGGGACCAGCATGTCTTCTCATTTCTGCTTATACATTAACGTGCGGATTAAGGACAGGCTTATAATTGGCATTTAAAGTTTCGTCAAGTTCAAATGACACTCCCCCCAAAGCTACTCCTTTTCTCCTGATGTAGTATGTTTCCTTGAAAATGGCAAAAATCAAACTCATTACCTGACCTTGCTGAAGCTGCTCATATGCTCCAGAGGCAGAATAGATAATCATCTTCATGTCCTCAAATAAACGAGGTGAAAGTGGAGCAGGCAGGGTCTGCAGGTTGGGGTGTGATGGGGAGAAAACTGGAAGAATGCTTTGAGGATTATGGAGAAGGCCTGGGGGTCCCTAGAAGGCAGAGTTTTGAAGGCTGGATCCTAAGACCATCAAAGACCTTTCCATAGGCAAATGACATGGGGTCACAGTTCTACTGTATGTCTCAGAGAAACTGAGAAGAGTGGCAAAGCTCATGATACTGAGACAGAAAATCAGAGGATGGGAAAGGGGAAAGGAACCAGAATGCCCCTCCTAGGTTGTTTGGGAATTAAGGTCCATGTCCACAGAGCTTCAGCTCAGTGTCTGGCATAGAGTAATACGGTATACAAGAAATACCAGGGGCTTTGCCACTAATTTCAGCTTCCTCAATATCCAATGAGAAAACTGAGAGTCACAGAAGTATAGGGGTTTGCTCAAATCCATAAGGCTCAAATTAATGGCAAAATACTAACTACCAACCTAATCACGTAGCCACAAGTGCAATGGATCCTCTCCATCCCCCATCCCACCCTCCATGCTAATTCTGATGCCTGGCGTGTCCCAGGGCACACTGAGTGGACTGGATGTGCCGTCATAGCCCCCTAGGTCTACAGAATCAATGACAGAGCAATGCACAGAAGCATCTCTCCACATTCTATGTCAGGTGGAAGAACATTTTCATGCATAATGCCGAGTTATAGACGATCCGCTGGCTCGGGAGAGGCAATAGCAGAGAGCATCAGTAACCACAGTCCCCAGCTGGCAGATTCCTGTCCTGAGGGCAATCCCATGCCACACTCAGGATCTCTCACAGAGCTGCATGGGGCAGTGAGGCCTGCTCTTGTTGAGAGCATGCTGCTGGGTGTTTGGGCCACCTTGGGTGGGGAGTGTCTCTCCAGCAGCATGGCAGCTGTCAGACAAATTCTACTGGAAGAGGTGGGCTGCCTTAGATAATCCTAGGAAGCTTAGACTCTGAAGACTCACTGTGACCATTCCAAGCCCCGCCCACAGCCTCCCTCCTTGTCCTGAGTCTCCCACAAGCTCTCACCCAGGAGAAAGGAGAATCAGACTGGCCCCATCACCAGCCTTGTGTTCCACAGTCAATGCTAAATCAATGGATCTGAGCCCGGGGGTGGCTCTGCATCTTGACTCTGGCTCTTCCCACTAGAGACAGGCATGTCTAGAAGTCTGGGGTTTCCAGAAGAGTCACCAGAGGACGAATGGGGTGCAGCCGGAGCAGGTGTTATATATTAAGCAATTCTGTCCTCCTCCTATTTGAATATGAACTTCATCCTATGCTCCTCGCTGTGGGTAATAAATCTCAGGGTCTGACACTTCTGGAGGTCTGAGGGAATGAAGCTGTTGCAAGATAAAGAGCATTTCAGGCAAAGAGATAAAACAACGTCAGAATAAAAAGTTTATCAATGTATATATTAGAGAAAAGAAATTTGTCCAAGTAAAATGGCTTCAGGGATCTGTTACAGTTAAAGCAGTTTTTAAAAGACCCCTCTCATGCATCTCCCCGTTTTCCAGCCCAGGTACCAGCTCCGTCATCCTAATGGCATACGGACACTCACTGAAGATAGCTCTTTGCTTCATATTTCCAAAAGTTTTCAGTCTTTCAGGTTTAAAAAATCACTAGAGAATTTATAAGGAGGGGAGAATATTCCAAAACAGCCTGTCTAATAACCCTAAAGCCTTACATTGGTATGGCTGTCTTTACTTCATGAAGTGATTTTATGTACATTATCTCCTCTCTATCAGGCATCCAAGGTTTGCTATCGTTTGGAGAGCAGGAAATTAGTTCAGGTCTGTGGAGATGGCATTACAAACTGCTTTTTTCTAAATTTTAATTTTCATATGGCAACAAAAAATTTTATGAGTCCACAGGAAAGCAAAATAAACTCATTACGAGGAAACCATTGTAGGCTTCCTTATAAAAATTCCTTATAGGATCGGGGTTGTAGCTCAGTGGTAGAGCGCTTGCCTAGCCTGTGTGAGGCACTGGGTTCGTTCCCCGGCACCACATAAAAATAAACAAATAAAATAAAGGTATTGTGTCCATCTTCAAATAAAAAAATATAAAAAAATTCCTTATAAAATTTGTTGTATTCCAAATGTAGGCTCTGGTAAACTCTGAGTCACCCTTTAAGACTGTTCAGATCTCACTCCTTCTGGGGGCTTCTTAAGCAGTCAGATGACTATGACTTTGGTCATTTCTAAAGTTATATTCAAATGAAGGCAGAAGAGAGGAGTCAGGAGAGGGATTCTCTTGCTGGAGAAAGGATAACTACCAGGACCCGCGCTGTAGGGGACCCGGACAGACACAAGCAGCTGCTGACCTTAAACCTCTCCTCCAGCTTGGAGCACTTCTTTGGGTGGGAAGATTCTGTAAAGGCAGAATAAGCAGGCAGTGCTCAGAGCTGATCGCCAGTCATCAGAAAACAAATGACCAGCTTCATCTTGATGTGTTATACCCAGGCAGTTAAAGATTGAAATGAAGCCTCTTGTCCAAATTCTACAACAATGAAATGGTGGAGTCCACATAGGCCACGAGAAACTTTTGTCTTTAAGAAAACTGCCATCTTCACCTCTAAACTCTCAAGAGTTACCAGAAGGGGTGGGGCTGTGTTCCAGCCACCAAAAGAAAGGCAACCGACCATCATAATCTTTGCTATTATTGAAGAATATAATTTGTAACTCTTAGGAGCTGGCAACCAACAAACCATATCTGAATGCTATTTGGTAACATTAACAGATGCTTAAGGCCACAATAAATCTAAACACACAAAGCAGAGGCAAAACTGGATATGAGTTTTGATGTGGTTCTGAATTTTAAATTCTACTGGGGGCAGGGGCGGGAGCCGGGAGAAGGACAACCCAAGAAAGAAACAAGAACATAAAAAGAAGATAATTAATTAGCATAGGCATAATGAAGTTTCGTGATTTTAAATAATAAATGGAACCCAAAGCAAATAGGATCCACAAATATCAGTGACATTAAACACTAGACAGAAAGAGGATTGGGCATCCAGCTTAACCTCTGTAACTGGTTTGCTGCTGGCTCAGGCAGGAAGAGGTTTAAAAGAGATTAAGAAAGATAAACAAGAAGCAGCCTGGTGAGCCAGGGTTTCTTGGCTGCGTGCGTGTAGCCAAGCGGAAGGTCTGTTTTTGAGCGAGTGTGCTCACACACGTGAACAAAGCCAGGAGGCAGGCAGACAAAAAGGACCGGCTTGCTGTGGAACATGGTGGAAGTCTTCCCACCTGATTCCCAGTGAACCTGAAGAAACTCCCCCCACCAGGTTCTGATTGGGTGTTTTGGGGGTTTTCTTCACTGGCATATAATAGACCAATTCATTGATAATGTGTTTTCTTGCTGTTGTCTTGATCAAATGGCCCTGTTTGTTCTCAGAATTCCAAAGATCGGACATTAAAGGTGGCATGTCCACCCTTCCATTCATTAGCTGGCCATTTGGCCTATGGTCCCCTCAAGTGACAAGAACTTCATTTCCTCCTGAAGAGGTTGTCACCATCCTTGAGCACTTCTGAATATTAGCAAATTCTTCCTGGGACTGAGCCAAAATTTGTCTTTCTGAAATAGCCACCTTTGGCCCCTGGGTAGAAAATAAATCTAAACCATCTATAATATGAGAACCTTTCAAATATTAGAAAATGCTATTATGTACCACCTGAGTCTTCTCTACTTCAGGCAAAATATACTCAATTCTTTTAACCTTGCATCATATGATTTTTAAGATTTCCCACCACTGCAGCTACTTTCCTCTGAACTCCATCCAATTTCCTTCTCTCTCTTATAAAATGTGGTCTTTACTGGACATACGTTACCTAATGTGGTCTGACAAGTACCCGTCACAGTGGACCACCTCTGAGTAATCACGTGTTTCCATCAAGCAGCTGCAGACGAAAAGCAGTACTTGCTACATTTACTGAGCATCTACAACACGCAAGTGGCACTTTGAGGCTCTAATTTTAATGCTGAGAACTGTCCCGTGTATAAGGACTACCATTATTTCTACTTGACACCAAAGACAGAGAGAGGTTAAGTGTCTCATCTAAAGCCACACAGTAACCTGTGAACTTTACACAGATTCCCAGTACACTTTATTTTCATAGATTCTGCTCAGTATTCCAGATTGTGAAGATCTTTTTAGATCTGCATTCCTTCCTTCAATGTACTGTATTCATAATTCCTCTCAGCCCCATGACATGTCCAACTTGATAAATGTGCCCTTTATAACTTAAATACATGAAATTTATAAAAATTTTTTACCAGGACATTACTATGGCTGGGTGATGGGGTGATGATTCTTGGTGCTCTTTCTCTCTCTCTCCCTCTTTCCCTGTCTTTCCCTCTCTCTTGTAATACCAGTGGAAATTATTACATTTGGTCAAATTATGAGACTTCATTTTAAAAATGAACTCATTGTTAGTTCACTGAATGCTGAGACCATGTCACGTGCTTCCTTGCACCCCACACAGCCAGTAGATGCGCAATAAAAATCATTGAAAGAAGTACTGTGTGTGCAGTAGGAAGCCTGGCGAGGGCACCAGGGGGTGGTGCAGGCCCTGCCTGTGGGGCTCCGTCAGCGTCCCAGCCTTTTTATGCTGCCAGATGTCATTCTGTGCTTTCCGTGTGACAGTGACACTGTGAACATAGTCAGGTATCATGCCTTCCAGACCACGGACTGAACTGGACACGGAGAAATTTGGAACATGAGCCATATTTAAGACAAAAACGAATCATGACTGCATCAGAAGCCATCTGTAATGAAGGGCTTCAAGATGAGACATCGGTCACACACAGGACTGGGGTCTAGAAACCAGAGGAAAAAACAAGAGAGGGTGGGTGTGGCCCTCACCCCCCTAGGACACCATGGTGGACACCGCATGACCACACCATCTCCCCAAATGTTGTACCAAACCACACTATGGAAGGGCAGCCCAGGGCACCCCGGCCACAGGCTGTGCACCCCCGACCCAGGTAGGTCAGGCCCTGTTCCCAGGTCTCCACTGACAGGAAGGGATCTCTAATTTCACTCTGAGAAAGCTTACTGGACACCAACTTTACCAGGTGTCCTCCTGCATGGTACATATATACCTCCAAGTCCATTGGGATAAAGAGCCTGAAAACACCCTGAACTCCAGAAACCACAGCGGAGTGTGGACTGAGCGCCAGGAACCGTGTGGATTGACCTACAGCCCTGCTCTCGCTTAACAGGCTCCACAGTGTTGTGAGATTGCATTGGAATTATTCCCTAATTACAGATGAGTCAGCGGAAGCTGAGAGGGTCACTGCTTTGCTTGCCATCAGCCCAGAGCCCAAGTCCAGCCCCGCACTACTGAGTGTGGATCCTCTTAAGCCTGGTGCACGTAGGCACGGCTCTTTGCAGAAGCGGACATGATGTTTTTAAGTGGGTGAGGATACTACAGGGGAGGAAAGTGAGGCTCTGGTGAAGAGGCTGGGAGACCACCCCAGGGAGGCACCACCAGGATGGTCACGGGGCTAGGGCAGCTGCTGCGGGTCAGGTCAAGGGCACCGTGGAGACCGGCCGGGCAGGTCTGGGGTCCTGGGTGCTGCCCTCCGTGTGGCCACCATGCCTGCTCTGGTCTCGCAGAGGGAAACTCAAATAGTTTCAGAAGGACATTCATCCATCAGCAGAAACTTCAAAACCTGTGGAACCACCCTCTTCCTCTCCACCACCAGAGTCGAGGGAGCAGGCCCTGGGCAGGTCCAGGTCTCACCAGGAGCTGGGGCACCATGGCGTCTGGGGAAGGACGGCCTTGGGGTCCTAAGCATCCCAACGCACTCCCCGAGAATGTTCTTGTGCAGTTTCATGGGTTCTTCAAAAAGCATTTGGGAGAGGGGTTTCTCCAGCCACATTCCAGAATATTCTGAAACAGGAACTTCCTGTGCTGTGGAGCTCATGGAAATAAGCTGGGCATAAGGCTGCCAACACCAATGTCCTTTTAATCTTTCTTGCCCCTGTCACGCCAACCTTTATTCTTCTACAGAATGCCCAAACTTATGATGGAACCTCTTCATTTACACTTAGTTGGAACCCGAGGAGAGCCAGGCTTATTGTTCACTGTGGCCACCGTCCAGCACCCCCCTGGTCAGGCAGTGAATCAGTTATAACTTCACTAGTCTTCTGAGCTCTGGCTCCAACTTTGGCTGTGTGCACAGAGGACGTGCACAGGTCATCAAGCCTTTTGAATATATACACCCACATATACCTACATCTACATACGGTATACATATAAGGGCATAAAACTGCCTAAAATAAGACATGACCCTCCTTTTCCTTGGTGGAGCTAAAACCACTTTGCAACCCAGGTATCATTTTCTACCTTGACTCTTGACCTCTCTGTGGACACCCACAGACCTGGGACATCACTCCTGCCTAGCTGTCCTAGCACCCCCAGATAACTTCTTTCTGTCTCTCTTCCTCACTGTTTTCTATCTGTGTACCTAGTGCACTGGGTTCTCCAGACAGGGGCCCATGAGGGTGGACACACCTCTTCAGTGTCTCTATATTTGCACCCAGAGCACAAGGCCTAGCAAGGAGGAGGGGCTCTGTAGTGAACGAACCAGTGAGCAAGTGAGCCGTAGGTCAGTGAATACCTACTGTATATGCAGAGGAAAGGACCCTGGTCTACACTAAGACCCTGGGACCTAAATCTTCACAAGAAAGCCCAGTGGAAAAGCAGTGGGTTTGGAGCAGTGCACATCCGACCGATGACACCTAGCACAGACGTAGCAGATGGCAGGCAGGGAAGCCGAGTCTCAAGATCTAGGCTACTGTGTAGCTCACTCACTAACTGTTTGTTTTTAATACTGCCCTCAAATTCATACTCTAGTGTTATTAATTGCTCACAACTGATGCTTTGGCTTTGCTTGGGATGAATAAAAATCTTGAATGATAAATTCCTGAATACCAAAAGCGAACTATGTTCCCTTCTTCTCTGCTCTTCCTACAGTTGCTGTAACTTGTTTGGGGGCAAAGCGGGATGTATTAGGTGGGGTTCTCAAAGTATCTCCCACTCCTCACCTACTAAGTTGCTTGTGAATAAGGATAAATATGGACAGATATACTTTTAGGACAATAATAATGCAAAGTTGTGTCTTGATTTTTTGCTACAAAGATTTACTTATTAATCAGGCTCTTCCCTGTTAAATCATGGAAATATTTTGATTCCAAAACAAGGAACTTGTGAAATGGAAACAAATTATAATGTTGAGATATCATGAAGAGTTGTCTTCAGTCCTACAAAGTATGTTTGGGCAATACTGAAATTGTCTTTTCCTGTTTAATTCTGCAACTAGTGTAACTTCAAATATACCAACTCTCCTTCCCTGCTTCGCTAAAGGTTCAATGAACTACTTCAGTATTACTTTTTTTAAAAGTTTTTTTTTTTTTTTTCCTCTTTGGAGAACTGGAATTAACCTCCAGTTTGGTTCTCCTCCAGGGGATACAATCAGGTGGAATGTTGTCTTTTGAAGGGGTCAAGGGCCAGCTTCCAGCAAGAGGAGGGGGAGGTGCAAGACCAAGATGGAGTCCGGTGACCTTGGGAGAAATCACTTCCCGTCCCTGCTTTTAGCTCCCAAACCATCATTCTTTTGCCTTTCATATCCCTTGTCACTGAATTACAGAGCCCTTTGGCCTCTGTAAAAGCAGCTTTTTTTTTTTTTTTTTTTTTTTTTTTCCCATTCTTTAACTAAACACAATAATAAATTAAGAGTCTCTGTCTGTGCAGGGCTGGTCCAGGTTCTGGCCTTACCCCTTCTTTTCATCAGCCTATTCTTCCTCCTGTTTCCCTCTTTCCCATTTACCATCTTGCTCTCCAAAATGAACTGAATTGTCTTTTTTTTTTTTTTTTAATGTTCTAAGCACTTTATTTATTTAAGAGAAAGAGAGACAGAGAGAGGGAATTTTTTAATACTTATTTTTTAGTTATTGGCAGACACAACATCTTTGTTTGTATGTGGTGCTGAGGATCGAACCAGGCTGCTCGCATGCCAGACGGGCGCGCTACGGCTTGAGCCACATCCCCAGCCCACTGAATTGTCTTAATCAGTCTTAATGACTCTGCGTTAATCTCCTCTCTAAGTCGCCTCCTCCTCTTCAGCCATGCTCTTGGACATGGGCATTGAGGGGTCCTGGGCGTTAGGCTCTGCTTGGATCCTCCTCTGGCCACGCTCCTCCCTACCAAGGCCAGAAGTCTGTGTTCCCACTTCCAGAGCATGCTCGGTTGCCTGGACCCCCAGATTCCCTGCATGGCGGACCATGAGTCAGCTTCCCCAGCTTGTCCTCTGGAAGGTAGCCAGATGGCTGTGTGCACCTCGAGGCCCAAAAAGTGGCCATGGGAGAGCAGATGGACTGTGGAAGCATGGGCAAGAGGGTCCCACAGGTTGGGGAGGCCCCTGTGGCACAGTGCAGAGCCAGGGACAGAACGACAGTTGGGTGGTCCAGGGAACCCAGGCAGCAGAACCCCCAGGAGGCCCGATTCTACATTCGAAGCTGGCCTTTGCTCTTACTGTAAGATACATATTTGCCGATGGAACATATTTTGCTTAATAGCTTTTTAGCTCATATGTAATGATTATATGAGGCATAAGATATGGAGGACTGCATTTGTACTGTTCTCTTGCCTAGGTCTTTTCCCAGCGACCATTTTCCTGCAGATTTTCTGTTTTTCAATTCACATGCCATTTCGGCAGTGAATCCAGAATAAAGTTTGAAGTTCATTGTGATCGAGGTCCCTTTCTATTAACCAGGCCTTCTTCGTACCATCCCTCTCGTTCCTCACATTCAGCCACTGACAAGGCCTGCTGGCTAATTTGTAAACAAGGAAGAGAAGCTGCAGTGTGTCCCCAAGAGAGGTCTTCACGCAGGTGAGGTGCTCCCGGGTCAGACCCTGTCCAGTACAGGACCCATCTGCAGCAGTAACCACAGACAGACAAGTGACCTCTTTTTTTTTTTCCCTTTATTGATTTTTCTCTCTTCCTCACTATATTATTTCACCCCTCTTTTCTGAAGTGTGTTTCAGACCAAGAGGGAGGGGCTGTGATGGAAGTCGGCCAAGCAAAGACAAGGGGTGGGGGAGCCGTCGGCAATTCCAGTTTGACGCTAATGATTTGTGTACAATTCAAGGTCAGAGAATGATATGTGCGGCTTGTGCACCCACCCACACAAGCATACACAATTTAGTACTTGATTATATCAGCATATAGCACTAATACATCTCATACTGTCGCGTTCATTCGCCTCTCCAATTAGAAAGAAACGCGCAGGGCAGGGACCACATGTTAAGCTCCTTTTGTGTCCCACAACACCCACCACCTTATTAGGCACATAATAGGCATTTGATAAATATGTTTTGCTAAAAGAGGCTGCCTCTGTTAATGAAATAAATGTGTTCTTGAGATGTTCTGAATAAAGTGGGTTTCTGTAAGTGGAATCTGATTTTAATGATGCTGGGAAAGTTGCAATGGGGAGAGTCTGAGAAATCCTTTTACAAAGCCAATAATTACCCCATTTGGACTGTCCGATATTGGACCTAAACCAGGGACTCTCAACCTGGGTGTCTATGAATCTCGTGTGACAGGATCCACGTTTATTGTGGGAATGTGTGCTTCTCTGGTGATTTCATTAAAGCTCTCATTGTATTCTGAAAGGGATGTGTTACTTAAAAAGGAGAAAAAAATTTAAAAACTCATGGGCTAGCTGGTGGCCCAGAAGAGAGTCTTAAGTTTCTAGGAAAATAACCCACCAGCTTTGGTAAGGAGAAAATAATGAATGAAGCTAACGTTTGTTAAGCACTTGCTACACACCAAACACTTGACATTTACTGTGCTGAAAGTTCTCGCCAAGGTAGCCATTATCATCTCCTTGAAATAGTGGGGAGACTCACCCCAAGCACATGGTTATCAAACATTGAATGTGAGATGTTTGTTTCCACATTAGAAGCTTTTCAATAAAATGGTTTCTGCATCTCTGATGTTCTACCTAAAATGATAATGATGATAATTTTGAATAAATAACTTAAAGAGTATATTACTAACCCTGTTTCACAGATGGGAAAACTGAAGTTAAGAAATATATGAGAGGCCAGGGATATAGCTTAGCAATGGAGTGCTTGCTTAGCATGTGCAAGGCCCTGGGTTCCATCCCCAACACTAGGAATTAAAAAAAAAAAAATGGAAAAGGGAAAGAAATATACATAAATTCAAGTGTATAGGATAACTTGGTAAAGACCCTATAGCTGGTAATGAAGGAGACAGTGTCCAGCCTCGGTCTACCTAATTGCTAAGCCCAGTGCTCCTCACTACTTTTCCCACATCCTCAGGGGGACATCCTGCCTTCCCTGTGATGGATACAAAAAAACACTGAGCTGGATCCTGATTTCAATATACCATCATTATTTTTCTGGAATTCAATTCTTTCCTTCACATTTCTCCAGTGATAAGTCCATTCCTTCAAGCATTTATAAAGCACTTATTTTGTACCTATGGCTGTTGCCGTGGGAACACTCACACACACACACACACACACACACACACACACACACAAGAAAAGCAGCCATACTTTTAAACCAAAATGTCAGGTGCTGTTTCTGACTCTCTGATTATACTTCAGGGTTGTTTAGGATCTGTGGTGATTGCGTAGTCAACTGTGCAAGTCACATATGTAACACCCTGTTCAATCCTTAAGGCAGACTACCCACATATTTAGCTGGAATTCAGAGACAATACTGTTGACACTAAATATATATGGAAGGTTGGCTACACGGTCATTTGAGATTCATTTGACATTATGAATTCATTCCATTTAGCTACTCAGCTTGATATCAGGAGAGTAAATTAATATGTGAAAGTACTGTTAGCTCTTTGAAAGAAAATAATGTTGAAATTCAGGTTTGGTGTGCAACCTTTCAGAAGGCCGTTTTGCACAGAAGGGAAGGAAAGCATGGATTTGGAATTCATAGGGCTCTGAGTTCAGATTTTCACTCTGCCATTTACAGGCTCTGTGCCCTTAGGAAAAAAATTGGTTGGTTTTTCTAAGCATCAGTATTTCCACACATAAATGGAGATAAAAAATATCTTTATGACAAGCTTTGAGATGAGTAGATGAGGAAATATGTGTAGCTACAATGCTTGAAACTATATATTAACTGAAAAAGCAGATTATTTTGTTTAACTTCATTTAAAGAAATAGGATGTGCAAAAGTAAGAATTGGTAAAACTTCTAAAAATCCAAACAGGATAAAGGATACAAACAAATTCTCCTTCTCCATGAGTGACAGTGCGGGTTTGCGGGTTTGAAAAGAAACTCAATCCTTACAATAAAATCTCACAGGGATAGAATTCTAAAATAAGTCTTTTCCTGTGCATAGGTTTATCCAAATTTCCTTCCCAATTTTATTTATTACTGTTGACACTTTATTGCTTAAAATAATCTTGTGTGATCCAGAGGGAGCCACAGGAATGGGTGGGATACTCTGAAAGGTCTTTCTTACATGTCAACATTAGTCTGAATTATTTCAATCCCATGTCTGCGTGGGAAGCATGACCCAAGGAAGGCAGATTGAAAAGCTTGATTGATAGGTTACAATTCTTGCTGCTATAGTTATTCAGTATATGTAAGGCAAACATCTTTTAAAATCCTAATTTTCAGAAAAGAAGAGTGAACGCTGGCAGCAGAGTGTCCGTGATCTTGGAGACCTTGACCCAACCAGATACATGGAGCAGGGGATCTGTTTCAAGGACCCGGGGACGTCAGCTTTCTAAAAGCAATACAATTTTTGTTTTTCATATGCAGTGTCCTTCACTGAAAATGACAAGGAGGTTGCAGTAACTTTAGATTGCTGCAGACAAGAATTCTTCATCTGCAGATAAAGACCCAGGAAGCTGGATAAGAGGGATATGGCTATATATGTGTTCTTGCTAACAGGATACTGAAAGTAGGAATTCTCGGACATTTCCAGACCATTTCCCCATGACCGACAAGCCTACAGTCTAGAAGTACATTGGAACCCATTTGCATAAAATAAAATACCCCTCCATTCCAACAAAAAGCACAAAGTATTCATTAAAAAATAAATAAACATTCCTCTGAGAGATGGGGAGAAATTGTTTTACCACCTATTGCACTCTGGAAGGTTAAAAGTGGTTCAGAAGCAAAGAGGCTGCTGTCTTGGCAAGGAAAGAGAAGAGTAGAAAAAAATAAGACCAAAATTTTCATTCTGTGAGTGTCAACATGGAACCCAAACCTTATGAGTTCAGGTTTGGATCAAATACACTTTTCTTTGGTTCCTTAGCATGTGCTTACTGATGACTTTGAAAAGACTATTTAACTTTATTTATATGCCTGAATTTCAAGATTATTTGAAGGTGACATAGATTGATCCCGGGTCAAGTATTTGAATGATTATGCTTAGCACAGATCTCAGCTCACAAAGCATTCCACAGGTGGTAAGTATCAACATGTACCTCACTTTGGACCAGTTTATCAACCTTGGTATACTGACATTTTGAGGTAAATACTTCTTTCATGTGGGGATTGTCCTATGCGATGTAAGATATTTGGAAATATTTCTGGTCTAGATGTTAGTAGCAAACCCACTAGCAAACTCAATCTCCCCTTCCTTTAGCTGCAAAAAACAAAAATCCGTCTAGATGTTGCCAAATGTCCACTGCAGGATGGGGGAACACAATGCCCCATGGTTGAGGACGACTGCTTTGGACCAGTTCAAGTTCTAAAAGGTGAAGATAACCTCATTCTTCTCCTTGACACATAATCTTAAGCCCATTTGCAAATGAGTAAGAAACTGGGTTCACCAGCAGGGTCTCAGTTTCCGCATCTTGAGGCCATTTTTTTCAAGGCTCCCTGTTGTTCTAAATTCTGACTCTGAAAATCTCTTCTGATCTCTTTCATTTCTCCAACGATTTAGAATGATTTCTCCTTAAGAAGAATTGGATACAAGTAATATACCTTCAACTAGAAACAGGAAGTTCTGATAAGCAGAAAATAAATATTTATAATTCAATTAGTCAGAGCCAACTGGGTTAACATGATGATAGTGAAGAAGGAACAGGTATTCAGATGTTCTTTGAACACATGCATGTGTGTACAGGCACAATCATGTACATATACACTCACACAATGCACATACACACAAATATTTCTTGTGTGCTTTCACTTTTCACAGTCACTAATTCTAGCCATATCCAGACCTGGTGCTAAACTTCTTTTTAAAATTCCCCCTCATGTACGGCATCCTTCAGGAAGAGATTCATCCATTTATGTGTTTTGGTGACCATGCAGATGTGAATGGGCCTGAAATCTACACCTTTACTCCTGTTTTCCTCTCCAGGTTGAGTTGAATGTTCCACCAACAAACCAAGTAGTATTAGAAAGTATGTGGTTGGGTCAAAGCCTACTTCATCAGTAAACAGTAGCCATCCCCAGCATTTTACATATAAAGTTAGGAAATCACATTTGACTCCTCTCTCCCTTTCACACTCCCACTCCTGCCTGGCGTGGTCAGTTCCACTGTTGCTTCCTGTTTCCTTGGATCCCCTTCCAGTGTGGCACGCAGTTGGGTCCTAACTACCTAGTTCCAGGAGTGCTGAGTCCTAGCATCTCTCCTGCCAACCCCTTGCATCCAGATAGTTCTTGCCTGTTTTCAGAAACCTACAACGCTTCTCTTATGGCAAGTTAGATCACCGAGGGGCTCCCTCCCTCCCTTCCATCTCCTCCCAAGAGCTCTGTGCAGCACCCACTTTTTATCCCTGATCACCCCCCCCCCCACAGTCCTGCTCCCTTGTGGAACAAGAGTCCGTTCAACATAAAGCAAATCAAAGCAAAGCACAGAACTGATGCCTTAGAACATGAAAGATCCTTCTGAGGATAACTTCAGCTACCAATGGTACCTAATTCCTTATGATATTAGTAGGGCATATCTTTTTTTTCGTTACAGATTATTCATAAATGCATTGTTTATTTTATTATCATATAATTCAGGAAACACGTTGCTTTTTCACCAGGTTGGGTGAAACATGTTTATGCCTCTGAGAAGTCAACCTGGGGAAATGATTTTCCTGTGGCAATCTCTCTTATCAAGGCATGTGCATCTGCTTCATTCAAAAGCCAGCTTGCTTTTTCAATCAAAAGGTGGACCAAGGTATGGTCCTTGAATTTAATTATTGTCATTTGGACAACATATTGCTCTATTGGCTATAAATGGAAATTTCTATATTATTTAATTTTTTTTTTTTTAAATCCAGCTTTCAGTAGAGGATAAACTTCTTAAGAGCAGGGGAGGTGTCTTTTGCTTCCTTGTGACGCTTACTGTGACGGAAATGCAGCTCTGTGTGTAGCTGGTCCTGGATAAATGTTGCTAGGTGATTCACATTTGAAGGGGAAATGGAATGAAAAGCTGAAGACTCAGAGGGTTTGCGTGCACGCATCTTGCTGTGAAAAAACAGAGCGGGAGAGATGACGAGGTGGACAGCATGAGGCAGGGAGAGCTTTGACCCTGGAAATAGTAACAGGAAGTTCCAATATGATTAGGGCATTGGCTGGGCTGTGACTTGGAAAGCAAAGGAGAAGGCATAGAAAAAAAATAAATGCTTTACAGTGAAAAGGTGGGGGAAAAACTTCTGAAAGCAGAAATGAAAAACCCTATTGATGACAAGGGCTAGAATGCACAAGATAATGGCTAGATGCTCGGGTCCTCTTATGTTTTATTTCCGACTTTAAATAAAAGCAGAGGCTTCACTTTTGATCACTGAGCGGGATACTGCTTCTCTGCTGTGGAGCATAGCTTTGGCATCAGGTCCAGGGCTGCTAATGGAAGGGTAGAAATCTGGAGCCTGTGACCTCCTCCCTCACCCCAGTCTGCTGCTGGGATCCACATCTGCTCACACTGCCAGCTCAGTGCCTCCCGTCCTGAGCGTCCTCCTGCCATGCCACGTAAGTACTTCAGGAAATGTCAGAGATCATTCGTGGTCATTACATCGTCCACAAAGACGTTCAAAAATTCTCAACATCCCCTCAGAAGGGAGGCTCTCATCCCCCCCCCCCAGACCGTGGCTGGACAGACTTGGCCAGTGATGAATGGAACAACAAGGAGGCGAAGATGACTTGAATGCAATGTCATAAAAGGCACGTAGCTTCCTCCTTGCCGTCCCTTGAGTCCCCCCCTCTCGGGAAGCCAGCTGCCATGTCCATGTCGTGAGGCATCCCCCACGGAGAGGGGTTGCCACCAGCCACTGGGGCCTCCAGCCAGCAGCCAGGAGCAAGTGAGCTCCCTCTGGGGCGCAGATCCTCCAGCAGGTGATGCTTGGCGGTCACCTATGGGACACTCTGAGCCAGAACCACCTGGTCATCCTGCTGCTCCTTGACTTTCTCAGAAACCCAAAGATAATAAATGTTTAATATTTGAAGCTGCTAAGTTATGGGTTTAATTTGTTACACAGCAGTAGATAACCATACAAGAACATTTCCAATACAGCTCTTCTTTACGTTGGAGTTAAGTTTTAAAAGTTTTACTTCAGTGTCTTCTTAAATTGGAATAACCTTCAAGATTTTTTTTTTCCTTTGTGCTAGAGATTAAACCCAGGGTGCTTAACTACTGAGACACATCCCAGCCCATTTTATTTTTTATTTTGAGACAGGGTTTCACTACGTTGTCTAGGACCTTGCTAAATTGCTGAGACACACTTTGAACTTGAGATCCTCCTGCCTCAGTCCCTTGAGCCACTGGGATCCCAGGTGTGCACCACCAGGCCCAGCTCAAGATCTGTTTTTTTTTTTTTTAAGCATTTTAAAGTAAAAGCCACATTCATGATTTTGGAATATCTATCTTCTTTTAATAAATACAAAGTTTAGATATTATAAGTATTTGGGTGAATTAAATCCCACCTTCCTTTTTAACTTCTGATTTTAATAGAGACAACTCATTTCTCTTTTATAATGAGGTTGCAGAAACATCCAGAGCCTTCACTAGAAGACCTCAAAGTACAGGAGCTCTAAGGAGGAGATGGCTAGACGATCTCTGAGGTTTCTCTCCTCATTTAAGATCATTTAACTTAAACAAAAAGGCGGTATTTTCAAATTAAAATATGACAAATAAGTAATTTTTATTTGAAACAGAAGTAAATGCATCAGGAACAATCTTGCCAGAACCAGGATGAAAAATCTCATCAGTATTTTTAGGAAGTGGAACTTCCTAAAAATGGACTTTTGGGCAGATGGGTTGAGGGTTGGCAGGGGTGTGGCGGGGTAGGGGGTGTGTACTGGGGATTGAACCCAGAGGTGCTCTATCGCTAAGCTACATTCTCAGCCTCAATTTTTTTTTTTTTTTTTGAGAAATGGTCTTGAAGTTGTTCAGGCTGGCCTCAAACTTTCAATCCTCTTCCCTCAGCCTCCCCAGTCACTGGGATTATGGGTGCTTGGGGTGCATAGTGTACACCACTGCACCCAGCCGAGCAACTGAGATTTAAAAGAGACACTGTTACCACTTTGCTTGCAGTTCCCCATGTATCATTTTCCCATATATATGATAAGATGCTTCTTCTAGACTGTCTCCTTCTTTGTAGTGCTCAATGTCTGGAATGCAGGTACATAACGGATGTCAACTGAATGAATGAATGAATGAAGGTGGTTTTAGGGAAAACTGAAGCAAAGCTGCACTCTCCTAGAGGATTAAAAAGACGTGAGCAGCATATGAAAAGATCCATGTTTTCAACTCCACAGAGACACATTCAGCACTATTCTAAATGCTTTACATAAAATACAGAATTGTCCTGATGACCCCATTATTATCATCTGCATTTTCTAGATGAAAACCTGAGGTTCAGAGAGGACATGCAGCCTGCCCACCATCCTGCACGTCCTGAAGTGGTGGAGTCAGGGTTTCAAAGTCCTGACTTTGGAGCTGACCCCTGACCTCTACATTTTGTCACCTCCCCTAACATTTTGCCCATACACTGTTTCATCCCTAGGCAGTTCCAGGTCAAGAGAAGGCAGAGTGGTAGGGGTCCTGCCAAAGCTGCTCTGTGGTGTTTGGGGGATTTTAGACCACCGATTCAACACTCCGCCCACTGGCCCATTAGCCATGCTCACCTGGAGCTAGGTGGGTTGTCCTCCAGCCACCTCTCTCCACATAGTTGATGGAGAACCCCAAAACCCTAGAAAACAAGCCCAGAGCACCAGCCACTCACTGAAATGTTAATGGGGGGTCAGGTGTCCCGACGTCACCTCAGGGTGTTTTATGTGGCCCCAAAGCTGCTCACCAATGCTGGACATTGACATCAGGGTGTGTCCCTTCTTTGATAAGAAGCCCAGCCTGCTACTGGACTCAAATGGCTGTGGGAGGATCTGAAGCCAGCGGGGCACCCTGCTCAGGTGAACTCTAAGGACCTTGGCACAAGCCTGGCTGGGGGGCAGGCTGTCCAGAGAAGAGGGCTCCCTGGCTGGGTGGAGGGTGCTGGGAGGCACTAACGCTTCTGTCCAATTTAGGATTATGTCATTTTTTAAAAGGCAACGTCAACAGTCAGAAGCTAGTGCCTTTGTGATCACAGAGCAGATGTTTTTTGTTGGTTCTAGATGGGGCTGTCAATCATGGTAGCTGCAGGCCACACATGGCTATTGAGCACTCCACATGTGGCTGGTCCAAATTAAACTGCTGTAAGTGTAAACAAAACATCAGAATTCAAAGATCTGGTATGGAAAAGAGCATGTAAACTATCTCATTAGTACTTTTTATACCGATTACATGTTGACATAATTATGATTCGAATATATTGGGTTCAATTGAAAAGTATTAAAATTAATTTCACCAGTTTCTTTTTACCCTTCACAATATGGCTAATAGAAATTTTAAATTACATGGCTTGCATTGGGGGCTTGCATTGTATTTTCATTGGGTGGTGTCACTCTAGAGTTTGGAACGTCTAAAATTGTCACTATGCTGAGAGGGATGCAAAGGCCACACGATTTTCCAAGTCTTGTCTCTGGGCTTTTGCTGCCACATTAATGAAAATCTTACTAATGGGTGATATTGAAACTAGCATTATCGACCACCAAGGCTGCTCTGCACTCAGACGCGAATCGCCCTGAGTTCCAGAGCCTTCAATCACCTTCAGCTCATATGACAGGTCGGACTCGCCCCAGCAAGCACACCCCAAGGCACTGCAGCTCAGTAACTCATTCCTACAGCACAGACCTGCAGAGCTGACTCTGCTCTGTGCTTGGCGGCTTTTAGGGAATGATCCTATGGGCCCAGGGGTGCTACTTGAGCCATGGCAGGATGCATAGCTCAACTGTGTCCAGAGGAAGGTGCAAGGGGGCTGTCATCACAGCAGGGACGCCTGGGGGACTGGGGCTTCAGTTTATCTGAGGTGGATGGCTCTCCACACCCAGAGGTGGTCTTTTTTCTTGCACCACTAGATAACTTCAGCCTGGTCCTGAAAGAGCTGCTGGCCTAAGAAGCCCATTAAAATAGCTTTGTCTGAACTGGCTAGAGCCCAGTGCCGAAGAGCCCAAAGCACCTCCAAACATCTCAGACCTGGAAGCCATTTGAAAGGCAAGAATGTTTATGGAGTCCCTCCTGGAAATCAGAGTGTTAATAAAATAAGTAAATAAGTAAGTTAATAAATAAATAAATAAAATAAAAATCTACAGACAAACCGTTTTGTCTTATGTCTTGATAATAACTAATTATGACCATGTATTTGAAATCTAGCATGACAGGTAAGCTGATTCTTTAGGTACTGGGTCATATGCAAGGAGCATTTGGTTTCATGAAACTTGCCCTGGCACCAAGATATAAGGAAGATGTGTGTGTAGAAAAGGAACATTTTATTTTTTAAAGAGTTTTATAACTTCTAGAAAAGCCCACCATTGATATGAACAGTTGACAAATCGTGACACACACTACTTAAAAGCTTGCAACTCTGGTCCCCTCACCGACTTAAATAAGAACTGTAGAGAGGGCTGTCCTCAATAAAGAGACAGGAGAATGTGAATCTTCATAATGAAAATATTAAGCAAAGAGAGGCTGGGGATGTAGCTCAGGGCATTTGCCAGCATGTGCAAGGCCCTGGGTTCATCCCCAGCACTGTGGGGGCAAAAAAGAAAAGAAAAAAAAATAAGCATGTGATAAAGTGTGTTACTATTTTCATAATTATATGAATTTATGGGGAAAAAAACTTCTTGTAACAACAACAAAAAGGCCAGCTATAAAACCCGGGAGGAGCTATCTATGGTTCTAGGCAGCACAAGCTGAACAAACCTGCTCTGAGCTTGCTTCATGCCTCTTGCTGAGTGTGGGACAAGTACCTCCACAAATAGGAGAATGAGATACATGACAGCAAGGTAAATAACAAGTGTTTGAATCGCTTCTAAATGCAAACAATATTTGATACTTAGATTTATAAGACATCATCAGCATCTTTCAGAAACTATGATATTCAACCTTATGACTGTAAACATTTGCTTCCTTTCCCTTTCATCTTCCCATAAAATCAGTCACCAAGTCCTGTTACATCCTTCCTCTAAATAAATGCCTCTGTGACTATTTTCCCTTAAATTTTGTTTATTTTTGCAGTGCTGGGGATGGAACCCGGGGCTTGCTAGGCAAGTGCTGTCCCACTGAGCTACACCCCTAGCTCTTCCTTAAATTTATAAGCCACATTCAGATAGATACCCACTTGCAATGGTAGCAAGTCTAGCTGTTCAAATTTCACTTCTCTCTCCCTCAATGCGAACCGTTCACTCCAGCCTGGCTGTGGTCCCAATTGTCCACTCAAGCAACAGCCCTTGGGCTCCTCTTGAGTGCCTTTCCAGCTACCCGCCATCCAACCGCTACTTCGTCTGTCTCCAGGGAGCTCAGCTCCCTGTGGCTGCTTCTCTCTCTGCTCCAGGCTGGGCTGATCCTCACCTTCCCTTGGCCCAGGAGCCTGCAAGCAGCACTTGGCAAGGCGGCGGGGAGGGCTCCGGGGCTTGTGCTGACTGGACAAGGGCCTTCCTCATCTTCCTTCCTGCAATCTTTCTAAGCCATGATACTGAGACCTTCTGGAGGGAGCCTACCCAGGGAGGGTATGATTGGTCAGGTGTCACAGTTGTCCCTACTTGTCAGACCCCTAGGCTAATAGGCCCATTCTCCTACATGTAAATGCAGGGGCCTCGGGTGCAGAGGAATGTGTCTGGAAAGGAAGGGAATCCAAATGCAGGAAGTGAAATGAAATTAGGCGGATAGGCAGGGTGACACCCTGGTCAAAGCCCAGGAACATGGGGGACAGTTGCCTGGATGTCATTTGTGATGTGGCTGAGAGCAGTCCTGTTCTGCAGAGGAGATCCTAAAAGAGGTCCTCGGTGAGCCTCCTGCTGGCTTTAGTGCATACTACTCCTTCCACCGTGGCCTCTTCCTACAGATCTTGAGAGAAGCAGCTCAGCATACAGCTGTGCCTTTAGTAGGTCCTCAAACGAGTAACTGAATAACCAACCATCTGTTGGAAATTCCAACCTTCATCATTTTGGGAGTGGGGAGGAAGAGGATGAAAACCAACAGGACGTTCACTTCCATATTCAAGCATATACACACACTAAGCAAAGGAGTCAACCAAGGCTGCTTCAGCCATGGTTTGGTAGCATCTTACGCACAGGTCTCCATTACAGAATGGCAGTAGTAATGCTGCTTATTAAAATGCACATTCCCAGGCCCCGGGCCTGACCCCCTGATTTGACAGTGGAGTTTGATTACCCACATCTTGACCAGTATCCCTAGGTGATTCTTAGGCCCATAAACATTTCAGAACTGCTGTTTGAAAGGTTATAAGCTCTCTCAGTAAACAATAATATTCCCACCCTGCAAAACTCTTACAGCGTATTCTCATAGGGGGCCAATTAAAACCTTCTTCTTCCACAGTACTAATATAAAACTAATTCCTTCCCTAAAACTTTTCCTTCTCTACTGTTTTCTCTTAGCCTCCCATTTCTAAGACTCTGACAGAATGTCAATCAAGATTGTCGAAATCTGCCAGCATGTGTATGGAAATCATTTACTGAACTCATGGATACAGACAGTTCACTTATTTTCTGGATTTTTGTAGCCCTTGTGCCCATGGGCTCCACTGGCTGGGAGGGCCTGGATTCTACCAGCATGAGTCAATTCTTCACCTTGAGTCAAGGCGCCAAGTCCTATTGGCTTAGTCAGGGTCATGGAATATAAATGTTTTTATAGTCCTTGAAGTGAGCCAATATTTTCAAGATTCTAAATATGACTCAGTAGTTACGATCATAAGGTATTATTCCAAAATGGCACAATGATCATGTTGACACTATTGGCCTTTTGAACGCATGCATCTGAGATCAGTAAACTTTCCATAAAGAGAGCACTTTAGGTTTTTATGAAACCTGCTTTACTGAAGTCAAATATATTAGAAATAATTGCATAAAATTCACCACACAGTGATATTTCAAAATTGGACAACTTTGCTATTCAAATGCAAAGGTGCTGAAAGTCATCGCAGAAGCCTCTGAGAGAATAAACTGGGCTTTCTCCAATGCCCCGGGACAGTGACAATAAAAGAATTAAAAATGATACAGACATTCAAGAACACAGAAGATGGGAGATGGCAACAGCAATTAAGGGGTGTCAACAAAATTCTGGAAGATGAAAACCAGACAATCTATCAGCTCTGAGAAAGCTCTATCTAATTCTGTATCAGGGAAGCCAGAAAACAAGCAAGATGGTTCAAGGCAAAGGAGGCCTCAGAGGTGCCTCTGAACATGGGGAGGGAGTCCTCAGACTCTCCCCCAGACTAGAAGAAGAAAGTTGCATGACCCTGCAGAGAGGAAGCCACTGGACCCTAGCATCCTGGATCCCACACCTGGCTGAGAGTGGGAGGAGGAAGAGCCACCTGAAAACCAAGAGTTTAAGTTCAACACTACACAGTAGCCATTGCTGCCTCCTTCCAACTCCCTTTCCCTGCTTACTTGTGGGAAGCCCTCTCCCAGACTTAGGACCCTCAGTAAATGAGACTGAAGGAATATTTTCTGTCTTGCCCCAGGGCAAACCATCTGCAGATACTGACCCAGCAAACTGGCGGGTTCTGATCCAACCTCCCTGTAGCAAAGCACCACATTTGACAAGCACACAGAGCAACTCAGTGGCTTTATTGAGCTTCACTCTCAATAAGTGGACATTCGAGAAAAGCTTCTAATATGAAACAAAGAAAATCCAAATCAGCATATGGCCAAAGGTGCATGGGAGAAATAGAGAACTAGGAAGCACAAGAAAACTCATTTTTAAAATGATAATTAATATCCTTATATTGAAAGGATACTTCAGAGAATAAAAAACAGCTTATAGAGGTTAAAAATATGAAAATTTAAATGAAATATTGAATATTAGGGTTGGAATGTAAAGTTAAGGAACTCTCATGGAACATGGAATAAAAAGACAAAAACATGGAAAATAGAAAAGATATGAAAATCAGGGAGCCATCAAGGAGATTCAATACATAATAAACAGAAGTTATGGAAAATCAAAAAAAAAAAATGAAGAAAGAAAAAGGGAGGGATAATTGATCAGAAAAACAAAAACCCAACAAGACCATATCCAGGCCTCACTATCCTGCATTATCAGATTAAAAATAAGAGTTCACAATACCAGATGTACTGCATGTGAAAGAGCTTCCCTAAGATAAGTCCTTGTGAAATCTTAGGGATGAAGAGAAGATTCGAAAGGCTTTCAGAGTGAAGAAGACAGGTTACGCCCACAGGGCGTGGGATCCAAATGTCACTGGACTTCTCAATACTCTGAAAGTCATAGGACCATGAAGAAATGTCTTTAAAACAGAATATGTTTTCCAAATTACAGTTCTACCAGAGGGTAAACTGTCAATCAAAAGGACAAGACATTTTCGAGAAGAGTTTTCGTTAAAAAACAACCTCCTGTACTCTTTTGCAAGAAGCTAGGTGAATGTGTTCCACTAATTTGAGGGAATGATCCAAGAAGGAGGATCGACCGAGAAAACAGTGCAATACAGAAGGTGGTAAAACCTGTCAGGACTGCTACTGAAGGGCAGGTGCAAGAGTCATGTGGCAGGGCCAGAAAACCAGGGGACAGAAGCACAGTGCAGCAAGAGAATAGAAGCCCCCAGGAAAGACATGGAAGGCAAGAGAGAGGGAAGGAAAGATGGAGAGCAGAGGGAGGGAGGGGATAGAGGGAAGAGGCAAGGGAAGACAAAAGAAAATAGATTTTTTTTTTTTTTTTGGATGTGCTTAATCATATTGAAAGTTCTACAGGGTCAGGAAAGCTTGAGGACGGGATGAAGATAGGCACAGAGATAACAACAGTATTTTAAAGAGGCAATTACTAATTCCAAAAGTTGTGCATTAAAAGAATTGGAATCATAATATATGAAATGGCTAAAGGGTGAGGCACCATGCAAAAATTAGCCATATAAGCATGAAATACTTTTCTTTTTAAAAAATTTCTTTTAGTTGTAGATTGACATAACACCTTTATTTTATTTTTATATGGTGCTGAGGAGTGACCCCAGTGCCTCACTTGTGCTAGGAAAGCATTCTACCTACTGCTGAGCTACACCCCCAGCCCCAGCATGGAATACTTTTAAAGTCATAATCTGTGATAGAGTTAGCTATATCGAGAGTACGGAAGAGAAAGAAAGAGTGTGGAAGGCTGGGCATATTTATGAGGATGTAGTATAACTGAGCGAAATCCTTATCTTCTATAGAATCAAATAATTGAAAAATTGAGAAATAGCAGTTTATGGAGATATATAAGGAAACAATGAACTGAAGTGGCTTCAGTTGGAAAGCAGAGTTTAAGAACAGGGCAGGTGGAGCAGAGGACCACCATCACTCATCACAAGCTTTGCAAAGGCTGTTTGGCTTTCTGATTTGCGTACGTGCATTATTTGGATAAAGTAAGCAGTATGTATTTAAGAAAACTGAACAGAGGGGCTATAGATTTTTAAAGTTAGGAAATATGTGTACTCAAAAGAAATTTCCAAAACAGCTGTGAATATTAAAGGTCTATTCTTTCTATGCAGATTCTATAGCTAAAAAACTTACAATGATATACTTTACAGGGTACCCTACAAATTTTGGTAAAATAACCAAAAAGGCCAAACATGTATTTGTGATACACAAAGCCACACAAAGAAGACACACACACAAAGAACAAAGTAGCAGAGTAGTGGATGACTTATGTAGTTTTCTGATTGCAAGTTCATTTTCAAAATGATTCACCTTCTGCCTGTCAACTTAGGGATTATTCTTGGGCTCTGGGTAGCCTGTGACCCTCCTTGACCAGCAGGCAGTGACGTGCCTTCTGTCACATTTTCTTCTT
This sequence comes from Callospermophilus lateralis, assembly GCF_048772815.1. Lineage (NCBI taxonomy): Eukaryota > Metazoa > Chordata > Mammalia > Rodentia > Sciuridae > Callospermophilus > Callospermophilus lateralis. Next base: position 123,948,400 of record NC_135312.1, on the reverse strand, counting down.
TAATCATTTTGCCATTGTTTTTTGTTGTTAGAAACAGGGACTGTGTTTGCTTCCCAGCAACCTCATGGCTGCTCCACTGCTGGAGATAGCCACCCCCTTGCAAAAGATTCTCTTTGACTTGCTTTTCTAGTTCTTCTGTTTGATCTCAAAAGTAGACTTCTGCCATTTGTGCTACTGCTTTCCTCACTGGAGCTGATAATCAACTGAAAATGTATTTTTTAGCCCAAATTTTGAGAATTGCCACCAAATGGTTTATTAAACATCCTTATGTTTAAGATAGTTAGGCCCTATGCAAAAATGCGCTAGAGCGAGAGCGAGAGAGAGAGAGAGAGAGAGAGAGAGACAGCACACACACACACACACACACACTAAGGCACGCACGAGAGTGCAATCCTACCCTTGAGAAATAGCAACATTAGGAAAAGATTAATAGATGGATAAGGCCAAAGTAAGTTCTGCGTATTTTGTTATAGAAAAACATATTTGAAAAATTAGAGAGTGATCCAGGAGGGTCAATCCATGATGAACAGATGCAGAAGAAATTAACAAATGGACAAAAAATAAGAGTAAAGGGAAGGGGGAAATTATCAAAGAACTAATCTAAGAATATGCGTATTTCCAATGGTTGAAATTTTATTTGTATTTTACTTGTCAATCATTTAGCTTAAGTTTTACAGGAATTAGGAAAAAATGCTAGGGAGGAAAGAAGGTGGGCAGAGATAATGGAAAAGACAGTGAGGGTGGGAGGAAGGTTTTAGAACCACCTACTAACACAGGGACTCACAGCTAATGTATGTAAATTAACAGGATATAATGGCATTGCCCCAATCCAACTGGCAAATCAATTTGACTCAAAAATGTTCTTTTTAAAAAAAAGAATTTGCAAAGTGTAAACTTTTTTTTTTTTTTAAATAGGGACTTCTCCTTCCTTAGTTTTTTTTTTTTCCTGATGGTAGAATTAACACCTATGTATATTAGGAATTTAGAAATATGTATGATAGAAATACAGAAAACTTATTAAAACATGAAATTCAAAGCCATAATCACTCAACCTTACCAACCAGAAATACCATTTCTAACAATTTGAACACGCTTTTTCTATGTGTATTAGACAACACAGTCTGGATTATAACATAAACTGTTTCATGATCTGCTTATTTTACTCATATTAGGAGCACATCTGTGTGATTAATCGTTCATTAGTATCATGATTTTCATGTACATTATTTTTTTCAAAATATTTATATTGATTCCAAATTTTCACTGTCACAAGTATACCATGGGCATAATCTTTGTTAATCCTTTGATTATAAGGAATATGTAAACATTGAGAAGTGGAATTACTAGATAAATCACATCCAAAGTTGTGAAAGTCTTTTTTTTTCCTTCTATTTTTGGTTCTCTCCTTTTTGAAATATCCAGGAAGTGCTGGTGTTTCTGTTCATTTCTGAAAGTAATGGACTTTCATACAAGTGTTCCAAATAAGCAAACATCTATACAACTTTCTTGAAACAAATGTGGCTACTATTCTCCTCTGGTGCTTAAGCCATTTGTTAGAACTAAATGTTGATCATGGTCCTTGCGGCCAAGAAAACATGAGATGAATTTTTTCTAGCAACAACTGAAAACAAAATCAAACTATATTGTACGTCCTGCCTGTAATTCATGCTACTATTTGTGCAATGCACCCCCAGATAGTAGAGCTAACTATTCTGTGAGCTATGTAAATATTGCTCTGCAATCAGATAAAAACATGAAATAAACGATGTTTGCAGAAAGAAATCCACATGTCTGTGTTTTGAAGCATCTTTCAAGCGGTGGTGAGTTAATATTTCATTAAAAAGCATGCTTTTACCTGTCAGTACTTTGTGAGATTAAGAAGTGATTATTCTAATGAGGGTTTGCCTGGGAAGGTTCTGTCCACCCTCAGTGCACCTTGTGATAAGGAGAGAGCAGGGGCCCACAGATTGAATCCAGAAAGCCTCACATTTGCTAAGCCCTTTCAAAACATGACCTCTGCAGCTCATGGCTTCAGTGACTCACAGGCAAGCATTAAGGACCCAAATGAGCACCTTGAAAATTCATGTTCCAGCAAAGACAGGAACTTTATCCCAAGTGAGCACATTTCAAAAGCAGTTTAGTGAGGGTGGGGGTTATGGGTGGGTACATATTGCACCTATGTGTCTGAAGAATCTGTGAGTCGAAACTAATCATCTTTGGTCTGGGTTGGAGAAAATACTGGTGTAAAAACAGTGAATATAAAGGCACAATTTGTATTAAGGTTAACAACAATTCATTGTGACAGCTTTCACTCTCAGAAATCTTGTGATGCCTCTGTGATACCACAAACACCACTACGTATTGCCTCTGTTTTTGCCTGCTTCAGAACTTAATCTTTTAAAAAGTACATAAAATGTTGCATTTTCTAATAGTGTATATATATATATATATATGTAAATGCATATGCATAGACATACATACATATATATATATATATATATATATATATATATATATATATATAATGAATATATTTTAAGATGAAACCAAGATAAAACATACAAATTTCACATTTCAATGATATTTTTATACCAGCTACCTATTTCAGTTGATGTAAACTAAGCTATACTTTTATTTATCCAGACAGAATTTCTTGAGGGCTGCTGGCATGTGCAGACAAGAAGCCACTGTGAGGTTTTAGGGTTGGAAGGCTGTGAAGGACAAGAATGAAGCCATAGAGCTCAGGCTTGTCTCTGCAGGCCAAGGCCACCCCCCAGCCCTGTAGCTTCCATGATTGGGTGGGGGTGGGGGTAGAGATAGGGTGGGGTACTCCAGGAGATACAAGATGCAAACAACCAAGAAACAAGACAAGATCTGCCTGGGTTCCTTCCCAGGGCGCCCAATGCACCCAATTTTGGATCCATATCCTATCATCAGTTTAAACATGAGGGCCTCTAAAACAGAATTCTGCAAAATCTCCAACTACTGTACTAAAAAGGGGTGGAGCATAGAGTAGCAACTGGTAGTTAAGTGATCCCCATGAATTCATCTATGATGGGGGAAGGTAAGGATAAAGTGCATTTCCCTACTTCTTCTTTCCTTCATGGAAGATACAGTGTTAAACCAGAGCTGGCTTGGATGTCACTCCATGGTAGAACACTTGCCTAGCATGCACAAGGTCCTGGGTTCCACCCCCCAGTACCGCAAAAAATAAATAAACTAAAGAAGCTGTGGCTGCTAGTTACTGGTCATGTTGAGCATCAGTAAGTGCTTGTTGGTGAGTATTTGCTACCCAACTGTGGCTGCATGAACGACCCTACCCCCCCAAAACAGGAAGACAGTAGGAAAAAGGAGACTTTGTTTTTAATATAGCACCAAGGTACATTCATCATCCAATTTTCCCAAAATAGAGCTGAATGAGTTGGACAGAGGTCATTGTAATCTCAAGCAACAAGACTGAAACTGCTTCTAACTGTTGATACCATAGCAGCAAATGTTTCAATGCTGACTGGTCCTACAAAATCTACCCTTGGGCTCACTTTGAAAATACAGAAATCTCTCCCACATTTGAACATGGAGAATCCAAATTTCCCATTATTCATAATTCAATCAGGTAGCTGAAGGTTGCTCAGGCCTTAGAAAATGGTTATAGGTAGCCTTAAGCATCCTGGCCTTCCTGTCACCCGAGTCTGGGATTGAACCATCTGGTAGGAAAGTTAATGAAGTAGCAAAATGTTTGGCCATGTGTCTGCAGCCTGCCTTCCCCAGAGCAAGAATTTTGTAATTTTTGGTTCTTAATCTGCAGGCAGGAGCAGGAAATTCGAGTCCTAGGCATTCAAATACAAGAAAGTTGATGGGGGTCACCCTTTTTCCATCTCTTAGAAGAAAGGGGAAACATACCTAAGCGCTGCAACTCCAGGAGGACGTGGAGGGAGAATTTCGGCGGGTAATTAGACCCTGCTCAGGCAGAAGCTCGGAGAGCATCACACTTGACAGCTTGAAATGCACGGGGAGCAGTGCTCCAAGCGTGTCTCACTTTCACACTTACCTGACCGTGGGATGGAAGCGCGGCGTAAGCCAGGGGCTGATTCATCACTCCTTTCTGCTTCATGAGAAGCATGCGCTTCTGCTCCTCGCTCAGGTGCGCCCTGGGAGCCTGGAGCTGGGGTGGGGGCGGAGGCGGCTGCTGCGGGGGCTGCTGCGGGGGCTGCTGCTGCGGCTGGATATACGGCATCAAGGGGTTCTTGTTGGGGTTGGCCATTGGTGGTGTCATTCTCTGACTCAAGTCTGCGTTAAAATGGGTCAGAGGTTTAGTGTTGCCGTAAGTTAGAATATTGTGCTGTTTGTTTAAGGAGTTTGTACCCAAGTTATTTGGCTGATGATTGATTATATTTATGTGGTTCTGAGGGAGGTAGTTATTCATCGTGGTCTTCTGCAGGTTGTTTGCCATTGGAGGCACTATAGGGTTTTGGTTGTTAAAGGCTTGGGGGTACATCATTGGGCTATTTGGTTTTTCTGCAGGAAAAGCTGCTCCGTATGGACTAGAGGGAGGCCCCAGGGGAGACCAGCTTGAAGTCTGATTTGAGTGTTGCTGCTGCTGCTGCTGCTGCTGCTGCTGCTTCTGCTGCATGAGTTTGGCCCTTTGCTGCTGCTGGGCAGCCATCTGTTTGAGCTGCTCTGCGGGAGACATGTCAGAGCTGGGCACAGCCACCGGGCCTGTCCCTGAACCGGCCACTGTCACTGCGGCTGGATTCAGGAGATAACCGTTGCCGGGCCGCGGTGGACCTTGGCCTGGGGTATGGGCTTGGTTTGGCGTTTGAGGGGATGGGACAGCACAGTTGGCTGGTGAGCTGGCAGGGTTCGGAGCTGCGGGAGTGCTGGCAACAGAAGGTAAGCTCGTGGCGGTGGAGACGGAGGAAAAGGGAGGACCGGAAGACGAAGGCCGGGCCTGGGGAGAGCCCATGGAGACGTGTGCAAAAGGAGAGTGAGAGGGATCACTCTTCACACTGGTGCTCTCCTGGGAGAGAGGCGTCTCCGCGGCTGCCTGTGAGAATTCCGGCTCCTTCTTGTCTTCGAAGTCCTCGTTGAACAAGTCCTGTATGTCATCTTCCGGAACCGTGTTGGCCAACTCATCTATTAACTCCTGCCACTCCTGGTCATTCAGGTTAATGTCTGAGAACAGCTTGTTCTGATTAGAAAGAGATGTTTCTGATGTGTCTATGCAAGTAGGGTCATCGAGAGGTTCCTGTTTGAGGTCCTTGCTCTGCAAGATGGCAAAGCTGTCCTCCAGGTCACTACAGCCGTTGACGGGGAGTTTGATCTCGGGGAGCCTGCCGTTCTTATTAAGATCCTCCAGAAGCCCAGGAGTGTGAGTCGCGCTGTTCTGCAAGGGCAAAGAAGGCTTCAGGTCAAGTTGGTGAAGAGGAGAAGCTGAAGGCAGGGGCATGTTGTTGGGCAAACTGTTGATGGCTTCCATCCCTGTGGGAATGTCCTTTCGGATCCGCTTGCTTGTTGGAGAAAAACTCCCATCGCAAGCTCCATTCTGTTGGTCTCCGTTCAGTGGGGATCGGGCTCCTTCCAACTTCCTTTTCACAGTCTCTTGTAGCTGGAAAAGAGACAGAAGAGAGGTTGACTCAATCTCCAACCACATTTTCCTCTTTTAAGCATCGTTATGTGCCTGGTTGTGAACTAATTTTAAATGCTTTAGGATACGTAAGAAAGAAATGATGCTTCTCACTTTAAATCAGGCAACAAATACTGAAATTCGAATTGTACGGGGAAAGGTTTTGCTGAAAAGCAGAGTTTGGACACCTAAGAGAGAGAAAGCCAACTGAGGACTGGAAGGCAGGGAACAATAGAAAAGATCTTAAGGGAGAATCATCTGTTATCCTTTTCCAAATGAATGCTAGAAACGAGACTTGGACCTAAACACATCATACTTGAGAAAGATGTTAATACCCATCTTACATTCTTGCCACACCTTGAGAACATCAAGGAATTAAATTAACATTTTGAAGAACACTAAAAATCCCTCTAAGGATATGGACTTTAACCCATTTATTGAGTAGCATACAATAGAAGATGAATACTGAACATGACCACAAACTTCCTTTCGGTTCCTATTTCACAGCTCACTCCCAATACCATGTTGATCCAGTGACCTACTCTCTTCTCAAAGCCTGTTTGACTTGGCTTCCATGATCTCTCCCTCTTGTGGATTTCCTTCCTTCACCCCACCTGCTCTTTCTCAATCTCCTGTCTTCTTATTTGTCTAAATGATGGGACTCTTTAATATTTTGTCTTAGGCTTCTTGGTTTTTTCCTCCTGGCCATTCTACATGCTTCTGTAGATAATTTCACATATTACAACAGCTTTGACTCTCTTCTCCAGGCTTATGATCCCAAATAGTGTACCCAGCGCCATCTTCCCTGCTGAGCTCCATTAACTCCAAGGCTCTCTCCCTGGATATTTCACAGGCAGTTAAAACTCAACATTGAGCTTATTATCGTCTGTTACCCAAATATGATCCTCGCCAATGTTCCCCACCTCAGTATCTACCCGGTTACCCAAGATACAAATTGACGCATCTTTCTGAAGCCTCCCTCATCACCAGCCCCTCTAACAAGCCCCCTTCCATCAAAACAATCTACCCTGCCACTCCCCTAGCCAGGGACCCTGGTCCCCCACTGGCCTCTTTGCCCTGTCTTCATCTACCCACTCACTCTCTCATCAGTCCTTTGATTCTCTGTTTTGTTCTCTCCCAATGAATCTCTATGCTCTTAAAAAAAAAAAAATTGTCCTTCCTGTTTATAACCCTGCAAATGATTTAATGCTTTGTGTATGGGTTAAAATCTACAACAACTCCCAATCAAACCGCCTGGCTGCTGCGGGTCCTTCCAGTTCACCTTTTGCTTCTCTGCTCAGCATCTCGATCCCCCACCCCTCACCTGTTGTTCTACTTCCAGTCAACTCTTCTGCAACTCCTCCTGTTACTTCAGCAGGCAGGCTTCCTTCTGCCTCCAGGCACTGCGTGTGCTTTTTCACCTCTTGGGACACACTCCTCCTCCCCTACCCCTTCCCTGGTTAATAGTTGCTTATTTTTCAGGTGAGATTACAGTTCCCCTTACCATAGGAAGTCTTATCTTACATGCCTTCCCCACCCAAACAGCTCGGGAGCCTTCCCTGACCCACCCATTCTGGGGTGGACCTACGGGAATGAGTTCTTCCAAGCAATCTAAACTTCCCCACCAGAGCTTTTATCATACCTTGAGCGGATGACTTAGGATGACTTACTGACTTACGTGCCTGTTTAGCAGACTGTGGCTAACTCGCTTTCGCTATATCCACAGTGCTGCACCCAGTGCTCAGCTTCTTAGCAGTGGTTAATAAATAATCGCAAATTCAACAAATAAACCTATTGTCCTAAAAGAAGCAAGCTTAACTCAGAGCAGGAGGCAGCACCATTGACGGTAAGGAATGCCGGCTTTTGAGACTTGACATTCCTGGTAACAGGAGTGCTGGATCTCTGACTCCAGAGGGTGTGACAACCACTTAACTGGGCCCATTTAAGAAGTCTTGTTAAGAGAGGTCTTTCTAATTCTATAGGTTTATAAATTTTAACCCGAATTCACCTGTGTGCTGCTTTTGTGGTTCTGGTCTAAAGGCTTGGCATAGACTGGGTATGGGCTGGTGACTGAGGCAGCCTAGGTTGCAGTGGCTTTGCACAGGCAAAGGGGGAAGGGAGCAGGATGCAGGGTGGGAGGGGGACGGTGGAGCGGCTCTTCCACCTGGGGGCTGCTACTCTTGGCAAAGCTGCTGTGTTACAGAAGCTGTGGCAGAGGATCAGGGTTCCCCTGTCTCCACCCTGCTGAACCCACACATGGAACTGCCAAGGCTCTGGAGGAGCCTCACGTATAAGAAAACCAATCTCATGGTGATATGGTCGGTTTTAAGAATGCCACTCACGGCTGTGCACTTTCTCACAAGCAGAGAATTCCACTGTAAGAGGAAGGAATGGAGGAAGGGTTCTTAAGGCAAAGTCCAGTGTAACCCTTGTTCCTGAATCTTATATTTTTAACCACAACACCAGACGCTGTCTGCAGTCACTAGATAGATGCTCCCGAACTCTGAAGACAAGGTCCTAACTGGGACACAATGGGAATTTGACTTCAAAGAAAATACTGGTTCAATCCATCATATCAGGTAGACACTGCTGGAAAATGATGTAATTTATGGAATAAACCAAAAAGCCATGGTTCTGATCATAGAGACGGCAGACACTTGAATGTACAAGGCTCCAGCGGCAAGTTCAAATATCATAGCTTCAGGACTTGAGGGAAATGAGGCTTGGGGCACCTCTTGAAGTGATATGAGACTGCAGAAAATAAACACTTGTCTTAAAATGAACTCAGAAAGCAAAGATCTGTGATTCTGTTCTAGGTTAGGTAATGGGTGGGACAGGACAGAGAAACAAAGACGCTCCACGTGTTCCCCTGTAAGATGGTGGTGGCACACCACGGAGACACGTCTGGCTGGAAGCCCAAGTTGTACCTCTCATTAGCAGAGTGGGTGCAGCAGGAGGGCAGTGTCACAGATCGGGAGCAAGGTTCTGGAGTCAGAACTCCAGGCTCACAACCAAGATCCTGACACGATAGTCAACACACATAAATGTCACCACCAAGATCCCTACACGAGAGTCAATGTACATGAATGTCACGCCACTCCTTAATGATCAATGGCTATGATACCCTCCATTAGAAAGGAATTTACATGAGGGTAGTGAGTTTTCTGTTTTATACACTTTGGGGTCCCCAGCAGTTCATAGTGGACGCTCAATAAATACCTGTTGAATGAATGAATTTTGGTACACTCATAACACATAAGCCCTGATTTCCTTCTCTGCAAAATGGGTTAATAATACCTAGCTCATAGAGTGACTGTGAGGATGACGTTGGATGAAATAATATAGAAAGGTACCTAGGAAGCCTTAGTTTTACCATTTTTAAAATTCAGGGATGCGAATAGTCACAACGGCAGCTGAGATAGAATGCTTCCTGGATCTTTGAAATACAAATAGGTAGAATGATAATATTTCTGTTCCCTGGCTGGCAAAACCCTAATGTTTTCCAAGCATCTGGTGGAGCTTTTTAAATATGAACAACAAAAATCAAATTTGCAATTCAAGTCCAAGTGCGAACGCATTCATGTCCTAGATTGTACAACAGCGGAGGCGAGGTTGCTGAGGTTCAGATCAAATACGTTTTCAGCACGCCACCTGAATGGAGCTGCCGAGCACCGCTTGTCCCCAAGGGCCTCCTGTTCTCCACCACTGGCCCCTTTTAACCCAAATCTTGATATATATTTCAGGTATCAGCGTATTGGAACATAAGCAAGACATCATTGGAGATGCTAGGTTATGGTTTTTCATGTTGTGTTTTGTTTTATGAGGCCCAAAATAGCAGAGCAATCTTCCCATCAATTCTGTCTGTCTCATCATCCTTTGTTATATGGAAAGGTGGTCTGAGAGTCCAATTCTCTCTTTAACGTCCCCTGTGGGAGACAGTCGAGAGGGGAGGAAGATGGCCAACCGGCTGTGTGTTTGAGAAGGCTGGCTGAAGCCTAAGCAGCCGGCTCAGTGAGGCTGAGGATGACTAACTGCACACAGGGAAATGTCCTGGTGAGGCCCTGCCTGAAGGACTCAGGTCCTGGTCTCAGGCCAAAGACTTAGCAAGTCCCTGGCCCTTCCGCGTCACCATTCCGGGAGGCTCTTCATAGGGTTGTACCCTTGTGGAAGAATCACAGAAACTCTTTTCTGAGCATCACAGCCCCTTACTCCTGAATTACCATTATTACATATAAACGTTGTGTCCCATTAAGAGAAGCTGTGGTGCCAGGAGCCCACGTGTGCCATTTATCCAAGGCCTGTGACAATATGGGCTGCTATCATGTGTCAATGACTCTGGAGGAAACAATTCCCCCTCCATAACAACTCCAGCAATAGTCCTTCGTCCACAGGATGTGGCTCGATGGTCTGTGTTTCTGTGAAGCCGTGGAGTGTGTGTGTGTGTGTGTGTGTGTGTGTGTGTGTGAGAGAGAGAGAGAGAGAGAGAGAGAGAATGGGGGGGGCATATCAGTAGTAACAAGAGTAGTTGTGCCTTTGGCGTTACAAAGCACTTTCACATACAATCCCACTTTATTCTTGTAGCAAACCCCTGGAGCAGGCCAGGTGCTGTTCTGATGGTTCTGCAGGGAAAGGGGCAGTGTTTGGAAGGAGGTGGAAGGGGCAGGTGGGGATGACACCCATGACAAGGACAAGCCTGGCTAAAACTACCAGCCCTCTGCTGACACAGTGGAGGACTCGAGGTGTCCCCTGAGCCAGAGTGACCACAATAAAGAGATTTTTTCCTTCTTTCGACTTCTAGCTGTGCTAGCTAGTTTAAAGCAACTCTCCTTGCTCTGTCCTTGATTTTGCATGAAATGGGCAGAGTCCCTGAGCTTGAGAATAAAGACGGTAGTGCTACCATCTTTATAAGGAGGACTCTAAGATGGAAGACATTGGCAGAAACCTCAGATTCCCTGCCTCCTACTCCTAGTGATTTTTAAAGGGAGGTTTTATTTGAAGCTTCTTACAAAGGAGGGACTCAAGGCAGAGTGAGATTAAGCAGTGTGTTTGAGATTACTGAGAGAGGTGGCTAAACTCAGGGCTGATGTCACAGCCCACCCTACACCCTCATCCAGGACTGGGCCACATATCGCCAACCTTCATCCGCGGCATGGGTTCTAATGCAAGGATGCTCTCCAGATTGTGTTTTCAGGAATCATCTTCGATTCCACCCTCTCCCTGCCACTTGCACACAATTAAAGCTCAAGAATGTCTGGTCTTATCCTGTAAGAATTTTAGGCCCATCTTCACCCCAGGGACAGCACCTCCATTCAGATCGAGACTTGTCTCCTGGATTTCTGCATCAGTTCCCAAGAAGACCCTGCCTGCCTGCTTCCTCAGCACATTCCCTGTGGTTTCTTCTTCCTTGTGAATCTCATCGAGCTTGCTCTTCACTTCAGCTGAGTCTGGCACACGGGCCCTCCCCAGCTGGATCCTCAGTCACCTCCAATCTCTCTGCCCCACTTGGCCTCCAACACCAACCAGCTCCTAACACTGGCTGTGCAGTCGGGTGGCTGGACAATGGAATAAGTTCTGAGAAAGGCGCCTTTTGTCGATTTGGTTGATGTTCATCAATGATGTTGTGTTCCCATGGTGTGCTTAGACAGGAACGGCTACGAGGTCACTAGGCGATAAAATCTCATGGGACCGTGGTATATGTGGTCCGTGGTTGATGGGATTGTTGTGATACATTTAGTGTCCATACTTAACTATTTGTAGAATCCAGGATACCCCATGATTCTTTTCTCTCTGAGCCTTTGCACCTGTTACCACCCATCCAGCTTCTTCACCTGGCCATTGATCCTTCCCAGTTCCGTCTAGACATCACCTTCTATGCAGCCTCTCCTGACAGCTCCTCCTCACAGCTCCTGGTCTTGGTTAGGTGACTCTCCGTGCATACTAATGCATGTCACACTATAAAACTGTTTTCCTTTTCCTTCATGAGTGAATGAATAAATGTTAAACAGAGCTCTCAAATAACCACACCGAATTCATGTCATTGATCCTCAAAGCAGGCACTTGAAAATATTTGGCTGCATAGTGTTTTCAGGGAAAATGTACAATTTCTTTTGGTTAGTTGGAAACACTGCAAACAGACTATCTCTTCCTTCGTATTTTTAAAGATTCTAAGGGTCCAGGGAATCCACATTAGGAACCATTAGGGAACACATATAGTGCTTGTGGAAAACAACAACAACAACAAAAGCAGAAAGTAAAAACTAATCTTCCTTCCTTCCTTCCTTCCTTCCTTCCTTCCTTCCTTCCTTCCTTCCCTCCCTCCCTCCCTCCCTCCCTCCCTCCCTCCTTCCTTCCTTCCTTCCTTCGTACTGGGAATGGAACTCAGGGGCACTCAACCACTGAACCACATCCCTAGCCCAATTTTGTATTTTTATTTAGATACAGGGTCTCCTTGAGTTGCTTAGTGCCTCGCTAAGTTGCAGAGGCTGGCTTTGAACTCTTGATCCTCCTGCCTCAGCCTCCCGAGCCGCTGGAATTACAGGCATGCATCACTGTACCCGGGGAAAAAACAGTTGTCTTAAGGACACAACCAAGGTCACATGTTTTCACATGTATGTGAAATGCTGGATATGTTCATAGTTGATCTTCAAATTTCCAAACAAAGGTTTCGTACATCACACAGCACCTCCTCCTTCACCAGCTGCTGCAGACACGACTCTTTCCCAGGACGTGAAGAATCAAAGCTGTAGACGCTCTATCTAATTCAGAGGCTCACAGAGGATATTTTGGTCATTTTAATCTGTTCTGGTCAAACTAGAAGATGATTCACTGCCATCGATTTCATACGGTTTTTCTCTTTCCATCTACCAGCAGATCCTAAGCCTATGGACACATGGATGGATCTGAATTGCTTATTTAAGGTATCTGATGAGAATACTCATGTATTCTGGGTATTTCCATTAGTAGAATATTGATAGTGTGCAAAACACTTCCAGAACTGTCTTCTGCATGTAAGCTCTCTTATAATTGAGGTTGATTTAGAAGTTTGATTTTTTTTTTTTTTTCGTTTTAGTGATATTCAAACTTCAGGGGACTAGTTACCTGACAAGCTGTTAAAAATGCAGATGTCTTTGGCTGGGGATATGGCTCAAGCGGTAGCGTGCTCGCCTGGCATGCGCAGGGCACTGGGTTCGATCCTCAGCACCACATAAAATAAAATAAAGATGTTGTGTCCACCGAAAACTAAACAATAAATATTTAAAAAATTCTCTCTCTCTCTAAAAATAAAATGTAGATGTCTTAGTCCTGCTGCCATAATTTTTTAAAATTTTAAAAATTTATGTTGAGTAGCTCCAGGTGGGGTCCAGATTGGCACACTGTATGTGGACATGCATCTAAAGAAATTTAATAGGGCTGGGGCTGTGGCTCAAGTGGTAGCGTGCTCGCCTGGCATGCGTGTGGCCCGGGTTCGATCATCCTCAGCACCACATACAAACAAAAGATGTTGTGTCCGCCGAAAACTTAAAAATAAATATTAAAAAAATTCTCTCTCTCTCTCTCTGTAAAAAAAAAAAGAAATTTAATAGATACCCCAGGTTCTTCTGAGGCAGTTGGTCTAGGATCTGCTTGTAGACATTCTGATCTAGGCTAATAACTGTTAGATTCTGACATTTTGAAATCATTGCTTTGATTTTTTTTAAACATACAAATGCAAACCCAATGTCAACATAGAATGCTCTTTACTTGATGGGTGATACCCTGGAGCACCTCATAAGCATGATTATGAAATAATGCTCTAGATTGGGATTTTTCAAAACCTCAGAGGATGCTAAATTCTACAGAAGATTGTTGGATTTCCACAATACTTTTCATGAAAAATGTGTATTTTTCAATGTTGTATGTTTCTCTGAACAGTAATGTTGTAGACCTTTCCCCCTACACACTAGCTATTTACCTCCACTTTTATTCAATGGATGGGGAGAGGTGCCAGGTGCCCATGTGCCCATGCCATCCCAGGGGCTGCAGGGTGGTCCACCCTTTCCCAAGAACAAAGACCACTCCACACAGTGAGCACGTGCCATACATATGTGGCCAAAAGTCAAGTACTTTTGTTTCAAAGAGATCTGTATGATGGACAGAGCAGCAACACAGAATGAGAAGAAGAAATTTATCCCAACTCCTGAAGCCCCCCTTCTCAATCTTATACACTCCTAATAGTATTTCAGAGATAATTTTATTACATGAATTTTTTAAAAAAAAAGTTATATAAATACGTGGAATGACTATATACTTAGTATATACTAAATGTGTGTCATATTGCCATGAGGATCAAGTGTTTAAAAGTTCTGCTCGCAACCATTCAAGAATGTAGCTCCCCTGGACCTGGTCTGTGACCAGTGTTGGCGAGGGGATGTACCAATGTTGGATATCAGCCATGAGTCACTGAAACGTCTCCCTTCTGAAATGGAAAAACAGGATCACTTTCAAAGGAACTTCATACTCTGAGTGGGCATCGGTTATATTAGCCAAAGAGCCCCAGAGGAAGACTGGGGCATTGGAGTCTCCAGTGCAGAGAAACAGGACCATTCAAAACATTCTGAGGTTATAATCAGAAATGCCCACGATCCTTTTCCTTCCACCAGGAGTCAGATTTAAAATGACTCCCGAGTAGTCTCAGGCATACCCGAGTCCGATGGTACCTCTTTTTGGAGTCTGGGATACAAGAGATGGTCATCAAATTCCAGCTGTGAGGTATCCGAGCAAGGTCAGGTACTTTTTTTTTTAGTTTATCTTTAACAACACTTAAAATCTTTGTGTGGTTGAATTTTCAGGCATGCTTTTTATCTTTTAATTATGCTTAAACATGTATTAAGCACCAGTGGAATGTAAGACACGTTGGGAATGGATCACAAAAACATCAGGAGCAGTAAGAGACAAAGCCCTTGACATTTAGAAACCCCAAGTCTTAAGACTCCCTCAAATCTCCAAATTTCCAGATACATGAATGTTCATGCAGGCTTTTGGCTTCCTCCCAGCTGAATGAATAAATTATATTTTCATTACAAGTCACACAAGTCTTGCATACTCTTTGTGTCTGAAGTTACAAGGCTTCTCCAAAGCTCCACATACACAGTTTAAACTGGTGCCTTAAAAAAAAAAAAAAAATGATTAATTACTCATTAAAACCAAGACTGTTTTCTCTGCAAATGCCCGGGCTACGTGATTTTCAAATCTCCTCTCAAATAAGTTTCTGTAAAATGCTCTAAATTTCTTAAGTCTTTTTATCAGAGAATTTGGTTCACTGTTTGGTGAATGTTTCTAGATATTGTCATATAATATTCCAGTTAGCTGAGAACTTTACCACAAGTAGGATCAAGCTATTATAGGATCATGTATTATCTTGATTCATCCTCATGATAACCTACAAAGGAGGAGAACTGAGTTCAGAGAGGTCAGGTCCTTGGTCCCAGGGCACTCAGCAGAGCCTATCCAGTCATGTCTGCGGCTGAAACCTGTGCTCTCACCTCCTCTGCTGTTCTACATCTGATGACATTGCTCCCAATCAAACTTTGGCAAAACTTGCTTAGAAAGTCTGGGGAGGTGTTTCAGAACCCGCGTCATGATGCGTCTCTGAGTCAGGTCTGCCTGATCGCCAGAGGACAGTCATGCGACCCTGCAAGGAAAGAAGCCAGCTAGCTGCAGTTTCCGCACGTGTTGGGGAAGGGGTGTGGGATGGTGCAGCCGAGCAGGAAGCACATGTGCGCATCCCGCGGCAGCTTTAGAAAAATCTCCACTGAGACCGGAAGTTGCCCTTGGAATTCCACAGCCTGAACCCTGACTCCTCTGTCTGTTCACACACCAAAACACAAGGTACGTTTGTTTTTTAAGGGCAAGAGACAATTTCCCTAGGAATCCCTCCTGGTATCTCTTCCTAGACTCATGCACACATTTTCTATTCAAACATGCTGTAGGCATGACCTGGTTACAATCTGAAATTTCTAATGGGATTATTTAGAGCTATTTAGAGCTGTAAAGAAATGAGGGGGAGGGAGGTAGTTGGGGAAGAAGGGAAATCCATAAGGAGGAAGGGGAGAACGGAAAGATCAGATCTCATCTGCCTGGTTCACAGCTGCAGACCAAAGGACAGGCGCGTGAGGACCGAGGAGGAGCCTGGGTCTGTTTGTTTTCTGGGAGGAGGAAAGCAGGAAGGAGAAAGGCTTTGGGGGGCTCAGCGCCCCTCTCTCCCCTGGGCAGGAATCAAGGATATTTTTACTTCACTCTTTACTCAAAATGTCCCTTCTTTTCAATGAGAAATTCTCACTTTTGATTTTAGACCCTTCCGGGAGCCCGATTTCCACTGCAGCCTGCCGTCCTGAAACAGCTCAGGGGATGCAAATAGCCCAGAGTCCAGATGTGACACTGCTTTTGAATAAAATCACAGCGCATGTTCACCTCCCTCTGGAAACCAGAAGGATGGAAATAAGACCTCGCGTTCCATAAAAAGCTCCAGTTTCCCCCCAAGAGGTCAGAGAAGCCTACTTCCTTGAGTTGAATGTAGTTTGGATGAAGCATCAACCACAGACAGCCAAGAGCCGCCTCCTGGAAGAGCGCTTTCTCTCTCTCTCTCTCTCTCTCTCTCTCACACACCTCAGTGAGTAAGCAAACAACACAATTCTTATTCCCAGAGAGGGTCTGACTCTCAAGTTTCTATTTTACTGAAGGCCCAGGGACACGCCCGTCTTCCTTGGCCAACAGGGGGATGACCGTTATTTACACATCTTTGGATTAACTTGGATCACAAAGGGAAGATAAGGTAGAAGAAGAGGATTTTTCTCTCCGGGATGAGTCACCCGGGGGAGGGTGAGGAGGACATGTGTGCACAGGCACGTCTCCCTACCCAAGCCAACATGGAGGAAATCTAACCCACTCTGAAAATTTGCCACTGGGCAGCGGTGTGTACACCATGCACTCAGGGCTTCAACAGCAGAGCTCCAGAGCCTGTTGGCAGAGGTTTCCTCTGTGGGGAGAAGCCGCTCAGCTTCATCCCACCAGCTGAAATTCATTTTTCAAAAGAAATTACACTGAGGTACTGTTGTTATAGCAACAGTCAAAGTCATTCACACAGTCTCTTCCCACCACCTCACTCTGACTTCGGGGGGGAGCGATTTCAGTTATCTATAGGCAGTGACCAAGGCTGAGCCTGGTCGGACCCTTTATTAGCCCTTAAGACCCGTAAGTCCAAATCCCCTATGGCCACTCGGAAGCCCGAAGACAACAAGACTTCCCTGGGTTCTGGAGAGCTCTCCAGGCCCTGGAGGTGTTATGAGCACTGAAGTCAGGCAAAAAAAGCTGTTGGACCCGAAGCTTTGTCTCCCAGGAGGGACCTGGACATGTGACCGCTGAATTTCCTGGGTGAATCAGGGACTGAACACTTCAGAGCAGGCATTTCCTGAGGATGGTAATGGTGAATCCGGAGGGGACTTCGCTCTTGGGGGTGTGGACTTGTCAGTGTCTCACCCACTCCAACCTCTGAAAATATCCCTCAACTCCAGTGGCTCCTTTCTTGATGCAAATGTTCACTTATTACCGAATCCTTATGGTAAATGACTAACCAGAGAATCAGTGGGATGGGCAGTCCATACCTACCCTCAGGGCACACAAAGGAGGTAAAAACCTACACAGCCAGGGCTCAGAGCCACTGCTATGGGCTGAATGTGCCCCGCCCCCCTGCCATCTTCCCAATTTACTTGTTGAAATCCTAACCCCCAGTACCTCAGAATGTGACTATATTTGGAGATTTAATGAGGTAATTAAGCTAAAATGAGGTCATTAGGGCCCCAATTTAATACGACTGGTGTCCTTCCGAGAAGAGGAGATTAAGACATAGACACTCACAGAGGGAGGACCATACGAGGACACAGAAAGAAGATGACCATCTGCCAGCCAAGGAGAGGGGCCTGCCTTAGTTCCTTTGTGGTACCGTAACAAAATACCTGAGACTGGGTAATTTATAAAGAACAGAAATTTACCTTTCAATATTTTCAAGATCAAGATGCTGGCAGGGTCAGTGTTGGGTAAAGCCTTGTTCTTCATAGCTGGCACTATCTAGGTGGCACCTCGTGTGTAAGATCAGAAGTTAAAGGCCTAAACTAGTTTCCTTCAGCCCTTTTACTAGGCGCTAATCTTATCCTTAGGGGCAAAGACCTCATGAATTAATCACTTCTCGAAAGCCTCCATCTCAATACTTCCACATTTGGCTTAAGTTTCAATATATGAATTCTGGCAGTGGGGAGCATTTGACCACATCAAGGCCTTAGAAGAAACCAATCCTGCAGTACCCTGATCTTGGACTTCCAGCCCCCAGGTCCGAGAGGGGGATCATTTGTGCTGTGTAAGCCGGGTGTGGTACTTGGTTATGGCAGCCCCAGCAAACTAACAAAATGAGTCATTTGATTTAAATTCATCTCTGTCCTCTCAGTGTCTTATATAAGTTAGGCACTTAATAACTATTTGAAAGGAACATCTTGCACAAATTTGTTCAGGCTTCGATTCAACTCTCTCAGCATCCATTGGGGCTGCTTCTGTAGCAGGCACCAGGACCCTAGAGAACAAGACTCTCCGACCTCAAGACCCCTCAGGATGAAGGGGGAAGGAAAGCAGAGGAGCACGCATGGTGCAGTTTGCAGGAGGCACAGTGCGGAGGGGACAAAATCTCCCAGCCCACAGGAGGGAAGGCTTTCTGGAGGGACCAATGTGGGAAGTAAGACTTTAGGGGCTCAGAGGGGAAGACAGCCCAGGCAGAGGGCCCATGGCCTTTGGCCAGAGAAGGAAGAAGCACATTTGCAAGCAAAATCTCAAGTTGTTGGCTTGAGCCAGAGTGTCAAGTGGCATGCTGAGAAATGGCCTGGGAAGGAGGAGCTGGGTGGATCCTAGAGGGCTTGTAAACCCTAGTGGGAAGCTTGGACCTGATCCAGAAAGTTCTGGGAGACGATGGAGGAAAAATAGTGACTTGTGAGGCTAACTTTGATTTCATCATGATCAAAGTCGGTTAAAACTGATGAGAAGTGGTAAACCATCTGAAGTGATCTGTACCGTTGGCTAGGGCTGCCACAACCCAGCACAGACTGGGTGAGCCTAGGTGTCCCTCAACAAGTAAGTGTTAAAGGAAACTGAGGGGTAGGCACACCGTGGAGCTTGATTCAGCCACAAAGAAAAATGAAAATACGTCACTTGCGGGAAAGTGGAGGGAACTTGAGAACATTGTGTTAAGCAAAAAGGGCCGAACTCAGAAGGTCAAGGGTCACATATTTTCTGTCATATCTGGAAGCTGGAGAAGAAACGAAAAAGGAAGGGGAGGGGAGTCGCATGAAAATCAAAGGGAGACTAGAATCGAGGAAAGGGAACAGGGAGGGCGGGAGGGCAAAGTGCTGGGGAGTGATACTGGCCAAATGATGTTGATTTTGGGGAATGGACACATACATAACAAATCCCCTCATGTACAACTACTATGCACCGATTAAAAAAAAGGAGGAAAAAAAATGAAACCAGACTGGGTGGCTCTTAGAGTTTGCATCTGGAGTGTCCCACAAAGGCCCATGTGTTGACCGCTTGGACCTCAGCCTGTGGTGCTATTGGGAGATGGAGGGGTCGTTAGGAGATACGACCTAGGGAGAGGAAGTCAGGTCACAGGGGCGTGCCCTTGAAGGGGATATCCGGACCCTTGCCCTTCCTCACTTCCTTTTTTGTTTCCTGTGAGCAGCTCCTTCAACCTGCACTCTCACCATGAGGTACCGTGTTGCCTCAGGCCCAAGGTAATGGGGCCAGATGACAGGACTGAACCCTCTGAAGCCATGAGTTCAAATAAACCTCTCCTCTCTTTAAGTTGACTTGTCTCAGGCTACCTGTTACCAGGACAGAAAGCTAACTAACACAGTGGCAAAAAAGCAATTAAACTAATTTCCTCATAGTCCTGGAGGCTAGAAGTCTCAGATCAAGGGGTCAATGGGGTTGGTTTCTTCTGGGGCTCTTTCTTAGGTTTGCAGATGGCCTTGTTCTCCCTGTGTCTTCACATCATCTGGCCTCTAGGACCTCACATCCCTGGAGTTCCTCTGTGTATCTAAAATTCTTCTTCCTATAAGGACAGAGGTCCTGTTGGGTAAAGGCCCACCTTAACTGCCTCATTTTAATTTATGCTGGCTCTATCTTCAAATAGCCGTGCTCTGAGGTTTTGGTGATGGACTTTAATCCAAAAATTTTGAGGGTGACAGACTTCAGCTCATAATACGATCCCTCATCATTCCTGCATAGCCAATTAGGCAAATGGTAGAGCCATCCTCACCATATAAATCAACAGGACGCAGATTAAGTCTCGAGGCAACTAGATCAACAACTGCTACTTGATCCAGAGCTTACCCACGGTTTTCATCTGAAAAGCATTTCCCGTCTCCCACATTCAAAAGCAACTTCATGTTCACTCTGTAAAAGGGAGCTGTGGCGAGCTGTCCTGACTTTAAGAGGCTTTAAATACTGACTGAGTAAATAAATGTTCCTTGACCATGAGACCACCTGACTTCAGAGGCACACAGCGGGAAGCTGTCACACAGAAGCGCGGGCCATGGTGTCATCAGAGGCATGATGGCCAGGACGCCGTGCTCCAGCCCAATGCCCCTTGCAATCACCCACTTTGCTCATAAAAGGTTCCGAGTTTGTCAACTTTCTGTTCAAATCGTGGTGCGCTGTGAATGTACTGTAAAGCTGTAGTGCAAGGTCTGTGATCCAGTGGTGTTATCCTTCTTACCTAGCCATCCAGACATTATTCATGGAGTTTCCATTAGAATGCTACAGTTAAGTTTGCATAATATTTTCCAGAACTACCAACTTGGGCATGGTTATGACTCTCAAGAACTCCCCTAGGACAGAATTATTTTTTCACCTCGGTCTCTGTTCAGAAGTGGAAAAAAAAAAGTTATCAACAGATGATGACTTTGGGAGATATTTTTTGGAGTTCTATGAATGGAAAAGAAAAGAGGATTTTTTACTGCAGTGAATATTTTGTTACCTTTTGTCCAATCAAATACTGCAAATCAAAAACAGCTAAGCATAAAGGCATTGAGTAAAGCGGTGTAATAGATTTCACCAAGGACTGCCCATACTGCCAGGTGTAGCCCAATGAGGTCTGCATTCACATGGTTATCAGCATTTAAAAATACCCCACGTGTGCACAACAGAAAATGTCAGGAACTTGAAAAGCCAAAAAAAATATGCATGTAGCGTTTCCAAATCTCTCCAAAGCACAGCAACTAAACAAACTTAATTATGTGATCAGGCGGCAGTTACTTAACCTCTCCGGACCTCTGTTTCCTCAATTATCAAATGAGAGGGTTGAACTACATGATCTGCAAGGCTTGTTCAAGCTCCAAGAATCTCTATTTGGACTCTGGATTCAAATCAATAGCTTACTTTCAAAATCACCCCGGAAGGCACTGTTAACTCAGATGGGCAGTTGAACTTGGCAGGCAGTTACTGAGTCACTAAGATGCTTGTTTTCCAACAGAGAAAGAGAATTCATTACACTCTTTTGCAAAGGTTTCTTGGCTTTGGCACATTTGAAAGACAATTACACTTGAATCTTAATCATACTTATCTTTGAAAAAAAAAAAAAAACCAGAAAACCAAGTGTGCAAATAACACAATTTATATAAAAGAATGTTTTAGTTTTTCATCGCACACCTGGTGGCAGGTATTGGGCTGGGTGCAGAGGATGTGAAAGATACCCCGCACCCCTGATTTCAAAGAAATTTGCGACTTGCTGCATATTCTCATTTTTGCTCCTAAGCATCTAGTTGAAAATGCTCCTGTTTAGGGTAACACTTGCTTGAAAACAGATTACAGTGCTGCATCGTGTTCTGCAACCTAAACCTGGGCTAACCTATACACCTTTGCATGGCTCTTCTTCTCCACCAGGAATGACTTTGAATAAATGGCCTTAACTGACATAAAGAGTCTGAATGTATCAGTTTGGGTAATTAGATACTGGACCAGGTTCCAAGAAGAAGCTGTGTACCTTTGCAGGGACCCACTACTGTGAGCTCACCGAAAAGAGGCAGAGGGCCCCCGGCCCTAGAATCCCTTCTCTCCTGGCCAACCATGTATTTGTGGAAGTCAGTTGACCATGCACTGTCCTTTATAAACCTAATAGCCTAGAACTTCATGATATCTCTAGGTTAATTTGGGTTTAGCTGGAAGATGAACTAATTGATATTTTAATTTTTATTTTAATATAAGTAAACGGTCTGTTTACATATTCCTTCCTAAAATATATTACTGATTCCTAAATTTGAAAGAAGAAAGGAGTCTGTGACTATTGCCATTTCTATGTATTGTACAGCAAAACCTAGTTAATTCACTTCCTGCTAATTTCGCCTTTCTGCTGTATCTTGGCAAAGGGCCAACCCAATATTTATCCTTATGTAGAAAAAAAGAGCTTACCATGTAAAAGAATAAGCATAATAAAGATTATAAGGGGAATGCTTAACCTACTTAAGACAGAAATGAGTCTCAAGGACTCAAATTTAAATCAACAATTGGTACATGTATTATGAATTCTTCTCATATATTAGAGTGTCCCCTAAGGATGCTTATTTACTCACAGTTTGATAGTCTAGTTTGCATTGCAGTTGTTACTTTTAAATATATCACATGCCGTATATATTTATTACTATACTTCAATTCAGATTTTTCTCCATTCAAGAAGCTGTTTGCCCAAATTAGTTTAAATTAGGGAGAGTCTATTGTATTCATAAAATCTTCATCTAAATAGCAGAAACGATGACTATAACATTTGTCTTCGGTTTGTTGGAACTCCGAAGCTTACCTTCTTGTCTGAGATTCATAAAGAATGAACATGGAATGATTAATGGCCATTACTGATTTCTTACAGCTGTAACTTATCAGAATATGTATACTCTAATACTGTACCCATGGTAATTATCTCATTACTATGAAGTGTCACAGAAATGCGTTATGCGAAGTACGTGTTGAATCACATTTAGCAATTTCTTTTGATGTTTGAAACCCAGAAGCGTCGTGCTTTCCAATGGTTGGAATTCTGCTTGGGCGTCTGGGGCTGAGCAGGAGTCATGGACCTGGGCAGCAGGTCTGTGGCAGCTGTGTCCTTCTGACCACTCCTTGAAACTTTCCTGCACCTCGGCCCCTCATTTGAACATGACCACATTCATGTGTGACCCCCACTACATCTCGTGGAAAGGATTGGACAGAATAAGTCTATAAAACAGCTGGTCACCTCCGGGAAAGGCATTAGGGAAATCACTCAGCCTGCTGCAGTGGTGACTTCTCTATCTGCATGAATATTTAATGAACAGGTACACATAATACTTGACATTTCTATGGCGCTTTTCACATGAGTATCTCAACATTGCTGAAAACAAAATGCATGGCAGCAATTATCAGACACCAGGGAAGCATCAGTGCCCTGGCCAGAGAGGGTAGTCGGCAGCTTAGTTTTGAACCTCGTGGTGGTCCAGAGTAGTGGTATATCCCAATACACAGTCATCCCACACACTAGAAGATATGGACTTAGGAACAAGGTGATGTCTACCTGGGAATGATCTATTTAAACCCACAAGGTGGCTCAAATGATGTAGATTAAAAAATTCCCTAAGATGAATGCAAAGTTGAAAATGGCCTTGTTGGTTAGATAAGAGGAGTCAGCAAAGAGACAAAGAAACAGTACAAGAGATCAAAACACAACATCCTCAAGAAAGGAGGACAAAACAAAGAGGGACAATTTGTGGGCACATTTGTAGTGTCACCTGCAGCTTTGGAATGAAAGCTAAGAGACCGTTAGATTGGCACCAAAATAATTCACTGGGAATCTAAGAGAGTGTTCGTGTGCACACCCAGCAGCATCAACACCTGAGAGCTTGCTAAAATGCAAATTGTGAGTCCTCAGACTTCCTGAATCAGAAAATCTGAGCATGGGGCCTGGCATTTAGAGATTTAACAAGCCCTCCAGATGATTGTGATGAATTTCAGTGCAACTTGATAAGAGAACAGAAACATTCTACATCTGCACCCACACCTCTATCACTAGCCGTGTGCAGCGTCTGAGGCACTAACTTTGAATCCTATTAATTTTAATTAAATTTAAATTACTACATGCAACTAGTGGCCACCGCACTGGGCGGCACAGTTCTAGGATTGCAGTGCAAAGGAATGCCAGGGTTTTGATCAGTCAATGGAAGCAATGGTGAAGGACAGAGATGTTAGATGTGACTCTTGGGTACAAGAAATCTTGTCTGGAGAAGCAGGAAGGAACAAAGGCCTCATAGCTTATGTGTCATGAAGCGAAATATAGTTTTTTTTTTTGTTTTTTTGTTTTCCAGGAAAAGGAAAACAAAAAAACAAAAAGGGTGTGAAGGAGAAAAAAAGACAGGGAGCCCAGGAAGCTGAGGGATAAGTGAAAATTTGTGTTGGAAAAATCCAAGAAGTGTAACATAGGTGTGTGTGTGTGTGTGTGTGTGTGTGTGTGTGTACATATTTAATTGTGGTGAAATATTGATAACAAAATTTATCTTCTTAAGCATTTTTAATCATAGAGTTTGGTGACATTTAGGACAGTTACGCTGTCATACAATCGTTTCCATCATCCATCCATCTCAGAATTCTTTTCATCATGCAATATTGAGGCCCTGTATTCACTGAACATCTCCATGTTCTCCACTCCCCCCAACACCCTCAGCCCACCTCTGGCCAGCCTTCTATTTTCTGTCTCTATGAATTTAACTACCCTGGGGACCTCATTCAATACTGTGGTTTTATGACTGGAATATTTCATCACATCCTTAAAGCTCCTAGCATGTCAGCATTTTCTTCCTTTACAAGGTTGAATAATACTTCATAGTATGTTGCTATAGTTTAAAAGTTTGTGTCCTCCCCCAAATCCATATGTTGGAACCCTAACCCCCAAGGTGATGGCAATAAGACATGGGACCTTTGGAAAAATTAGGTAATATGGAATCCACCTTCATAAATGGGGTATACCCTTATAAAATCCCTTCAGTATGTGAGGAAACAGTGAGAATTCAGGTAAGAAGCAGGAAGAGGGTCCTCACCAGGTGATGAATCTGCTGGTGCCTTGATCTTGGACTTCCAACTTCCAGAACTGTGAGAAATACTCTCTATTGTTTATATGGTATTCTGTTATTGCAGCCCAAATGGACTAAAACATTCGCATATGCCACAATTTGTTTCTCCATTCATCCATTGATGGGCACTTGTACTGCTTCTACAGTCTGGTGATTGTGAATAATACTGCTACTGAACAAGAGAGTACAAAACCTCTTTGAGACCCTGTTTCCATTCTTTTGGGTGCATACCCAGAAATGGAATTGCTGAATCATAAGATGATTCTATTTTTACTTCTTTTGAGGAACCGCCATATTGTTTTCCATAGCGGCTGTGTTGTACATCCCCATCAAGATCTTTGTTTCTGAGATAAGAATGGCACATCAGAGCCATCAAAAGAACCATGAAAAGACAAGCATGTGGGAGAGATGCCTTGAGATGGAAATGGTGGGGCAGAGACAAAGCAGCACGGCTCCAGTGGTTTTCATTTTCTCAATGACCTTGATCCAAGGTTATCACCTCCAAAGAAGAGCACTGTGGAGAAGGAAAAGACAAGGGCTCAAGGAGAGCAGTGAATGATGGTTTTGTAGGTCAGTTCATTAGACAACAGCAGGGGACCCTCTGAGGGCTCCAAAACAGAGTTGCAGCCATGTTGTGGGTTGAATTGTGTCCCCTCAAAAAATGACATGCTGCGCTCCTAATCCCCCAGTGCCTCAGAATGTGATCTGTGGGGAGTGGTGGAGTGTGGTCTTTGCAGATGAAATTAGTGGGGATGAGGTCACACTGGAGAAGAGGGAGCTCCAAAGTCAAGACAGCTGGTACAAGAAGCTGGGCATGTGAAGACCGGGAGACGCACAGGGTGACATCATGTAATGACAGAGGCAGGGATCAGAGTGAAGTGGCTGCAAATAAGGACATCATGCAGGGCCTCCGAGGGAGTGTGGCCCTGCTGACATCTTGGTTTTGAGGGTTTTGAGTTTCCAGCATTCACAACTGTGAGACAAAAGGTCCCTAGTATTTTAAGCCACCTAGTCTGCAGTACTTTGTTTCAGCAGCTCTAGGAACTAATAGGGCCACGGAGCATGAATCTGTAGTAGCTAAGGTCATCCCATGTGAAGGCTAAAATGAGCATTTCCAAATTGCTGGGATCCCATCTCCGAGCAATATGCTTTTTGACACTCAATGACAATATAGACAATAAATCAGTGTAACGTATATTTTCAATCAGAGTCCTTACTAAAAGGCTTCTTCCTTTCGGTCTTTTCCAGACAGAAATAGGGCATGTGTAGAAATGCACTAAGCTGTAGCTTCTAAGAACCGAGGCGAGGGTCAGGGGGTCTCAGTATCTGAGGTGTGTAAAGTCCATGTGTCCAAGCCACGGCCAGACGCTCTCTTTACTTAGAAGTTGTACTGCATTTTACTTCACCTACACTTGTCCCCTATACCTTTGATCTGAGTTGTCATCCTGATGTGACTCTTGCTTTACCTGTAAAAGCCAAGACCTTTCTAAGTTTTAAAATTTCTAAATATATGAGCTCTTGCTGATTTTGGTCTTTCCCCTAAGTGCCAATGATGTTTTGCCTTTTTTTTTTTCTTTCTATTTATTTTTTGATGCTGAGCTTGAACCCAGGTTCCTCACAGATGCCAAACACACTCTCCAACACTGAGCTACACCCCAGCCAACCAATGATTTTTGAAAAATCAGTAATACATCGATTTTCCAATTTTTGCACTTGAACTTCATAAAAAAAAAAAAAAAGTGTTAGGGTAATGAGAACAAACCAATGAAGCTATTTAAGAAAAGACTGTCTGGTTGTGAACTCCTGGCTGTCTCTCTTTCAGAGGTGGAGGTGGAATGGCTATGAGGCCAGAGAGCCAGTGGATTCTGTGGGGTCAGCACCGTCCCTGCTTTCAGTGCAAGACAAGGCGGGTTGAATCCCTCGCCAGGTCCTCACAGGGGAGTGTGGCAGCGTAGCTTGGAATGGTAGCTTAGCTGTGCTGACATGGAAGCGGTGTAGATTATTTAGTTAAGCAGAATTAACCTTGGGCATTTGGCAAGTTGAAACACAAGTCATTAAAAAAAAAAAAAAAGAAAGAAAAGATCTGCCTACTTGCTCTCTCTCTCTCAAACACACTTCTTGCTTTTGTTAAAATCCACCTAGGAAAAGTGCTATGAACCGCAGTTGTAAATTAAAAAAAAAAAGAGATCTGCATTTTTGTATTTGTTTACGAGAAAAATATCCAGCAACAAATTCTTTCCCTCTACCCTCTCACCCTCTCTCCCACAGCCCCTCACACTGATCAAAAAAGGAAAAGAAAAAAGCATTTAGACTTTGGCTTTTCATGAAAGGCATATAGTGAAAGCATCACTGCTGCAAAATTCCAGAGCACTTTCACAACCATAATGAAATGAGGGAGGAAATGGTTTTGTTTAGGTCTTAAAAACAATCACCCCATGTTGGCATGCAGAGTATCTTTCTAAATTACAAAGGGCTTTGCAAAAATTAGTTCATTCATTTACGGGACCCTCATGGAGCCTCATGGATGCACCAGGCCCTGGGTGAGAAGCTGGGCTGCAAAGATGAATAGGGCTCAGTCTGCCCGGAAGAGCTCGCCACGGAGGGAGACAGATATTATTATTACTCATTATAATGTAGTTGGGCTTCCCGTGCCCATTCCTACCTTCAGCCCCAGGAACCTTGATTTTAATTCACAAAGAACCATATTGTGGGGAAGGAAGGAAAAAAAAAAAAAAAAGGAAAATGACTACAGTCGATCAGGTAAAGGTGACAGGTTTCTCCAGAAACAGAGCCACACTCTCAGCCTAGCCTTCTTCTGAACTAAGGACAGGGAAAGAACTGTCGGAGCAGAATGCCTCACCAAACAGTACCCAAAGGAACCACAGCAAACATCCGTGAGCAAGTGGGAGAGATTTGAAACTGATTGGGAGAGAAAATTATGGACGGGGTAAAAATCAGTTAAAAAAGAAAATGAAACAAACTTGAATAGGGTCCAAAGCATCTTTCTCTCCTCTCCTTTTCCCTTGCAGTGCCCCCCCCCCCAGTATCTGCAGAAGGGAGACATATGAGGTTTCATAGACACAGGGCTCCAGTCCTGAGTTGGTAACCCAGTTTCCACACATTTCAGCTTTCATTCAGATGAGCCAATTCGAATTGCAAAACTCGGGTTTTCAGACGTGACTCTTTGCTTGCTTAACACCAGTGGCTGAGGAGAAGGTACATATCCGATAAATCTCAAATCATTCAATTACCTTAAGTCAACTGGGAGGCTTATATTTACCGAAATAGGCATTTGACTCCCATATTACAAAGACATGCAAATGACTCCCATGTTGCAAAATCATTCTGGGTAGTTTACGGCTCGGCTCGCAGTTGCTGGAGGAGCCGGGGGAAAGGTTCGAGAATGTGATCAGGAAAATACTACATTTGTCAGGCAGCATGTTAGCAGGGCCTCCTGAATTAACTGTCATGTGAAAGTCAGTGCACAGGAAGGGAAAAAATCAACCCCTCTTTGGAAACAGATTCATGCTGCAAAATTATCCAAGTTAATTTCCTTCAGTTAATTAAGCCAGTTCCCTTATTAGCAAAGGGAGATGACCAAGTCTAGTCCACATCTAATGACTCACGGAATGATGAGGTTAGCGGGCCCCATCTCTATTTTTAAACTTAACTTTCAGATAGAGTCTCATGGAACTTGCAGAGGCAGAACACATCTCACCCAGTATTTAATTCTGCCTCTACTACTGTTGAAGCAAGGATTATCTCAGCAATGTCAATATAAACTACCACTGAGATCTGCTTACTGCTGAATTCCCACATTTCTTCATTTCAGAGGAGCATATGTCTGTTTGAGTTCAATGTAGCAAAATACCCAGTGCCCCCTTTGAAGCCATGAACCATGTAGCATTTGGGGTATTCTCTGAACACCCCCTGGTGACATGGCACCTTACACGGAGTCTAGGGTTCACCCTGAACACACCCTGGCATCTTGTTCACCTTAAGCAAAATCTTAGGGTGACGAGGGGTGGGGATGGGGACAGGAATTCATTCCTCTGGGATGAATGTACCTTGGAATGGTAGCTTAGCTGTGCTGACATGTCCTGCAATCCAGGTCAAAACACAGCAAGCCTGAGAGTGGGGTGGGGCCAAATCGACTGTCACTCAGGCTGTCCCCAACAATTCTGGCTCCTCTCAAAATCATCATCAAGCAACAGACAACCATTTTTTTTCCCCCTTTCCTGTGCATCGGTTACATGCCAGGCAAATCCAAGATCCTCTTAGTTTCCATGTTAACATGTGAGGCAGGTTAAAGAACATCACTTCTGCCAATGAGGAAACTGGGGCTCAAAGAAACTAAATAAATTGCCCAAGGTCACCCAGCTAGAGGGAGGCAGTGGAGATTTAAATTCCAAAGTCCACGTTTCCCCCATTGCAGGCCTTTCCACTTGTGAGTGGAACACACTTCTCATTCCTGAGCTGATCCATAGAAGGGTCCTCAGTGAAAGGAACTGAGGAAAGCCTCCTCTGAACTGCTGTCCCCATCAGAGGCCACGTGGCACAGAAGGAGATCCTATTTGAAAGTGGATTTCCTATAAGGGCTGAAGTTCTTTCTCCTGTTCTCAAAGCTGTTTTGCAGCTGTTTGAGTTGCTGAAGTCTAGCACAAATTGGCCACGAATCCCACCCCAGCCCCAAACTGAAGAAAATGACATTGGTGATGGCATGACACCCATGTGAGCCCCAGTCATGACTTATCACACCGATGACCACTTTCCGGGGACATTGCAGCAGCGACACCAAAACAAGCACACGTTTCCCAGGAAACCCAACTTACCCATAAGCATCTGCAATGCCACGTTCTAGTTAACCTTAGCCTTTAAAAGTGAGGAAGGCCACCAACCATAGCTCATTGCTGAGCCTACAAGGACCCTCACTGTGTCACATGGGGCTTCCTAATTTTTTCATTAATATCTTTTAATTTTGTTTGACTACTATTATGGTTTGGGTATTAAATGTCTCCCAAAAGCCATGTTCCCAAACCTGTCTTTACCCCAGATTGTCACACTATGGGGAGATGGTGGTGTCTTTAGGGGTGAGGTCTAGAGGGAGGAAGTTAGGTCATTGGAGGGGGGAGTGCCCTGAAGGGATATTGGGATCCTGGCCACTTCCTCTCCTTTTGCTTCCTGGCATCAAGAGGTAAGTATACCCCCTGCCATGATGTTCTGCCTTGCCACAGGCCAAAATGATGACCAGCTAAAAAATCTCTGCAACAGTGAGCCCAAGTAAATCTTCCCTCTAAGTTGATTTTTTTTTTCCTCAGGAATTTTGTCACAGTGACAGAAAGCTATCTCAGTAAGTTGTGGCTAATCTGATCTAGTGGAGAAGATGGTTGTAAGGATGATACAAGGTCCTAAAAGCAAATGTAACTACCAATGGCCTTTAAAGACTTTTTATAACTTTCATCTTTCATTTAGTAATTTGATAGTAGCCTATACAGATTTTTAAATTCCCCTCTACAAGTATATCATAAAATATAAAGATCAGGAAGATGTGTGGTTGTACATGACAGAACCAGGGTTCCACAATATTGATGTGGCTGGCTTCTTAAACTGGAGGATTACATGAATATGAATTTTTAAGAGCTCTGAGAATTCTGAAAAAATGTTATGTAGAATTTTTTTAAAAATATTTATTTTTTAGTTGTCATTGGACACAATACCTTTATATTATTTATTTATTTTTATGTGGTGCTGAGGATCAAACCCGGGGCTAACTTGTGCTAGGTGACCGTTCTACCACTGAGCCACAACTCCAGCCTCTGTTACAGAGAATTTTATAGGGAATGTGTGTGTTTCAGAAGGGAGGATCCAGAGCTTTTATCAGACTCTCAGCATGGTCCGTGACTTTCCCTAAGTTTAAGAACCACTCTCCTATAGGTTAGCCCCAACAACTAAGATTTGGTGGGTCTGATTGTAAAGTTTTTCCTTTAAGAAAGGATAACCTGTCTTAAAAGCAGCTTTGGTTTCCTTTGAGTTCAAAGCCAAGTGCCCTAGTGATTCTAGGTTGCATTAATGAATGCACATTCTCTGAATCCAGGGAGACACATGTATGATCTTCACTGACGGCACCTGGGAGGCTGGGTTTGGTTCCACAGTTTTCATTCTTACCAGGCATCTACCTGTGCACCAGAGGGTAAAGAAGACCCTGCAAACAGGTCAGGGGAGAAAGATGTGGAGGAACTGGGGACATGTGGCTGCAGAAAGGTCTGGAAGAGTAGAGGCGCAGGCATGCCTGAGCTCCTCTTTAAATAGTTGATGACTGCTCCATAGGAGGAGAATTGGGTTTAAACTGTGCAGCTCCAGAATAGAATTCAGCCTCTGTATAAGGAGGAACTTTTAAAAACCGATTAGAGAGATTCAAAATAGAAAGGGCTGCCTTGTGAGGCTAATGAGCTTCCTGTTCCTTGAAGTTTTCCTACCAGGGCTGCATGTTCATCCGTCAGAGATTTTAAAAGGGGATTCTTCATCGGGTAGAAGGTAGGAGAAAATGACCTCTACGATTCCTTCTAATTCCATGATCTCTCTATTAAGGTTTGTATCTCTTATTAAAATTTATAGTTAAAGCCCAAACACATCTTCCTTTACTTTGTAGAATAGATACCTGAGTCAAATTGCTTTAGTAAGGGAATGATTTTTACATATTTTGATTCCTTAAAAGGGGGTGCACCTGTACACAGCATGGTGCTTCAGATAGCCAATACCAGGCCTCCCACCTGGCAGGCCTCTAGCTTGCTCTGCACCCACCAAAGTTCACCCCACTCCCCTCCCTGCCCTGGACTTTTGCACTACTGACCTTTCTTCCCTCCTCCCCTTTCAGTCGATTTTCCATGAACATCCAGAGTAATCTTGGAAAAACCCTAATCGGCTTGTGTCTTTCTGCCTAAAACCCTCCATAGATTCCCATTTAAATCAAACTCATCGCCATGGCCTAGAGGGCGCTGGGTGGCCTGGGGGTTTCCCCCGACACCATTATGCTCTAGCTCCCCACTGGTCCCTCCCCTGACTCTTTTTCTCCTCTGCACTTGCACCTGAGATTCTCCATTTGAGGAATGTGCTTCTCTGGGCTCAGGTGGGGCTGATTGTCATCCTTCGGGTTTCAGCCCATGTCCCTCCCCAGAAAGACTGTCTAAGCCACTCTGTCCCCACAGCTGCACCTTCTCCTCTGTGCTGTGGCATCACATCTTTCTGTTTTATTCCTTTTCTTTTTCCTTTCTTTTTTTTTTTGTTTAGTTGCTGATGGACCTTTATTTTATTTATTTATTTATATGCGGTGCTGAGAATCGAACCCAGTGCCTCACACATGCGAGGTAAGAGGTCTACGCTGAGCCACAGCCCCAGGCCCCTGTTTTATTTCTTCATGCTGCTTATCACAGTGGATAATCTTCTTGCTTCTCATTCTTTCCTTGGTATTATCTTCCCTGAGTCCGAGGATAAGGACCTGGCCTGTCTCCATGTACGTACGTGTCTCTCTGGCATCCAGTAGAGGGCCAAGCACAGGACTAGTGGCCAGTAAGCACTTCTGAATGAACGAATGAGTGAATGAGAGATTGCACACACAAGAATGTCCAGTATTGATACTGAGCTTTGGGCCTGAGTCTGACTGGTTCTTCATCCTTTTACCTGTGAGAGCTCTGTGCATACTACAGGCCCTTGAGAGAATTTTGGGTTGACTCCCAAGAAACTCACAAACATAATTCAAAGCCAAAGATCCATGAAAACAGTCTTTTTTACTGGTGAGAGAAAGACATGGCCCATGTCTCTGAGTTTCCCCCAGTTCACAATGGTGCAAAATCCTAGAGGACACTAAAGGTCCCCAAATCTAGGAGAGTGTGTCTTTTTTTTCTGGGGACTCTCGGGAAAAAGATTCTGGCAATGAGGAGCAAGAGATGCTGGGATGGGTTACTGAGGAGGTGGGAGAGACTCCTTCTCTGAGTATCTTTAAAAATAGAGCTGCCATATGGGATGGTTGAGACAGGAGAAGGGGGACAGGAGGGGGTGAAGGATCTCTCCGAGTCCCGTCTCATTCTCTATTTTCTGATATCTCCCCTTAGACCTTTATTCATGGTAAAAGCCTGAAGGAGCTAGAAATTTGCTTTTCCTTTTTAACTGCACATTAAATCCCATTTTATTCTGAACTGTACTTAGGCCGATTCACTATCCTTCTCTTCAAATGGGAAATTTGAATGCCATCACTTTTTGTTATGTAGATAGAAAGTTTGGATGCAGCTTAACTCTCACTTTCTCTTTCCTAGAAAAGAAAGCAACGGAACTGCAGATGACAGTGTTTGGAAAGTGAAAATCAAGAGAACACAATCAGTGCTCATGCCACTGAAAGGGACTCAGGGAAGAGCTGGCCAAGGCCTTGTAGATGTGGTGTGTCCCCACATGGGACCTGCTGCAGTCGGGCATGGAGTTAAGCCCAAGGTCTAGTTTACTACTTATAACTATTGATTCCTCATTTATTTTTTTGGTGGAATTGAGTTTGGCAAAAACCAATATGCAAACAAATACTTTTCTAATGTGTGGCAATGAAATGACAGTAACTGAATTGAGTTGTAGAATCAAAAGAAAAACAGATTTTAATACACACAGGGCTGCATTTTACTATTTTTACCATAGAGTCTATACTGTAAAAACAAAAACAACAAAATCCTTGTTAAGTTTGTTTCTTGGCAGTATTTATATGCTACAACTATTTTTTTCTAATCTAAATAAATGTGGTTGTGTTTATCAAATTCATTTAATTTTAAATGTTCATCACAAGCATTGTCATATGTAAAATAAATAAATAAATAAATAAAGACCACTATGACTTAAGTTTTTTTTTTTTTTCCCAAAAGGAACATAGCTTTCTCAACGATGACATTAACTTTTTTCGCCTTTCTGTGAGTTAATGAATAATCCATATTTTAATGGAATGTTGTGTTAAGTCAGAACAAAGTGTGACCATGAAGGTCTTCACAAACTGTTCCTGAAAACTGGCCTTGTCTCTTTACATGATATACATCAAGTGCCCGTGCTCTTTCATTTGCTGATGATCCCAGTTGCTGGCTGAGCACAGGCGGGCGGCCCCTCTGTGGTCTGCATGGTGCGTCTGTGCATCTGTGCTAGAAATGGTACCCGAATGCCAGAGGGTCACAGAAACAAAATTCTAAGGTAGAAATAAGGACTCCCCCAGAACAAAAAGGCATCAATGGGACATTCTCAAAGAACGTCAACATGGTTTTGTCTTCATCATACAAAACCCACATAGTGTTTGCTTTGGTACGTCCCATTGTGCAATCATTGGCTGAAGTGGCCACCACCCACTTCCCATTAATGGATAGTGTATGTATTTGTTCAGAACAGACAGAAACATCTGATCCTTTAGCAGAGCAGAATTAGCTGTCTGCAGGGACACTGCCATTTCCTCAGAACGTGGCTCCAACTGTCCACCCATGAGTCTGATTCTGTGCTCGAGGCCCTGGAATTGCTACCTGGGCACAGAAGTCCAACTCAGCCAGTGGTTACAGAGCTGCAGATTGTGAGGATTTAAGCCCTGGGGTGAAGACTAGACTAGTTTGGACCCCGGTAGGTAGACCTAAAGAAAGGAAGGCCCTGGCATACACCTTCTGTCTGCTCTAGAATCTTCTCTGGTGCCACTCACCAACATGGGCAGGTGGAAACACTGAGAACTCAGTTCTCCTAATCCCAGGGGCCGATCCCCTGCCCTCCCTCTCCTCTTTATCCACATTCGCCCCTCTGTCCTCTTTACCTGATCCCAAGGAACCTCCAGGAGCCCCAGGGAAATTCAGATCTAGATCTGAATGGAGAACTAGTCCCTCACATTGCCCCTCACATCCAGGTTCCAGGATGGCTGGTGTGAAAGCCACTCGTTTTCCTTTCCCAGCTGCTGGTCAACTCTCTTTCTCCTCCCTTGCTGCCTGGTGCATCACAGAGTTGGTCGCTTTGCATTTACAAACTATAGTTTTTGGTCTGGCTCCCTCTCCTGAGCTGCTCACCATCGCTCCTGCGAGGCTTGCTCAGGGCCCTCCCTCACAAATTCAACACCACGGGTCCCTCAGGCATAACAAGCTTGGGGAGCTTGCTGGGGCTTGCAAGAAAAGGGGAGGGGCTGCCTTCCCAAAGCCTGTCCTCTGGCATAGCCAATGTTAACGCAGATCTGCGGGGAGATTGCAATTCTAACATAATGAGATATTAATGAGGTTTGCACATGTCCCCAGCCACAACACATCTCCCCCCTCCCCCTTCCACCCCCCTCTTCTGCAAATCCAAAGAGAAGCGGCTGCATCTCTGACACCATGATGCCTGCACTTCCCCCAGAGCCCGCCCTCTCCTGCTCCAGCGCCCCGGCTGCCCTGCTCACCTCGAGCTGCCAGCACTACAGAGCACCAAATGGGCTGGCACCGCCTTGTTTCCTGGCCTAATGGATGCTTGTTTAAACACTGGAGCTGTTTGCATTGCTGCGGCTCACTGCATGTTAAACACAGTCCTCTGAAACCCTATGCCAATCCAATAAAGGTATCAGCAGTTCAGTGTGGGGAGGCAATTACGATATGGTCCCAAGTGTGCCTTCTAAGCTCTAGGAAGGAAAATTTGATCGAACAACTAAAAGGAAAATCTGATTCGGCTCAGCATCACGTGGAGGACACAAGGCTTAACTGCAGCCAGGTCTGTGGAGGGCAGAGGGAAATCAATCCACCCGCGAGGGAGAGCGAGCGCACGTTTTAAGAGGGCTCTAAGCCAGCCTGTTAGTAAGACTGTCTCTCGCGCCTGTCCTCCGCCTTCTGCCGGCTTGCTTTGTAATTCCAGGGGGTACACTTATTTATTTTTTAATGACAAACTGCCATCTTTCTGAGTCCCCCTCTGCCTTCTCCCTCACCTTTAATTCCTTAAGCACTCAAATAAAAAAAATAAAGCTTTTCTTGTCCAAGATCATTACCATATCAAAGGCGATGGAAAGAGAGCAAAAATGATAGCAGGCTAGCATGCAGGCAGGTGGAAGAAGGCAGGCCTGCCCAGAGATGCGTGGGTCCCTCACCTCCAGCTCATGATACTAGTGCACAAGGCCATGGATTGGTTTTCTACCTTAGCCAAGTCTGAAAGATCAGGGAAAGAGATGCAAGATTTATATTTATTTCTCACTCACGAAGCAAAAGTTTTGGAAAAGTGAATCCTTTCTTCTGTTTTGAGGCTCTGGCTATGAAGAGATGGGGGGCTTAGCTTTCTTTTACGTTTCCTTCTTTTCTCATTGAACAATCTGCTCCAAAATGGCCCTCCTTTCCCGAGGAAGAGCGAGAAAGCAGCAATGTATGTGTCTGGCAACACTGAGAGATGCTACCCACAATGCTCACTGGGTGCCATCCATTCACCAGGAATTTTGCCAAATTCCTGTCTGTTCCCCAAGGTTGCTGGCACAGAGGACACAGCCAACATGGAGCTGGATGGCTGCTGTCAGCGGCAGCCAGCAGCAGCTCCCGACCAATGGATGTAAGGACAAGGGTATGACTTCAAAGGGTTGGGACCAGAGTGCCTGGGGTCCTAAATCCCAGGTGACCCCAGAGATGGGGGAACTCTACCATGATAGGACTCCAGAGGGCTAGTGTGACACAATGAACAGCATCCAGACCACAAGCCTGACCATGGGCCTGTGGGCCAGCACACTCTGAGTGAGGCCGTGGGACCTAGAGGGCCTGGTCTTGTACCCTACACCTGCCTCTTTATTATTCCTGGCATCAGCCTTGAACAAAACTCCTGTTCCCTCTGTCCAGGCTCCAGGTGGAGGCGGCCACCAGGCTGGCAGCATAACAATATTGACTGCCCTTGGGGGCACCACCCCATCAGCTCCCCTTGGCACTAAATGCAAACAGCCATGGTGACTCACAGAGTATGGTCATCTCTGGTGCCCGTAAGTGTTGACATTGGGTGAGGTATCACCAATTTACATAAGCTACAAATAGTATGTTGGAACAGCCTCATCTCAGCTGGAAATATAGTACATGCACTACAAAATCCCTTGTGAAAATTATAATAAATGCTTTGCTGTCTGCACATTGGAGAGCGGAGTATTCTACTTGTCATATGCACACACACACATGTGGATACGCTCACAGTCATATATCTTAATATATGTCTAGCCTTAGTGTGTGTATGTGCATGTGTGTGTATAAAGACACACTGGTAAGGCTCCCTTTAAAATACAACACCCCCTCCACACACATTTGTAGGCACATGCATACATATACACTAAGACCACACCTTCTAATAAAAGTGCCAAAACAATTTCTGAAGATATTAAACCTTTGTTATGAAAGGTTTTATAAAAACTTTTGTCTAAAAACACTCGAACACTCTTTTGGTTTATTAGGAAGTAGACCATTGACTTTTTTTTGATAACTCATGGGGTCATAAGTTACTGACCCTGTATTGATTGGTTATAAGTCTGATGTTTAGTTTCTTTGTGTAGGAAAAAAAAAAAAAAAAAGGCTAGTTATTTGATTACCAGCTACCTTTACGAAGAAGGAACAGAAGCTTGCAAAAGAGGAAAGAACGATGTAATTTGTGAGGGTCACTTCTGGCCCTGTTTTGAGATGGTGCCAGGCTGTATTTCCAGAATATGGAATCTTATGGGCATGCTGGTCCTCCTTCTCAATAATGCATGAACTTTCCCATCTCCACTGAACAGAAAGAGTACATTTTAGTTTCTTTCTTTTTCCTTGTGCAGGACATGTCACCATGGAATAAAAATAGTGGTCCTGACCCCAGACTTCTTCAACTTGCTCTCTTTTTCTCTACCCAGATGTAGAAACTCCCAAACCCCCTGTGGTCCTCCAGTTATTCTAATCCAGAGGTAGCAGCTGGACTGTCAAGTAAGGAATTCTGCTCCAGTGACGGGGAACTGTGGTAAAAGCAAGTATATTTATTAATAGTCTTTCTGAGATTTTCAAAGCAGAAGTAACTACAGAGGGACAGGGTATTCATCTTCTTTTGATTGCTTTTTGGTACGTCCGTGAAGAGCTATTTTAATTTAAAATATACAAAAAAAAAAAAAAAAAAAAAACCAAAAACCCACCTTTCATATTGTTTATATAAAACCTTCTTTCCTTTTTCTCATTTGTAACACACGAAATTTTCCCTCTCTGGGGAGTTTCAAGATGGCGGAATAGAGAAGGTCGCTTTCCTGGCTGCTCTGTGGTGTGAAACCAAGAAAGCAGACAGGCGGCTTCTCAGCTCTGTGCTAACCCTTGGGGTCGCCAAAACAAGAACAATTGGTTCCTATTTACAAGATCTCAAAGCCTCTTACATACAAATAAATAACTACCGACAAATGCAAGAATGCTAAACATTCAAGTGAAAAACTCTAGATGGGGGTTTCTTTGGGCCTTAGAGATTAACTCAGAGCCCAGTTGTGCTAATGTTGCTCCTGTGATAGAACTAATATCCAATCGTATATTTCTCACTATTAACTACTCTTATTGATATTCTTTGAATATTATCAATCTGAAATGCATGTGCTATATAATTAACTTAAAATCTTAGTGACTGTGATCCTAGCTACTTGAGATATTTTTTAGGATAAGTCTCTCCTTTTTTAAAAAATTAAATATAATTATATTTGGCTATAAAAAATAATTTTTTCCCTCTCCACATAAATACCTTGAAACCTGTGTCCTGAATTGAGAAATGGCATTCTATTCCTCTCTCCACCATGAGACAAAAATCATATCTTATTGTAAAACTGTTAGATGATTATTAAAATCACTGAAGTCAGGCACACTGAAGTGGAGTTTCATCCTCTGGCTAGTGATACTGAATGAGAAGCCAAATGTTCCATTGCTTCCCTCCCACTGGTCCTTCTCCCAAAGAGGTGTGTGGCTTTGCACTCCAATATCTAACATGGACACAGATGTAAATAACTCTTTCTTCCCCTTAGGAAACTGGCATTTTATTATTCATCTCACGCCTTCTCTGGGAAGAGTTACTATGATCTCATTTCAGTATCCATTCAGGTCCTCAATTCCTGAGGATCAAAAATTGCTAGAATCGCTTTGTTAAGAATAAAATCTGAAATTCCTAAATCTGCGTTACTGATGATGGAAAAACCCAGATTAACACCTGGTAGAGCTGTGGTTCTGTGACCTTTCATTAAGCTTTTTCCTTCTGTGTTTAGTAATGCAGAGGTCTAATCAGTGAAACACGATCTTAGCTTCCTTTGGAAGAATTAGACCTTCAGAGCAATAGTGATTTTGACATTATAGTAAAAGCATGAATTAAACCATGGGCTCCTTGGCAAAACACTTAAAGAGGTTCCCTTTTCACAAAACACTCCCCAAAATGACCTCAATCTTGTGCAAAGGAGTTGGAGAGAGGATCTTCAGTGGGTCTTTGTACTCTTGATAAGACAGAGCAGCCAAAAAGCAAGGCATTGGTCCCAAACCCAAAGTATAAAGTCAGGATGAAGAATGAAGGGAACTGGGGCCTTCCCTTCCTGCCTGCCATGGATGAACAGTTTACGAACCTAGCTGGTTAGGGCCAAGTTGACAAAGGCTTTATTATTTTCTATTTATCTGTATATTTGAATATTTTCAAAATAAAACATTTTAAAAGTAGGCTGACTGGCTTATTGGAAAGAAGTATACATGCAGGTAAAGGAAGGGTGGAGTCCTTGGTGGGATCCTGAGCACCTGGCAGAGTCAAAATGCAAGCCTGAGAGGTGGGTGGACAGGCACGCAGGCAATAAAGGGGTCCCTGGTCCTTCCTGGAGAACTTCCCAGGTGATGGGGACTGTCCAGGAAAAGGAGAACAGGCTGAGGGCTGCACTAGGCTCCAAGAGAGCACTGAGACGGAGCCAGCTCAGTCAGAAAACCCAACAGCCGTATTCAGAGAAAGACATGGTTTTATTCTGACCCCCAAGGAAAAGGCTTTTTACATAGCCCCTTATAACTGGAAAAAAATGGAAACAAGAATTAGACATGGAAAGGAATGGTGAGCAGAAATAGAATAAAAGAGGACATTTGCTTGGTTTTCTTTAAAGGATCCTCTTTGGTTAAAAAATACCTGAACTATTAATTACCAACAGCCTCCCTTTCAAACAACTTTTAAAACATTGGACTATTTTTTTACTTACAGTAATGTTGAAAAACAGTCCAAAGCTCTTCTTTTCCTTTACACCACTTCCCTTAATGCCAGCATCTTGCATGACCACAGTATAATTATCAAGAACAGGAGATTAATATTCATACAATGTTATTAATTAAACTAAAGACCTCATTTGAATTTCAACCCTTTTCCCCCTGTCGTTTTTCTGTTTCAGGAGCCTGCCCAGGGTGATGCCTGATTGCACTGAGTTGTTTACTCCTGCACCGGCCCTTCCTGTCCCTAACAGTGCTCAGCCCTTTCTTTTCTTTAAAAATATTTTTAGTTGTAGTTGGACGTAATAACTTTATTTTATTTATTTGTTTTTCTATGTGGTGCTGAGAATTGAACCCAGGGCCTCACACGTGCTAGGCAACCGCTCTACCACTGAGCCACAACTCCAGTCTGCTCAGCCCTTTCTTGACTGACTTGGCCTTGACATTTTGGAAGAGAACTGATCAAAACGATTTTATAGGATGTCCCTTAATTTGGGTTCCCCCCATGTTTTTTCAAGACTGGAGTGAATTTGTGCATTTTCAGCAAGGATACCATGAACATGACGTTGTGTTCTTCTCTGTGCATCCTATCAGTGGGTTCATGATGTCGATACGTGTTTCTGTTGGGCGCGTTCCCTGGCTCACTTGGTTAGGTTGGTGTATGGTTTCTCTGCTGTAAAGTTACTATCTTTCCCTTTGCAGCAAATAAATATCTTCTTGGAAACATGGTGAGACTATGGAGTATTGTTTCTCCTCACACCATCACTGGCCAATTCTGACATCTGACTGTGCATCTTGTCTGCAACAATTACTCTTACAGTGTTTGCCTAATGATGATTCTGTCACCCACTTGCCTTCCACCTCTATCATTTGGAGTTTTACTTAAGAAACAGATGTCTCTTCTCCCTTATTTTAAATTATTTATATCAGAATGGGCTTCTGGATGTTTGTTTTATACTATGGGTTAAGATTCAAAGCTATCATTCTTTATTTTGCTCTCCAAATTGTTCTGGTTTTGGAATACAGGAACAAATTTATATTGATTCCTGTGCTCTAACAATCCTGTGTCTTTGCAGGGGACATTTCCTTATGTATTGTCATTGTAAGATGTTTCAGGTTCATTTTTGTTCCTTTTCTGCCTGAGCCCTGCAATCAGCTGCTTCTCCATGGTGGCTTGGTTCCTGACATTGGAGAACACTGCTAAAAACAAGACCTGAGTTCTGTGTGAGCTTACTGATACTGAGCACCTGGCAGAGTCACTGGGCTACATTAATTCTAGGCTTCGGTAGACATTGTCGGGTAGTATATGTATGGATGCTAACCTACCTAAGAACACATAGCCATATTTCTGTATCTCTTGGAATACATATATAGGTGTGTGTGTGTGTGTGTGTGTGTGTGTATTTCAATATAATATCACAGGTTCATTTGAGCCTTCACTTTTCTGTACTGATGTCTGTGACAGCCTCCTTTTAATTTATAAGTTAGTTACATTTAATAATGAGCTTCCAGATGACTAAGGAAGTAGATTACTGGAATCCAGGGCAACATAGCAAGACTCTTTCTCAAAACAAGTAAGCGGGCAGGAAAGTAGACCGCCCTCAGGCAGACAGAGAAGGGAAGGAGGGAATGATACCATCCCATCCCAGAGAGAGTCTAGAGAACATCCTGAAGCTGCCCCTGACAGCTTCGGGCATAATGGCTTCTCCTTAGCTAGGACAGCTGGTCATTGTCCCTGACAGCTTTAACTGCAACAGCTCTTCCTCAGTTACCTCTACCCCTAGTCCAAGTAAAGGCTAATCACAAAATTCACCCCTACCCCAAGCACTTCCTTTTTTTTTTTTTTTATCAACAAACCCTCACCCCCACCCTGCGCTAATAAAGGTTTAGAAATCACTTTTCTCTGGATTTGCTGAAGAAGACAAAATAGAGAGAGTTGATGGATCCCTTTCTGAATCCTGTATTTACACGTCATCCCACCAATCTCCAATAGAGACAAATCAAGCCCATAAAACCCCCAAGAGCGCAGGCACCTGTTGGTAACTGTGTCTTGGGACCCCTCCCTTTTAGAGAGCTCTGCTTTCTTTCTGTTACTCTAACAAATCCTGTTACTTTGCTCTCATGCTTCTGTCTGTGGATTTCATCCTTCCAATTCGTGAGACAAAGAACCCACCCATCCATGTTCCTTGCTACGGTAATAATATAATAACAATCAGTTCCAAAGCCACAGTTTTAATCCCCCAAAGGTCTAAGTGTTGAAGACTTGGTCCCCAGTCCATGGTGCTATTGGGAGGTGATGGAACCTTTAGAAGATGAGGTAGAGTAGAAATAAGCTAGGCCATTGGGGCATGCCTTTGAAGGGAATATTGGGACCCCAGGGCTTTCCTCGTTCTCTTTGCCTCTCAGTTGCCATGGGATAAGCAGTTTCCCTTGTCCCATGCTCCCACCATGATGTGCTACATCACTACAGGTCCAACAAGCAATAGAGCCAACCAACCACAGACCAAAACCTCTGAAACTGTAAGCCAAAATAAACCTTTCCTCCTTACAAGTTATCTCAAGTATTTTGTCACAGTGACGGAAAGCTGATCAACACACCATTCACTGATTAGTTTTGAAATGGGATGATTAGTTTAGTGAATATTAATTTGGCATATTCCATGTTTAAGGCCCTGTACTCTGGGAAGACTCTGTATAGAACACAGATGAATTTTAAGTCCTGTCCCCAGGTGGTTTATGGACCATACAAATAATACAGAGAGTAAGAAGTCTTAGGAGAAACAAACAAATTGCTATAGACAGATAGAGGAGGGAGAAACACATTCCTATTGAGGGAAGATGGAGGGGCTCCAGGCAGAGCTGTGGGTCTTTGAGGGTGTGCAGTATTTAGATCTTGAAAAGATTTGGGGACAGCATTCCTGGAAAGAAGATAGCATGAATAAAGGCATAGAAGGGAACAAAATACAGGTGAGACATGCAAAAGAGACAGAAAATCTGCATCTGGGTAGAGAATAGGGTCCCTGAAGGGAGCATGCGCAGGGCTGGTGCACAGAGCTCTAGAGGCAGCAGATTCTGGTAGAGTTGGGGCTTTTTGGGGGGTGCCATAAAGAGCCCCTGAGTTTGTGAGTAAAGAAATGACCTGCTTG
The DNA here is from genome assembly GCF_048772815.1 of Callospermophilus lateralis. Lineage (NCBI taxonomy): Eukaryota > Metazoa > Chordata > Mammalia > Rodentia > Sciuridae > Callospermophilus > Callospermophilus lateralis. The sequence goes on along the minus strand of NC_135312.1, from coordinate 123,905,280 downwards.
GGGTGACATGGCAGGATCCAGTATGGAGGGAAGATCTTTGGAGGAGAAAGTGAAATCGTTTAGGGGATCAGAGAGGGTCCAAATTGGGAGAGGGAACACAGGAATGGAGAGGAGGGGAGTATATATATCTAAGCAGAATCAATGACACTTGCCAACAACTTGATGATGGCAAGGGAAGAATGATGGTAACTTCAGGATTCCAGGGGTATGTTAAAAACTGCCAGAGTGAAAAACTAGGAGATAAGAGGGCGGGAAAGCGTCTGACAGCCCCCCAAGTGCAGAACTGGGATAAACCACTTCCCTGGTGACCCTTTCAATGTTTTGTTATGAAGGAAAGAAAGGCGACTTGATACCAAAATATACTCTCACCTTTTAGCAGCAATGCTAAAGCTCTTGTAGGGTAGAAAACTACACTAAAAGGCAACAGAAATTCCTAGATAGTAATGAAATTTAATTTACCCACAGTGGTGGTTAGCCACTGCCGCTGATAATCGCCACTCGGCGGCATTTTCTTTGAAGTTAGGTAGTTAGCACTCTCTAAACTAGAAATTGCCCACATTTTATCCATTACAACTTGGAGGATATTAAAACAGAGCCATATAACTCTAGTCTCCAGGGAGTTTTAGAACACTGAGGTTGGGATGAGACTTTCAGAGCTACTCTAGTAATGCTGTGTCACCCTTCAGATGGAATCGCTTATTCCCAGGGAACAGCTTAAATACACTGACGTCAATACAATCATGACAACACTTATTAGTGCATAATGTACAGGCATAGAGTGCATTTTGGGAAACTAGCTGTCTTTCAAGTTCAAGAAGCAGCTACAAGTTGACTGCTGTTGTTACCATCTCCGTTTATGACATTCTTATCGGGTATGAGAGAAAAGTGCTAGATTTGTTCATCCGTTTTGTAACTATGTCACAGGCAGCCAGAAGCCTGGAAGGGGTGTGGGAAGCAAGTTATGTCGGGAAGAGTCTGAAGCTGTAGACCCCATGGTTATAAGGAAGCCTGGTTATAAGGATTCCCAGCCTTGCCCAAGCCAAGGCGCCCAAGTGGGAGAGGGTAGCACCCATGGTGGCACCCTGCTCCTTCCTCTCTTCTATCGGGTGAGCCGACTTCAAGTTTTACTTTGGACCAAGAGTCTCCTACCTGCAAAGCTCTCACAGAACAAAGCTTCTAAAACAGTTCCTACACCAGACTTTCTTCTGAGGGGAATAGAAGTAATTTGAATCTTCAGAAAAGAAAATGAAAAAAAAAATTTAATTATGCTCTTCAGGACATGAAAGTACCATGTGCAAGACGGAGGCTGATGACTTTTTTCCTTACTCCAGTGAAGTCAAAAGGGTCACATTGAAAGAGAGGGTCGCAATCTGTACAAAGAGTCTCGGTGACTGCGAGAGCTGTTCACTGCCAGAGCTTTGCATGGGCATCGCAAAGCGAAGGTGGTGGAGGACGGGAAGATGGGGAGGGGGTGCTGACACCCTGCTCCTGGGGGTCAGCACCCTCGCAGATATCAGGCAGCAGTTCCTCCAGGAATCCAGTCCCTCATGACAAAGATGCCACATTAAAAAAAAAAAATCCTTATAAATTAAGGGGAGCAGATTGGCAGGTGTAAAAGGTCAGTTACAAGCTCTGAAACACACACGGAAAATCAGGCAAAAACTAGGCAGCAAGCAGCGTGGTCGGCTGTGTCCTGCTCCCGCCCCTCCCCTTGGTGCCCACTGCCCCTGCATCCAGCACCCTCTTTTTAGTCCCTTTATCTTACATGTAAGTGGGGAGTAATGCGACCCTGAACATTTATGCTTATTTATTGATGAATTACGTTATCATGTTACCAACTGAGCCCAGGATTTTTTTTTTTTTTTTTTTAAGTTTCCAATTAAGGAACTGAAGGCAATGCCAATTGCTAGAGGAACCTCAAGCCTGGGTCAGCAGGCTGTGAGAATTGCCAGGGGTCAGAGAGCAGCTACGATCACATATTTTAGTTTTCTAAAAAAAGAGGTAAAAGATGCAGGAGAGAAGAATGAGCTGCTCTCTTCTTTCTCCTGGGAGGACCGAGGCTCTGGCTCTCATGTCCCTAGCTGTTGTAAAGGAACCTTTGCTTTCAGCAGGACCCGGTTTGCAAAGAGCCTTGCTCAGTGAAAAAACGCTCCATCCCAAAATGACAAAGACTCTCCAGAGGGTGACAGCAGAGTCTTCAACCAAGTTGCAGATCCAGCGGCCACAGGGCTTCGATGCTCTTTCTCTTTGGTCCCCCTCCTCTGGCTACCCGGTTCATCCTTCCCTAACCCTTCACTGCTTGAGAGATGCGCGGCCCCAGCCATCTATGGGTCTTACATGAAAATCGACCAACATGTTTCAAACGCTGCTAGAACACCGGGTTCCCTCGGCGTTTTCTCTGTTCCTTCTCCTGGCTAGAATGGCGACATTTATCAAAACGCCCTGGTGCTCTTTAAATCCCATCTAACTGAGGGTTTATGCTTTCATAGGCTGTCTCATGCTCTGGAACGTGTCTGCAGGTCTCCTCTAACGTTTTTCTACTCGACTAGAGCTCCTGACACTAGAGTGGGCCTACTGAATACTCCTCTTTATCAGGAGCCTCACCCCCTCTGCCTACCTCTCTTTACCTCGTCTCCCCTTTAGTCACCCAGTTCCGGGATCACTTTCTCAAGAGGAAAGAGAAGTTTTGAAAAGAAATTTAGAATAATTTCATGACTTGCATAATACTCTGAATAGTGTTTTGGCCTGACTTTCTTTGCCCATATTTAAGTGAGAAAAATAGGTAAATAAGAAGTACTTGCTTCTTATTTCTTACAGTGGGACACAAACTTTATCCTAGTCTTAGACTTTTCTTGCTTGGTGTACACTTTAGTTCCTCCCTGGCTGATAAGTTTTTGTTATCTTGGATTTTTTTTTTTTAATTTCTCCTTCTAATTCAGACTAAGTGGAATTGGAAGGATGTCATTAAGTAAGAAAAAATTATAAAATACTTTAAGAGAAATTAAGGTCCATTGATTTCAAGATTAGGCAGAACCTCAAGCTAAGGTTGACCAAATGTTGCTTAGTTAATAGGGACCAGGAGTCAGTTAAGTGCTTTAATAAATAGATAAGGCTTATTTGTAATTAGCATATTGATTGTTTACATATAAACGAGCATTTCTGAAGTGCTCCAGGGGAGCTTAGAACAGCTTGTTAGGGGCTTTAAATACACACCTCACAGATCAATTATTTCAGTACAAATAGACACTGTTTTCCAATCCTGTCTTTGCCGGAACCACTGAAAATTCCAAATAAGCATAGTTAACTGATAAATCTTTATTAGTAGAAATAATAAATCTTTATTAGTCATCAAAGTCCCTCTTCTGACCCTCTGAAATTTCTCTGCAAACCTAGGGAAATGGATGCCTTTAGCAGTGGCAGCAGAACCTAAAAGACAGGGACATGGAAGAGATGAGCCATGTGTGAAGGTCTGTGTAGGAGGAAATGACTGCGAGGAAACTGAGATGGTGAGAAAGAAAGAAAAGAAGAAGGTTAGGAGGAAGGAAGGAGGGAGGAGATAAGGGAGGGAGGAGATAAGGGAGGGAGGGAGGAAGGAAGAAGCAACACAGAGACAGACCTCCCCAGACATAGCTAAGACAGATGACAGAATGACCAGGTGACCCCCAGGAGGGAGCAGTTTGTCCCTGGAGACCTCCTGGTTGGCTTTTTCTGCGCAGGCCCAGCCCATAGCATTGGGGAGCGTGAACCTCTTTGTCCTGTGAGATAAAGAGACTCAGTGCTCACTGCTTACTCTGGAGCTTGCTGCCAGGGACCAGCTACAACTCCCCAAACCCCAACAGGAGCAGGGAGTAGGGCTCTGGGAGGGGATACCTAGGGGCCAGGTGGGACACAGCCCACACGGCATACTCAGGAGCCTCCCTCTGGAGCATGTGCAGGGCCTTAAATGCTTCTGTTTCTTCACTGAGGCCGAACCACCGAAGGGCCTTTCCCTGGGGTGCCCAGGGCCTTGAAGCGGAGAGAGGTGGAAGCGGCTGCGCTCACTGCTCGGCCCAGTGCCAGCGACAGGGTGGAGTGTGTCACACGCCTTTGATGTTCTCAGTCAGGACAGCCTCTGCCTGCTGAATATTTATTTAATCCAATTTGGCCAATCAAACTTCAGGTCTAATGAGTGATTACAGTAACAGGCAAGCTCTTGACCCAGAGTGCCCTTCTACTTCCTGAGGTCAGCCGGGCTTTGTTTGAAAACAAGCACAGCAGGGAGCAGAGAACCCTGAAAAAGGCGAGTGTGTGTGAGCTTGTGTGTCTGAGTTTGTGGACATGTGAGTGTGTGAACATGCGGCTGTATGTGTGAATGTGTGTATGAATACATGTATGACAGCGTGCATGAATGTGTCCTGATGTAAATACACGTGCATGTGACTATGTGTTTGTGTGTGCAATTTGCATGTGCGATTGTATGACTTGAGTGTGTGAGGTGTGCCTGAGTGTGTGCCTGGGTGCCTGCGGCTGAGTGGGTATGACCATGAGGTCTGCTGAGGGTCACTCAGGAGGAGGAAATGAAGGACAGGAAGCCGGGAAGGAGAGGCTGGCAAAGACGTGCCTCTTCCCTTGGCTGGAAATGCAGATGACAGTGGAGCAGGAGCAGCCAGGAACCAGGCTGCGCAGCGCTGATGTCATCCTCCATTAATCAGGAGGCAGATGCTCCCGCCCTTGTGCTCCACCATCTCCCAGGAAGAGGGTGAGAAGCTGACCCAGCCGGCTCTTGGGCTCTCCCATTTCTACCTCCACTGAAGGAGGAATAGGAACCACGTGGCTTCCTCCACCCCTGGCTTCAAAGCAAGTGCAGCAGGGACCTCAGGTTCCTAGCGGGAGCAGTCTCACGGGGTGGGGAGCCAAACCCACTGCATTCTTCCCCACTGCCACGGGAATCTGGTGGGCTGCCCACGATGTTTTTTCCTAAAACCTCTTTGCCCTAACAACACTTTGTAAGAACAGGGAACGCAGGACATTCTGTCTGCTGGGAGAAAATAAAGCCCAAGGCATACAGTGATTATCTGCTTGAATCTTGTGCCTGTTTTGTTTCAGCAAAGCCAGGTTTCCTGAGCATCCATCCCGGCCCCATCTACAGCATGGGCACTTCCACAGTGTGACCACGTTTAGCATAAGATCTCTGCTTTGCCAGCTGCAGAAGTCCTGCACCACATACTGCTGCCCACTGCCACTCCATCAGAAGGTATTGATCATCCGTTTACTGCTGTCCTGGGCTGCCCACCACCCCTTCCCCTTCTGCGGCAGGACACACAGTGCAGCAGACTTCTCAGGGAACTCAGCCTTCCAGGCAGATGCAGTTACATGGCATCCACAAAGATACCTTTTTCTTTTCTTTTTTTTGGACTGATATTCTATTAATCCTTACAAGTGTATTAGTTCTGACTTGCAGCAATCCATCAGCTGTAAGTGCAATAAATGATGCTTAGAAATGAATACCCACATTTCAATAGAGATGGTTTTACATATTAAATTATCTTTAAAGTTATAAATAAATAAATAACATATGTGAAATAGATTTAAGCAATAAACATACGTTCGGCAAACAATACTAAGTTTAAAATTCAGCAAGCTAGAGATATTTTGGCAATATCTTGTTAATAGGCCTTCAGTGCCTGATCTGCTTCTCTTCCTTGGTAAAATCATAAATCCATCATATCAAATATGGTTGCTCCTCTCTTAGAAAAAATAGTGCTTTCTCTCTCAAATACTTATTCTCAATTCTTCAGCTTTCCTAGGTTGTGGCTGAAGATCTTTTTTTTTTTTTTTTTTAATTTTATTTTATTTCTATGCTTTCTAGTACTTATTTTTTCTCCAGCTTTCATGAAGTATTTTTGACCAATAAAAACTGTACATGTTGAGGTGTACAGCATGCTATTTTGATAAATGTACAACATTGAAAATGACAACCACAGTCAAGCTAATGAACATAGCCATGACCTCACATAGTTACCACTTTTTGGTGTGCGTAGTGGGAACTGTTAAGATCTACCCTCTTAGCAATTTTCAAGTATACAATTCAGTATTATTGGTTATAGTTACCATGTCCTCTGTTAGACCTCCAGGATGAATTTATCCTGTAAAACTGAAATTTTACCCTTTGGCCAACATTGCCACATATTTTCCTGCTCCCAGGCCCTGGCAACCACCAGTCTACTCTTTGCTTCTATGGGTTCAAGTTTTTTTGATGCCTCGTATAAATGAGATCACGCAGCATCTGTTTTTCTGTGCCTGACTTAATGTCACTTAGCATAATGTCCTCCAGGTTCACCCAAATCTTTGCAAATATTAAAAACCTTCCTTTTTAAAAACTTATGTATAATATTTCTCTCTCTCTCTCTCTCTCTCTCTCTCTCTCTGTGTGTGTATGCATACCAGATTTTTAAATCCATTTGTCGATGGACACTTCAATTGATTCCATTTCTTGGCTATTGTGAAATAGTGCTGCCTTAAACATGGGCGTGCAGATGTCTCTCTGAGATACTGACTTCATATCCTTTGGATATATACCCAGAAAGGGAATTGCCGGATCATATGGTAGTTCTATTTTTAATGTTTTGAGGACCCTCCATCCTGTTTTCCATAATGGCTATACTAATTTACATTCGCACCAATGTTGTTTTAAAATAATAATTAAGAGATTTTCTATGGTATCTTCATTTGATCTTGATTCTTCCTCTCTCCCACCCCTGCCCCACAAAGCTTGAATAGCTTTGAAAAAGTGATTCCCTTAAAGGAAGTCTTGTTTAAATCACATCTTCAGTAGATGTTTTCAAGGACTAACACCATTAGCAATTCATCTTGCTTGTGGGAGCTCACAGTCTGGCTTTAGGAGCCAAGAGTTTCTGTTTTTGTTGTGTTGTGATATGAAAGCAAGGGGGAGTCAAATTTCAAACAACTGTATCACATTATCATCCAAAAATAAGTAAAAAAAAAAAAAGCTGTTTATTTTTGGTTTTGTTTTTTCAAATGAAGAACAAGAAAGAAAGAGCCTGCAGTGCTGTTTGCTAACTTGTTTTTTTTTCCATAGCTAAATTCTCTAAAAGAGACACGCAAATGAAAAGTTTTTTAGCAATGTTCTTTTTTTCAGTAATGAATTAAGTCTGTGTAATTTCATCAGATTTTTCCCCTCGTGGAAATGCAATTATTGCACTCTTGTTTCCTACAACTAAACCCATTTTTCATGATTAACCTCACTCATGGATTTAATGTACAACAAAATGCCACAAGATTCATGCCGGTGACAATTTAAAGTGAATTAAGGGTTAATGACACGGGTGTGGTCTGGTCTAGTCTGATTATAAATAAATAACATACGTGAAGTAGATTCAAGCAATCAACATAGACTCGGGTCCCGTGATCTACCGAGGGGCATTTTGTTACTTAACCTCAAAGGCAACAGAGCTGGAACCCCACTTTTTGCCAGCCACTCCTCTGGCGCCTTTGGTCCTTCTCTAACATTTCTTCCTATGCCTCTCTGCACACAGACCTGCTTTCGGCTTGTGAATGTAGGAAAACTGTATCCATAAATTACATCACACCTTGCTGCCAGCATTGCAATTTCGCCAGACTTCAAAACTTCACAAACCAGACAGATCAAGATGCAAAGAGTTGCATTCGGTGTCCCTGCTGGATTCTGAGGCTGCAGAGACAAGCACTGATTTAGTGTCTGTCTGCCAGGTGGACGAACAGCTCTGATAACACCCGACCAGAGCTCCCGGCTCGCCTGTCTTCCATGCCAACACTGACATCCCTACCAAATCTGGTCGTTAGGGGTTGCTGGGTGGGGCCCCCTAGGCTGAGAGATTTCAAAATACAGGCATATTCTGAAATGGTAATAGCAAAAATTTGGAACTGCACTTGGTTTGGGGTAAATAGTAAATTCCACAGATGGGGATGGGGCAGGAATGGGCATTTAGTAGTTTGCAAGTGACAGAGACCTAGTGACCTACTAGCACCAACTCCTTCAGTTTTCAGAAAAGAACCCTACAAGGCAGTCATGCAGTGATTTGCTCAAGATCACAATGCCCATCTGAAGCAAGCTAGGGCCTGAACCAGGGTCTACTATTAGTTAGTAAGGCTTCTTACAAAGCTAATTCCAGCCAACTTCAGATCAAATGATCACAAAATCTAATGATGTTCTAATACATAGGCCCATATTGCATTAGAACAGGACATACCGTTAACAGTCATGACATAATGGCACGATTTCATTTTGCCTCCAGGGTTACACAAGGATGGAGTTAAAATTCTAAATTAGAATGAGAATGGATACCTGGAGTCAACAGAAGCCATCTTTTCTCTGATAAAGGTAATTTCAATACATGTAGTCTATGTTTTGTAATTAAAATAATTATTTTGATTTTATCGGCCAGTGGTGTTCATAGAAACTGCCCAGTGCACAAACACCTCTGGATAGACATAAACCCACCAAATATATGATGTAGGATACCAAATATATGTGTCCTTCCCAGACACAATTCTGCTAATAACTTCCCCCCCTTCGTGTTCATCGGAGCTGAGACAGAGGGGCTAGCAGTCATTCCTCCCCTCTCCACGCACCATGAGGACTGGCTGTCCACTGAAGTCTGTCTGCAAATGGCATCACCTTGCCCCTTGGCAGGTGCTCCACACCTTTTCCGAGGAACACCCAGAGCCACATCCCTGTTTCTTCACATGTTTCTTTTTTCCCTGGTGCCACCTCTTCAGTGTCTGGGTTCCTTTCTCCCTGAAGCTGACTTGCCTGAAGTTCCCTCACCTCTTTTTTTCTTTTCTTCTTTCTTTCTTTTTGTCTTTTTTTGGTACCAGGGATTGAACCCAGAGGCATTTAGCCACTGAGTACATTGCCAGTCCTTTTGATTTTTTATTTAAAGACAGGGTCTTGCTAAGTTGCTGAGGATCTGGATAAGTTGCCCATGTTGGCCTTGAACTCTGATCCTCCTGCCTCAGCCTCCTGAGTCTCTGGGATTACAGGCTTGCACCACCACACGCTGCTCCCCTCTCTCTTGTATAAACTGTTTTTCAAAAGCATTTCTCTTCATCCTTGACAAAGATATCAGAATTAGCATCTTCACACACACCTCTAGACATCATTAAGTCCCTCGGGAAATTTCTGTGGCTCTCCACGGCTGAGTAAAGTTCAAATTTCTTTTCACCATGTTTCAAATTCTCTATAAGATGGGTCAGTCTGGTTGATCACGTCCAGCCCAATCCTCAGGACACTCCCACCTTGTACCTTTGTGCTGACCTTTGTGCCCAGATGGATGCCCTTTTCACTCATTACCATCTTCCTCCCCAGCCCCCTCATCCCTGGTCAAAACTCTCTCTATTCTTCAAAGTCCAACTGCAAAGCCACACACTCAACTGTGCTTTTCCAAACCCCCGAGTTTAAGTTTACTTTCTTGTGCTCTGTCCTTCTACAGTGCCTTTTTAAGACCTCCAATGAGAGCACCTAATACCTTGTTATATGTGCTTTTTCTCCATTAAACTATAAATGCCTGAGAGGTAGGAGACCTCCTGCATCTCTGGACAAGTCACTGGCACACTGCTTTGTGTGTAATCTCAGTAAACACTTGCTGGAATGAATCTTGTACCCTCTACATGCAGGTTAGCGCTCTCATTGCCCAGCCTGTCGTAGCTCTGCATTGTCTGGAATTGGGTTTCCCATGCATCCTTACAATCCCCTTTCTCACCCCTCCACCCTTAATGCTGCTGTGATTGCTGCATTTAAGTCGACAGGAACAGCCTTTACTTGTATGGGGGCAGCTCATTTTCTCCACATTTGGCCTACCCAATCTATGTCACAGCCGTGCAACTTCTAAAGATTTGCTAGGGCCCTTCTAATAAGCAGCGGTTAGAATCTGTACTCACCCACTTCCCTGCTATATGACTTTGTACGAGGTGCTTAACTGCTCTCAGTCTTGGTTTCCTCACCTGTAGAATGGGATAATAATTCTCCAGTTGTGAGAATTACAGTGGCAGTCATATCTGACCTAAAGAAGGCATTCAGTAACATACATCAGTGTGTGGTGTATGTTAGACCAGGTCAAGGTGAGTGATCTGTAAGGGAGGCAAACTGTGGCACCTCTTAGCTGCTTCACCAATGAGTCCTTAGACCCATCTCCAAGGTTGGTTTCTCCCCAGCACACTGGTTTCCTGAGTTCCTTCACACGGGGGCCATTACTTCTCCCTCTTCTCAATGGGCACACATCACCCTTCACTTTAGGAGCATGGCACCACTCAGATTCTATTTTGCCATGTTCCGGCAGGCAGAGATAATTCCAGGGAGTTGCTGTTCATTAAGATTTACTTGCATAACTGAGGAGTTTTGCTAAATTCACAGACTTTGTTACTAATGATATTGTCTTATAAGCTATGATAAATATAGACCACGGGTGATGCTGATGAATGGGTTGGATCTCACAATTGTGTTCGTTCATTTCACAATCATAAATTAAAATGTTCTCTCCTCCTACTATGTCGATTTGATCTAAGTTTCATTATGACAACATAATGTTCTCTTAGTTTTCATAAAAACATGCTGGCTTTTTAATTTTGTTTTCTGCCTCTAGATGTAGCTGTATATGATTGGCAACATGTGCTGCCCAGATTACAGAATTTGGTAATAAGTTATATTTAGGCGATCTTTGAAAATTCAGGGTGGAAGATTTTTCTAGCTTAAGTAGTGTATGTGTTTTGCCCTTGGTTTCCCTGCAAAATTATGAAGATTCTGCAAAAATGATCCACTGACTTATAGATATGTATCACCGTAAGTTTCTGAAACAAAGCCATCAACATATGGAGGTAGGTTGAGGCCTAGGGGTGAGCTTTCAGCCGTACTTATGTTGGTTAGAAGTTTTCTCCCCAGGGATCGTGCTGTAGCTTAATTCTGGTACATAAAACTAGGGTACCAGTTGCCGATAGTGATTTGTTGTTGGTACTGGTGTTGGAGTCTTTCTGTATGGCTGGGGGAAGGATCAGGGCAGTAAGAAAGACAGTAAGGATCAGACCTCAACTAAGGCACGGTTCTTTTCTGTGCACAGGAGAGTGTAGGGGCAAGTGTATGTGGTCTGCATGTGTGTGTGTTTAGAGGGTGATACACGCGCAGCCTTGCTTGGGGCAAGACAGAGTGGTGATCAGCTCCGGCCCTTTGGTCTATGATGCTCTTGTATTTCAGTTTGACTCCAAATAACTGAATAAATGACCCAACCTATTATTTGACGTCAGAAACCTTTAATACAGAAACAAAGAGCCATAGTACCCAGGAGAACACAACCCAGAGGATTTCAGGACTTCTTTAGTAGCCAAGCTCAAGAGATGCCGGAGTCCATGCTGCTTACAGTGAGTGCTCTTTTATGAAGGCTGAAGAACGCAGCCTTGCTAGTTCCTGTCCCCTGTCCTGCTGCAGACATGCGGTGGCCTGGAACCCCTGGTGATTACTGAAGGAAGCTCCCCGTGATTAATCTGGACATGACACTGTCTAGAGGAACCAAAGCAGACACCTTATCTGAGAGCCACCACCCTGTGACCATGGCATGAGCTCACTGTCCCCTTCTGTCTTAGGCTCTCTCTCACTTAAATCACTCATCAAAAAGTTGATTTAAACTAACCTCAAATAAGACACAATTTCATTTTTTTTTTCTTATCAAATCTGCCCTTTTGGTATATACTCCTGATATTAGTTACAGAGACCTCAGGTTTGTGCTTTTCCATGTAAAGAAGGTACATATTCTATGTATAAACTGTGTAGAAACACACGTTGGAGCAGTTACATTAGAAAACTGAATTGTGATTTGACCATTGTATCTCCCAAAGCTGAATAAAGCAACTCTTTGTGACATCACAGAGACAAAACGTTTTCAGCTTGACAGGTTAATTTAGGCAACATTTTGTGTTCTGCTTTATTAGATAACCAGCATAACTCAAAACAACCGATATTGATTTTTTGCCAAGATAAAATGTTAATATAAGCCTGTTGGTATTTTGGATCTGTTTTCTCTAACAAAACACAAAAATTTCAACAAATATATAAAATCAAAGTTTATTTTGTTTATGTATTAGAAATGGGGTGCTGACAAACTGGGAAAGAATGTCTCACCTAAATAAAAAGATTCTTCCAACATGAAAAAAGCTAAAATATAAGGTTGTTTTCAATAGTGCCTTCTCTCTCTAATCACAAAACTTTAACGAGTAGAAAGCTGCTTCTCTTGTAGGGAGGAAAAAAAAAATCATATATTCTTTATAGCATTCAAATGTGAAAGAAGGTACTGGAGACAGGTCATATGGACAGGAAGAGAGTAAAGAGGTCCCAGGTTTGTGGGGACCTGGAGACAGGCTGGAGGTTGGGGGGGGGAGCAGTTCATACATGGCCTGGGGCTAGAAAAAGTAAAATACCCAGGCTTTGAAAAGAGAGAAAAGAAGAGGTAGAGAAGGAACTAAGCATTAAGGAGGAAGAACAGGGCGCCACTGTAATTTGAACCCTGGGGAGGGAGGCAACCAGGAGGCTTAAGGAGCAACCCCTAGTGCCGCATTCCTGGAATTCTAGAGGGGGCCTGCTTTGGATTCAAGCCATGATGTAGGGGATGATTTTGGCTAAAACCCAAATAGAAAGAACCAGAATGAGATGTGCATCAGCTTGGGTCCCACACCTACTACAGTGAGGGTATGGAATTTTCTTATGCATAATATGTACAGCGGAGATTCTCGTGCAATGGCAGGTTTTATGTGCTACATAAGCACAATCTATTCATTATCCACTATACAAAGTCTGGACTACCATGAGATACTGTAAGGTTAGGCTGTAGGCTCAGGGACAAAAGTTTAAAGAAATGATTCCACTCTCCCCAACCCCAACAACCCTGGCTCTAGAAAGGTGCAAAGAAGTTTTTAGAAAGTCCTCCCTTTCTCCTTATTTACCTGGGCTACCGAGGAAAGAAGCCTCTTGCCTTTTAAATTCTAGGCTCTTGATTAAGAGTGAATTATTCCAAAGCCAATGACTCTTCCTATTCCTGCAGACTATTTGAATAACCATTTTATTTGCACCTGAGGAATTCACACGTTTAAATATCTCCAGCAATACAATGATGTGTTTTCATCTAAACCTTGTTACAAAACATTTTTTTTTTTTAAAGTATTTATCCCTAAACCTTAAAGTTTCATTTTTGGTTTTAGGGATACGTGAGTGAGGAATGCCAGTTCTTTTTTTGTTGTTTGGTTTTTTTAATAGCCAAACATTTATACTTAATACTAAAACCAAAACCACAGACAAAGCAGCATATTTCACACCACTCTGTACTCTTTCAAATATAACTTAACAGTCAAAGCTTCAATTGCACAAACATATTTAAATATCAACAAATCATACTTATCCTCCCCTCCGTCATATGACATTGAATTGGTAGGCTTCCCACTTGGGGACTCACAAACTTTGTTTCACTGAGTTTTAAGCAGCCTGTTGAAGGATAGATACTTAATAAATGTTTTCTCCAATGCAACCCCCTCCCCCGCACACACAATTAATACAGCCTTATTTAAATTGTTGAAATATTGAGTTCCTCCTGGTCATGGCTGTGCCAGCAGCACTTCATCTATTTATCCACATACATAACATGAAAGCAGTTATTTAGGCAGTGGTTTTAATAAGTCATGTAGGAAACGAACAAAAATGCAAAGTGAAGGAGCTGACACAGTCTGCCCCACACACCTCCCTGGGCCTGATGAACTACCTTCTATTTTAGCACCAGGCATCTTCTAATGAGAAAATGTTAAGTTTTCCCCCATGGTACCATGGTAGAATGGAAAAAAGCAACAAACCTTGAGAATAAAACCCTTCCCCAAAGGTGAGCTTATAAACGGTTTTATCTTTCCTAGTTCCATCTTGATTTGTTTTGAATTAATCACTCAATATACATAATCCTGAAAATGTGCCTGAGCAAGGTACGGTAAAATCTTATATCCAGAAACTCAAGATAATATATGCATCAGCTTCATCATAATAGTGGTTTTTGAAAGCGAGGAGTTTATTAATTATCTCGACAAACCATCCAGGCTGATGCTTTCAGGCTCAGGGAATGTTGGCTTGAGCAAATTTTCATGGTTGATCTGAAGGACTTAAGCCTAGAAGCAAATACTTTTCAGTCTGTGTAATGAGCCTGACAATGTGAATAATCTCAATGCAATAATTTTGCGGATGCTAAACACACAGATATGGGCAAATATACAAAGGTAGCCCCCTAGTAGCCAAGAAATAACCATACCACACACATAACTGCTAATTCTAGAGGTTACATAATAAATAATTCTGATTTTTTAAGGACAAGTCTCCATGCTTGAAAAAAATTATTTCCAGAAGAATAATTAATATATTATTTAAGTAAAGATCAAAATGAAAACCTCCTAAATAGCCCAGATCGCATTCCTGATTTTATAAGTAAATAAATATAAATTTGTATGGAAAAGCTAAAACAGATTAAAATATGCTTCCTGGTCTCAGGGAGGTTATCAGTTCACTGAGGGTCAAGAAATAACTATACTTTTTAAACTACCTTACATCAACTCCTATTGATATTTCAGAAGGAAAACTAAGAAATAGCACACAAACCTCTACACACACACACACACACACACACACACACACAGACTCTTTACAAAAGCAAAGTTTGCAACATGCTATAATTAAGCTCACATCCTGACAGTAAAAACACAAAATTTTATTCTAAATATAGAGGAAGACTCCGCATTGTGCAACCACTCTGATTGTTGTTTTTTTAACATTAGTCATTGATACAGCAGTGTCGCCTTTGCATAAGAAAATGAGTCTTTCTGAAAAATACGCTTACAGTAGACATGAAAATTGTACTGCTTTATTTCTTCATTTTGCATGGAGATTTTTCTTCAAATCTCTGGGACACTGGATCCCTGCCTCCTCCTTTTCATGGCTCTAAACCATTTTGTTTAAATGCATTTTCCTTCTTGCTGTCAAGGTTGAAAAGTGCTGCTTGCTACGCGTACATGGACGGCTATCTGTAGCCTAGTTTCTAGACCTCAGCGTTCTACAAGGGCCGACCCCAGCCTCCTCCTGAGATGATGTTTGTCCATGGAAGACAAGCTACACACACTAAAATAGTGGCATGAAAATTACATTTCCCAGCATATCAGATTGGACTCAGCACTACTTAATAGAAGAATTATTTACCTGAGCCCAGCTCAACCCACGCCCACAAAGCACTTAAAGTCTTTAGTGCAAAGTAGGGCTGATTGTAACTTATGGGACTTAAAGAAGGTCCTTAGAGGGTGGCTGTTAAGAGTTTGGGCTTTTGTATTCCTACCACCTGGAATCTACCATGGGCCAGCTACCTGGATCAAGTTAACTTCTCCAAGCCACAATGTCCTCAAATGGAAAATAATGATGATTATGGGTATGCAATTTGGTTGGATTATTTTCAAGATGACATGTGATGGTACATATAAAAGAGTTAAAATAGTGCCTTGGACACGGAAGAACTCAAACATAACTAGCACTATTTTTAAATTAGGATTTTTACAAGAATAAAAGCTTCTGCTTTGCACCAAATATCAAACAGAGGTACACCAAACAAGCCCCATGGAGAAAACCCCCAACAATTTACAAAGGGAAATTAGGAATTTAATATAGGAAGCAAACCCACTCCCAGACACCCCTGCTGCTCTACCCCTGTGCTTCATTTGACTGTTAAGAACAATTGCTGGGCCTTTAGAGAAAATATTTCAGCTTTCAAATAACTGCTTCAGAAGGGACTAAAAACTATATTTAACTGCCTCTCGGGCAATTAGACCATGACCATCACCACATCTGCTATTTGCTCATCAGGAAACTGCTTCCAAGACATTTAACATTCATAGGTGTCTTAGCTCTTTATTAATACCCTAGAAATCCTCCATGACGCTATGAACCATGGTGTAGAATTTGAGGCCAGGAAGCTCCATCTTGGTTTCAGTTCATCTAGAGGACTACGAATGGAACTTCCCAAAGGAGGTTCAAACAGTGGTCTCAATCATGGACTGAATTATAGCAAAGCTCCAGCAGAAAGACTACTTCTAGAAACTTTTCTTCAGGGGCTGGGGTTGTGGCTCAGTGGTAGAGCTCTTGCCCAGCATGTGGGAGGCACTGGGTTTGATTCTCAGCACCACATAAAAGGAAATAAATTAAATAAAGGTTTACAAAATACAATAACATTATTAAATGGAAAAAAAAAAAAAAAAAAGAAGGAAACTTTTCTTCCACCATCTCAGCTCTCACTCAGATTTGATCTGTGCACATTCCCAGGAAGGAATCATGATAGCAAACACTTAGGTGGCACTAATTAGGTACAGACAGACACATGTATATTAATACAATGGATCCTCACAAGATCCCCAGGAGGTAGAAACTACGACTATCATTGCCATCATGTATGTGAGGAAACTGAGGCACTGGAGGCAAAATAACGCAGGAGTAGCACCAGGGCTGGGATTTGAAAGCAGACAGCCCACCCCAGGGTTAACCTTCTGTACAGCCACACCACCTCTACGTCTCACTAGCATGCCCCTGAGAGTTCAGGGGTGGTGGTGGAAATCAGTGATTCCCACTCTCACTCTCTCATTCACTGTCCCATTCTTGTGACACTGAGGTAAAGAAGACTCTTTCCAACGAATGTCTCCTGGATCAGAGATTATGCCATGTCACACCAACAAGCATGTCGTCGAGACAATCTGGCTTTTATTCTAAAGACATTCCCACCATGGGATCTATGGAAACCTGAATATAATATTTTATTTTCAATTTACAAATGCAGATTAATTTACATGAAATTTATCCAACTATGGAGCCTAAAGATAGCAATGTTATCTTGAAATCATTGGGATGAGATTGTCAGCTGCTCAAGATTGTCAGCTGCTCTATATTTTCAATTTCCCCAAGTTCTCCTATGTAATGGTTAATTTTATGTGTCCTATTGGCTAGGCTCTGGGGCCCAGTTGTTTGGTCAAATGTCAGTGTAGATGTTGCTGTGGGAGTTATTTTTTAGACATGATTAACATTTACACGGGCAGATGTTGAGGACAACAGATTTCCCTCCATACTGTGGGTGGGTCTCATCTCACCTAGGCAGGTAAAGTTCCTAAGACTGAGGTACCCAAGAGGCATCTTTCTGCCTTAAGACTACATCACAGAAAACCCACCTGTACTTCATGCCTGAACATGTTGGTCTCGAGATTGCAACAGTCATGGTTTTCGTTTTTATTTGTTTGTTTTGTTTTTGGTACTGGGGTTTGAACCCAGAAGTGCTTACCCACTGAGCCACATCCCCAGTCCTTTTTTTTTTTCCTTTCTGAGACAGGGTCTCATTAAGTTGCTCAGGGCCTCATTAAGTTGCTAAGGCTGACTTTGGACTTGCAATCCCCCTGCCTCAGCCTCCTGAGCCACTGGGATTACAGGCGTGTGCCACTGTGCTAGGCATACATTCGTGACTATTAAAACCTCCAATTTCCACTCACCAGCCCTCATCCCCAATGAGCCAAATTCCTTAAGCTCTCACCCCACATCTCTCTCCATCTCTCTTTCTCTCCCTCCCCCAAAATTGATGGTAAGTAGGTAGATTCCGGATGGCAAGAATATAAAAGCGGAAGCACTTTATGGTTACCTTCTAATATTCTTTAAGTCCCGTAAGTTAAAATCAGCCCAACTTTTTGCTGGGGACTTTTATAGGTGCTTTGCCAGGTATGGGATGAGCTGGTCTCAGGTGTGTAACTCTTTTATTAAGTAGTACTGAGTTCAGTCCAATGTGGTGTGTGTGTGTGTGTTTATACACAAAGCAGACAACCTTCTGGAGCAGGAAGGCTCACTCTCCTGGTTCAGTGGGTGGATTCTAATCCACTCCCACTCTGCGAATGACCGTGAGATGACAGGTTGTAACGACATGCACCCTGGTGTATACATGTCCCCAAATGGGGCTCCAGAGACCCCAGGTCACCCTGCTTGGAGGGGTCCAGACCACTCCTGCTCTGCAGATGGGCAGAAGTGCTTGAACCCAGAAGTGCTTACCCACTGAGCCACAGTCCAGGCATTCTGTGCCCCTCAAAACCAGCCTGAAGGATGTGAGGAGGCAGCTCAGTTTACAGATGGCACTTGGTGACCTTTTCCTCCAGGACAATCTTGCTGCCCTAATGGCTTCCAGCCTCCCTGCACGGGGCTCAGTGGGGCTCAGGGGTTCCAGCCCCATCTTGCTTGCTCAAGCCCCACCCATTTCAGCTTCTGGAGTTCTTCTCTCTGTTGCAGCCCCCAAAGACCCAGTAATATACCAATATTTGTTTTCTTAAGACATCCCCAGGCATAGTGGCACACGCACGCCTGTAATCCCAGTGGCTCAGGAGGCTGAGGCAAAAGGGTCATGAGTTCAAAGCTAGCCCCAGAAAATTAGCAAATCCCTAAGCAACTAAACCCTGTCTCAAAATTTAAAAAAAAAAATTGATAAATAAATAAGTAAATAAAAAGGGATGGGGCTGTGGCTAAGGGGTTAATTGCCCCTGGGTTCAATCCCCAGTACCAAAAAAAAAAAAAAAAAAAAAAAGCCTCAACAAGCCAAACCTCCATCTCTTTTTCCTTTCCTTCCACTTTCTCCTCATCCTATCCAAACCGCAAAGCCTCATGCTTTGCAAAGGGCTTGTGCTGGGAGCAAGGGAGATGTCACACCAAGAAAATCCCCCAGTGCCCCCAGCTGTTCTCCCTGTGGCTTCTCCAGTAGTAGGCAGGCTGCCTCCAGTGTTTACAGTCAGCAATTCCGAATGTGCTGACAAGGATAACGGTGACCACAGAGTCAATTCAAACCAGCAAGGACAAGCAGACAGCTGCGGACATGCTTCCCGAGGCCCCAGTGAGGACCCAGCGTGGCCAGTTGGGGCTGGATGGCAGGAGCAGAGGCAGCCTCCCCTCCGCTCCCCTCCAACTCGGTCTCCACACTTCTATTTCGGGGGCTGACGCACGCAGGGCTGTGGAGGAGGGAGCCATTCCCGGGGAGACTAGGTTTCCCTCCCTGCTGCTGGTTCATGGAGAGGAGGGAGGAAGGGGTCAGGCTGCCACGTTCCCGGCAGCTTTGCGAACTTCTCCCTGGCCAACATTTCACTTAACAAAAGTTCTTTATATTGCTGATTTGTGTTTGTTCATTTTTTTTCCCCCTCCAGTAGCAAAGGAAACTTTTGTAAGCAAAAACGGGTGCCAGAAAATGTCTGGGTAGCAGGCCTAGCATTAAAAGGGGGAGGGGAGAGAGAGAGAATCCATTAAATGAAAGCTTGAAGAGGACTATTATAATATGGCTATCATGTTTGATAGGCAGACTGGGATTTGCGAATTCTGGAATCTCTCTAATCTGAGCCCTGTTGGGGTTAGATAATAGCAAAGTCATTTATTTTAAGGTGGTTCGAGAAAAGAAGTGATCCGGTAGGCACAGACCAGTTCAGGGACCTGGGCTCCCACACTAGCTGAGACAAAAGCTCCACTGGTTCTTTGGATTTTTATCTAAAGTGATGCTTTTCCAAGTTTACAGACCACAACTGTGGCCTAAAAGTCCCTACCAACCTCCTACTGTCCTCTCCTGTGCCAAGAGGAAAACAAAATTTCACTCCCTGTAATTGAAAGAAAACCAGGTACATTTGGGAATGACATCTGTGGCAGAAATGGCTAGCTCCTCACCAGAGACATGAGCACCCTTCCAACTATGTGGATTCGGCCTTGGTGAGTGGACATGCACCTAACTCTTAACATGGACTTAACTCTTCCAAAAAAAAAAAAAAAAATGTGGACAGATACAACATGCACCATTTCCAGGCTTGGTCCATAAAAACCAGGCTCTTCCAGGCTCTCTCTTTTCCCATCCGCTAACTGGAGGACAAAGATCCCAAGATCCATCAAGGAGCTACCAGAGGAAGGAACTGCCACCGGCCCCCAGTGGGCCATTGCATGAGAGGGAGGTAAACCACTGGGCATCTCGGCACTTCTCCATCACCAAAGTTACAAAAACTGTACAAAATCAGTAAGTGGTGTCAGAGGGAAATGATCAATTAGACACAATGTCATAGGCATTAAAAAGGCTGTGTTACCATTTAAATTTTCTAAAAAAGCGTTTGTCCCCTTACATGTTTATATATGCCTAAGTTGTCATGGAGAAGAAAATGGCACTCCCAGTGGCCTGTGGGGAAGAAAACTGGGAGACAGGAAGAGAGATAGGAGAGACACTTCTCTTTTCTAGCCTTTTGAATTTGTTCTATGCGCATGTATTACCTACTCAAAAGTTACAAGAAAAAAGACGAATTCTGAAAGGATCCAGATTTCAGACCTCCAGGAGAATATTTTCACACATTATTCATCCCCGGGGCCTATTTTAAAACCAAAGGTACAAAGTGTTGACATTTAAAAATACACAAAATTGTTCATTTCTAGAAAACTCAAGGGATGGGAACAAGTGTCAGGTATGCCTACAGCACCTCTGAATTTTTGGGGTGAATGTTCTCATCCCTCCAGTGGTGGTGGGTGACTGCTGGACAGGGCTGTTCCTAAATGTGTGCCCTGAGAATCCCTGAAGAGCTTGGGAAAAGGAAGATTCCCCGCACCTTTCTTGGAAATGCAGATTCAGCAGTTGTACAGGGAGGCCTGCGAAACTACACCATTAACAAGTATCTGTTGACTCTTAGGCTGGGGCACACTTGAGGAACCCCATTATCATCTGTCCACCTGTGTCACCTGCCACCCCAGATGAATCGCTTCACTCTCCCAGTTCATATCCCTGGAACACAATGACATTTATGACTTTTGAAACCCAAAGGATCTGCTGAGACTCTGGCAATGCCTGGGGAAGCGGCGAGGTCCCCTACAGAACCATGTCATAGACCAGCGTCAGTTATGATCCTCATTGCCACTGTGAGCAGCTGCATTGTGGATTGCTATTTTATGTTTTAAAATTCTCTTTATGAAAAAGCACTTCATTTACAAAAGACAAGGGGGCTGGACAGCACGTCTGTGCTCCCATGGAGGCTTTTATGAAAACTTCTGCTGTGTTGAGTAGGGTGCTCCCACTGGCGGAGCCTCTGCTTTTGACAAGTACATCTGTTTCCAGAACCGGAGAGCAGGGCAATACTCATAGGGAAAGTGCTGCGTGGGAGCCTAGTGACCAGAGCCCAGGGCAGCCCCAACACAAGAATCCCATCAGTAACTGGTCAGTGGCAGATCACTTTAAGGAATGGGGTTGGATGCAAGAGATACCCTTTGCATTAGAAGTGTCCTGAGGAGCCCAGGCTGGCCCTGAGCCATTTTACCTTTTGCCTCGCTTGTGGGCCCATCCTATATCTGAATATGCTAAGATCTTTCAGACCAAAGGGCCACCCAAACCCAACTTCTCTATGTAACTCAGTCCATAGACTAGGCAAGCATATTACTAGTACAGAGTTACAACCCTGACTCTTAGTTTTCTTCTGAGATAGGGTAACGCTAAATTGCTAAGACTGGCCTTGAACTTACGATCCTCCTGTCTCAGCCTCAGGAGTTGCTGGGATTATAGGCATGTGCCAGCTCAGAGGTCCTTGAATGGTGCCACCCCAAAAAACCTGTGACAGAGGGATTTCTGGGGCTCATCGCAGCTGGCTGCTTTGTGAGTATCATGGGAAAACTTCCAGGCTCTCATGGAGTTAGCTGGGGCCCAAGTCACCAGTTCGGGTATGAGTGGAGAAAGAACTGACTTGAGGTCACCCCATTCTTTTTTCCTGCAGCAGAAGACCTGGGGGGTCACATGACAAGGCAGTGATAACAGGTGGAGCTTTGGTCAGCTTGGGTCCCTGAGAGACTAGGCGGAGCAGAGCCTCCATAATCTCCTCCCACCAACCTGAGCTGGAAATGTATCAGGGACATGTGTTGTATAAAGCCACTGGAGCCAAGGGGACACGGGGGAGGGTGGATTTGTTACTGCAGGATAATCTTGCCTTTTCTAATGAATTCAAAGCAACCGGTTTGAAATCTCTGAGCTCCCGTCAGAATAGCAGACTTGCTATCTGTATCACTGGTGGATAATTCACCTTATCCTTCTGAGCCTCAGGTTTTTTCACTGTAAAATGGGGATAATGAGTTTTGGCATGTCTACCATTCAGAGATTGACAAGGATCAAATGAGTTTTTCTGGAAGTGTTTTGAAACCTTGCAAATCACAACCACAGGGGCTAAGTGTGACTGCTAATTTGGGGCCAGTTACTTGGACTCACTGCCTTACGGTTCTTAAAAAGCCAAGCAGCCCCTTCCAGTGCCAGATCAGGATGGTGAAAAGTCAAATTCTGATCCCGGTTGGAGAATAGCGTGTCCCAGGAGTGTCAGGGTAGCTGGGTGGTTCAGAAGCCTCGCTCTGGCAAGCAAACTTAACTATTTGCCTTTGGCATAAAAAGAAAGGAAAAATAGAGGCCCCCGAATGAAAAGCCTGACACAAAGCCCTTCATTCCTCCCACAGCCTGTCAGAGTGGGGAGGGAGGGAGGCAGCGCCTGGGCATCCCAGCCCCTGCACAAAGGAACAGAGGGAGCTGCACACGTGGGGGTGGGGGGCCTGCAGATCTGTTCCTGGGCTACCCTTGCCGGGAAGCAGGTTTCTCCAGAGGAAACGGGCCCTCGCACAGATGATACAGAAGCAGAACAAGGAACTGTGTCCCCTGCTATGGCTGACCAAGGGGCCCAGCATCTAATCCTAAGCCAAGAGAAGGGCTTCCTAACCCCTGAGAATGAGTACTGAGAACACCAATGCCCAGACCCATATGCCTCAGGGCCACGTTCACCCAGCTGCTTAGGTTGTCAGATGATAACAGCTGGCTTTTTTCAAACACTTGCAAAATGCCAAGCACTGACATTTTATATATCAAGGAACAGCAAAGCACAGCAAAGTTAAGCAACTTGCTCAAGGTCGCACAGCAAGAATTTGGCAGAAACAGAAGTCAGGCCCAGACAATCTAGCTCCAGATGTTTGTGTTCTTTGCCGCTGCCTTTTTTATAAGGGAAGAATAGAAAAAGAGAAGGAAAATGTAAGTGGGGGGGCAATCTGTCACTTGGTACATGCCTTGAAATGGGCTTCAGATGCATAACTCACCTAGAGCTCCTGTCTATTCTAACGTGATTGGTGTTCTTGCTACATTTTACAGCTAGAGAAACAGAGACCAAGAGAGGTGGATCAACTTGACCAAAGTCACAAAGCCAAAAAGAAGTAAAGTTGGAACCAAACCCAACCTGCCTCTACTAGAAAGTGGGGAGTTCTATGCCTTAAAAAATAGGTCAAATTTTGGGGGAGAAAGAAAAGTGCATTAAGAAGGCAGTAGAAACAAAAACCATGCAAGGGACTCAGAAGCCAGCATTTATGGATCCTGAAAAAAATAACATCCAAATATGGGGTAATGCTAATCAATAGAGTTCCCATTATCCAGAGTGCTTTTGGATACAGAGTTAGAAAGACAGTGAATCAGTGTTTGGACCAGAGAAAAACAGTCCAGCGCGTCAGGACAACTTCTTGCACTCAGCAAGAGGAGAGAGGCGGTGCACAGAGCCAGCCGCCTGTTCTCTGACTATCTCTCCATCTTCTCACACAAAGTCTTTGTGATCAGACCCTTCCATCTCCCAAACTTACGAATCGTTGTTTTGTTATTGTTATTTTGCATCATTGGCTAATCCACAGCGAGGCTGTTCCCCCAACCTCAAGCTCCGTGGGAGCAATGCAGTCATGACACAGGAGCAGAAGCAGCTCATTAACATACCCGTGACTGACACGGAGGATCATTAATTAGGCATTCCAAGCATAAGTATATATGTATAAATTAGCATCTACTCACCATTTAAACTGTAAGCGATTTTTCATATCTGAATATTAACTATGTTGGAAAATTACTAAGTTTTCCTGAGTGAATTCTACAAACAATCCCCAGCCCTGATAACAGACCCAAAGTGTAGACAAAAGGTTCTACGGGCAGAGCCGGACACAGTGGAGGAGTCAAATGGGGTGGTTACTCTCCATGTCTCAGGACCCTCATCTGTTGGCTCTTGTTTGTGTTTCTGTCTACGCTACTTGTCAGGAGCTTCCTGGGACTCACTTGCTGAGAATGCTCACATACCACACGGCCTCTAACGTGCTAGAGATGCTATGCCATGGCCGTATTCTGTCCTTGTTCATTCATTTCTCCTTTCAATAGATACTTACTGGATGTGGCCCAAGCACAAGAGACAAGGTGGAGGATCGAGATGGCAGAGACCCTAGCCTCAAGGACTGAAGTGCATATAAAGAGCTAAATGTCAAGTTCACCACGCTAGCTACCAAAGAGTCAAACCACACTCAGAGGAGGGACGGGCTTCTCCTGGCAGGGACAGGGTTGGGAATGATTCATGAAGGAGGCAACATTTAAGTGAGCCGTAAAGGTTGGGGAGGAGACGCGGATCTGGCAAGGGATGAGGCATACCCAGAGAGTCGCCTTGAGAAACCAGAGCCACCTCAACATCTATCTTGACATCCGGGTCTCAAGTTCCGCTACTACTGCCACCGACCGAGCTCTGCCCCCAATTTGTCCATGGACCTGAAGTATTTACCCTTCGGGTTGGAAAACTAGTAGCACCAGGGCCGTAGTGGTCATGGGACTCTGTCACCCTCCACAGGTATGATGGTGCTGCTGACTGCTCTATAGAGCTCCGGCTTGCCTTGGATTTTCTTGCAGGAGTCTTGGGGCCACACCAGCATAGCCATCGTTCAACATTGGCTCTTCCCATGGTCGGCGGCGTGTTCCATTTCTGTAACGTGGTTATACTGGATGAGGGCTGGAATCCCAGGTGACCCCTTAAGTCTGTGCAGAGACTGCATGGAGGAGCCTGGCTTTCAGGACCCTGGACTAGGGTAGAGAGAGCTAAAGCATTTTAACCAAATCTTCTAGATGAAGAAAGGTAGGCAAGTGAGTAGCTTGTCTTGAATCTCCATGCCTCACAGTTCTTGAAATCTCCTATAGAATCAGGCAGCCCACAGATCTGTGTGCTCAGGCAGGGGCCCAGACAAGGGCCTGTCTTAGCTGTCTTCATTCTGCATCTGTGGGCGCTCAGGCTGTGGGGCTGCTTTGGGCAGATCATCCCCAATTCTCTGCTTCGGTGGGGGCACTGACTCTTGAAACACCTCGGGAGGATTCAAGATCTCTCTGCTTCATACCGGATACTGGTCTGTGGTGAATGTACAGCTGCGATGGATGTCAGACTGCAGGTGTGCTCTTGGGACAGAAATCCAAGTAGCCAGCTGTGGTTCTCATGAGGACAAGCCTTTTCTGCCTCCATGATTGGCAGGCACGGAGATTTCTGAGGCGCTCTGGGCCCTGAAGGGAATGTGCTGCTTACCTAATGGTGGAACAATCTGGAAAAGCCCAGGCTCTTCCTGAGGAACATACCTTGATGGCCAATCTCTTCCGTGTTCTAGTTCCATATAAATCTGTCTCCTATTTGTGTGGCGATTCATGGATAGCAAATATTAATATTCTGTTTTCCCAGTGGAAGTAGACCTACCTAAGCCATCAATACCTATGATTAAAATGGTAAGAAAATTCTTGACTTCTACATCACTATAACAATTAATGACAATT
This sequence comes from Callospermophilus lateralis, assembly GCF_048772815.1. Taxonomy (NCBI): domain Eukaryota; kingdom Metazoa; phylum Chordata; class Mammalia; order Rodentia; family Sciuridae; genus Callospermophilus; species Callospermophilus lateralis. Next base: position 123,879,601 of record NC_135312.1, on the reverse strand, counting down.
AATCAACTGAAAAACTTCATGTTCTATTCCCTACCCTATCCCTGGCATGTAATAAACACAGAGTATTAGAAAGCAGAGAATATCAATTATTTGGAGAGAACCACAGAGAACCCAGAGATTGAGAGGAAAGGAAAGTTCATGGTGGCTCAAGGTCATTCTAAGTAATCCATCGGCAGGGAGAAAGAAATGAAGTCAGGTCCTAGAGAAAATGAGGATGTTCATGATCTTCATGAAGGGGACATAGCCTGAATCTGGGAAATACCCAGGGCAAAAAGAATTTGACTGAGTTCATCTCAGTCAAAATTTCCCTAATTTAAGCTGGGCACTGTGGTGCACACCCGTGATCCCAGCAGCTGGGGAGACTGAGGCAGGAGGATTGCAAGTTCAAAGCCAGCCTCAGCAAAGGTGAGGCCCTAAGCCACTCAGTGAGACCCTGTCTCTAAATGGAGATGTAGCTCAGTGGCCGAGTGCCTCTGCATTCAATCCTGGGTACCCCCTCAAAAAAGAAAAAAAAATTTCCCAAATTTAATTGCATGGAAGAAAGACCGTGAACCACCTCACCCTGTGAGCTCTGCAGAAACGTGTCTGCTTTAAGAGATGGCTGGCTTCAGCCAGGGGGTGCGTTTGCCCTCCTCCTCCTCTACTTTCTAAAACTGGACAAAGCCCTTCCCATGGCGGCCTCCTGACAAAAATGGAGTCCTGGATTTTTACGCCGGAGCTCCTCTGCTACACCGAGCGGAGCTTGGTAAAGCATCACAGGAAGAGATGTTCCGAGGCCAGCCTATGGAGACACGTTCCAATTTAAGCCATGGAATGAAAATTACAGGGCAGCCACAGAGGCAAGTTTAAAATTAGGACAAACTTCACTTTGGGCCTCTTAAATCTCAAAGAGTTAGGAGGCGAGGCAAAGGAAAATGAGAGAGAGAGAGAGAGAGAGAGAGAGAGAAACTGCAGCAAGCACTTGAAAAGCAAACCCCCCAGACTTCTGTTCTTTTTCCTGGTCCTCCTGACACCTTAAGCCTTTTGCACATCTGAAAATTAGCAACAAGAGCTTTCCCAGTCCCCAGCTGTTTCCCAGGAGCTACTGCGGAAGGCACAGCCTGTGGGGAGATTCGGGAAAATCCTGACTGGAAAAGAAGAAAGAAAAAGAAGTGAGAGGTATCATCCCCAGCGCCAGTCCTGTATCTAAGTCCCCATCACTCAGTCCGAGACTCGTCCAGGTGGTTGGTTCTAGAAGCAGCCTCAGGTATCCATCAGCCTCAATGTGGACCCAGGAGACGGACCCCCTGGGCCCAATGGAGACTTCTCGGGGGGGGGGGCCTAAAGCAACAGCTTGGGGGGTCAAGGTAACACAGAAACCATCTCCTCTCATTTGCTCTGCCAACTTATCAGCCATGACCACCCTCCCTGCAGAGCTGGTCTGAGAAAAGACTCTATGCTGTTATTTTCTTCTTGCTGCTGCAAGATCATCTGTTTCTCAAAGTTAGGAAAACACCACCTACATTTCCCTCCTTTGGAGACTATTTTGACTTGGTGCTATGTTTGTAAAGAGTTCTGAAACTCCAGGGATTTCAATGATTCCAAAATAGAGAACAAATTATTCTTACTATTCCACAAAAAGGGGTATGTTTACCTGCACACCATGTGTTTTCAGAAAGCTCAAGGGAAACACACTCAACTCCCAGCAGAAATCCTTTCATTAGATTATCCTGAAAAAGGTAGTGAATATCTGAATGTGGGAGGCACCACACAAATGCCCTCAGGCTTCCAAGGTCCCACAGTGGGCCTGCCAGGGCTTCCCTTTTCAAAATCATTTGTGCAACTCACTTCCTAGAGGTAGACTGTCTTACATGTGCCTTGGTCTCTAGTTCCACATTCCCAAGAGCTAGAAAGTAGAGGACAATAAAAGACAGAGAAATGGTCAGTGTCGCGTGTGACTTCCTCCCTGATGGTCTGAAGCACATGAACAAAGCCGGTTAAGGGGAATGCCCACATTTTTCACGTCACTCTGAAAAAGTTTTCAATCCATCGGAAGTAAAATGAGTCCCCAAGTGAAATGAAACTACCTTCCTGATCAAATTCACGGTGTAAATAAGGAGTCAGACATGTTAGCAGAGGGTGGCTTCTCTGAGGTGGTCCTGTTACACCTCCAACTTTCTTGGTCCAGAGTGTGAATAAACCAGCTCATCGTATCATGGTGCCCCTCCAACAGGTGCTGCCTTTTGGGTTACACAGCTCTCTCTGTCAGAGCCATTTCAGTTGACTTAGAGCCCACCTAGTTCCCCACTTGATCCCATTGAAATATCTGGTGCCTGCTGATATGTTCAAACAAATTCACCAGATCTTGATTATGTTCTGGCAATTAAAGCTATTAAGTCAGTAGATAGACAGCAGGTTATTTCATTGCTGTTTGAAAAAGCTAGCTTTCTTTTCACCCCTTTTTTATGTGACAGCACTGTAATTAGCCTTAATCAAATACTATTTGTGTTCAGTGCTATAACTTTGCTTCCTTAGCCGGGAATCTAAGAAAAAGGGAATCTAGGAAAAGGAGAAATGCAACTCTGGTCCAAAAGCAAGAAAGCTAGGCATGGGGTGCATGGGGACTCTCTGTACTTTCTGCGCAACTTTTCTTCAAACTTAAAGCTGTTCTAAGAAAAAAAAGATTTATTTTTTTAAAAAGCCAGAGGGCTTGAGGGTAGTGCAACCTGTGTTCAATCCCCAGTAGTACAGGACAAAAAAATCCTAGTAAATATGTAAATAAATTAATCAAGAAGGAACAAAGTGGGAAAAAGAGAGGAATGAGACCAAAAAATGCCATTTAGTGTGACTTGAACTCTAGCAGCCTCCCATGTAAAAGTAAACTTTGGAAATAGTCAATTAATTCAGAAGATATGTTTTGTTCCTGAACAGCAGCCATCCATAATTTCCATTTGGAAATTCCAAAAGTTAACTCCCTGGGGAGACTTCAGCGCTTCTTCTTTCCCATGGTAAATTCCCAGAGTAAGAAGTTTGTATTGGAAACTAGAGGTGAGTGAAGGGAAAGACAATAACCACAAATAAAATTGATTCTTCCACCATTTATTCAAACTTGTAGTTCTTTCTCTATGTCTTAATTCACAACTTATTTCAATATCTCCGGAAGGAAGAGCTTATTAGGGAATGACCTTCGTGAACAGGGCAGACAGGACTTCTCAAACTTTAATGTTCGTACAAATCATCTGGGGATCTTGCAAAAGGACGTATTCTCGTTTGATGGGTCTAGAATGTTGCTTGAGATTGTGTTTGTAGCAAGTTCCTGGTTAACACCAAAGTTGCTGATCCATGGACATTACTTTGAGTAGCAAGCGTATAAAAATTAGTAATTGGGTGAGTTCAATTGGTCAGAAGCAGAGCTACAATATCTTGTTTGTGTGGCTGACAATGAGAATCCTGCAAGAAACAGCTGCCAACAAACAGATACACATTTTCTATTTTCTTTGGCTAATAACCCCCTGTGTCAAATTTTAAAACACATTGGTAGAATCACATTATACCACAAGGTAGAGTGTTAGCTCAGAGAATCCCAGTAATAGAAGTAACTCTTTATTCTTGTTCAAAGTGTCCTAGCCATGATAAGGAGGAATCAGGGGCAACTTAAAAACCAATGATTAATTTTCACTTGTTACTTTGACTCTATGTCTTTTTATACCTCAAAAATTTTATCTATAAAACATTATCTATTAGAACTAGTAATTTTTGTTTTTGTTCACTAGTTTGTTTTGTTCACTTGAATGTTTTATGTTACATTCCTAGAAAAGGATTTCCAGGATTTTTCCCCCTGTGTATTTGGGTCTTGCTTCTTTGTGGTCATGATGCCAACTGAGTGCCATGCAATCAAATTGATGGCTTGGGAGCAAATTCCTCAGCCATTTTTCTAGACCTTTGAGTTGCACATCAAATCTGGGGCTCGTCACTTGCTCCATGCTGGTCTAACCTGTCTGTGAAGTTCACAATTTTCCCAGCTCTGCGATCATCAGTGATTTCAAATTCACCAATGTAAACCATGATGCACCATCACATTTAGGAATCCCACAGTGACGTGAGAACATGGCCTGATAAGCACCCAGTATTTCCTCTCTGTTCAGCATCATCACTGCTCTTGAGAGCTCCCACCAGGACAGTTGTGTGCGCCATTACGGCAGCATGGGAAGATGGCAGAAAGAGCTAGAACGAGTCATATTTTGAGGTTAGGAAAGAACTGTCATATAGTTCTTAGAGCCTTCCCCAAAGTGTTGTTCCTTCTTAGGAGACGATGGTACTTATGTTCCACAGGAGGAACTGTTACAAGATGAAATGCCACCTTGCCATATGGCTGAGGTCCACTTGAAAAAGAAGATTACTTGTACTGCATCCAAAATGGTGAGACTGGGCCATCCATGGCTTTGAATAACAGGAGAGCCTACTTCTTACAACTCCTGGAAAGTACTGTGGAGACTGCAACTAAAGCATGGGTCTTAATTTTCCTCATTTGGGTTTTTAACTCTTTTAGTACAATTACTGAATTCTAAACAATGGATTTTCTGCTTATTCTAGACTTCTCCCATCTCTTGATGAATACAACTCAAACCATCTTTAAATCCAGGCACACGTCGGCATGTACTTGGAACCAAGGTCCCTAGAACAATGGCAACAAAAAGGCCCTGGATGTAGCTGTCAATTTTGATGGTGCAGATATGTCCACCATGGCTGACTCCAGGCATCTGGCCTTACTGAACCCAGAATCAGGAAGAAATGTGCACGATGACAAGTGTTCTCTGGCACAAAATAATAGCAAGTGACCCCAACAATAGAAAAACAAAACAAAACAAAACTGTGCTTTAATAACTAAATTGTTAACCAGTTAGGAGGGGTAAAAGTATCCCACAACTCCAAGATGGCCCACCTCTTAAAATGTTTTCATTTTGTTCCTGAACAGCAGCCATCCATAAGCCCTCGTGTTTTCATACACCAAAAATAACTCCTTGCTATTTTTTTTTTAAGACGAATCTCATGATCTGTGTAATTATCACAAAATCTTGTAAAGTAAGCCATTTGGATTTTAATGACTCAAATGTACTGGAAGGTTCAGGATTCTTCTACATGAACTTGAACGCTGAACTCTTCCATTTGGGTGTTTGGTTCTATCACAAGCTCTTCCATGTACTTGAAGGCACAGCTCAGCCAGCCTCGGTGGCCGCACGAAGCTGCAGAAAAGGCTAAAACATCACCCTGTTTCTTACTGTTCCCTACGATTTGCTTCTGAGAATGATGGGGTGGCTTAATATCCTCATGTCCCTTCCTATATCTGAGCTGATTTGTTTTAAATAAAAATATACATTCATATATATATATATATATATATATATATTTAAAAAGACATTAGAATTCGAAAACTTCATTTTAACCAAAAAAAAAAAAAAAAAAAACACAAAAAACAAAAAACAAAAAACTATTACATGGGTGCATTTTTGCCTAAGATATACAATTTTAATATATCGTTCTTTCATTATCCTTTTAATCTATGTGTGATTCTTTGTTAAACTATGTTTCATATTTTCCCCAAATACACCTGCTTATTACCAGTGAGGCTCTTGTAAGAACACAAAAGCTAGAAGACTGGAGCTTGCAGGATGGGGGAAGGGAGGACGCCGGGGAAGAAATATCTGGCCAAGTAATGTAATTAACTTGAAGAAAAACATTTGCATCATGGCTATCCTCATGGCTTTTTCCATCAGCAAAAGCCAAAACCAAGCAAACAAAAAGCCACCACCACTCGCCCACCACCTCCAACGCAAATGATTTTGGCAGTGTCGTCAACGCGAAAAAAAAAAAAATACTGCTTGAAACAAATCCAGAAAAATAAAACACTGCTTCAAATCCAGCCCTTCTGCTCGCTCTCCTCGTATCCCCCTTCAGATCTTTAAACATGTGGATCCTGTGCACCTATTAACTCTTCACAAATAAATGTGTCTCTTCAAGTTTTCTTATTTTCTCAACTTGTAAAATTCATCTGCACTGAGCACCCCGTTTATGACGAACACATTCGGCTGCGGCACATGCAGAACACAGCGCCGTCCACCCCCTGCCATTCTCCAGATGTTCGGAACTAGAAACATGCAAGGATTTTTCATGTTAGAAAAATGGTGGAAGTCAGCTCATCAAAGGTGAACAGGCAGAATTTGTCTCTGCCCTTCCTTTCCTAAGATGCATTTAAATTCACAAGGTGCAGCTCTGGTTTGACAGGATTATTAATAGGATGGGCTCACCCCTTATGTGCAGGAACCTCATAGCCACAGGAAAACCTTTTGTTATCTTGGTGTTTCTTACCAATGTCTGATGCCATTAACCAGGCATTCTGGCTGATCCTGATCATCAGTTTATAACAAAGTGGCAACAGTATTTTTACTAAATTGGAGTGTAGCTTTGTGGTTGTTTTATTTTTGGGGGGGTACCAAATATTGAACTCAGGGGCACTTGGCCGCTGAGCAACATCCCCAGTCCTATTTTGTATTTTATTTAGAGACAGGGTCTCACTGAGTTGCCTAGCACCTCACTGTTGCTGAGGCTGGCTTTGAACTCACGATCCTCCTGCCTCAGCCTCCTGAGCAGCTGGAATTACAGGTGTGAGCCACCATGCCTGGCTTGTGGTTGTTTTATTTTGTCCTTTTTTTTTTTTTTTTTTTTTTTTAAGCAGGCTATTTTTACAACAATCAGAAGCCTTTGGTTAACAGGCTTGAAAGGTGACAAAAATATCATAATGAAAGAACATGTGTTCAATCCTGGATGTTCTTGAATAATGGCAACAGAGACCTCTTGACTTCCCACTAATCCAGTGCACCAGCCCGGCAGACCTAAGCTGAAGCTATATCAAGACATTGCAAAAAGAGGCTGAAGAATAAAGATTGGCTTGAGGGACAGCTAGAGAAATCGACTTGAACATGGACATGCACACACAGCATAGAGTCAGGTAAGCAAATGAGTGTTCACATTGTTCCTAACCATCACGAATAAACTTAAAAGCCTAAGTGAAAAGCAAAACAAAAAGATCCTAATAATCTCTATTGAAACAAAGAAACAATAAAAAATATTCAGTAGAAGTGGAAAAGTGAGTGGCTCTTCTCTCCCAGCAAACTGACAGCTCTTCTTAAAACCATCCCCTTTCCCTCTTCCTGGGTGCCCTTCCTGTGGGCAGCATCTGGGAAACCCAAGAGAGAAGAGAATCAAGCTGGCATTAAAATATAAGCTTACTCTATTTCTCTGTGGCCTACAACGTACTCCTTTTTAAAAACAATGTTAGCCAGGTGTGGTGGCACACGCCTGTAATCCCTGTGGCTTGGGAGGCAATTCAGTGAGACCCTGTCTCTAAATAAAATATAAAAAAAGGGCTAGGGATGTGGCTCAGTGGTCAAGCACCTCTGGGTTCAATCCCTGGCACCAAATAAAACAATGTTAAAAAATACCAAGCTGAGCCCAGCAGCTAGGGAGGCTGAGGCAGGAGGATTTCGAGTTCAAAGCCAGCATCTGCAATCTAGCAAGGTCCTAAGAAACTCAGAAAGACCCTGTCTCTAAATAAAATATTTTTAAAAAGGGCTGGGGATGTTGTTCAGTGGTCAAGTATCTCTGGTTTCAATCCCCAGCACCCACCCCCCAACAAAAACTAAGGCAAAAACAGCTGGCTTTCTTTTTAAGGGAGCATGGGTGTGCGCGTGCACACACGCACACACACACACACACACACACAAAATTCTATTCTTCACTCTGGGCAGTTTCCCATATGGGCTACCTGCATAAGGTGACCCAGCCTCCCCTGCTGGGCCTGAAGAGTTATGGAGGGCATCTAAAATGGAAAGCTTTTAGCAAAATACAGGTGTAAGCAAGTTACAAAATCACAGAGTCTGCAGGACTGAGTTCTGGTTGGCACAGGCTTGGAGGTGATTTTTCCCAACACCTGAGCAAGGGAGAATCAAACTTCTTGCACCTTGGCTAGTCCCCAGTAGTACACACACTCTCTCCTAGCTCGCCCGCCATCCATGTATCTAAATTCAACCCCTCTTTCCCAGCAGATGCACATTCCAGGCTGGGCACCTTAGGGTGTCTGTCCTTTCCTAAGACTCAGTGGAGCAGCAACAGAAGCCCACACCTGGTTTACACCAACACCACTGTGGGCTCAGGCTGGCTGCTTATCTCAGTGCCTCAGTTTGTCCTCGGGTTGAGAAGGCTATTAATTCCCCTTGGTAAGTCCATTCCAAGTACCAGGAACCAAATTTTTGAGCAGCTGGCAGAAGCATTCCTACAGTAATGATAGCTTGATATTTGTACAGTGCTTATTATTAACTGCCAGACACTCTCCTCTGTGCTATACCTATATTAACCTATTAACTCTTTGAAGACTTCCTATGAGTTTTCTTACACCCACTTTGCAGATGCCCATGCTAAAGCACATAGAGGTTAAGTTCTCTGCCACCTTGAGGAGTGGGGGTGGGGGGCTTGAAATCCTGTAAGGATCCGCCCAGAAGCCAGCTGTTAGATCCAACCTCTTGGTAAGAATTTTTTCAAGCAAAGATGACTAAATACCTTCATTTGCAAGAACTTTAGCGGCTGTAGCAGTACAGAGAGCAAATCTTTTCCTTTGAAAATATTTGTAAAACAAAGGAAGTTCTTCAGCCTTCCCCATTTCAGGAGGAAAGCAGAGTAGCATGTGGCCCGAGCCTGCCTGGACCCATTTAAATCACTATAAGATAGAGCTGGATAGAAAACACAAGCAAGAGAAAGAGAACGCAAGGGTGCCAGGCTGCCTGGAATCAGGATAAGGAAGGAGGCAAGATGGAGCAGGCCACCAAGCAAGCCTCACGGAGAGCTCCAGGGGCCCACAGTACAGAGCAAGATGGAGAGGGGTTTTGGCTGCAGCGGAAGAAATCTTAAGGAAGGGAAGATCTGCATCCTCCCTCTCCCTTCTCTAGATGCACCCCCCCCCCCCCCCGCCCAGATCATGCTGGGTCCACCAGACCCTTTTTCAGGTGCTACAAGCAAACAGGTAGACTGGGGGCAGGGAGAAAGGGAGAGGGATTGGTTTAAAATACTAAAGACTGCACCAGCCATTCCTCATTGTACCCCTGCTCCCTCCTGCTTCCCCACATTTTTGCAACAGAAAATTACTCTTGGAAAAATACACACACACACACACACACACAGTATCTCCTCTCAGCACATTCTTTTGTCAAGGACCTTTATAAGCATGAAGAATTCCCACATATCATAATTTATAACAAACTTTTCATTTGGGTATTAAAATGTAGGCATTTGAAAGCTCCCTGACACCACTTCTCCTGACAATGGGAACATATTTATGTAAAAGAATTCACAGTACAGGTTTTATGTTAATATTCCTTAATCTTGACTTCTTGCATTTCAACTTAACCTCCCTCATAGGAAACGGCCTCTGGATTCCCCTTCAAACATTCACAGGGCCTACTATAGAAGGGAAAACATGTTCTATATAAACACATTGGCTCCTGACTCCCTCCCCTTCCTCCTGCCACCGCGAATGTTGGGAGCCGTGATAAGACTGGCTATTCTGCACACCTGACTCACAAAGAAGGGTTTTCAAAGTGAGCAAGTGATGGAGGGGTACAGCTAGGTAACACACTGAAATTCCTAAACGTTTGATATAAGTAAAAAGAAACTAAGTTTTTAAATCTTGATATGCCACTAATATCTGCCACCTTGGGCAATATGCAGCATCATCGGATGAAGACATTTTATAATTATTGGGTAGGGGGTCAATGGGTTATGAAAGATAGGAGCCCTTGCCCTCCAGCGACTATTTGGAGGAAAAGATAGATATATAAACCACAACCCTCATCAAAACAGAATGCGGCTACTGTCAGGGAAGTTGTCTGCAAATCAATGTTGTGGAAAAGCCAAGTATCAATAACTAGATCAAACCAGGAGAATCACAACCAGCTTCCTGGACAAGGCAGCATTTGAGCAAGACTGAAGGAAACTAGTTGGATTTTGAAAGGTGGAGAAGAAGGGGAGCAAGAAAGAACATGAGCAAGTAATGTCTGTACCAAAAGAAGGTAGCAGAGTCACCTGGGCTGTGGAGCACAATTTGGGAGGAATGTGGTGCAAGGGAAGGAGACGGTGGCCTGAAAATCATGGTGGGGACTTTGGACTTAGTGTGTAGGCAAAGAGGAGACACTCAGACTTCCCTGGGTTTAAGAATGGACCAGAAGACAAGACATTAAGAAGCAGGAGGAAGATTAGAAGGATGCCCAAGCGGTTTAGGTAATGGATGAGGAGGAAAGGCATCTAATTTTAGGGCGTTAGCATCATTTTCTTTTCTCCAAATGAGAGAACAAGGTCAGTCATAGAACCGATGAACCTAAGTATCTTAAAACAAACTCAGGGCTTGTTCTCCTAGGTCCATATCTTCATTACGGCAACTCCTGGTGAATTTTATAGAGCACATTCATGCCTTTCTTCTTGCTAGAAGTGTTTATAAGGAGGACCTTTTTGCTGTTTCTAGAAGCCTACAAAACTAACTGTCATGGCTTGGACCTGGAATGTCCCCCAAAGTCTCATGTGTTCACAGGCAGGGCTTGGGGCAGTGACTGGATCACGCGGGCTCTGACATCATCAGTGGACTAATCCACTGGTGCTGACTGGACTCCTGGGAGTTGGGACCTAACTGGAGGAAGTCAGTCACTGGGAGCACACCCTAGAAGGGTTATCTTGTCTTTGGCCCCTTCCCCTCTCTCTCTGCTTCCAGGATGCCATGAGCTGAGTAGCTCACCTCTAGAATGTCCTTCCACCATGATGTTCTGCCTCAGTGAAGGCCTAGAACAATGGAGTCAGTCAACCATGGGCCCCAATCCCCTGAAACTATGAGACAAAATAAATCTTACCTCCTCCGAGTTGTCCTTTTCAGGTATTTTAGCCACAGTGACAAAAGGCTGTCCTAGTCAATCAAACATGCAAAGCATTCTATTGTATTATTTAAAATTTCCAGATAAATTACCCAGGATCAGAGATAAGAAAACAAAAATCGAAATTGTAGGTTTGTATTGTAAAGTAGAAACTGTTGCTCTCATGTTCAAGGAAGGCTTAGAACATGAAATGTATCTGCTTTAAAGGAGCTTAGAGTTAGTTTTGCAATTTCTTCAAATCCCAGTTTTCCTTTCTAGTTCTCAAAAAGTATGTCCACCAGCTCCCCTGCCTGCCCCACTACCCCTTGATCTCCTCAGCCACTAACAGATCCCAGTCCCCTCTCAGCCCCCTAACAGCCCTGCATCGTGCCTCACCACCAGCCTACTGGGCCTCTGTCAGTCAATAGCCATTCAGGTGACTGTAAACCAAACTATTCAAAGTATATAAAGATTGCTCTTCATCTTTAACTCAACAGATTATTTTTCAAACGCTAACTTCCCTTATATATTCTTGGATACTCATCAAGCATTTAATTGGATGATGTTGGTATCTAAACTATCACAACATATATTACAAACTAACCCCCCCCCCCCAATCATGAACCCTCCCATTCAGAAATACAGTAACATGGAATTTGTGTTGTGGTGTTGTGCTTTATACTAATAAAAATATGAATGAATACGTAAAGGGTCTTTTCATCCTTAATGACTTGTGTGTCTCTTATAGACTGATTTTTGAATTAGTCAGATTTTTGTCTGAAACAATTTTAAAAGCCTTTTTTTATTTCCCTATGGTAAATTCATTCCTGGCCATGACCTAGCCACCCTTTAATCTGCTCAATATTTCCATTTCTCTGGTTAAGAAAAATTGCTGTCTTAGCCTTCTCTACTTGCATCTCCAACTCCAAAACTTCACTTCCCTTGCAGGCCACATCTCATGAAGACACTATGCTTCTATCACATTATGAAAATCTCCTGATCCAGACTTGGACTAGACCTTTCTATTGACTCTGAGATTGAGATGATTGGCAGCTGGCTTGGCTCACTCGCCAGGAAACTGACTGACTCTTGTAACGCACTCCAGCTTGTAAATTCAATATTTGAATTTATGCCTTGGCAAAACTACAAAGTTCTTTCTATCTCAGATCTTTGGGGGTGCTTTTTGGTTCTTCTGTTTGTTTGTTTTAGAAGTGCTAGGGATGAAACCCAGGGCCTTGCACATGGTAGGAAAGTGCTCTACCAAGGAGCCTCTTTTAAATACACAAAATGGTAAACTCTGCAAATACCATGCATCTATTAAGGAACCAAATAAATGTTGTGACTCACAGAGGGAGCCACGCTTGGAGACCACACTGAAATTTATTACAAAAATACATCCAATCTATGGCTCAAAATGCTTTTGGAATTCAGCACTGAGATGACCATCCGAACAAGTTTACAAGTCCCATCAGAAAACAGATTCCATGATTTCATAGTCATTTTTTGGTTTTGACCCAAGGTCATTTCATGCTGTGTGATGCTCTTTATGCCTTTCACTTCCTACAAAAGTCAAACCCACTAAATTGCTGCCACCATGTAACAATAATAGTCAACAATGTGTGCTAAAAAGAGAAAACTTATTGGAAGATGAAAATGTTCTATATCATAATTATGGAGGCTGTTTTACAAATCACACATTTATCTAGGCTTACATAAATGTATGTTGACAATTAGTGAATTTTATTTTATTTTATTTTTTGATATCTCAAAAAAATTTCAAGAGTGAACTCAGAAGAAAATTTCTAAAGCAGTATCATATTGTAAGTGTGAAAATAAATGTATGAAGTTTTTGACAATTCTAAAGGAGCCATACTTATTTGAAATATTTAGAAAAAGCATAATACATATCATATGAAAACAAACATACAACAAAGTGATGACGAATACTTTATCTAGAATATTGTGGGAGTCAGCTTTCTGTTATTATAACAAGCTACCTAAAACAATTAACTTATAAAATAAAAAGTTTATTCATCCCACTGTTTTAGAGGTTACAGTCCATGATCAAGTGGCCCCACTGGTGGCTCCCTGTGAGGATGCTAGTTAACAATGGCAGGAGTGTGTGGTAGAGCAAAACCACTTACATCACCCACCTTACATCATTACCAGAATCATATTATGGGCAACTAAGTCAACTGACAGGAAGCAAAGAAAGAGGACAAGACCAGGGTCCTACAATACCCTCTGAGGACACACCTCCAAAGACCTAAGGACCTCCCATGAGGCCCTACCTCTTAAAGGCCCACAGTATATCCTAATGCATCCCTGAGGACCAAATCTTTAATATATGGGGCTTTGTGGGGCATTGAACACCTAGACTACAGCAAATATGCACCCAAAATACCAGATATTTCATCATTCAGATGAATGTACTATCTAGAGTCACTTTCAGTCTGATGGTTCATGGAGCAAGCTACCTTTTACTTGATTCGTGACCACTAATATTCATCTGTTAGATGAGTAGCTGGGGGAGGGTCCACTCTGTAGGTATAAATCAAGCTACTTGGCTCATTCAGGTATCTCGTCCTTCTCAGCATTACCAGAATCATACTATGGGCAATTCAGTCAACTGACAGTCATTAGGTCAGACTCTGGGTCGCTAACACTAGACTTAAGAGTTCTCCAAAACAAGCAGGATTTCTGCAACAGGTCATTTCCATCCTGGAGAACCCTGCTTTGGCTTCAGTGCATGAACAGCAATGGCGGACGGACTCACTTTCCATCCTTCCGTCAGTTTAGGTCATAAATAAGCCAAACCCCAAATAGTGCTGAATATATTGGCAATGATTAAAACAGTGGAGAATCACTATTGATTTGTTTGGATGGGTCTGAACTGTAAAGGTGAAGTGCAACAAGTCTATGTTCTAGACCACGGATTACTGGAAAACACTTCATCACACTGAGTAGTTTTTATTGGAACAGAGCCTTAGCATCGCCCCCACATGGAGTGTACTTTCAGGTCAGACCTGGGTGAGGACATTTCTTGGTCAAAGGATGAATGAGGTCTCCTAACGGGGTGCTGACAGCCATCAGCGTCTGTGGACATCACAAGTTCACACCTACTATCAAAACTACTCATTTTCCAAATCAAACAGCTCAGAGAGTGGGATTCTGCCACATCTGTCCTTCCCTGGTGGACAAAGAATAGTAAAAACCATTTGTTTTCAATCCCAACTGCTTTGATGAATCTTGCTGAAGCAACAAAAATAGCTGTATCATGCAGAGATGACAGAATTACCTTTTTACCATTTTGTCAGGACAAAAACCTCCTAGAAAGGCAAAATTTTTCATTTCCCCATCTACCCACAGCCACAAGCAAATTCCTAAAAATCCAAAGGCAAATCACACACAAATGCTGCAAGTGGCCTTCTGCATCCAGAGTACCTGTGAATCCAGTATGTTGCTGATGAATTAAGGACCTATAGTGTGATCTTAAAAACAGATGAACTAAAAAAAAAAAAAAAAAAAAAATCAGTTTTCTTTTACATTTAACCAAACAAGCATCGGTTACATATGTACTTTGCTATGTACTGTCATAGGGAATTTTTGAAAAGCATAAGACATGCACCAACCCTTGATGAGCTTACTGTTTCATTGAGAAAGACGGTGTGCACATTAAACAGCTAGCTGAGCCAACCTGAACAACGTCTGAATTTGCTGGGCTCAGTTTCCCCATCCATAAGATGAAGGAGTCAGAATGGGTAGTTCCTGACACCCTTCCAGGTCTCAAGTTCTCCAGACCTTTGGATGCAATACCAATGAAGCCTTCTCAGAAGTCAGACAGCATACTTCGAATACCAAAAGCACATTATAAATAATCAATGTAACAAAGGATGAAGAAGAGGTCGATGTAGGGCCAACAGAGGATTCCTGGAAAAGCTGAAACTTCAGCATGGATTCGGAGGATGGGAGGAACTTGATGGAGAAGGCGTCACTCCTCACTGAGAGTGGGGAGGACTCGTGCAGGGTCACCAGAACAGGTCTTTTTGAGTTTGTATTGCTCCCTGTGGATGAAAGGATTATATCTTGTCAAGCGGGGCCGGGGGGGGGGGGGTGTGTTTAACTAGGGGAAGTGATTTGATGATTTGGTCCGATTACCTGTAAGTCAGCTTACCCCCTTCTCTTCTCAGAACCATCCAGAAGCATCCCATCTCTCTAGATTCAGGCTACTGTTCTTGCAAGGGCCTATCAGGCTTTGCCTCATCTGCTTCTCTGGCTCCTCTTCCTTCTCCCCTGCTTCTCTATCACCCCAGCCTCCTCAGGTCATCCTTCTCAAAACCCCAGACATGATTCATGCTTCAAGCTTTTGTTGTCGTTTCTCAGCTGGGGTCTCACCATGTTGCCCAGGCTGGCCTCAAACTCCTAAATCCAAGGGAGCCTCCCACCAACCCTACTGAGCAGCCAGGACTGCTGGTGGGCACCACCGCGCCCGACTTGATTCAAGCCTTTGCACCTGCCTGTCTTCTTCCTGGGCTGCTCTTCCCTGGGATCTGCAGGTTGGCTGCTCCTTTGTGTGTTTGCTCAAAGGTCACTTTCCCAGGGAGGCCCTTGCTGTCGCCATGTTTACTTGCTTTTTGCAGTGCTGGGGATGGAACCCAGGTTCTCTCACAGGCTAGGCAAGGGCCTGCTGCTGAGCTAGGCCCCCCAACCCCTATCAATGTATTAAAAATTGCAGCCCACCTCTCCATACACACTCACACACTCACACACACACTCACACACACACCCCACACACCTCACACACCTCCCAAACTCCCTTTCCCTGTTTCACTTTCTCCATACCATCAGCCACATTCTACCATAATATTTTCATTAATTCATTTTGTAAACGTCCTTCTCTGAGATCCCTCATGCCCCAGAGGAATAAAAAACTCTACGAAGGCAGTGAGTTTTGCTTATTCTATTCCCTGCTGGATTCTCAGGGCCTCGAACCATGTGTGGGAGGCAATGGGGGCCCAGAAACAATTTGTCCAGAGAGCAAATGCAGAAATATAACAAAAAGGGTGTGAGGTCAACTGAGCACACAAGTGGGACTCCAGCCGGAGCCCAGAGGGTCTGAGGATGAATTCCGAAAGCCTGAACTAAAGAAGGACGAGGGAGAGAGAGGGCCTTCTCGGGTGACCACACCCAGCAGCGCCAACCAAAAGGGGTGGTTAACTCCTTCACCATCCAGGTCCCGATGGACAGAAAAGAGATTCCCGAGGAAGTCAGGAGAAGGGGCAAGGACAGAAGAGGAAGAGGACTGAAGCTGAAACAACACGGAGTTCCATAAATAAACCCCAGTTGTATTCGACTTCAGTTGTTTCCAAACACAACTGATTTCTGTTTTCTTCCTGCCTCCATTTCTGAGAATGGCTGAAAAGCATCTAAAAAAGAAGGAAGAGGGAAATGTACAGTTTTCTTTCAAAGCAACCTCCGCACGAGTGGCCGGGCACAGCTTCACACCCTCTGTCTGTCCTCTGTCAATTGTCAGGACTACGAGGCAGAATGTAGGAAGGACAGATCCCGTTTTTCTGTTTTTTTTTTTTTTCTTCTTCTTCTTGTTTTCTTCGTCTCTTCATTATATTTTCTCCTCCCCCAAAATAGTAATCAGTGAGGTGACCATCAATCTCTCTAACATCAGACGGGGTGTGATGAACAGAGAGGAAATGGAAAAAGAGAGAGTGTTTGTGACAGGGTCTTTCCAGTCTGTGCAGATGTTAGGACTCCACTGGAGCCGCAGCAGGAAGACGCCATGTGGGAGGCTGATATCTTATGCATGCATTTCTTAAGAAATGATGAAAACGTGGTACGTTAACAGCCAGTCATCCAGAATTATTTGGAATCATACGTGATATCTTCAGGGCAAAAAAAAGCGGGGAGGGGTATTCTCTCTTGACTATTAAAAGAAACCTCAAGTGCAGTGGCGGAGCTGTGTGTGGATGGGGTGTATGGAGGAGAGGAGCTTTAAAAGACAGCCCCACACATCCGCAGATTCACATTTTACTCTTCTTTACAAATTATGTATTTTTAAAGAGGCATTTGCTTAATGAAGTTCACATCAATGCTTATTTTTCTTATATGCATACCCTAAACAGCCCTAACTCAGGGTTCTGCACTAGATGCATTTGGCCATGTCTGGAGATGCTTCCGTTGTCCTACTAACTGGGGGTGGGTGGTGGTGGTATGTGTGGCTCCTTTTCATACCTGGTAGGCAGAGGTCATGCGCTACCGTCTGAATATTTGTATTCCTCTAAAACTCAAATGTTGAAACCTAATTATCAATGTGATAATACCGGGAGGTGTGGCCTATGGGGAGGTGATTAGCATCAGGAGGGCAGAGTCCTCATGAGTGTGATTAATGGCCTCATAAAACAGGCCCAGAGAGCTGCCTTGCCCTTCTTCCACGTGAGGTTACAGTGAGAAGACACTGCCTGGGATGGGAGTGGGCCTTAACTGGACACTGAATTTGCAGGGGGGAGGTTCCGGGGATTGGACTCAGGGACACTCAACCACTGAGCTACACCCCCAGCCCTATTTTGTATTTTATTTAGAGGCAGGTCTCACTGAGTTGCTTAGTGCCTTGCTGTTGCTGAGGCTGGCTGTGAACTTGTGGTCCTCCTGCCTCAGTCTCCCGAGCTGCTGGGATTACAGGTGTGTGATGCTGAATTTTGATCTTGATCGTGGACTTCCCAGCCTCCAGAATTGTGAGAAATCAATTTCTGTTGCTTATAAGCCCCCCACTGTGTGGGACTTTCTCATGGCTGCCCGAAGGACTACAATGCTGGGGACTCTGAATATCCTGCAGTACACGGGACAGACTGCCCGGCACAGAATTCTCTAATATTTGACACCCCGCTCTACATCATCTGAGAGAGATGCCCAATTATGATAAAGTGATAACCTTTTGTTCCTAGAGTGCCCTTCACATATGAGTAAGTACTGCAAATGGTATTGTTTTAAAAACGCAGCCAGACCCTGCTTTGGACCTTCTTCCCTTATTGGTAATGCTAATCAGGAACATTCAGATTAAATCTCCAGATGAGCTGTAAAAGGATGTTCTATGTTCTTTTCTGTTCACAGAAATTCAGGGAAATTTATCAGAGAAGCAGAGAATACCAAAGCTACAAAGAGTAGAGATTTTTGCCACAGATCCTCTTGCAATGCCCAGTGAAGGCTGCAGACCTGCTTCCAGGCCACGGCTGGCTAAACTCAACCAACCTGGGACTTTTACCGCCCCATCCCTCAGGTCTGTGCTCCTCCTACTTGAATCTGAAGCAGATTTGAAAAGTAGAGCTCAAGAAGATCACAAAGAAGTTCTTGAGCTTGGTCTTCTTCTTGATTTTAGCCTCAAAGGAAATGAGCTAGTGGGTACCCTGGCTCTGGCTCAGAGATGCAGTGCCCTGGCTCTCTGTCCCATACAGAGGGGGACTCAGGTCTAGTTGATCTGTCCCAGGGCTCAGTTTCCAGGAGCTGAGACCTCTCAAGGTAGAGAATGGGAGCAAAGGTGTCTAAAGTACCACTTCTGTTAAAGGAATGTACTAGAAAAATGAAGACCTGGAATTGCTTTAAAAACAAGTGGCAGAGGATGGCCGCTCTGCTCTTTCTCCTCCTGGACAAGGGGCAGTGGCATCCTCCTCACACTCTTCAAAGGCCTGCTGTGAAGTCCCAACCACCTGGGAACAACCTACACCGGGCCTTTGTGGCACTGTCTCCCTCCAGGGCCTCCAACCTGGTCACTGGTGGGTAGTCCGAGAACTTTGGGTCTGTCCTGTAGCTGCCTTTGGGCCTCCTGGATGATTCCCTCCACAGACTGCAGGTCAACCTGCCCCTTTCCAGCTGCCTCGTCTGGCCTCTCTACAGACCCAGCAAAGGAGGAAGCCTGCATACCATTTCTCCATCTCCAGGTAGCCCTGAGACAAGGACACTTCTCTTTTTACTTTCTGACAAGTTGGTGTTCGAGAAATGAACAGGAACAAAAGCAACAAACCTTCCGGTGTGACATTAGCAGATCACATGAAGCATCTCATATGTGGCGGGCAGTGTGCTGGGCGGTACTCCTACATTCTCTGTAAGCCTCTCCACAAGCCTGCACTTTTGCTCCCATGTGAATGTGAGAGAACTCTGGGTTAGAGATTTAAGAGCCACAGAGTTTGTAAGTAAAATCTGAAAACATTTTGGTCTGAGCTGTCTTTTCCTTCAACTTGTTGTGAATGAGTCTAGACTTGCCTAGCCCATAGTTCCATCTTCAGCTCTCTTTTCATGATGCTCATCCTCATGTTTTATTGGGAGGCAGGGTTGTCAATAAGCCCCCTGTGGAGATCCCCCCATCTCCCCCCATCTCCCCCCACCCCTGGCCACTGTGGGCTCTGATGGCTGAGCACCTTCTGGACGGCGTTCAATGGTGTCCTCTTAGTGCTACCCAGACACTAGGAGCTGGTTTGTGGTTGCTGTGGTTTGAACTTGTCCCCTCCCAGGACTCAGGTATGGTCCATGTGATGGCATCGAGAGGCAGGACCTTAAGAGGGAACCAGGCCAGGGGGATTCCTCCATCCAGAATGGGAGTAAGGACCCTCTAAAAAAGTTTAATGCAGCATCCACTTTGCTTGCTCTTCTGCTTGTCTCTCATGTGAAGACACAGGGTCCTCCCCCAGAGGAGAGGGGCATCAGAGTGCCAACTTGGAAGCAGCAAACAGCCCTCACCAGGCGCATGAACCTGCTGGCACCTAGATATCAGAATTCTTTATAAATTTCTGTTCTTTATAAACTACTCAGTCTTAGGTATTCTATCACAGCAGCACAAAAGAGACGAAGACTTTGGGTTTTTACAAAAGTCATCATTGGTAAGTGGGGCTGGGAATACTCCTCTGAGCCAGAGGCCAGCCTTAATGCCCCACAAGTTGTCGGGAGGCCCCAGTTCCTCCCAGCCTCCTTATCCTAGGGGATAAAGAGATTTAAGATCATAGAGCTTATAAATAAAATTTGGAAACATTTTGGTATGAGCTGGCTTTGGGGATCCCTCACCTCCTCCAGGGTATCTCCCTGCATCTGGAGTCCCTCTTCTGGGGCCCTCTTGAGTCCACCCACAACAGAGCCTATGTCCACCCTGAGATCAGAGGCCGCACTCTGCCTGCTCTGTCCAGCTTCCTGATCCTTGTCTGCATGCTCACCTTCTTTGGTGATTACTATAGTCCTATTTTGACTTGATTTTGTCCAAGTCAAGGTTTGGTGAGGGCTTGTGGCCAAGTCGGGATTCCCCATCCTCCATTCTTGGTTTAGAACCCTCTTAGACAGAGTTTGAACATATCAAAAATCTAACACCCTGGGCTTCCTGGTTTCCAATCTGCCTACCCTGCAGATCCCCAAAACTTCATCTCATAGCAGTGCTTTAAGTCTAATAATAGAGGTGAACAAGTGTCCAAATCAAGAATTCTCAGCCTCCAGGGGCACACAGCATTCGTTTAACAAGTATTCACTGAATGTCTATCATGGCTGTTGGCATTGATGGTAGATGGCATTGGTGCCAGGGAATCAGCAGAGGAGAAGACCTATGAGGTTCCTCCTCTCAGGAGCTCCTATCCATGTTCAGGAAGACAGGCAATAAATGAATAAACAAATGAGAAAAGCAACTTTTGGTGGTAAGCCCCATGCAGAGAAGTAACTTGGAAGTAAAGCAACATGACAAGAGAGAAAGGTGTGGTTACAGGACAGTCCTCTGTGCATGACCCTCAGCTGAGATGGAAGAAGAATTCCAGGCAAAAGCCTTGGATTGGCAGCAGAGAGAATGCCAGCATTGTTTTTTCCACCAGGCCACACTCTGGGGTTGAGACTTCAACATGAATATGGGGGTAGGGAGTAGACAGTTCCAACCATGACAAGAAGTTTTAAAGAAAATTTGCAAGGAGACTATCAAGCATTTCTGTAGACCCTGCACCCATTTCTCCTATTATTCACACCGTCAACTAATATGGTGCATTTGTCACAACAAATGAAGGAATATTGACACATTGTTAGTAACTCACATTCATCCTTTATTTGGATTTCTTTCATTTTTGCCTAATGTCATTTTCCAGGATCCCATCCAAGGTACTACAGTGCATCTTGTCATTAACTCTCATTAGGCTCCTCTTGGCTGTGACAGTTTCTCTGTCTTGTTCTAGATAACAGGTTTGGAGAACAGGGGCAGTTATTTGGAGAAGACTGACCAGCTTATAGAATTTTCCTCTGCTGGGATTTGTCTGATGTTTTTTCTCCTGGCTAGACGGTTACGGATTTCTAGGAGAAGGACCACAGAGGCAAAGAGCCAGGCTTATCACATCCTATCAAGGATGCACAGTATCAATGTGACTTATCGCTGTTGACATAAGCCTCATCATCTGCCTGAGGTAGTATTTGCCAGATTTCTTTGCTGTAAAGTTACTCTGCCCGCCTTCTATACTGCACTCTTCAGAAGGATGTCACTCTGAGTAGATGGCATTTAAAGAGTGAAGAACTGAGCCGGGTGTGGTGGCGCATGCCTGTAATCCTGGTGGCTCGGAAAGCTGAGGCACGAGGACTGAGAATTCAAAGCCAGCCTTAGCAAAAGCGAGGTACTAAGCAACCCTGTCTTTAAATAAAATACAAGCTAGGGCTGGGGATGTGGCTCAGTGGTTGAGTGCCCCTGAGTTCAATTCCTGGTACCCCCCCAAACAAAACAAATGGACAAAAAAAAAAAAAAAAAAGAATGAAGAATTGTGCTCTACCTTCTGGACAGCAGAGTATCTACAAAAATTATTTGGAATTCTTCTTTGTGGGAGATTTGTCTTTTCCTCACACGTTTATTTGCTAAAGCATTTCCCTATATGAGTCTAAACTCATGATGTCTATTTTATGCTTTGGGTTATTATCCAAGTACTTTATTTTGCTCAGATTGCTCCAGCGCTGGCCATTGGGAGTTGTTTCAGTTGGCCGCTGTGTCCCTGAGATATAGCCCACTCCCCACTGTGGGTTTGTTTTGAAAACTCCCTTAATTCTTGACATTACAGGCTCATTTTATATATTTCCTGTCCCAGGTCTACACGCAGTTATTCCTTCAAGATGCCCTTTCACAGAGAATAGCATTAGAAACCAAGAACTGGGCTCTGGGTGTGCTCATCATTACTGGGGTGTCAGTTCTAGGTCCTCTCAGCTGACAGAACAAAGGAATGTGTGTGTGTGTGTGTGTGTGTGTGTGTGTGTGTGTGTGTGAACCTGTTTACATATACATGTATGTAAACATTTCTATGTCACCATTTGCCTCTCCATTAAGCTAAGCCTGTTCACACTGATGTCTCCAACTCTAATCCATGAACCACATGGATGGATCTAGCCTCCTCTCCTTACTTTATTGTAACCTTTTACTTCAACAGTGAGAAACCTGCTTCCCACTTTCCACCATCTACTTATTTAATTGTTCAGTTCCAGTACACATTATTATAGTTGTGTTTAAAGTGTTCATCTGTCCCTCCCTTGAGAGAGGGTACTATGTGTTAAAAAGAAACACTTCTATACAGCTGCCTTTGGCTCCAGTTTTGCAATTTCACTCATTTCTAAAGTCACTTTAAATCAGCAACCTCACCCCCTCCAATCCCTAAGTCCCATTATTTCACATATTCATGACAGACTCTTCTATCACAATCCGCATGTCTTCTTGGGATTCTCTGACCTCCTAAATGTTTTGAAATTTGCCTACATTAAGAAACACTCATGTGCTTTATCAGTCCATCGGTTTTGACAAATTCTGTGTTATGCATTCACCATTATGATATCATAAAGAATAGTTTCACACCCTAAAAAAATCCTGGGCTTCACCTATTTAGCCCTCCCCCTCATTCAAATCCCTGATCTGCTTATATCTCTATAGTTTTGAGCTTTAGAGGATGTCATAAAAATAGAACCATAGAGTACGTAGACTTTTCAGATTAGTTTTGTTATAATGTGAGGTCACGGTCAGCAGGTAGAAGCTGCTGAGTGGTAAGTGTGTGCAGAAGAGTGACTATTAGATTTGGTGACATGGAAGATGGTATTAGAGGAAGGATAAGAAGGTGTGAAATATTGTTTGGAAGGTGAAAAAGCAAACTCACTAGGGAAGAGAAGGTGTGCTGGGCAGTGGAATGCCACTGGAGAATTGTGCTCAAGAATTTTAAAAGAGAATAGTCAGCAAGCTCCCATGTTTTCCTCTAGTGCTGCGATCAACTGTGTGGATGCAGGTAAACAGCAGTTGGGTAGATGTATTTAGCCAAGGCTCAGACTTTGCAAGGCAGGTTTAATGGAGAAGAAGATAGGAAAGAAAATAATGCAAAGCTATAAAAAATGCAACCATAATAACAGACCCTGAGATCTTAAGTTGGTTTGGGAGGGAGGTAAGAATATGGACAGGTACTATATCAGGATTGATTTTGATGAACTCAGGAAGTGGAAGCCAGAACAGGAGGTGAGAGTTGAAACACAGAAAGTTTAAGATCAGTTATTGCTGATGACAGACCAAGAGTGTGGCCTTGAGAATAGATGGTTCATATGAGATAGAGAAAAATACTCTGCAAATGAGGAGCTTAAGGAGCACAAAGCCATGTGCTGTGGTTTGGGTGGGAGGTGTCCCCCCAAAGCGCACGTGTGAAACAATGAGAGAGGGTTCAGAAGGGAAATGATGGGGTTGTGAGAGCCTTAACCCAATCAGTGAGTTAATTCCCTGATGAGATTAACTGGGTGGTAATTGGGGACAGTTGGAGGAGATGGGGCCTTGGGAACATGGCTTTGGGGTATATATTTAGTATCTGGCAAGTAGATTTTCTCTCTCTTTCTACTTTCTGATCATGATGTGAGCTATTTCCCTCTGCCACACATCTCCTGCCATGATATTCTGCCTCACCTAGAGCCCTGAGGAATGGAGCCGGCCTTCTATGGACTAAGACCTCTGAAACCGCGAGCCCCTAAATACACTTTTCCTCATACGGTTGTTCTGGTCGGGTCCTTTAGTCACAGCAGTGGGAAAGCTGACTAAAACACCATGAAAATACACAAAAGGTGACATCATCAGATATAGCGAGGGGGTCAGTGTGTACGTGCAGGGGAGAGAGCAACTGTTGTGGTTTGGATCTTTAATGTCCCCTAAAGGCTCATGGCTAAAGGGCTGCCTCCTCACCCGTGGTATCTTTGGAAGTGACACAACCTTTAAGAGGTGGGGCTTAGTGGAAGGAAGTTGGGTCACCTGGGATGTGCCCTTAATGGCCCTTGCTCTCTGTTTCTCTTTGCTTCTAGGCCACTATGAGGTGACAGTTTCCCCCTGCCAGGATGTTCTATCCCCTCACAGGCCCCAAAGCAATGGGAGCAGTCAACTCTGGACTGAGAGCCCTGAAACTTCAAGACAAAACAATCTTTCCTCCATGGAAGTTGTTTATTTCAGGTATTTTGTCAGCAACAGAAATAAACTATCACAGTAACCAAGGTACTGAAATCAACTGTGAAGACGAACGAGTAGCCAGGAGATTAACTCATATTTCTAAATTGAATTGGGGACCAATTTCAGTGCTCCTCTTGTTTGCTGTGAACAAGTCAACATTCTTAATTTTTGAACATATTTGGCATTCTTTTATTCTAGCATGTTCTACCCCCAAAAGGATCACAAGACAAGGTTAACTAGTTCACTCTTGTTCATTCAAATATATCACTTAGTGTATCTGAGTACTCCAAAGAAATAGAACCAACAAGAGATTTATTTTAAGGAATTGGCTCAGGAGATTGTAGGGGCTGGCAAGTCTGGAACTGGTAGGGCAGCCAGCAGGTTGGAAACTCAGGCAGGATTGTGTTCTACAGACTTGAAGCAGAAAAAAAGTTTCTTCTCTAGGAAACTTTAATCTTTGCTCCTAACTTTCAACTAGATGGATCAGACTCACCCATATTTTCCAGGATATTCTCCTCTACTTAAAGTGAACTGGTTGGCGATGTTAGCCCGTCTACATAACACCTTTATAGCAACATCTAGACTAGATATAACCATTACCCATGGAATAAATGGAACAGCAGATATGGAAGATAGATTCTGCAGCTTTGTGCAATTTATTAAGGCAAACACAGAGTCGGCCTCTCACCCCCAGGGGATTCCTGGAACCTTATAAAGTATGGTTTTATATATATATAGATATAGATATAGATATATAGATATAGATATAGATATATGGATATATATATATATATATACACACACACACAAAATGTTTTTTCTTATGTATGCATACTTATTATAAGTCTATAATAGGCATAGTAAGAGACTAACAATGACAATTAATAATAAAATAGAACATTATAAAAATATAATAAAAGTTATGTGAATATGGTCTTTCTCAAACTATCTTGTACTGTACTCACTCTCACAGAGTAAATTATCTCACTTTGCGATAATTCAGGACCTACGTGATAAAATGAAGCGAGATGAATGATATAGGCATAGTGACATGGTGTAGGCTACCACATAAGGCTTCCTTGAACACAAGCATCGTGACACCACAACAGTGCATCTGAGAACCGAGATGGCTAAGTGACTAGTGTGCAGGCAGTCTATGTAGAACAGATATGCCCAACAAAGGGATGACTCAAACAAACAGGGATGCTATAAGATTTCATCACCCTACTCAGAATGGCATGCAATTGAAAACTCACCAATTATGTCTGGACTATTCCATTTAATATTTTCGGACCACAGTTAACTGGCTAACTGAAGCCTTAGAAAGTAACCCTTGGATAAGGTGTTGGTGGGGGCACTATTATAGATTCTGGCAGCTTTTGATTAGAGGACATTCATTTGCTATGAAAATCCCTCTGGATTTTATTTTTCTGTACACCAGACACAGGTGCTCTTTCTTTGCAGTGCTGGGGATTGAACTTGGGGCCTTATGTATGTTAGACAAGCAAGCCCTCTACCACCAAGCTTCATCCCCAGCCCCAGAAGCCAGATTTTCTTTAGTATAAGACATTCTCAAAGACTCTTTCTGCAAAATTTCAAGACAGGTCAAACTGACAGAGTTTTAAAAGTTTCCTAAAAAATGGCAGCTATTAGCACAGCACATCCAGATCTAGAAGTTCCCAGCAATACAGCTGAACTTGCTATTGTACTTCTCCATGCCACCACTCAAGAGCCAGGAGAGGGCTATAGCACCAGACTCCAGAGAAGGGAGAGGTGCCTGTGATCAGGGAGAGTTCCAGACAAGGACGCCTCCAACCCCAGAGGCCTTCGAATTAGAAAGCACATGGCATGCTGGCTCTTAAGCAGAGGGTTGAGCCTAAATTCTGTACCTCAACTGAAGTCTCACAGCACACAGTGAAAGGTCAGTGCCTTTAGATGTGCTTAATCTATTTATCTGAGTTGAAATGGATTGTGAGCAACAGTGAAGCATGCCCAACAACCTGGGAATCAATTAAGCCAGCTGTCCCTGTCATTCTGCTAAGAGGCCCTGAATGAAGGATGCACATGTCCTGGGATTAAGCCTGGTGCAGGGAGGTGTCCACGGAAAGCCTCATCCGGGCACAGCCCCGTGGCCACACTGGCCCCAGCCTGTGGAGAATTAGCTAGAATTCTACCGTGCGCTCCAGGCACCAGGGAGTATTTAAACAAACAAACAAAAACACACCAAAAGAGGCAAGATCTCCACAGAGACCCTTGTAGCAATTTCCTTAAATACATTTTGGAATGCGAACTCTTCAAGAGTGACTCTGGAAATAGGCTGGATCTCTCTGCTCCCGCAGCGATGCCTTCTCTCACTCGCCTCCACCTCGTGTCTGCTGGCTCCTAGCTCTCTGGCAGACCCGGCAGCATCCTCCTCTGCAATCCTCCTCCCTCATCCCGTCATTTCCTCCAGCACGACAGACAGCCATGTCAGGACAATGAGAGGAACAGACCCAGGTGGGATTTTACCCTCCACGGCTCCCACTGTTTCTGCAGATGGATCGGCACCAACCGTTTTTCTAATTCTGGTTATGGACAGTATCACTCATCATCAGAGTGCAGTCTCATGTAACCATCATCTGTTTCTTCTTCTCTTCCCAGAGATCTCCTCCTCCTATTGTGCTCCTCTTTGGGCTGAGTATACCAGGGACAGGCCTATTGGCCGAGACCCAAGGATAAAGCATCTTGGAAGAAAACTGAGAAAACGGTGCAGCTACTGAATTTCTACTTCTTTTTATAACTACTTTTAGTCATTATCACTGGATTAAACACACGCTCACACAAAACTGATTAGTTCTGGTTGTTATTCATTATTCTCCCACTTCTTGTTGCTAAAAAATCTGCATTACAAACACCCCTCCAGGATCGTATTCCAATCAACCTATCTCAGGTCTTACAATTAATATTCCTAATATAACCACTGTGCCACTCGACTTTTTCTTGTCTCCTTTTTAGCAACAAAACCAATGCCAGTGAATCCCAAATCACCACAAAAAGAGAGGCCAAAGACTGAACTTGACATTGCAAAGCAAGAACCTCCCCTGCGTCTCCCCATCCACTAAAGCCAGTGGCTTTGGTTAACACAGGAAGTACACAGTCAATTGCACACACGAAGCAGCCGACGGCAATTTGCCTGGTGGGGTCAGATAGCATGTGGCTGATAGGTCTCAGGAGATGAGAAGGGAACAGCCATGATGGATTAAGCGATTGCTATTGGCCGGGTGCTTGCCCTGAATATTTCACCACGACAGTAATCAATTACTAGAGACCAGTAATGATACCCATCAAACGCAGTTAGCACTTCTGCACCACCAACCTGAGGGCTGCCGACCTTCCAGTTTGAAAGGGCTCAAGGCTGTGTGAGAAGTGACATGTAGGTTGGCCACGGAGAAGCCTGCACGTGGTGGTGGGGGGGGGGAGAAGCAGGCTTTCCCTCTTCACAGTAAAAAGATAAATGTTATAAATTAGCCACTCACCTGCCCTACATTAAGGTTTATTTTAAAACAAGCAATATTCTTCCCTCCTTCACTCCCGGAGGGAGGACCGTTTATAAATATTTTGACATAATACAAGGTATCTTGGTCAGCAGTTTTTTGCAAGCAAACAGCTTTGAAAACAAAATGACTGAACAGAGGCTGTGGTACAGAAGGAAATCAGTGTCCTTGTTGTTTCTAAATGCCCCCAGTCACCATGAACAATGGCACTTAAGTTGTGCTCTCTGATGGCACCATGCATCCTCATTGTATGTCCACAATGTGTCATTCTAGAATGTTCTGTATCATGTCCATGAGAATTTGAAACACTCTCTGCGTCTCTAGCATGCCAACAGAGAAGGTATTTTCACCTCTTCTTTAGGTTTGGGATCTTTCTTTCTCCCTCCTTGGCCGTCTTTACTTGCAATATGACATACCCAGGAGTTCTGAATTACAGAGTTGTACGCTTGTGGGGTCTGGAGCCCCAGCCTCTGCTGCCACTCTGTCAAGTTCAAGTCTTCTACTGAGTAGTGGGCTATCCACAGTCACCATGTTGATGGACCTTCTGGCTTAACAATACATGGAAACCAATCAAAAGGGGGGAAGGCCTCTGAGAGTTGTCCCACCCTTGGTTCTTGAAGTCTATTTTTGCTATGCTTTAGCTATTGTTCCAGACAAGCACAGATTCCCTTTTTGTGAGCTGGAGAGAACAGAAAGCCTAAGCTCATTAAAGGCTTCCATTAAACCGCTATTTGCAAATCACCTCGGTTATTCAGGTGTTTTGCCTTACACTTGCACAAAACAGGGACAGGGAGGGGCAAAGAGAGCTTTTAGGGGAGTCAAGTCACTACACTTTGGGGTGGTGCTTACATGGGTATAGGTATTTGTCAAAACTCAAACTGGACACTTCAGATCGGTGCATTTGGCATATATAAGTTTTATCTCGATAAAGTCAAAGTAAAAACTCTTGATTAGCAAGCAAGTCTAAAAGGACATGCAAGATCACTGAATGAGGAATTGAGACAAATGTGTCCTTATCTTACCTCTGGTGTATGGGGGGGGGGCAATCATTTTCAAATACGACATATTCCTTAGAGAGTCATCCTGCTCTGCCTGCTGATCAGCAGTTTAGAATCGAAGCCAGGGCTAGCTGGCGGCTTGAGCCTGCTGCCCCTACTCTGGCTGCCCCTTCTCTGGCTGCCCCTCAGAGAGAGCAGTAGGTAGAGATTTAATAAATTGCAAGACGCCTCCATCAGCACAACTGCCCCTTCCCAGCGATTTATGAACTCTGTCCATCTGAGAGTGCAGTCCAGAGACAGGGCTCTGAGGGACAGAGGCAGAAATAATGTCCAAGGATACAAATCTCCCAGAACCACCAAGGTGCCTCCTTCCAATAAAATACTGTTCTGAATGGATCCACTCATGTCCCTTTACCAAGCCTGCTCCTACTAACATGGGCCAACTTACCTGTGCTACAAGGGCATGGCGAGAATTAATGTGATCATGAGGCCTCTGGGGTCTCCTCCAGAGAGGTCCCCAGGAGCGTCAGAACCATCAACCTCTCTCCACCCACCACCAGCATTATTTGGATGAAGCATCCTGACATAGTCAATGGTTTCTCCCTATTATGGTACCTTTGTTCTGCAAACCCGGAAAAAGATTTTGCCATTGGATGTGTCAACTATTCTGCTGGACTGTCTCCAGCAGGGGATGTTACTGCTCATGGTCCATGAGTCATGGAGCCCACAGCGCTCACTACAAACCCAGAGACTCAGCCTGGTTCCTGTCCCACTGCATCACTGCGCTTCCTCCTGCCAGGGAGATGCACGCTCTGGTTGTCCTTCTATCCGGGACTTTTGTCAGGCTACCTTTCTCTCTGAAAGCCAGTGGCCAATGCTTTGAAAGAACTGGACATCCATGGGACTATGTGAAGGTGCCAATGCTACAGTTGTGAGCCTGGCGTTTTAATGATTTCGTTCATCTAGTCCCTGCCCTTAGTACCATGGCGCCCTGCAAAACACGCCCCCCGCAACACACAAATGCACACTCACTTCCAGAATAATTTAAACATTGAGTAAGTTTAAAGCAAATTGAAAGGTAAAAGAAAAAAATCATGACTATAAGAAATAGGAGAGCATCCAAAGAATTCTTTTTTTTAATTGTGTTTTTTTTAATTCTTTTTTTTAATTGTGCTCCATTTTCTATAGTCTTTCTGTGTATAGGAAGCCCTGGTTTCTAGTTCTCCCATCAACATGGACATCTTTAGTGTTGCTCCTTCATGCAGGTCTGTCAGTTGCTGTTTCACGTCTTTTGAGGCTCTGTAGTTAGGTGCAATATACTTTTATAGTGTGTGTGTGTGTGTGTGTGTGTGTGTGTGTGAGTGATAGCCCTTAATCACTGGGAAACACCAATAATAATTATGAAATATCCCTCTATCTTTAGTAATAGTTCTTTTTTTGTAGCTGTACACAATAATTGTATTTTATTTATTTATTTATTTTTATGTGGTGCTGAGGATCGAACCCAGGGCCTTGCATGCAAGGCAAGTGCTCTTTTGTTGAGCCAAAACCCCAGCCCCTAATAGTTCTTAAAATATATTTTCTTTATGTTAATGATTAGTATCTGCCTGATATACCATTTCCTATTCTTTTATCCTATTTATGTTTTAAATCAGCAGTGCATTTCTTATGGATAGCACAAAGTCCTTATTTTATTCTATACAGTCTGACAATTTCTACCTTTTGATCAGGGTAATTAGATCATTCATATAAAATACATCACCAATATAGTTGGATTTACAAAGACCATCTTGGTATTTTTTCTTTATGTCTCCCAGCTCTCCCTCCCTCCCTCCCTCTCTCCCTCCCTCCCTCCCTTCCTTCCTTCCTTCCTTCTGCTGAGGATGCAACACAGGGCCTCATGTATACTGGGCAAACATTCTCCCACTGAGTTATACCCCAGACCTTCTCTTATCTTCTTTGTTCCTCTGTTCCTCCTTTTTTTGTCTTTCTTTGTATTAAGTATATATATATTTTTGGCATGCCAATTTAATTGTTTTTTTTTTTTACTCATTTTTAGTTATCTTCTTAGTGGTTACTCTATGAGTTATGCACCTCAACTTATCATAATCTATTATAGATTAAAATGAAGTTAATTCCAGTAAAATACAGAAATTTTTCTACAATACAGCTCTATCCTCTTCTGCACTCTTGGTTACGTTAATGTCATCCATATGTCATATACAACTATGTGTTACAAGTTCAATAGTGTAGTGTTATAATTTTTGTTTTATATGTTTTTTAATCTTTTTATTAGTGCATGATCATCATTATTATAATCACCCACATGTGTACATGCTTTATATCTCTTAAAAGAAGGAACAAAATAAGGAAAATACACTTACAGAGTAAATTATGTTAACCCCCATGATTAGCATTTTCAGTGCTCTTCATTTCTTTCTGGGAATTAATATTACCTGAGTCATATGCCATATCCTTTAGGTTTTAATGATTTCTTCAGTATTTCTAGCAAGGAAGGGATGTTGACAGCAAATTCTTCCTCCTCCACCCCTCTTTCCCACACCTGGGATATCTTAATTTCTTCTTCAGTTTCTTGTAGGATAGTTTTGCTGGGTATAGAACTCTTACCTGACCTTCCCACCCCCACCCCCCTTTTAAAATTCTAAATATATTATTGCACTGCTTTCCGGGTCCTTCAAATGAGAAGTCAAATATTCATCATATTGATGCTTTCTTGTGTGGTAAATAATTTCACTCTTGGTATTTTCAAGATTTTCTTTTGGCAACAATCTGATTGTATATCTAGATATTAATCCTGCTTAGGATTATTTGTGTTTCTTGGTTGTACATATTAAGGTTTTTCATCACATTTTTGCAGTATTTGGCTATATTTCCACAATTATTTTCCTGCTCCTTGCTCTCTCTCCTCTCATTCTCAGATTCCCATTATATGTGTATTGATACGCTTGATGTTGTTTCTTAGGTCTCTAAGCCTCTGCTTATTTTTTCTTTATCCTTTTATTTCTCTTTTCTTCAAGTTGGATAGTTTTTAGTGATCTATCAAGTTCACTGATTATTTAACCTGTCTTCTTGAATCTGCTAATGGGTTCTGCTAGTGAATTTTTTTTTTTAAGCATTTCTGTCTGGTTCTTTTTAATTCTTTAAGTAATTTCTGTATTAATTAGATTCTCTGTTTGTTGATTTGTTATTTTCTTTTTCATTAATACTTTAAACATGGCTTATTTTGGTTCCTGTCTAAGCTGGTCTTTTTTCCCCTCCTTCTTTCAGAGTTTTCTTACATTTGTTTTATATACAATGTTAAACATATTTATAGTAGTGGTTTTAAAAAGTCTTTGCAAATCCAACATCTGGGGACACTCAGAGACAGTTTTTATTGATTGATTTTATTCCTGAGGATAAGCCCACAGTTTTTTCTTTCTTTGCATAGCTCATATTTTGTTGCAAATGGATATTAAAGGTGACATACTGTAGTAAAGATGACATATTGTAGTTCCCTCCCCATCCTGCTACTGGCATTTTTTGGATAAAACATCCTTAAATGGTTGATAGTTGCTGTCTTCTCCCTGGTTTCTTCCTATCACAGTACCTCTGTTATGCAAACCTGGACAAAGGTTTTGCCATTGGCTGTACCTCACTATTCTACAGAACTACTTCCAGTGTGGGGTGTTATATTCCCCCACCCCTGCTGAAGTTTGTTGTTGTTTCTTTATTTATTTAATAACTTTGCAGGATTAAGTCTATGAATGAATTAATTAATTAATAGATTTCAGTTATGAAATCTCTTCTCATTAAAAAAAACATAAAATGCTTGTTTTTGTTTTAATTGTGGCTTCTTATGTGCCAACTCATTTTTGCATGACTCAATAGTTGGCCAATGACTGGACAGATTATGATCAAACACCTTGGGCCAGTAAGAGTGCCATCCCCTTCCAATGGATCTGTGTGTCGATAGAGGAGGATGCTCCAGTTTGGACCATTTTCAAGTGGATCTCAGCTTTTGCTTTCCACTGGGCACACCTGCATCTCCTCTATGTATATGCTCAGCCCTGGAACTGGCCAGGAGGGCACATACAGCTTGGATTCTCTCTGTTGTCTGCTGTACACATGAGCAACGTCATCTAAGAACATGCTTACTCCAACCATGACTGCAACCTCAGGACAGTAGGGCTACTGGCCATCTCCAATCTGCTGCTGCCAGGATCCTTATGTTCACAGGTCATGAGCATTGCCCAGCATTCCAAATCTAGAGAGCTCCCTTTGACAGCAGGAGCATCCTGCCCAACCTGGACTATTGTCCTCTCTATCCCAAGAACCTCCCATGATAACTGAGCTAGAGGAGGGATGGGTACAAGCGAGGCAAGAGTTCCACAGATTCCTAGTGGGCAGACAGAAGTTCTGTATAAATTTCTTAGATGGATGTAGCCTTTACAGGAGTATGGGAATGATTGTTTTGTTCATTTTGTCTTCCTTATATTTGCTTTCAAAATGGAAGACTGGTTGACCTATTTATGTGGATGTAGCTGAAAGCCCCACCCAGAGTTTATTTTTACTTATTTATTGATTGATGGATTGATCGCAATACAGGGTACTCTACCACTAAGCTACAGTTCTACCCCTTTTTATTTTATTTTGAGATAGGGTCCTGCTAAGTTTCCCAGGATGACCTTGAACTTGGGATCCTCCTGCTTTGGCCTCCTGACATTGTGCAAGCTCCCCAGAGTTTACTTGTAAATACTGTGGATAGTACATAGAAACTTGTCACTCTAGATTATTTATGGCCTGTCCAATATGATTTTATAGTGTCAAATATTATGCAGTTTATTGTGGGTCTGATAAAGCATTTTTTCCAAAGGAATAAGCCCAACTGGAAACTATGGATTGTTTTCTTAAAAGGAATAGAAACACAATTGATTTAAAGATTTAACTAAAGCCATTTGGGAGCCTGGTTCTGAATATTTAGAAGGAACTCAATAAGTATCTTTGATTCTATTATTACTTCTATTTTGAGGAGAAATATACATGTTTTTCCCTATGTTTATGATATTTCTGTCTACCAGGTTTCACCAAGTATCTATACCAAGTACCATATGAAGTAT
Source organism: Callospermophilus lateralis (assembly GCF_048772815.1). Taxonomy (NCBI): domain Eukaryota; kingdom Metazoa; phylum Chordata; class Mammalia; order Rodentia; family Sciuridae; genus Callospermophilus; species Callospermophilus lateralis. Next base: position 123,845,572 of record NC_135312.1, on the reverse strand, counting down.
ATATTAAGGATGATTTTTAAAAGAGCTTCCTTAAAAGCATCCAGTCACAGTTACACGTTTCTTTTCAGCATGACCTTCCCCTTGAAAGTCACAATTGGTCTTCCAGGTAACTTCAGGAAAAATCTGTCTGAGATGTTGCTGACGTTAAATAGCGATGCCATTTGATTAATATATTAAAACTGTCATGGTCATCTTCATTTACCTCAGTAAAGACTGTCCATTACTTTCAATGGCTCTTTATTGCTATATGACTGAAAGGATGAGATAAAGAGCCAGGAAAGCAGCAGGAGATCCATAACCTCTATTCCCCTACTCCTGACCCCAAACACACAAAAACGGCACTTCCTATGGCATGATTCAACCTGGACATAAAAAGCACTTTGCCAACATCAACTAAAACTCACTGCAGCTGGTGAAGTTAAAATCAATACTAGCCCCTTAAAGGAACATAAACGTATTTGCCTGAGATCATGTAACAAATTGGTACAACAACCAGGAAAATGGCCCAGAATACGTGCCCTTTAATAGCCACATCCAAGTCTCCCTCTACTTCCATCAAAACCAAACTATAGGGCCAGTTACCCAAACCTTTATCCCAGTCCACTTCCCGCTGCAGAATTTCCTCCCTAGAGGAGAAGAAGAATAGTAGTGTGGAAGAGAACAAAGATGGTCTAGCTGTGTTAAGGACACCCTCAATGGAAAAAGAACAAAGGGGTAAGAAAAGAGTTAGCCTTCTTTTTTCAAATGCAATGCAAGTATGATCAAAGAAGCAAATCTCAAATAAACTAACAAAACATAGATTGATTTTCCTGTTCCAGCCCAGAATGCAGTAGATGTGTGTTAAATTTGCAACACACGACTGCAATTTTCTCCATGAGCAGTTTGCGATTTTAGCCACCATTGGTTCTTACCATGTTAAAACACATTTTCAGAGCTTCTTCTCTATATTGAAACCAGTTTGAAGATTCTAAATTGCTTTCTTATGGGGGATGTTATCCCATATATCCTGATAACTGTTATAATACTCATTTAAAGAAAGAGGGAGCAGGCATTATAATTTCAGTGAAAGGACAGACAAGAGCTTTAAAGATGCCCCCAAGAGGTCTCTGAGTTAGTAAGTAGCAAAGTGAGAAAAAGTCAAAGTTGCTAGAGTCAGCACAGAGCTGTGTCTTAAGATATTGAGCTCACCCCATCCTGGGTCATCACTTCATATAAGAAATGGGTTCAAATTACAGGTGACAAAAGGCCAGAGGTACACTCTTCATCTGTCTGCTCATGCGAACAGATGCACCTTAATTCACAAAGTTTTATTCTGCGTATTAACCAAGGCAGTAATACTTCCCAATTTAGCCAATTGAAATCACAATTAGTCCCCACATACCAAACTTATTTGGATAATGAAATCTATGTGTGCTTTACATACGTGTATCACTGTTGAATCATATCCTGTGCCTAACACAACTATCAATCTACGCTGGGAACCTTCTTACATTTTCCTTTTCCAAAAAGACAACCAAAAAACGTCCATACCTGGATTATTATGTTTTTGTTCACTGCAACATAGAAAGATGAAAATCATTCATATGAACACTATTATTTTTTCTTTTTAAAAAATATCCATTTTTAATAGATAAAAATGCATATATTTGTGGTACACTCTTCATCTGTCTACAAGATGATGTTTTGTAGAATGACTACACTGTGCAATAGTTAAAATCCAGCAGATTAACTATGCATTACCTCACGTATTTATCTTTTGTGTGTGCTAAGAACACTCAAAATCTGTTAGCGATTTTGAAGTATACTGTACACTATTATTAACTACAGTGACCATGTTGTGCTGAATTTTTGTGTTGAATTTTTTTCTCCTAACTGAAATGTTGGATTCTCTGACCAATATCAGCACAATTCCAGGCTCCTGGTAGCCACCATTCTGCTCTCTGCTTCTGAGTTCAACATTTTTAGAGCTTCTTCTCTATAATAAAACCAGTTTGAAGGTTCCAAATTGCTCTTTTCAATTTCTTATTCTCTGGATAAGTGAGATCAGATGGTGTTTGTCTTTCTGTATGTGGATTATTACTATTGGGGGAGGCAGGGGCATCTGAAGTGTGTTCTGTTTATAATTACATGAAGAATAGGTTTAAAATCAGAAAATTATTTCAGTCAAGGTCTGGGGTGAGAAAACTTACATAGAAGCAGAAGCAGAAAAACACAAATCATGATTTTTAATAAGTCACAATGGGAAAGAGGACGACTGGTCAACTTTCTATCCAATTTATGTTCATGATACATTCGTAAGTATTCAGAAGACAGTAAGTATTCCACTGGACTGCAGGTTCCAAAGACTGGACTTCAAATCAGAAGAATCAGAGCTTGTGGTCATTATCATTAATTACTTGCTAAGTAGCAGCCCACTGCCCAACACTATATGGTGGACCAGCTGCCCTGAAGGAGCTTACACTTCAGGCCTGAGTCACAATAGTCACACACCATAGAAAAACCTAAATATCACAGCTATAATATCCCTTGCTTTGTTTACTAGATATACCCCAACCAACCTGGCACAAAAGAAACTTGCATTTATTAAAATTCATTTTCCAATCACACAGTACCCTTTGTACTGCAGAACCCCCACGGTCTTCATTTCCCAGCAGCCCTGGTCCCCTGAGCAAGCACAAGCAGCGTGCAACTTGTGCTGTGGTGGTGGGAAGGCAAAGGCAGGGACAAAGCCCCCAGCTCCTGTGCCTTTTAAAATCATCTCACTGGGTCGATGCTTCAATTTATTAATAATTTCTCAAGATTCCTCTCTGCAAATTACTATGATAGTTTACGATCCTACAGTTGGAAAGAACTTGGAGTGGGAGTTTGTAAGTCTTCTCAACTAGTGGATAGCACCCAGGCTTGACCTCCTGCCCCCAGGCCAGCTCTGCTTTTACTGACTGTACCACACTACATGGTACGTTTAGAAATTTCTTCTTTGGGGATACTAGATCTGGGATACTCAGGGTAAAATTCTAGAAGGAGCTCTTGGACAGAGTTCCAGACATCCTGGGAATTAAAAACCACAAAAAGGAGAAAAAGAAAGGCATCTTTAATATAAGGAGAGGGAGATAAATGTTATTAAGGGGTAGAAGGTAGATTGGGGGAGGGGGACTTGGAAAGGAGAAGCAGAAACAGGAACTCTAAAGTTAGGAGCCAAGGATCTGATTCCTTTAAGATCACACAATGAATCTCAACCAGCTCAGAAGGACTCTGAGAAGGACAACGCCCTATTCTGGCTGGTTTTGCCATGAAGCATTAACCCTGGGCTATTTTTCTTTTCCTGTGTTTTGGTGTTCCCACTTTCACATCTTGCTGGTGACATCTTTCCAGAGGGACTGAGATATTAACAGTGTCCCTGAAGGAGACTTGAAAGAGCACCAGATTCAAGTGCTGGTACGGCCACCCACTGGCCTTGTGTCCTGGCTGTGTCCCCAGTAGCCCAGGGTCTTAGACTCCATCCCCATCAAGACACATAACTGGGCTCCTGGAATGAAGCCTGTCGCCGCTATATGATCTCCATTCACGAAATGCTCTACGCTCCCCCTAAGAAAGTTTCAGTATAAATTAGAAATGGCTTTAAGAGCCTCGTCAACCCACCTTTCTCCCCTAGCTGCTCTCTTCCTCAGCACAAGCCAGAGAATCACTTAAAAAGCATTGTGAGCTACAGGTAATGGAAGAAAAGAAGAGAGAGAGAGAGAGAGACTGCAAATGGGCTCTTTAGAGGAAAGCCCACCAAGCCATTAATGCTTCACTTTGCACAAGACAGACTGTGGGTTCGCGTGTTTATTGCAGAACCCTCTCTGAACGCCATACCTGGCTATTTAAATCCACAAGGCATTTGTTGTCACATTTTCTATCTTGTTAACAATGGCACAGAAACTGGGGGACACTGGCAGTTCTCTCAATACCCCAGTACCCCTCAACAGGGCAGCTTTGCTTGACTTCTGATGAACAGCTACTTAAGACCCGGACTTACCTCCCTACCTGGACACCCCCCATGCCATCTCCCCGACGATGTTCAGGGTTTTCTAGCTAGCAATTGCTACACCAAGAACATAGCTCCCCAGTGCACATAGGGGCACTATCAGTTTTAACGGAATCCTGCGTGGTTTCCTTACTTCTTGGAAGCCCATTAGAAACCCTTCCTTTTGAGCAAAATTTACTTTGCCAAAATGCTCTTCAATTCCTTGAATCACAAACCAGTAAGAAAGGAAAGGGTTTGGGGTCGGGGGGAGGATAGTGAGGACAGGAAGAAAGAAATTGGGATGAACAGGGCTGGGACTTGCCAGGGCATGTGTGACACAAGCCACCCACCTCAGACAAAGAACAGGAGACCCGGGGAGGGAGACAATGAAGGCGCCTAGCAAGACACAGAGCGCTGGGGCTGCCAGGGAAGTCACCGTCCCCTCCCCAAACCCACACTCCCTTCTTGCCAGCTGAGGGCTCACAGCAGCTGCTCTGCAGAGCAGAGACGCAGTCATTTCCTAGCTAAAAGGATCTCTACCCTTTTAATTAGGTTGTTGCTTTTTTGAAGATAAAATAAAATATAACTTCTCCACTGCCACATCCCCCAGATCTAGAATTTCCAACTATCAAATGAACAAACAGAAAGCTTTCAAGAGTTTCTTGTGAAATAAAACAATCAAGAGGAAAAAAGTACTTGAGCAAAGTAGCTAAAATCTGTGCTTGCTTAAAAAGCACAGGTAGAAAAACGTGGGTGGGAATTGTGACTTGGAGCTGGGGAATGCACGTGGACACCAGGGGCTTGTACGGCAGAGGGAATTAGCTGGAAGGTACTGCCGCTCTTTGTCCTGTTTAGCTGGGTGGTGAACACAATGCAGAGGGACAAGATTTCTAACGTTTCATGTCTCCTTTTCCCCCAAAAGGATCTAGAACAGAGTAACGCACTAGTGACTCCTAATCATCCCTGACAGGAAAAGAATTGGCGATTTGACAAATAATATGTGCAAAAATCATCTCTAACCTAGAAAACATGAAGGAGGAAAAAATCAACCTAGAAGAACTGAGATAAAACCTAAAATGTAGAAAGGGGAAAAAACAGCCACACTAGGAGGTTGGCAACACAGCTACCTCAGAACTAGATCTTTCTAGAACCATGATCTGCTTACAACAAAGCATTTACCATAAATACCCAGGTAATGATGACTATGGAAATAGGGTTTGCTCTTCCAAACACCAACAGATTAGAAAAATAATACAATATCACCAGACATTAAAATGAAATTAAATTAAAATGAAATATCTTTTTCTAACTTAAGACACATGCAGATCCAGCTGAGGAAATTGATTTCCACCCACCCTTCATGCTCCCAAAAGCAGATTAGAAAGAGAAAACATCCTGGGGATGGACTTTGGCAATGAGCACCATAAACATTCCTAGGGAGAGAGGCTCCTATTTCATAGGCCTCTGAAAAAAAATTTAATATGCACACGTGAGCCAGGTTTCGGTAAAATACATTGAGTGTTTGATTTTTTTATATACACTGAAGGGCGGGGAGGGGGGCGTCAAGTCTTGTCACTCACCTGATGAAATCTGATCTCTCTCCAATCATATCACCCAACAGTGTTAAAGTCATTACTCCTGTGACATAATTCAACCTCAAGGCAACTTGTGGGAAACAGGTAAGTTTTAAAGTACCAGGTGGGTAAACAGACACTATTAAGTCTCCTGACCTTGAATTTTAGGGGTTGGCATCTCATCTTTAGCTTAGAGGATGCCAAGTAAGATGGTGTGCTTTGCAAGGATTTTCCAAATTTAAGTGGACTTCATAGAATAAACTGAATTTACCAAAAACAAAACAAAACAAAAAATCCTCTTTTGACCCTAATTCTAAGGTGCCAATAGGGAGAGAGGGAGAAAAAGGAGGAGGTACCAGTACCCTCTCCTCTCCTGGTTGGTATTACAGAGAATGAGAAGTAAATTAAGGAGCATTTCAAGACCCCTGGGCAGAGCAGAGAAAAAGGCAGTTGGCGTGTTTTCTCATGCAGCTGAAGTACTTCTGTTAACCTCTCAAGGTTAAACAATGGTAAGGCCATAGATAGGAAGGGAAGGAAATCAGCATTCTGTAGTCTCTTATCAAATTAGAAAGCAAAACAAGTAATAATAAAACTAATAGCAATAGGTATACAGACAGAACGTACCCTTTGCCAGGCACTAACTTAAAGGCTTTGCATAGATTAACTCTTTTAATCTTCCCAACAACCCCATGTAAAAATGAATATAAACTTGGTTATATCTGAGAAATAAAATGCATCATAAAGTTGGTAGTAACTGGTGTGCCATGATTTGGATCTTAAATGTTCCCCTGAAGGTCCCTGCATTGAAGGCTTGGCACCACTGGGAGGAGGTAGAACCTCTTAGAGGTGGGGACTAGTGGAGGGAAATTAAGTCAGGGGGCATGCCTATTGGGTGCCTGGCCCCTTCCTGTCTCTCTTCCCCTTCCTCTCTCTCTCATTCACTTTCTGGCCACCATGAGGTAAACAGCCTCCTCTGCCAAATTCTCCCACCATGATGTTTTGCCTCACCTCCGGTCAGAAGTAATGGCGGCAATTGACCGTGGACTGAAACTTCTGAAATCATGAACCAAAATAAAACTTTTCTTTAATAAGTTGATTATGTCAGGTATTTTGTCACTGTGGTGGAAAGCTGACCATTTTGAAAAGGTATTTCTGAAGTCGATGTATCCTGTGATATTGGATGTGGCCCTGTAAATTACTGGAGCAAATGTTACGTGAAGAACACACATAAGCATACCTCCTCTAAGTTTTGTTTTAATAGTGGTGTTCATAAATCTCCACTGAAGAGAATAATAATCTCTGTAGAGAGAAAAGTTAAGATTTTTAAAAGATTAGAAATAAAAAAGAGGATTTGTGGTAAAGGGTAGAAAGACCTCATAATAGCTAAAAATCTATCATCAGCTTGGAGGAAACCTTCTGTGCTCATTGAAAGAGCAGAAAATCTAAATCAAAACAAAATAAAGCCAGACTATCCCTCTTAGAAATCATAATCATTACAGCCTTTACTTGCTGGGATTCTTCCTAAGGTCAATTCCTAGTAGCTAAAATAATAATAAAGGTCTAAAAAAATAAGGCAAAGGGAGAATAGGAACTGCTCCTGTGTCTCATTAATCTAGAGAGAAAAAGAAATGGCAATTCCAAAAGGGTTCCTGTACCTGTTTCTTTTGCCTTCTCCCCCATTTTAAGCTCAGCCATTTGGGAGAGAAGGGAGAGGTGGGGAGATGTGGTTGTAGGCTGGAGCCACAGCCCAGGGCAGCCTGGGAAGCCTGGCTGCTCACATCCTTCCAGCACAGCTAACTAAGATACAGGGAACTGCTAGTCCTACGACTGCCATCCTCCACCCTGTGCCCTCCCCCGTGGGACTGGGGAGAAGCCACCAGCTTCCTCTCACCCACCCAAACTGCAGCAGTTCTAGCACGGAAGCCTCCTGCCTTCTTAAGCCATGGTCCTTGAGTCACCTTAACCTAGTAACCCAGCCATTTATTTGGCCCCACCGTCAAAGGTAATTTTTCATCAGTAAGAAATGGCATGGTTAGGTCAATTGATCCTGCCGAGAACAGAGATTCCAAATGTCTGGGATTCATATTTGTGATATTGACCCTAGGCTAGTCCCAGAGTCAGACTATTTTTGGAAATGTTTTCACAGGGTGCTTACAGGTTGCAGACCTTTCACAATTGTATCACCTGGCGAGGACCAAATGTTTTCGGACCCAACATTTTTCCAAATAATGCAGGTTTATGAGGAACACATTTGGCTACCTACCATTCCTTTATGATGCTGGTACCGGAAGGGAGAAGAAGGCAAATCGAGCTGATAAGGGATGAAGATGCAAATGGTTGATCTTATTCTTTATTTTTTTTTTTCCCACTCACAAGTTAAAAGCCTGCCTTTCTATTGATTTTCAGATACTGAATATGCGCAGTTCATCTTCTAGATAATCTCAATGTGTCTTACTCCCATAAACAAATAAAATTTACGAGAATGGAAAACAGAGAGGAGCCTGTATCTGTAAACAACCTGCATTCACACACACATAAAAATTCGCCCTGTATGCCTTGGGATCCCTGCGATGAAAGAGACATTTCTGTCAGGTCCCGACTTGTCAGCTGTGCCAGGGTGTAGCTCCACCTGTGCATTTCCCCACAGTAAAAATTCTTTACCAATTAATTTGGGAGGAAAGGGACAGTGAAATTGTTTCTAAATTATAATTTGCAAATCTGGCTTAAGTTCTTGGAATATCTAAAAGGGTCATTTTCCCCCCTAAACTCTAACACCGTTCAAACTGTGATTTAATGAGAGTGTTTTCTATGTGTTGGAGTTCCTAATATGATACCACGATAGATGCAAATTATAGTATTCATTTGCACCACTGCACAGAGGCACCCATATGCTCCAGTCTGACAGTTGCTAATGCACAGAGGACACATCAGCTTGTCCTCCTTGTTACTAGTAATGGGTAGTTCGGTCACTAGAATTTTGGTTTACTACATGGGAATTGCCTGAAAGATACACAGAGTGCTCACATTTAGGAAACCACAAGTCCTAGGACCCCTGTTGCAGCAGGGGGTATCTTGCATCTTTCTATAAAAGGAGCTGTCCCTTGGCCCTCCTGTCACGTGTATTTCCTATCTGACCCACTTTGCCTTGTCTGCACACAGTTCAGGGTAAAACGCCTTCCCAGCCTGAGTCCCAGGCCTCTGATTCCGGTTAGTAAGAGGTCTTTTCCTATAAAAAAAAAATACACACACACACACACACACACATACACACACACACTCTCACACACACAGCTGGGGTTGTAGTTCAGTGGTACAGCACTTGCCTAGCATGTATGAGGCACTGGGTTCGAGTCTCAGCACCACATGTAAACAAATAAAGATCCATTGACAACTAATAAAATATATATTATATATATATACACACTCACATGTGTGTGTGTGTATTTGTCCTCAATTAACCATGTGGAGCAATGTTTAAGAATCATTAGGTTAGTTTTCTTACTCAACTATAACATATATTATAATAATAACACATTTGAATCACTACACTTTGCCCATCTCCCCAAGTCAAGGAACGTTCTCAGTAATCCAGGTACAAGATTTAATTACATTTCCTTAATTCACCAAAAATACCTCATGAGTACCTACTGTTTACCAGGAACTATTCAATGAGTTCATGATTTGAAAGTGGAAATGAAAAGAAAAACAAAAATTCCCACCCTTGGGGAACTAGCCAATACTTTCCTATATCCATAGGAATCTACAAAGGTATCTAGTACCAAAAGAATCTACCAATTTAAGCTAAACTCACTTGGGACAGAATGCATCTTACATTTATTTATCCATGCTAGGGTCGGGCTTAGCACTACTTGAGCAAATGGCTGGACAGTAATGAGAACTAAGCAACTTTGGTTATCCAGAGAAATTATTGCCAACCAACATAATATCAAAATGGACATGGCTCTCATTGGGTGCTTCCACATTCCCCAAATTTCTTTTCCAGCACAAATGGCAATTTTACCCTCACTTGTCTGAGTGGCATCACATCAACTAAATAAAGCAAAGGAAAAATTGAGAAACATCATTCTTTATCCTTCACATGGTTCACTGAAAAAAAAGAAAACAAAATAACCCGACTCATCAATGTGTGCTACAAATACAAGGGCACTGGTTAGTTCCCGAACTTAGTGAAAGGGGACTCATTTGGCTGGATTCTAAATTGCATCCAGCATCCAGTAGAAGGAACAAAATTAAATTAGATTTTGACTGGGGTGACTGGAAATTTGTGCTACTGATACAGACACCTGCATACACACGGAACTCTGTTTGCCACATGGTACAGTTAGCATTTGCTCCAAATGAAAAGGTAAATATACACATACACGCAAACACACACACACACACACACACACACACACACACACTCACACACACACTTACTAGCAGAGTCCTATGTATTCTTCAATTCATTCTCTGTGTAAGTGGTAGATTCATCTGAACCACTTAAAAAATTAGAACTAAGAATTTTTATTTAAAGAAATGTGATTTGTTTTCAAGTACATTACCAACAAGAACTAAGTTGAGTAAGCATAAACATTGCCTCACAGATGTTTCAAGGTATTTTGTTGAGTATGTTCACTTACCTACAAATTTCCCAAGATCTGCTCATATTAGAAAAATCTTTTCAAATCAGGGAAGGCAAAAGAAGTGTCAAAATATTTTGAAGTGGGGGAGGCACACTTAATAAAAATATCAAGCAGTTTCTAATTTGAATTAAGGGAAACAAGTGAAATAAGGATCCCATTAAACCATATATTTAAAATGTATAGGCTCTAAGAACTTTACTTGGATAGCTTTGCAAAGGAGAGAAAAAAAAAATATTAGCTCTTCTCCAAGTTTTTTGAAGGGTAAAAGGAAGCAACTCAAGTGAACTCACATAATGGCCCAGTGATTTTTGTTCTTGCTTAAGGTATGGCTATTTTTGTCTAAGCTCTCTATCTGTTAGATAGAGATAGAGACCCGGCAAGTTTTTGTTTAAGGGAGGACAGAAGCCTTAGTTAGCCTAGTAATCAGTTTTCTAAGAGTTATTAGGAATCTATTCTCTTCAGTGTTTTACCTGGGGAGGGGGGGCAGGGGGAAAGGGAGAAAAATCTTTTTCTTGAAGAATCACAATGGAAATTTCTCCCTGCCTATAGGACCAAAAGTTTTGAATTAGCAAGTTCGAGTTAATTTTTACCATATATTAGAGAAGTAATCTAAATCTCAAAGCGGGGAAAAAAGGTCTAGAGATGCTTAAGCAATTACCTATTATTTAATGCCTCTTCAATCAGATGAGTTTTCTTGCAAGGAAGGGATCTTAAAATAGAAAGTTTTGAAAACAGGGAGTTCTTGCAAGTTTGACAACCAATTTTTTTTTTTTCTGAGATAATGCAATGAGGAAAAGACAAAAGAATCAGTGCCATTTAGATTCAAAAACAAGTTTTTCTTGTGAAACTTAAGCATCGATTCCATGACATAGAGTAACAGTCTACCGTGTGGTATGTGTCAGAGGACAGGCATTGTGTGTCAGAGGACAGCCTGTGTGTAGCCAGGGAGCCTCAAGTTCTGGTCCTGGCATACTCCCCTTCCTGCCCTCCTACATGAGTCAGCTGACCAGCCCATCAGCTCTTCTTCTCACTGCCTAGAGCCCTCAGTGTCCCTCCACCTGCTAGACTTCTGAAGACCTCACACCATTTCAAAATGTGACCACCAAATCAGCCTTCTGCCTTCCTTATCTCATGCAGTTCCCCACCAATAAGTGTTCCTAAATCCCACCAGGGGCACCTGGGAGGAAGCCTTCTGAGAGACATCTTCATTTAATGAATAAAATCTGGAACTTTCTAGCCAGGCAATCGAGTTTCCTAGGATGGGGCCCTCAGGTATCTTTTGAGTTCTGCATCCTACTCTTCATTCTGGTTTGACTTTTGTAGATGCCCAATGAGACAAGTGCCCTGGCACTATCCCATAGGGGGCACTGAAACACCACTAATAAGTGAGAACTATAGTGCCAGTTAACTCCGGTTTCTGTCCTTCTTACCCACTGGCAAAATGTAAGGCAGACCCACTCACATGCAGCCAAGCATGCCCTCAATAAAGACCATGTGCTGTGTCCACGGAAATGACCTCAACCTGTGATGGATGACGAATCACATCTCATTATAAATGATTAAAAAAACCAAAAACCTATAAAATGAAAGGCAAGTCTAAATAAGTTAAAAATGTCAGGCTGCAGTCAGAGCATATAAATATTATTTTGAACATACAGAAAAGTATATCTACTTTTTAATAGAAAATAATATTTCTCCTTTATTCTCCCACTAGAAAACGCTGAACAAATATTCAAGAAGCCAAAAGCTTGGTTTACCAAGGGTACCACAAATCTCCCTCTGCTCACTCTATGGTCCCCCACATACTCCTACTTCTTGCATATGCACAGGTCATCTCTCTCTACTCTCTCTCTCCTCTCTCTCTCTCTCTCTTTCTCTCTGGAACCTTCCTTACTTTCCTCCTCATCTACCTGCAATTCTACCTGTCTTTTAAGATTCAGGTGCTTTACTACTGTCTTTTTAACATCCTCCTCATTCTCACTAGACCTCTGAAACCTACTATCTCTGACACAAGACCATATTGTACTTTGTGCCGATTTCCCCCTTTTTATGAAAATATGTCCATCTTCCTCATGATAAGCCATTTTCTAAAAGTCTTATGTGCATTTTCCCATGTATTCTTCAAAGTAAACTGTACAAAGGATAGAGGGGATGGCTCAGTGGTGAGCACCTGCCTAGCACGCACAGGCCCTAGATTCAGCAATGAAAAAAAAAATGTAACTAGTATCCTTATTTCCATTTTGCAGATGAATAAACTGAGGTTTATTGAAATTAGATAATTTAGTGTCGATCCCACTGTATCCTCAGCAGCTCCCAGAGCTCTTCCGGGCGGGATGAGGATTCCCACAGGTGTGGGAAAAGTCCACCTCACCAGGATTGCAAAAGTGCTGCAACCACACAATTTAGAACTACCTTTCCACAGTGTTCTATGAAATCATCTTAAAAATGTTGGTCACAACTTTTACAATCTTTCTTGGTTAAAACTTTCTGAATTCTTCTAAAGGACTTGTCTTTAACAGTATCCTGACTTCCCAACATTATAGCAGAGCAGTAAAGCAAAGCCACACCCATTTGTGAAGGGACAAACGTCCAAAGGAAAAACCAGAGTAATTAAAATGACAAGTTATGTTGAACAATTTTAAGAGTCTGAATGTCCAAAGGTCAAATGAGACATAAATGAAAAAGAGAAGACTTGTCAAAGCAGGAAGGGGTGCAAAGATTTAGGTGCACGCATATCATTATAAAACTTGGATAAGCCTAAATGTCCAAGAGGAAGGGACTTCTTAAATAAACAGTGCCTCAACTGAACAGTGAGACACTACATGGTCATCTGAAATAATTCATTTGACAAGTATTGACCAAGTGCCTCATTTGTATATGATGAATAGGAAAAAAAACGATGCAACCTTCATGGTGCTTAGAGTCTAGATGTTCATATGGAAAAGTTTATGATAACAAGAAAGTCATATTGTTGAGTGACATGGTGGGTCACAATAGACCAAATCTATGTAAATTAATTGTGTGTTGTTGCTGCTTTTCATAACTTCAAGATAAATTTGTTCCATGTTCACAGCTTGCCTTGAAGGTATTAAGTTCATCATCAATGTCTTAGAAATTGTTAAAATTCAAGCACTCCTCTCCCTATTTATTTGCGTAACACTAGGATATCAAGAAGTCTAAAATAATACTAAAAGACATCATATGTGTGTACAGACAGAATGGAAAATATAAGGCTATTTATAAAAAGTGACATGTAAAAGTAGACATCTTATTGAGTAGACTTGCAACATTAAATTTTATGAAAGTAATGCTGCACAAAGTTCAAATTTCAAAGTGAAGAGTAACACAAAACTCAAAATCCAGAAACATTTCAAATTCAAAAATTGAAAATTCAAAAACAGATAAAAAATCAATTCAAACAAGGCCAGTATCAGTCAAATGAAAATTAGTTTGGAATCCCAGTTGAAACTGATTTTTAGATAGCTCTTTGAAGTGTTTTTATATACTCATTTTAAGTATATACTATTTTAAAGTGTGAATTAAAAGTCTTCTATCAATCAATTACAATGTAACAGTATTATCTAATGATGCATTTTTATTTTTTACAATATATAGCATTTATTTTTTAATTTCATTATTTATTAACAGGCATCAATATGTAGTAACTGTGCATATTAACATATTCAATGTGATCTTTCAACACATACATACAAGGTATGCTAATCAATTCCAGTCTCTCTTTGTATACCTTCCCCCCAAACCCTTACCAATATCTGGAAAAGATGATGCATTTTTTAAATGAAAAAAAAAAAAAACACAAAAGAAAAGAATCAAAGCTATGCACAAGAATCAGAATAAACAAAATTTTAAATCTCTTATAAAACATCAATAAAATGAATGTCTACCACTCTAGGTTGCTCTGTTTTGCATAAATCCTGAAGATGTGTCTAAATAATGAAATATATATATATGTTCTATAATTTTTTAAGCTAAAAATAAATAATGTGCATGTTTTATAATATTTGCCAGTGTGGTGGTACACACCTACAATCCCATCTAGTCAAAAGGCTGTGATATCAAAAAATCTAAAATACTGAAAGACCTTATTATGTGTGTCCAGAAAAAAATGGAATATGTAATGCTATTTTAGAAAAAGTAATATGTGAAAGTTGACATTATGTTGAGTAGATGTTGCAATATTAAAGGCAGGAGGCAGGAGGATCACAAGTTAGAGGCCAGCCTGAGCAATTCAGTGAGATCCTATCTCAAAATAAAAAATTAAAAGGACTTGGGTATAACTCAGAGATAAAATGCCCTGATTTAATTCCTAGTACCCACCCCCCAATATATTTATGTAAATATTTCAAATTCTTAGTCTTTAGGAATGAAGGAAAACTTTAAAAGAACTAATAGAGAAAGAGCATGTTTAACAAAATTCCTACAATTATTATAGTTAATGTTAAAAGACTGAATATTTTCCCCTTAGAATCAGGAAAGAGGCAAAGATGGTTACTCTCATCACTGTTATTAACAAGGTATTAGAAGTGCTAGCCAGGGTGATAAGACAGGAAAAGAAAATAAAAGCTCACAGATGAGAAAGGATTTGTTCTTGTTCATAGATAATATGATTATGTGAGTGGAATCTAAAATAAAACAAAGCGAAACCCTTTTAGAACTAGTGAGTCCAGCAAGGTAATATGATTCAAGATTAGCATTCAATTGTAGTAGATGGGGTAGAGACAGAAGATGGGAGGGGAGGGGAAGGGGGATAATAGAGGATAGGAAAGGTAGCAGAATACAACAGTCACAAATATGGCATCATGTAAAAATGTGGATGTGTAACCGATGTGATTCTGCAATCTGTAATTGGGGTAAAAATGGGAGTTCATAACCCACTTGAATCTCATGTATGAAATATGATATGTCAAGAGCTTTGTAATGTTTTGAACAACCAATAAAAAATAGATTAACATTCAAAAATATAATTATATTTCCATGTACTAGCAATAATCATGTATGCATCAAATTTTAAATTATAATAACATTTGTAATTACTAGAAAACGGAAATAAGTTCACTTCAAGTCTAAAAAAACACATTCAGGACTTACATGCTAAAAACAACAACAACAACAAAATGTTGATGAATAAAGTACAAGAAAATCCAGTCAAATGAAGATACATACTATTTTTATGGACTGGAAGATTCAGTCCATCTTTTCTTCAAACTGATATACAAGTGCAACACAATTCTTACCAAAAGCCCAGCAAGATGTTTTATAGATAAAGAGAAGATTATTCTAAAAATTATATGAAAATGCAAGAGAACTTCAAAAACTGAAACCATTTGGGGAAAAAATAAAATGAAAGGAATCAGTGTACCTGATTTTAAGATGCATCATGAAGTCAGTGTGGATGACTGGTGGGCGACCGAGGCCAGATCAATGGAACAGGATGGAGAACTTAGATCCACACAACACAAATATGTTGGAGGCAATTTCTAACAAAGTTGCAAAAGCAATTTGATGAAGAAATAATGGCCTTTTTATTAAAAGAGTATCACAATTAAACTTCCATTGGCAAAACAAACAAAAAACCAAGGCTGAGGTTGATCTAAACCTTATACCTTATCCAAATCCCACTTCAAAATAGGACATTGATTTAAGTGTTCATGTAAAAACAAACAAAAATAAAATTGAGGGGAAATAAAAAGAGAGAGAAAATCTATTTGAGATCTAGAGCCAGGCAAAGAATTCTTAAACTTGACACCTATAATGTGATGAATCAAGGAAAAAATGTTGAATTGTATTTCGTCAGAACTGACATTTTGTTCTATGAAAGATTCTCTTAAAGGAATGAAAATACAAATTACAAATTAGGAGGAAATATTTGCAAACCTCATATCTGGCAGAGGACTTTCATCTACAATACATAAAGAACTCTCAAAACACAGCAGTCAGAAAACAATTCAGTTAGAAAATGAGTCAAAGACATGAGCATCATGTCTCCATCACAGAGGACATGCAGATGGCAAATAAGCACATGAAAAGATGGCCGGCATCCTTAGCCACCAATTAAAGCCACAATGAGACATGGCCATGCTCCCATCAGAATGGCTAAAACTGAAGATGGCGACATAACCAAAATGTAGGCAGGATCCAGAGACACCGGATCCTTCATACATTTCTGGTAACTAGGCGAAATAATATAACCACTACAGAATGCAGTTTCTTAAAAAACTAAACACATTAACTGACATCTGACCAAGCAATTGTACTCCTGGGCATTTGTTAGAGAAATGAAAATTACATTCAAAGAAAAACCTGAACATGACATGATTGCTCATATCAGCCTATGCATAATGATCGATCAGACCTATCAGCTTTATTCATTCATAACTCCCCAAATCTAGACACAGCTCAAATGCCCTTCAAGGGATAAATGGTGAACAATCTGGTGCACATCCAGTGCATAGGGTACTGACTCAGCCATGAAAATGAATCAACTACAGATACACACGCAACTTCAGAGAGTAGTGCTGAGTGGGAAAAGGTTACGTGGTGTTTGATCACATGTGTGTAGCCTTCTTGAAATGACAGAATTATAAAAAAAAAGAGGGAGGACCAAAAGGGGCCAGGACTTAAGCAAGAGGGAGGGGAAAGGAAGGGTAGCTATAACTGACTGAGGACTTCTGGTAGCTTAAAGAAATGTTCTACAGTCACTGCGTCAGTATTAATATGCTGGTTGTGACACTGTACTGTAGTTTTTTAAGGTGTCACTACTGGGGGAAACTGGGCTAAGGACACATAAGGTCACCCCACACCATGTCTTATAACTATATGTGAATCTACTATTAAAATAAAATGTTTAATTTTCAAAATAAATTAATAAGCTAGACTATTAGTCCTAGAAGCAGCTGTTGAAGGGGGATTCTACGTTCAACTGCAAGTTTAGAAATATCAAGTTCAAATAACCTAAAATTTTAATTTGAGAACTGATCTCCCCTGGTTCTAATTTAAATCTGCGGGTGTTACCCACAGATTATGTGGTAACTTCAGTTGGTATATGCACAGACACCAAATGATACGTATGAAAACACTGTGAAAAAAAAATCAAAACTCTTCACTCAGTAAAATGAAAGTGGAAAATAAAATTTATATTAAAAACAAATGCCCATATATCTACTTGTGGGATACAGTGAATAAATTAAATAAAAAGTACACTATTATATTTTATAGCAATGATAGAGTAAATGTTTTAATTAAGAAAAAAATCTTGTTTATCTTTATATACTAATGTCATTATATTGAAAGGAATATGGGAAAAAAAAAGCACATGACAGTTATTTGGCTCTGAATTGATTATTCCAAATATCACATTAATCACAATAGTTTGACTTCCATGCAGCCCTTTTCCTGCAGTTAATTTCTCTGTGAAAGGGGAAATCCAAGAGTCTCTTGTCACCATGCTTAATTTTTCCCATTCACTGATGAATGTATTCATAAGAATTTTGAAAGTCTATCATCAGGTACTGCTTGGAACCAAGACAGGGAGATGAAATAGAAATGTCTCCTGCTATTCAACTGACTGAATGGGTTGAATAAATAAATAAATGGGTTGAGAATCGAATGGCTATATGTAGTTTAATATTTTTAAAACTTTCCTCCATATGGTACATAGTATTTTAACTTATTACAACTTACATAACTAATTCCTTCATGTTGGGTGCCTAGGTATTTTCTCAACTTTTCATGATTTTAGCTAACACAGAACTGTTATCAGTGATAATAAACTAAAAAGAAAAATTAAACAAATACTTTAAAATAGATGAAGTCTTACAAAACTGTTTAACTCCAATTGCTTATATGTAAAAAATTAGTAATTGGAGAATGATTGTTTTCTTTTCCAAATTGCTCAAACCTCAACCTCTTGACCAACTTGGGTTCCAATTGTTTTCTACTGACTCATCTAACTCCACCCACTAGACACATTGAACTACTTTCATTTCCCGTAATTGGTCATGCTCTTTCCCAGAGATTCAGTATCATTTCAGTTTCGAAAATGTCCCCACCCAACACTTTGACTATATCCTAATAGATTTTTGAGCCACAAAGATGACTTTTTGTATGTATGTGAAATCATCCCAGGTCTCTTAGAAGGCCATCTGAAGCGCAACTTAAGACCCTGTAATTTTTCATTATATTGTAATCACTTTTTGACTTCTGTCTTCCTGCTGGACCCAAAATTTTCTAACAAATTCACTATTTTATCCCCAGCACTGAGAAGAGGGGCTGATTCCTAGCAGCTGCGCAATAAAATCTCAAGAGCGACGAACGTACAAGGACTCGATGGACAAACAGACCCCTAAACTGCTGGCACAGGAAGACAGGCCACTCAGTGTTTGTCCAGATGAATGGTTCCTTCTAATGAACAAGGGGAACAACAGGAGGAAGCTCCCAGGAGCTGCCCCAAATATATTTCACCTTTCCATTGCTGTACAACTTAAATTAAGCCAACAATACCAAATCCAAGGCTTGTCTCCAATGAATTACTCAAAGTACCAAAGTCCTTTTGGTGAATACTACAAGATCCTTGAAAAGAGATATCATGTAACTTCAGCGTGTGATGAGCAAGTGGAAGTGTTCAGAGTTAAGTGGCTTTTATAACACCGTGCCTGATATGCAATATTTAGGTAGGTTACTTTGCTTAATTTATCTGAAGAAATACTAAAGCCCTGGGTTCTTTAAAGTAAGGATTTCTTAATACTAAGGTCTACTGCTAAGTTTCCATCTTTCTCAGTATGGAGACTACAAATCTTCAAATAGCAGTTCTGAGTGAACCTGACAGTCCTCCCGGTGACAAAGGCCAGGAGATCCAGGATGTTGCTTGCCCCTGGTTTTCCCATGCCTCATTTCAGAGGGCTCTCCCCACTGCAAACAGCAGCACGACTTTTTTCTCTCCTGACCTTTGTCAACTGTGTTGCCATGATGCATTTAGAAGTATTAACGATGGTCATTACCTGCCCTATTTATTCAGAGTTAAGTATTAACAAGGCTGGGTTATCTCTGTGGCTGCCGTATTTCTCCAAGACAGAAGTGCCTATGTACATGTCCGTATGCAAACACCAGCCTGGTCTTTTCCCAGGTGAGGCTGGGGAGAAGACCTGGAGACAATGAAAAGAACAGAAGCAAACATCAGATACTTTACGAGTGTGGTTTCCAGAAACATATAACATAATTGCACCATGAACTTTGAGTCGAGACTGATTTTTTGTCTGTGCATCGGTCAGTTCTAGTATAGGAACAATTTAGTACATATTTCTAGATATGTGTGTAACTTTGAACAATTTGCTATTGACAGTGTATAAATATTTTACAGAATAAAGAGTTGGGGGGGTGCTTGGCATTAAATTCTCTTTGTTCATTGTCTGCACATTTGGGTTTTTGTGTAGAACAGCTATGTTGGAGTGAGTAGGATTTTGTTTCTGAGGGGATGGAAGAAAGCTGACAATATTAACTTAAGGAGGGTGAAGAGTTTTATTAAAACTCCTATCAGATACTGCTTGTTGGATAGTGAAATTGCAAAACTTGCAAAGAGGAAGGATGGACACCATGCAGAAGAGATCAAATACAAATAAAAAACTGACTTCAGGGAAAAAAAAAATCTTTCACTGGAGTCAGCTTTTCTGTAAAAATTGGCCCACTCATAAATTGACCTAAGTTTATGTGCTGGGGTCAGGTGGGAAGGCAGAATTCCATCTTCAGATAGTCGCAGGGAATGGCCTGTGAAACAAACCAAAGCCAAATCCACACTTCTTCAACAAGAAGTGATCTGCAGAAAGCAAAGGGGTAGGTCACCTCCTGATTTTTAAGGTACCCTAGCAATTACACGGAGCTGTAAACCGATAATGTGTGGAGAAAGAGAAGACAATCCCTTTCTTGTACACCATAAGAAATAAAACAACAATCCTACTTCCCCTGGCATTTACAAATTTGCATATTGTTTAAGAGGTTAGGCTTTGGAAAAGTTATACTTGCAAGCTTCAGGTCCCAATTTAACCATTTCATAGTAGGTGTGATCTTGGAACAGATAATTAGCTATTAAAAGTTTCCTACTTTTCAATAATGAGTATGGATTACTGAGTTACAGAAATTAACTGTGAATGGAAAAAAAAAAAAAAAGAATGATTCGCTGAGAAGTACTTAGTAATATAACCTTTACCTAAGAACAAATGTCATCATTTATTAGGGCCTAGTATGTGCGAGGCATTTCAGAAACACTGTTCTCATCTTTATATCTCCCTGCAAGGTTAATTCTATTATTCCCAGCTTATAAAATGAGAAAACTAAGATTCAAAGTAGCTAAGTAATTAGTCCTAAGTCTCAAAGCTAAGAAGTGGCAAAACCACCTACCTACATCCTGACCTCATTTTTTTTCTTCCTACTTAAAAAAAAAAAAAAAAAAAAATGACCCAAGAATTTCTCATCCCTCTCTGATTTCTGTTTTCCCAATTCTACTCTGGGTCATAATAGCCTTTGGGAATCTCCCTTCTTTGTTCTTTCCTTTCTTTAGCAGTTTAACTTCTCTAAATCTATTCCACCAACCTCCTTCTCCCTCACCTGGGGTACCACTAACCCCCATATTCTGCGTAGCCAAACCCCTCGGCTCACCTTCTTCCATCAGCCCCACGCCATCGGCACCCCATGGTAAAGATAGCAAACACCTACTGAGCGCCTTTCTGTGTGTCTGTATGAGATAGGTACCTTCAATATCCCCATTTTAGAGATGTGGAAACTGGGTCAGCTGAAGGGGAGGTAGCCTACCAGGGGCACAGAGCAGGGGGCAGATGGAGGGGGAACGGCTTGGTCCAATCCTACATTATTCTGCCTCCACTGTCCCAGGGGACCCACACAGCGAGTCCCTTGCTCCAGCAAGTGAGTCTGGGTAGGGAAGGGAAGCCCCTGTTTAAAAGTCAATGAATATATTCGATTATATTTGGCACAAACGGCTTCCTTTCCATTGAATTTTCATAGCTTGTTAATTACGAGGGGGAAAATAGTTTTTTAGTGGGATCACATAAGGAACATGGGAACAAAAATTCTGAGTTTCAAAAAAAAAAAAAAAACCCTACTGGAACAGCCTGTTGATATTCTGGAGACTGCCTTTATTTCCACTCAAGAGAAACAAGAGAACGGGAGAACCACTTCCCATTCCTCATTCATACAGCTCCTGCGCTGTGGAATGCAAGCGGGGTGATACATCCCAATTTTCTAAGTGTGCTAAAAATAAACACAAATGGTTCATTAGAGCTAAGCTAGAAACCAAAAGTGAATATCAATAACCCGGAAGATCAATAACATGCCTCGCAAAGAACAATGGATTAACTTGATTCTAGAAAGAGCCAAGCTTGTGTGGGCCAGAGAAGCAGCAACGGGCCAGGACGCCTGGTCAGAAGAGAAATTCATCTCTGTTTTATAAGATTTAGGAAAATGAAAATAGACAAAATGTGCCCATCTCTTCTTGGCTCAGCCTACTCGATAAGCAGTTGAATCAATTTTTACCTTCCCTTCCCTGTCTTCATCTTTCACTCCTAACTCAGTAGAAGAATGTATAACCCTAGTTCAGATGCAGGTCAGGATGGCTGCTATAAATACCATGAATGTGTGCTATCACTTCCTCCCTGGGCTCTTGGGGCGTATGCTCTATTCAAGTTAAAGGACAGCATAGAATAGTTTTTACCCAAAGCATAGTCAATGGAAAAAAGGGGTTCAATGGCCAAAAGAAATCTGAGAAATGCTTCATGAGATTCCTCCTTTTAAGAAAACTGAAGGCTCGGAGCAGCCAGACAGGAAAGACACCAGTGTGATGTGTAAGCCAGTGTTTCCCAAGACTTTAGAGGACACTGTTCTTTTTTCTTGGCCTTGATTAACATCTTTATGCAGAATGATGGGAAGAACTCTGAACCAGGAGGAGAACAAGCAGAGTTCCCCTCTTCCCTTCTGGAGTGACTTGAAGAAGCAACCTAGCCTCCTGCACTTCACGCTCCTGAGGGAGCTGAGGCAGGATGGCTAGGGCTCTGTTCAGACTTGCAGTTCTTTGGCCTCCTGGCCATTGTCCAGGGGAAGCTGGGGCCTGGGGAGCCACTCCACAGCTTGCTCGCTCCTGCTAAGCCACCTCAGAAGCAATCACACCCCCCAGGAGCAGGAGACAATGGATCCTTTACACCCCTTCACATTCAGTCCTTTATGCCAGGCTCAGAGCTAATGCTGCAAAGGCTACAGCGGGGATTGTGGAGGGAGGGAATTTGCAGAGAATTGTTAAAACAAGCTTACATTTGTTCTTTGAAACATTTGTTGGCATTGGTACATGGCTTTTTAAATAGTTTCTTGTGCTTTTTCATTTAAATATTCAAATTTAATAAACATTATTCACCCAAAACAGAGAAAAGAAGCAAACTCTTATAACTGATTCTTTAGGCCTGCATTCTTAGGCCACATTCTCAGATGCTTTCCCTTGAAACGCTATTAATCCTGACATTTCAACTTTTTTTTTTTAAATTATCACAATCCAGAAGATTGTTTCTAATGCTGGAAATATATGACTTTTATTCAGTTTCACAAAATTATTCATCTTTTATATTTTTTTGCATGTTAGTCTCCTTTAAAACAATGGAGAACCAAGGTTACCTCTACAAGTTGAGGGTGGCTTTTTACTTTCTTGTTTTTATGGCAAGGACATGAATGATAGATGTACCAAGAGTAGCCAAAAATGTGTCTACTATTCTTAACAGCTACCTCATAAAATAGGTATTATTGTTATCCAGTTTTATAGATTTGAAAACTGAGGGTCAGAGAGGACTCAGCCAAGAGGCCACACCAGTGGTAAGTAGCAGAGTTGAGATTTGAATCCAGCAGTGCATGTTCTTAATCACTATGCCACAGGACCTCTTGATTGATTTGTGAAACAGAGGAACTACTATGATTGATAGATAGATAGATAGATAGATAGATAGATAGATAGATAGATGATAGATAGATAGATATAGATAGATACAGAGAGAGATGAGGGGCATAATTTGGAGACACATGAACTCTAGGATATAATTAAAGAAAAAGGAATATCTGACTTCATGATTCTACCTAAGTGAGATCCAAGGGGAAAAGACCTGACCTGTCATGAAAGATACAGGTTAGATCCGCAACATGCTGTGAGACGGGCTTACCTGAGGCTAAGAAATCTCCTTCCCAAATGCTTGATAACAAAAGTCATAGGAATATCTGAAATACTCTGGAAAAAGTTTCACACAGAAGAATAAACAGGCTGACCTTGTTGTTCTAATGCTTTCCCAGAGCACTCCATGACTATTTTTCTGACATTCAAAGAATGTTTTATACCTGTTGATGAGGGTGGGGTAGGAAACAGGAACAGAGATTTAAAAGATCTAAGAGACATAACAACCAATATAAGCAGGGATTTTTCTTGGAATCTGAAAAACAAAACCAATATGCAGAAGGCTTTCTTGGGTTAATTGAGGAAATTTGATTATGGTCTAGGTATAAGATGTTGCCAAGGAGTTATTGTTAATTTGGTTAGATGTGGCAATAGCATATGAGAAATCACTTATTTTAGAGATGCATCCTAAAGTGAAGAAGGCTGAAATGACCCCATGTCTTAGATTTTTACTTTGATGATAAAAGGGGGACAGATGAAGTAAGTGTGGCAGAATCTTGATAATCAAGGGAGCTCAGTGAAGGCACATGGATCGTTATACTCTCTCTCTTTTTTGGGGGGGTGGGGGTATCAGGGATTGAACTCAGGGGCACTCGACCACTGAGCCACATCCCCAGCACTATTTTGTATTTTATTTAGAGACAGGATCTCACTGAATTGCTTAGCACCTCACTTTCGCTGAGGCTGGCTTTGAACTCATGATCCTCTTGCCTCAGCGTCCGGAGCCCTGGGATTACAGGTGTGCACCACTGTGTCCAGCTATACCATCTCTTGCTTTTGCATATGCTTGACAATTTTCATGATAAAACATTTCGATAAACATGGAAGGATTTTCATCCTCATGAAAAGAAATGCATGCCGGGTAAAATAATCTAAAAAACAAACTACTCAGGAAATGGTCAGATGCACACCTGGGTCTATGGTTCCCTTCTCCTAAGGCTGAGGTCAGGACCAAAGGGGAGAATGAAAGAGAAGAGAATGAAGGGTGATGGAGAGCTGAGAGGGAAGAAAAGAATACCGCAATGGTGCCCACC
Organism: Callospermophilus lateralis; assembly: GCF_048772815.1. NCBI lineage: Eukaryota > Metazoa > Chordata > Mammalia > Rodentia > Sciuridae > Callospermophilus > Callospermophilus lateralis. The sequence continues at coordinate 123,821,084 of NC_135312.1, read as the reverse complement.
TTGATTCAGAGAGACTTCACAGGACTCCTGACAGCTTTAGATTTGCTGTCTCTACTTTTAATATGTCTTTTTTCATGCAGTATCCTCAAGCCCTGTTTGAAAGTACTAAATGAACCCACTAACCCTGCTCCCCTTCCATGGTTGGCATTTACAAAAATCTCTCCCAGAGACTGGCTCCTAGTCCTGGAGAGTCATTGGCTTAATTACTGAGGTACCTGTGGGCGTAGGAATGTGTTGTTTGTGTAGGTGGCCAGCTCCTCCTCACATCCTTGCTCCTTTTTGGTTTTGTTTTGATTTTGTGCTGCTGAAGATGGACCCAGGGCCTCGCTGAGCTCCACCCCAGCTCATGTCCTCATCCTTCACTCACTGGGCTATGCCTTTATAAAGCCAGGAGCCATGGTACTCCATGGGTGCTTAATGTCTTTCTAACTTCAGGACCATGAAATATCCCTCAGTAATTAAGAAATTAGACTTTTATTTTCAGAGAAAATAACCACATAGCTAAATCTTTCCATTTTCCCAAGATATCTTTACTAGAGGTTCAACAAAACATTTATCAAAATGCAAATAAAAACCTTTAGAGATGGGAATAAACACAGAATATTAGGTCAGACTCTACAAATACTTCATTTCCTAGCATCCTCTTTCTCACTACATGAAGACAACCATTTTGTTTCTAAAAATACACTAGCTTTGTGCTTCTAATCATATTGTGCTGTAAATTCTGCATCTTAGTTTTCTCATCTAACATTTAAAATGCGAGTATTTTCCTGTTCTAATTCTTCAGAAACACCCCTTAACGGCTAGAGAATGTACTGTCAAATGAGACAGTAACATCTTTTTAAATTTTGTTGCCATTTTTTTAATATCATAAATAAGTAATGAACATCTCTATGTGCAATTATTTCTTATGCAGTTCTATGTGTTTCCACAGTATTGATCCTCAGATCAGGATAAAGACTAATTAAGGACAGCGTCGAGTAGTTTACCTTAACACAAGAAAAATAATGATAAAAGAGGCAGGTCCCTTTGAGACGTGATTTTGTACTGGATGAGCCCAATGTCCTGACTGTATTCTCTGTGACTTACACGGTGTGCTAGAAAAAACAATAAACCAAAAAAAGAGTCACTGTCCTGTTGCTTCTTGGTGGCACATGGTGTTACCCTTGGTCCAACCCAGCCACTTCCTCTAAATGGCTGTTTTTCTTATAGTGTAAGGACATGAATTTGCAGTCCTGTCTGTTCCCTTTAGAATGTCATCACTCCTCTGTTCCCACAGCGGTTTTCGGGTACCTTTATTACAGCTTCCTTCTGCTATAGCTAAATGTCTGTTGTCGGCTGAGATTTTTTATTTTTTCCCCCCAGCGCTAGGGACGGAACCCAGGGCCTGGAGCATGGCAGGCTAGCACTCTACCACTGAGCCTCAGCCATTCCCAATGAGACTCTCAGTGGTCTTTTAACTACCTGTAATGCCTGGGATCGTGCTCTGCACAGGAGTCAGTACTGCAGGGGCATTAATTGATTTTAATCAAATTATCAACAGCATTCTCTTCTTGAGCAGGTCAGTTCAGTATATATTGTCCTCTGCCCCATGCAGGGCTTAACAACATCGCTCCATTTAGCTTCTACAAATTTAAAGAATGTGCTATTTACATCCTATCTTAGATAATTTTAAAAAGTCATAAATAAGACTGTGCTGAGCATGCAGCCCCGCCCTCCTTGAAACCCAATACATAGCCATTTATCATTACACTTTCAGTCCTTCAGGCAGTTTTCAATCAATTTGACACATCTGACTCAGTCTGAATTCATTTTCTGAACTAGATTTCATGAGACCTGCTACCGATTCTTCCATTAATGTCTGAATGCATTTAGAAATAATAACATATTTCGTGTATTCTTTGTCTACTCTTTTCTGATTTTGAAAACAACAAAAAAAATCAATTAAGTTGGTCTAACATGAAAATCTTTATAAATCTGTGTTGTTTGTGGCTCATGGCTCTAATATCCCATAGAAGTTCCCATATTTGCCTTCTCAAATGTTCTATTATTGTTAGCAATGTAGTTTTCTTAATTCATTTGTTTATTTAACAAACTCCCACAGAATATTTACTACGGGCAGGTACTGTGCTTGAAACAGATTTAGGACTAATTCTATCTACCTAGAAATTAATTATTCAGGGGCTCTTGTTCTGTGAAGTCTCTCCTAAACTGGTGTTTTTACTACACATTAGCAACACTAGAAGAGAGATAGGGCCCGAAGGGCTCAGAGGCGGGGCCCAGAGCACCCGGTGTGGCTTCCTAGGGCAGCTCTGACCTACAGGCTTCTGGGGGGAGGATTCTGGGAAAGCTGGCTAAAACAAGATAACAGAATGAATCTGTCTGATCATCTGTGACATCCTTGCCCACTAGATGTGGAGCCATTTAGAATCGGACATGCACTCCTGACTCCCCCGTCTGTCCGTCCATCCGTCTGTCTCTCGTTATTCTTCCTGCTTTCCACAGGAGGGCTTCCATATTTTCATCAAGTCATTACCACTTTCATTAACACACGCTAACACATCATCCAAGACCTGGCCTATTTATTTGTTTTCTTCTTCTCCTTTTTTTTTTTTTTAATGAATCAGGTCTTCATTACTGTTTAATTATCCTTATTTATCTTCTTAAAGGCCAGTTTTAAAAAGCAGTTCAGCAGCTCAGCCATTTTGCCATCAATAGCTCAGTCATTTGAGCATAATCATTAAGCTTAGCTCCCTCTTCATTTAATGCCAGGCCTCCTTTATCTCTGCCGTGCCTTCCTTTCTCTTCTTTATTATGTTTGTATTATTACCCTTTGCACCACTGATCACCATAAATACTTCTAGATGGTAACTCCGGAACCTCTCCGATGATTCATGCTCTCTTGTGAGAGTCCTACAGACAGATTTCATTTACTCTCAAGTTTCTCTCTCTCTCTCCTTCTCCCTCCTTCTCTCTCTCTCTCTCTCTCTCTCTCTCTCTCTCTTTGCACAGTTGTCACTGTCGCTTTGATATTGCCTCTGTTTTTCTTCCAATGATGTCTGGCATTCTTGGTGAAATCATTCACTGAGTGAAGCACCTGCCCCCAATTTTACAAGGTGAGAATAGCCACAGAACCCTGGGACCCAACAGGCAGAGACTGCAGGTGCATGGCTCCCACCCCAGGGGGACAAGTGCCACCTTTCTGGTGGGACCAAATCCTGCTCAGCACAGTAGGCAGCAACACAGATTGAACTGGGGAAGAGGGCGTTGGCCCCAATTTGTAACTGTCCCACACCAGAAGGACACCCTTGGCCTCTTCCTGCAGTGACCTCCACTGGCCACCAGGATAGCCTCCTCTACTCACCAGTTATCCCTCAAAGACCCCAAGCTGAGATCCTGAGTTCCCTCTTTCCTGAGTGACAATGCTTATTTTTGGACTCAGAGACATTCACTCCTGCTCTGTGTATTCCTTTCTTATTTGTGTGGTGACTCAATTGGTGGCCATTGATTATTATGTTGGAATAATCACCAATGAATTTTTACCCTGTATTGCAATATAGAAATAAACTTTTAAAATAAGGGAAAGTTAAAAAAAAAAAAAAACTACTTGTATATATCTATCACTTCAGTTACAATCTTCTATTTTTTTTAAATATTTTTAAGTTGTAGATGGACACAATACATTTATTTATTTATCTATTTTTAAGTAGTGCTGAGCATCAAATCCACTGCCTCACCCATGATAGGCAAGCGCTCTACCACTGAGCTGCAACTGCTGTCCTAGAATCTTCTTTTTAAAAGACTGAAATGAGCTGGGCATGGTGGTACATGGCTATAATTTCAGCAACTTGGGAGACAGAGCCAGAAGGATCCCAAGTTCAAAGTCAGTCTGGGCAACTTAGCAAGAACCTGTCTCAAAATAAAAAATAAAGCCAGGTGCGGTGGTGTATGCCTGTATTTCCAGTGGCTTGGTAGGTTGAGGCAGGAGGATCATGAGTTCAAAGCCAGCCTCAACAACTTAGGGAGCCTCTAAGCAACTCAGCGAGACCCTGTCTCTAAATAAAATACTAAAAAATAAGGCTGGGGATGTGATTCAGTGTTTAAGTGCCCTGGATTCAGTCCCTGGTACCAAAATAAAATAAAATAAAAACAAAAAGGTCTGAAGGTATAGCTCCGTGGTAGAGCATCCCAGGTTCAGACCCTAGTGCCCAAGTAAATAAATAAATTCATAAATAAAACTGAAATAAGATACATAATTATTATTATGTCAAAACCATTTTATACCAGCTTAGCAAGTGTGTCTATTTTTCTTTCAAAACCACTATAAGTAAAGGTGTCAATTTATTATATTCCGTAAAATTCATACCAAATAAAGCAATCTAAATGATTTGGCCCCAAGCCCATATTTTTAACTAAAATGATTTTGGATATTTTGGGGGAGGTCTCTGCTTAGTTTGATAAAGTAAGACACTGAAGACAAATAAGTTGACTTTTTCCTTGGTCTGAGTACAGTGAACGTCTCGCACTCTCCCGGTCTGCTCGGGGGAGTGCATTCATGGTTCTGTAAGTGGGAAGAAATACCTAAGGTGAAGTGCGGGTCTTTCTCCCCACCGCCTCTTTCTGTTTGCCCCTCCTGGTTTCTCTGGTCTGGTTTCCCCTACAGGCCTTTTCCTCTCTTTCAGCTCCGGTGCTGATCTTGGCTCCTTCTATCCCACCCCATCTAATTCCAGGATAATTGCATTCTTCATCTCTGAATGCCACGCCAACCACACATCAGTAACTTCAAGGAATCTTCCTGGGGAGAGGGTATTCAATTATTGTAAAATTACAGCCATTCATTGACAAACTATGACCCATATGGCCCGGACAGCCAACACCAGTTTTGGAGAAGAGGGTCTGCTCTCAATTGCCCAACACTTGCCAAGGGAAGCCTGTCTTCTGGCTTGAGAAAAATGCTATGGGAAGACAGAGTCAGCTTTTACTAAGTGGACGTGGGGAAATAGGAGCCGGGCTTAGAACAGCTGTGCCAAGGCCCATCATCCTCTCCTCCATCTCCTCCCATTGCTTCCTTTCTCCCCATGTGTTTTTTTAATTCCTTCTTCTTTCTCCACCATTTTTGTTTCTGTGTTTCCTGAAAACTACAGATGCCCTTGCCTCACCTCAGCCTCTGCTTTCAACTCCTGGGCATTTTACCTGCCCCCGTTCTTGGCCCTCCACCTGAGCCTCCCGTCTGGTGCCAGCTAAGTGCTTGAGCAGGAGTCGCAGGGTCACCTCTGCCTCATGTCTATCAGAGGAGACCTTTAAACCTCAGGCATGGCACAAATCATTGTCATCTTTACCTCTCTAGGCACTATGGTGTTGGGGAAAATCAAGGCTCCCACCTTTGATAGTGAGAAACTCAGAAATCACACAGAATGGTTACGCAGCATCAGCAAATAATACCTACTGAAAATCCCATGCTCCACAGGCAGCGACAGCAGAGACGAAAACCAACCAGAAAATAGCTGCAGACTGTCCCCATGCTGTGCCTCTGCCCAAGCCACTCAGGTTCCAACCCCTTTCCTTCAAAATGGCCCCATGTAAGAACTATGAGGGGGGAAAAAATCGTCAGGGGCATTTAAAACAAATTCAAGCACAAATAGATTAACAACAAAGAAAATTTCTCCATTATTCTTCCAATGCTTACCCATTCTATGATTTAAATATTTATTCTTCAAATACAGCCAGTGTGTGTCCCTGTGAAATCACCAGAACACTGGACCTTCGACTCTCCTCCGAGGATCAAAGCTGAGATTTTGTGTGTATAATATTATTATAGAAAGAATAAATATTTAAAAATGAACTAAGTAATTTTTCCTTATAGACGGCATAGAGAACAAAAAGTTTCACGTTGCTTCAAACTCCGAGGAAGTTTGTGACTGTGTGTGAGGAGACTACATAAAATTCTTAGAGGAGAGAGAACAAGCCCTGTGAGCCTGACATGATTCTTTCCCTGAAATTTCACTATATTAAATTTTGATTCAAATACGTAATCCATCAGCAAAGGCTTCGCAATATGGGTTATACAAAGATTTTCAATGAGTGACATTTTTCAAGTGGGATATAAGTTAAATTTTATAATAACTCTGTGGTGGCATGGAAACTTTCATCCATCGATTTTACATTTTCATAGGGTCAGTCATCAAGATATTTTGGAAAGGACCCAATTACCTTAGTTAGTAACTTCCTCTGACTATCTCTGCCTACCAAAGTGTAGCGGAGAAAGTTCTTTCCCGGAGATTGCCCTTATCTCTCAATTGAGTGTGCTTGCTCTGTCTTCCAAATATTCTGGAATTTGCCTGTGGTTCTATTTCCAGTATTGCTGGACCCCTTACTACCAACTTACTTGGAATAGTTCTATCAGCCACTTGAACTAACTTTGCGGTCTCTGTTTGCCCTGGCTGACGGGTCAAGTGACTTACATAGTGAGCTCAAAATAAATAAAGATTTTCCAAAGGAAATGTGAAACTTGGAGTCCTATTGCTATCTAGTGCAGCCTCATATTTACCTCAGTCTTTAACTAGGAAGGGTTCATTCCCCACTCCCAACACTATTCCCGTAGTTCTAAATGTTTCTATACAGATTTAGATTGATGGTTCTAGAATCACAGAACTGGAAGTGGTTTGAGATACAATTTAGTCCTATTCACTCATTTTCAAAGACAAGGCCAGGAAAGCGCCAAGAGGCTAACTCCCTTTTATCACAGTGATAAAATTTAGGCAAAATTGAAAGTGGTTGCTTGGGTTTATTTTTACAGCAGCTGACCTGTCTTAGAATTTGTTGAACTTCCAGTGTTGAATGTAGAGTGATTTTACTCTGAATGAAAAATTCAGACTGGAAATCATTCTGTTTTCAAAGACACTGAAATTGCTAATTAGTTATAGTAAACCAGAATTTTAAAATTATCTCATTCATTCAGTTCCTCACCAAAGCTAAGCAGGCTCAAAGTTCTTTGACTATCAAAACTGTAAGTCATTTGAAAATAATTTTGGTTACACATTATATAAACATAAGAGTATAGATTCATATCCCTGCGGCTGGTACCAGTAGGTAAATTGGTACAATTCTATTGAAGGGCTTTTGACGGTATAAAAGAGTTAACCTTTGAACCCTGCTCATAGTGTCAACATCACATTGAAACATTTATTCTAAGGGAAACTTACTAGAGATCTAGAAATACAGTCAATTTTTATTCTCCTGCCTTTCTATATGTTGATAAATTCCACGCAACAAATTTATGTCACTTTTGCCATCCGGGGGAAGAAATACTATTTACGAAGAATGAGAAAACGAACTGGTTGTTTATCCTCCAAGGTCTCTTTTTGGGTCTCATGCACTGGTTGATATTTTTCTCTGGTCAAAAGGTTATAGAAAGGGAGAAATTGTGTTTTCTGGAAAAAAGCCACCCGCTTCTAACTGTGAACATGTATTCAGGGCATTAGCTGATGCTTGGATTTCCAAAAAGCTATGGAAAGATAAGACTCCAGCTCAATCTCCTCTTCCCGTGTGGGTTCCCCTGCTGGGACCCAGAAAGCCCCCCTGAACACATAGCAAGAACATCACTGCACCAAGAGCCACCAGGAGACTGATGGCCAGCGCTTTCCCAGCTGCTTATAACTGTGTCCTGCAGCGATGGCGTGAGCACATGAGAAGAAGACCAGGAACGAGAGTCTGTAATTAAAACACAAATATAAAAGGCAGGAATGTAAAAAAGGGAGAAGCCCACGCAGATGACACTGAGGAGGAAAGAGCGCCGAGGACGACGAAGGACTCGAGCCTCAGAAGTGAGATGAGTGTGAGGAGGTGGAGTGTGGGAAAGAACTGGGTCTGAGAGGTAAAATACTGAAACCCGGGGTCAGGAGGAAAGGCCACGGAGGCCCAGCCTCAAGGGCACCTTCACTGTCCAATCACTTTTGATCATCAGCCTCCAAATACCCACTGGGTGTCCATTCTGTGCCAGGTGCCACATGAGCTGGTACAGGAGAGGTTCAGAGCGCTGAGTTCTGGAACCAGTGTGTACCTGGTTTCAAACCAACTCTGATGCTGACTAGCTCTTGGTCCAGGATGAGTCAACCTCTCTAGGTCTCAGTTTCCAGGTATGTCAAACAAGGGGGATAACAGGATCCACTCTGCTGGGATGTCCAAAGGACTAAGCCATTTAATGCGTAAGAACAAGGCGAAAGTTCCAATGTTGGCAAGGTGCTGGATATAACATGAATGATGTAAGCCAGCCAAGTGTCAGGATACAGGCAAGCTTGGGATCGAGGTTTCCATGTTCTTGTCCTCATGGGAGAGATGGGCTAAATACGCTCGGATCCCTGGACTCAATCAATGTGAAAGTCAGTTCTTTCTACATGAACACCTGATATGAGATAGTTCAGTTGTTCTTTGACATTGAAAGAAACGGAGTCGATTACCAAATGTAAGCCCTTAATAGTTTATCGGGGTTTGCTGTTTAATGTTCACAGATCTATAAACACAGCTACTCAGTAACTGAACACATTTTTGTCTTGCTTTGGATTTGAAGAGGAGGCAATAGAGAAGGAAGGCACTGCTGTTAACTGATTGTATTTTTGACTCCTAATTGCCTACTTCTAGCAAATTCCACTTAATGATATCTAACCAAATAAAATAACACACTGATGGATGGAGCTTATGCATGGGTAGAAGCAGGCACAGTAGCAGCTACAAACTCCACTAGAAAACAGTAACCACACCCAGGTCAAAAATGTGTTTAGCTGTCCAACAAAACAAGCTTAGAAGGTTCCAGGGTTAAACCCTCAAAGATTGAATGTTCACATTCTAAATATGTAAAATCAACACAGTCATTCTCAGATCTGACACGTGAACTCAGGGACCAGGTTTCCCTTTTTTGTTTTATCCAATAGAATAATTACTGGAATCATCACTTAATAAAATATAGCTTTTAAAAGCCAAATCCTGTCTTTACTTCTGGGGAATATATGTAAAACATTCCCATTAAAATGCTAACAGAATGCTAAAACTTAACACCAAATTGCTCCATCTGAGCCGAGGGGTAAAGCTTTATTCAGAACCCAAGGTCCACTTTTTTGGAGTTTTATCCTGTTATATTTCTTACTGAGGAGCTCCTAGAAGAATAAACAGTGCAGATGAACACAGATTAAGATGAATTCCAACCAGAAACAAGAGCACCTACAAAAGGGAATGGATAGCACAGGAAAAGTAAGGAAGAGGCATACTCCTTTTCCAAAATCGTTTCCTATACCACAGTCTTTCTGTTGCCAACAGTCCTTCTGTGATTAACTGGGCTTCCATAGCCCTGTCGATCAGGATTTCCATTAAATGACGATTGTGTGCATTTTTCCAACACTTTTGAGGCACACCCTGGCACGCGCTGCTCTGAGGCGAGGGATGATCCAGCAGTTGCCCAGGTCACAGCCTGCCTTACTGCTCTCCGGGAGCCCTCTGCCTCAGGGAATGCGGCAGGTGTGTGTGTGTGGGGGGGGGGGGGGATCTCAGTCATCCACATGCAGGAAAATGGTACTTCTGAACTCCATCTTCATTGTCAGGGAGGATGGAAGAGCTACCGTGGTTTAAAACCTGCCCCTCTTGAAATCAGTCATGTCACTGCTGTGCACCCAATGACCCTTTCAAGTCAGATGCTGAGCTAGAACAACACCACCCCTCTATCCTTTTGATGGTGCACCAGCCAGTTCATCCCGCAGGACTCTCCTGCTGCAGGTGGATGGGCCATGGATGACCAAGGACTAGCTTCCCGGTTCGCCCCCCCTGAGTGACGCGCATGCGTTCCAGCCCAACTGTTCCCTCTCCTAACAATTCGACTTTCCCTCCTCCTATTTCAGTCACGAATTTTCGGATTATAAGAATGACCACGGTTTCTTTCATTTCTTTTCTCACCAGTTGGTCTCTTAGAGCTGATCTCTCGCATCAGACTCTGGGCGCCTATTTTAGAAAACACCTCGAAGGTGACAACGACAGCTCAAGAGCAACTGGGGCGCAGCTGTGGTTACAGCCATTCCCCTGAGCTTGGCAGTCGGGCTCTCCAACATGACTGAAGCTCTCCCGAACCCAGGAGGCTAAGGAGTCCAGTGGTCATCAGTGTGGTCCTGCTGGGGGGCACTGCTGTCTCTCAGTCCACTGCTGACTGCAGAACACAAGTCAGTAGATTCCCGGGAAACTAAGGCACGAAGAACCCTGAGTTTTCATTTCCAGGAAAATCTCAAAACTCAGAGTTGCTTAGAGGGAAACATTATAAATGACTTCTGACTCTTTGATGGGGGAGTGGGGGCAGGCACTGGAGATGTGTATTTCAGCAGCACTTGCCTAACATGCGAGGTCCTGGGTTCAATCCCTAGTAAGACTAAGATGTGATCAAGAAGTTCCCTGAGTTATGCTTTAACTTTATCTTTCTACTCTACAACTGGAGTTGGCACTTTAAACAGAGATTTCAATAAATTAATGCATTAGCTACAAGAAATGGACTCAATTTAAATGACGAAACAAGTGACCTGAATATTATTTCCTCTAAACAGCCTGAGCAACCTGAAAAGAAAACGAATAGGAAAAGGAATCTGAGTAATGCCCTATGTCGACAAGCTTCCATCGAAATAGAGCACGTCTCCGCGTGATGTGAGTCACGGGAAGGCTGCGCTCCAGTTTTGAACAAATGGGTGCATGTTTTTTCCCCCAGCCCAAAGCTAACTCGTGTGAGTCACAAAGCGAACTAGGTATCCAGGCTATCCCTGTTTGAAACATAACCAGAAACGTACCCTCCTTTAATAGGACAAGGCCCAGTGAGTGTAAGGGTGACCCTAAGGTACACGTATTTCAAGGCATGTCAAACTGTACTTTGCAGAAAATGATTTCGTTTAGCAAACTCTCAGCAGGCACCCCGACTAGACATAATCTATAAGGGCCTTTTGTCTTCAGCTGCATGGCTCTGCTGTTCAGAGCTCTCTTTGCAGTGGTAATTGGTTTGGCTGTCCATCCCACCCATCAGGTGATAGAAAACTATCAATCAGCCTTAATGCAATGTGAGAGAAGTCTCTTTAGCCAATTAGTCAGTAATGAGAACATTAGCCACGACATCTTCTGCAGAGGGCACCTTAGCCATTCCATAAGTCTGAGGAGATCACAGTCCCTGTGTGATTAATAAAGATCACAGGACACTTCAGAAATTCTACATGGGTGAAGAAGAGAATCAGAAGGCTTGTATTTCCAGAGCCACCAGGAGCCATGCAAAATATTCCCCAAAGACACAACCAAGCACCTTCAGAGCTGGAAGGGACCTAGAGCATCATTTGATCCCACCTCGTGCTTTTACAGGTAAGGTAAAATGAAAAGACTTGTCCAAGGTCACCCAGCTGGCTGGCAACAGTGCATTTCTCAGGGTTTCAGGTAAAAATGTCAGGACTGTTGAAAACAAGTCCTGTCCCTAAAGGGACAGCACATCAACACGGAGAGACCCCTCGCGACTTGTGATACTTTTAAATGTGTATCTTAATGCAGGGCAAAGATTCTGTGTTTATTCCTCTGACTTCCTAGGGTCTGTCACAATGACTGTGTGCCCCAAGGAAGGACCATATATATTTAGACAACCCTCATCAACAACAGACTGTCTGGGTTTGTAATGCCAGCTCCATCGCTAACCAGAGGTGAGACTTTAGGAAAGTACTGAACACAAGTACTTCAGTTTACTCTTATATAAAATAGGGATGATAATAATAGTACCTGGCTCTCAGGGTGGTCATGAGGATTGAGAGTTAGTCTACGGACAGCACAAATACCAGAGCCCAAAGGCAACGCAGAGCCGCCTCTGCATATGCAGAAATGACAGTAAGGTAAATTAAGGCAAATTAAATGAAATGCTATGACCTTCCTTGGGATGAGAACCGAGGGAAGGATGGAAAGGACAGGACAAGCTGGTAAGGTACACTAGTGGAAGGATCTCTGAAGCCTTGGATGAGAGTGCCCTAATGTCCCTATCTGCCTGCTGGGTCACCTGGGCACAACCAGGGGGAGCCTTATGCGCACAGTCACTCCTGAGCAGCCCACCAATCAGGAGGCGCGTTCCATGACCGTGCTTGGCAACCTTTACCCATGCACACACGAGTGATCTGGTCACCATCTTCATAGTCACCACGCTTCTGACCTTGAAGGTGACTTTACCTCTGGCATCTGCTCCTTCTACCGACACCTTTTAGGCACAGCACTGTCATTGCTTATCTCACTTCACCTCTGCCTTTTCTATTCTGCTGCAGCACTTCCTGAATTCAGGGTCAGGCAGGGATTTGATAAAAGGGACTCTTACAGACACAAGAGCCCAGCTGACATGGTGCTGCCTTACAGCCATAAAACACCTGGAGGTGTTTCTTCCTTACTTTTTTCTTTCTTGAGATGGGGCCTTGTAGTGTCACCCAGGCTGCCCCTGAACTGCAGGCTGAACTTGGGCCTCCCCAGCACCAGGACCACAGACACATGCCACCTCACCCATCGTTTTTACCTTTTAAGTGCGAATACACCCTACTGCCAACCTCTCGTTACACCTCCCGCCCCACCCCAAGAAACACACATGCCAAGTTCAAAGACCAACTCCTCTGCATGGCCAAACAGGAGGCAAGGAATGAACACAAACAGAACTGAACAAGGAGAGCAGAGAGGCTTGGTGGACACGCTTCTAGACCAGAACGTGGCCAAGACAGGAAGGTTCAGGTAGAAAAGGTGGGAAAGGGAGGGAGAAGGTGACTCTGGCACTTCCTTTAGGTAGCAAGCTGATATGGTCTCACGTGAAGGGGGGGCATCCTATAAGATCCTTGAGGACGGGAACACGTTTCCATTTTCATTTCTATTGCATTTTTATTTCTACTTCATATTCGCACTGAGGGCATCTCTAATCATCTGAATCAGCAAATGGATATGGGGACAAAGGGAAATCAAGAACTATATTTTGAACTTATGGGATAGACCTGAAAACTTGCCTGAACCCCAGAGGGGGAGGTTCCCCAACCACCAACCACCGCGTAGGACTCAGACGGATTTCATGTCCAGATGCAGGATGAGGGTCCCTCCCACCTGAGCCTCTGCAGGTACCGTAACTCGGTCCCTCCCATGCAAGGGTAATATGGTTGACATCCTCTCACCTGACCAGCCCTCCTCCTCTACCACTGGTCTGCCATATTGTATCTGAGATTACCTTCCGCAGAAATTAGAAACTTCAAAGCACACCCTCTCCGCAGAGCGGCAATCCACATTGTAAAGTACTTAACAAAAGGCCATCATGATTTTGTGAACAATGGAAATGGGAAATTGCACACAGAGTAATTGCCATATTTATGTCTTTCACACTGACCGTATCTTGCCAGAGTAGGGGAATCAGTGTCAGGAGTGAACTCTTCACAGTTTAACTAGGATTCAAATATATATATTATGCATAATAATAGCCTTCTTCCACCACTACATAAACATAAAATATTACCCTCCTTCTATTCTTGAGACGCTATGACAATCTGAGCTAATACAGTTAATTCAACTCAAGTCCCTGAGAGAACAGAACTACAATTGCTGTTCAGCAAGTGTCTGATCATGCAGTCTAGGACACGTTCACGGAGGGCGCCCGGGAATCGTTGTAATGAAGACACGCTGTGAATATTTTCTAAACTTCTATGTTTTTGACATTTAAAATAAAACTTTACTTTCTTTTATGTAAACAAGAGTTCATGTCTGATCCTATACATATGCGTAGTGAGATATTCCAATTTTCCAGAGGTATGTTATAGTACCTCTGGGTCTTGAAGTGACATGAATGGGAATTGTTCCATACACACCACTGGATAAACACACCTTTGCTAGCTTGGGCTCTGAAGACAGGAGGCCAGCAGTTAGGATGAAAGGAAATCCACGGGAGAGAAGGGAAGGGAGGGCGAGGCAGAGGGTCAGCTATTCAAAATTGAAGAACTAGATTTAAACCCAGCCCTCCCGCCTCCCAAAACCAGAGGAGTGATCTCACCTCTCACACTGTTAATGACAGGGACAATATTCATTCATTCATTTGTTTGTTTGTTTTAACTATCCAGATGATGATAAATGTATAGAAAAACCAGGAATGCGTGCAATTCGATGATCCAGAGAGCCTATTTTACCAGAGACTTTTAACTAGAAGAGATCTTAGACTATGGGGATCCCGTTTCTTATTGGGGAAATAAACAAACAAGCTGGTTATGATGGTGTGCAACAGGCTGAGGCAGGAGGATCCCTTGAGCCCAGAAGTTTGAGGCCAGCCTGAGCAACAGAGAGAGAACAAAGAAAAGAAAGAAAAAAAGAGAGAGAGATAAATATGGTGACTTTACTAAAGTCTTACTAAACATAAGATACCGTTAGAATCATTGTTAATTAATTTAATTCTGTCCAAACTCCTCTAAAGTCAGAAGTACTAGTATTCACATTAGTGTTCCCAAATGTACATCCAGGAAATAGCAGAGCTGGGATTCACACCCTACTGTCCACATGGCTCCAGACGCGGCACTATTAACCGTGTCATCAGCTGAGTGAGTGGATGGACGAATGAGTGAATAAATGCAAAAATAAAGGCAAAATAAATGCTTCTAACTTGTGGCTTCCAGGACCGCTGGCAGACCTTGTCTGGACCACACAGAACAGCCATGTGAACAAAGGGGCGGCTCAGCTAAACCCTGCCTCCCCTGCCCCTCCCCCACCACGCCCCACTCTGACCCACAGCCCCCCTTTCCAAAGGGGCAAAGTCAAAAACAAGGGTGATATCCCATAGGTCTGGCCCAGTCACATAGGGACCATGTGACAAGACAGTGTTGTGGGGATCTGCTGGAGCTTCCTGTGGGCCCCCCTGGTGCTTCCTGCCTGAGAAGAGAGATGGGCCCCTGGTGCCTGGAGTGAAGTTTCAGTTAGTGGCAGGGTCTTCACTTCCTGTTCCAAGCCGTTGGGTAAGTCTTGTACTTCTCGACCCCCGGGCCTCTAGGCTTGGGTCACATAGTGCCCTGAACAGCTTAGCGACTATGTAGTGCCAGCCAGAAACAGAGGCTCCGTTCTGATTTAAAAAAAAAAATAAAAAAAAAATACTACCTATCAGGACAAAGAGACAAGCTATTCAAATTCAGGACTGTTCTAAGATGCACCCCGGCACTAAGGACGTGACTAATCGAACGTGACATGCATATTTTATGCCTGTATCTCTTCCTTCCCATCTCCTTCTCACCCCTCTTCCCTCTTAACATCTCCAGTTGTCATTTATAGATGCAGAATAGGAGACATTTAAATCTAAATTCATTTACCTAAGGCTCTGTTGAAGTCTTATACGCCAGGCTGAATTCTCCTTACCTAGTTTCTATTTTGTTTTCCTATATGTGAGGAGTGTGCTATTTCAAAGGCCCTGATTTTTTACTTTATAGGAATGCTGAGGAAGAGGCCCCAGGAAGACCATGCCGTACGTAGCATTTTCAAATCAGTCATCTGGGGGATTTGTGACCTTACAAAAATTTCTGGTGGTTTCTGACATCCAACTTCCTCCCTGTCTCAAACTCTCCCTCTCCCCGTGTTCTGCCACATATTTTCAGGCAAGAATCTGAGCTGGTGAAAAACTAAAAGACAGAAAACTCCAACATCCAACAGCGACCATAAAAATTGTATTTTAAAATCACAGCATCTACCAGGAACAGCTGATACAAGAATGCACAGCGTATTTTAATCATATCAACTGTGCCCACCTCAATTTAGATCCTGGGAAAAGGCTAACAAAGACAACACTCGCATTCGGTTTAAACTAGTCTACTGCCACAGGAAAGTACCTTGAACATCAGTGAAGACTTATACACAGAATGAATTTCCCCTCCAGGGAAAATTAGGGAATATAAATTCATTAGGGCCATTAATTCATCCATGTAAACACAATGGACAGCACTGTTAATGGTAGGGGAAAAAAATCAGACTCTTTAAGAAACACACTGTAACACCTAAAGCAAAGAGAGTTGAGTTCTAATTGTGCTTCTTGTAAGAAGACAATAATAACACCTGTTTCTTTCTCATGGAGAATAGATACGAAATTGCTAAAAATATGTTTAAGTTCTTCTAGGTAAAGCTCTATGGAATCCCAAGGGAGTCCAATCAGAAAGGGGAAATAGACTGGTGGGTTCTCTTCATTTTCGATGAGGGCTAGGTGCCCAAAATGTTTTAAAAGCAGAAAACTGGTAACGCTGGATGTATTGTCAAAATACATTTCCCTCTGGTTAAGAAAAGCAGAGAGGGAGGGCTGGAAGGGCGGAGCGGTAAGCAATTGTCATCAAAGCATTGTTAATATGAACTGAATTATACTACAATGGCAACGCTTCAACATGGAGAATGAAAATTGTTCTGTATTATTGTGGATTGACAATATGACAATCGTTCATTGAGAGCGGATGACAGCTGTGGCATTCTAGCTCCGCGCGCAACACAAGATGAATGAGTGCGACAAGTTCTTCAGGATGGGCCCCTATTTCACAAGAGTCCGTCTCATCCCAAAATAAATACACGCCAGCTTTTCCCTATCTCAGCAAATTTAGCATCTCTTTACAAACCAACGTGCTACCAGCGGCCTCAAAGTGCCAGTGTCAAGTCCCTGCTTAGTGGATTTGCAGCAGCTGTGAAATGTCAAGTCAAAATGCCATGGAAGATCTATACAGCGCCTCGGCAGAAGAAAGGGCAAGAAATGGTGGAACGCCCATTCCCGGACACATGTGAGCTCTCTCCTCATCCGCAGGAGCACCGCTCCAAAATTCGCCTCTTGGCGCCAGGCTCGTCCCACCGTAGACCTAGGGGACACATTTGTGGACCTCCTATACCAAATTATTCACCTAAAAGAAGTCATATCATACATGCTACTTGAAATGAACACATTTCGGAGTCCAGAGCTATTTACGTATCCTCTTATGGACAATGAAAGACATCCTTGCTTACCTACTACCCCCCGGGCCTCCTCCAAAAAGAACCCAGCAAGGCAAAAAGCACAAAATCCACCCATCATATTACCATGAGAAAGTAAAAGTCCTCTGCTAATCTTCTTATTTCCAGCTTTATTGCATTTAAAAAAATATTTCTAATTAAATTTATTTTTAACTGACACATAAAACACAGAACTTGCACATATTCATGGGGTCCCATGTGATGTTTGGATGTCTATATAAACTGAATAATTAGGCCAAACATTTCTTTCTCCTCTAACATATATCACTTCTTCATGGGGGAAAACAATCAAAAATCTCTTCTTGTAGTTTTTGTAGATATGCAGGACACAACTGTTATCTGAGGTCACCTCACTATGCAGCAGCAGGCTGGGACCTCTTGTTCCTATTTACGTGCAACTTAGTATCTGCTGGCCAACCTCTCCCCAGCCTCACCGCCTCTCCTGCCTCCAGCCTCTAGTAACCACCAGTCACTACCATTCTACACTCAATTTCAATGCATTTTTTTTTAAAAGAGAATTTGCTGCATATCCTTTCCCAGGACCTGCTTTTTTAGAATGCAGCAATCAATATACTCTCAACATTTTTTTCAATCTCATAAGTATTCTAAAATATAATTTTAATGGCTATATGTATTCCATTTTCTATATATACTAAAACTTACAGAATCCCCTACTATTGGATACGTAGGCTGCTTCTAATGTTTCACTAAGAAAAAGAATGTAACTATTATGGAACATTTGTATACTCTTAATTTCTTAGTGTAAAATCATAAAACCTGTCCTGATTTTCTGGGATCCTGACTATGGCAACAGTCAAAACCTCAGAGTAGCCCTTAGGTAGGTCCCTGGAGCATAATTCAAAAGAATGCAGCAATCAGTATACTCTCAACATCTCTCAACTTTCTGGAATATCGTGTGGTTACATGGGATAATGTGACTAGTTCTGACAAATAAGTTGTGAGCAGAGTGACAGACACCTCTTCTGGGTTGGAGCACTGAATTGTGTTTATTGGCTTTTCACCTCTGAGATCAAAACATCTGACAAGAAAAACTTGGAGGAAGAAAAGATGAAGTTGGACTCATGATTTCAGACATTTCAGTTCATAGTCACCTAGTTCCATTGCTTTAGGACTGAGGTGAGGCCAAACAGCATGGCAGGAGGAGAGGGTGGAGGAAAGCTCATGGTATCCAGGAAGAGGGGAGAGAGAGAGAAGGGGAGGGGAGGGAGAGACAGAGGGAGGGGGAGGGGGGGGAAGGGGAAAGAAGGGGTGAGAGGCAGATATAGTCCCCAGGAGTTGACCTACTTTATCCAACCATGCCCCCACCTGCCTGCAGTTCCTACCTCCTCCCAGTAGTTCATTCAAACTCTTAGCCCACGATGGATCAACCCACTGTTGTGGTTAGAGCCCACATGATCCACTCAAGACAAACCCTCTGGAGCTCTATTTCCTTTGGCACAACCAGGAGTGGGACACAATGCTGGTTTTATTGGAAAGAGTGTCTAAGCAACGGGATAAATAGAGACCCCCTTTCTCCACCAATCCCCAGTACAGATGAGCAAGAAGCAAACTTTGGTTTCTTAATTTAAATCACTAAGTTTTGGGAGTTGCTTGTTACTGTGTCATCATCTAGACTCTTCTGAGTGGTAAGCACAGTAATATTTAGCTGAATTTCTTTGTGATCTCATGATCTAATTTAAAATGTTCACAGAAAATTCATTTCTTCTCCTCACACATTGTTTATGAACCTGGCAAAGGACAGACATGACCTTTCAGGTTTCCTGGGCTTCAGCATGTGACAATGCAACAGGTCTTTCTTCAGTGCCCCCTGGGTACAAAGCAGTTAAGGACTTCATGAATGCTGTGGTTTGATTGTGGTCTGCCCCTTATGGGTCATCTGCTGGAAGCTGGGTCCCCAATGTGACTGCATTAGAGGTGATGGAACCTTTAATAGGTGGGACCTAGTGGGAGATGGTTAGACCACTGAGATCACTGCCCTTAGAAAGGACTGATACAGTTCTCATGAGACTCCAACTTTTTCTAGTGGGATCAGGTTATAAATGAGCAAGCCTGACCCCCAAAGTTCCCTGGCTTCCTGTGTTGCCTGGAACCTCTTCTACTTCTACTACTGTAACACCACCAACATGAGGTCCTTACCAGATGGAGCAGAAGATGGACCTTCAGAACTGTGAACCAAATAAACCTCTTTTTTAAAACAAATTACCAAACCTCAAGCATTTTGTTATAGCAACATAAAATGGACAAATATAGGAAATAGGTAGATAAGAAAGACCCAGTCTGACTCTGAATAACTTAAAGTGAAAGGATACGGTTTCTGATTTTCTATATAAAAGGAATTTAAGGTTATCAACTGGGCCGTGAAGGGCACCCGGAGAAGTGATGTTCACAAAGCAAATGCAGTCTGTGTGCAATTATATATTTATTTGATGTGGCTTTGCAGAAATGCCAAAGTGGACACAAGAGAGGGACTAGAGACCTCCTTGGGCTGTACCAGTACTACCCAGGATGCAGCAAGTTCAACTGAAAGTAGAAAGTAAAAAGTTCCAAAAGAGTAAAGGAAAAGATAGCCATGGTGCTTCAAAGGACTGGAAGATAAAGTCTGAGGGGGAGACCCTGAGAGAGCGTTCTCTGGGGGAAATTGTATTTAAGAGCACTTCTGAGACCAAGTTATCCACGGGAGAGGTCTGAGGGAAAGGAACGGTCTGGACAGAGGCCTTATAAGGAGGCCCACGAAGGATGTCAGACGAGTGTGCACTTCAGTGCTGGGGGACTTAGAGGGGTCTGTGTGTGGCCAAATGAGTTGGGAGTGGTGTGAAGCTGGGGTTTGGAGGAGGAGAATTATAAACCAGGAAGAGAGAAGCAGGGGAGCTGGTCCTGGCAGGTTTCCTTGGCGGGAGCACAGTGCCTGTATCTAAATAATGAAGTTGGTCAAACCCTGAGGGATGCAGCCCAGAGAGGGAGGCACCGGCCAGGGCCTAGCTCTCCCTGCGCAGGCGGTGCCCAGCCCTGAGCACATGCTGAGCACAGACAGGAGCGCAAGGAACACCACCTCAGAGCAGCCAGCCCGGGTCAACCACAGGACAAGTGGACTTACAGGACTTGCTGGTCTGTCTGTCTGTCTGTCTTTGTTACTTAACTTCTGGGCCCATTTTTGCAGCATTAGTTTGTCATTAACATCTTCCCCCTGAATAGGCACAGTACTGTGCCCATTCAGGTGTTGGGCGACCTGTAAATCCCTTTGGTTTAACTTGGAGGAGACTGAAAGTAAAATGAGGTTTTCTATGAATTTTCTCTTTAAATATTATAAACAAGAGCTGGCAGCCTGACTAGCTTCTCGTGATAATGAGAAAAAGAAACTTTTGAGACAAAAAAGGAAAATGTCCCAGACATTCAGCACTGGGTAAGGTTTTTCAGTGGGGCTTCCCTTTTGCTTAAGCAGATACTTTCTTTAAGAAAGCAGTTTCTTTTTGCTCACATAAACAAACAAAAAGCCCCAAATGAGTATAAGGCTGGGAGAAGCAGGTGGAGGATGAGAATAATAGTCACTTCTCTGTGTGACCCCAGTGAAGGAAATGGATTTCAAATACAAAGAGAACACTTCCCTGGGCAAGTGGGCCATCTAAGCCTGGACATGGTCCTCTGACATCCCACCCAAACAGAGCAAACCCAGGAGGTTACAGAGCACCTCAACATCCTTGATTCAGCAATAAATGCAGATTAGTTTTTCAAAGCAACCAAATAATAGGGCCATCTCCAAAAGGTCAGGAGCAACTTGCTGGGGACCTGCTTGACACAGAATGGAGGAAAGTCTCCTTGAACTTAGGCTTCATGTGGCTGCGAGGGAAAGGGGCACCTTCACACTGTCATCACCAAAGAGAGCAAACATTTTTCATGGAATCTGTTTTGTTCTAAGGTCAGATCTACAAAGCCATAATTACCCAGGTAACTCGGGTCTGATGTTGCCTAAAATATCCTGGTAATTATAGGAGAAAGGTCATTTCCTGTGTATAATCTCAACTATACCACTGGCTGTCTACACTGGCAGTGAGCCAGTTAAGAACAGCCTCTCATTTCACTTTGTACTAGCACAGCCCTTGCCAAAAGACTATGAATCCTTAATGGGTTGTGTGTGTGTGTGTGGTTTTTTTTTTTTTTAATTACCTTTATAAATATGCCTCCGCCCTTGTCCCACTCCCTAAAATGATCTAAGGACGTCAGGAGATGACACATAAAATACCCTTTGCTCATTTTTGC
This sequence comes from Callospermophilus lateralis, assembly GCF_048772815.1. Lineage (NCBI taxonomy): Eukaryota > Metazoa > Chordata > Mammalia > Rodentia > Sciuridae > Callospermophilus > Callospermophilus lateralis. Next base: position 123,799,799 of record NC_135312.1, on the reverse strand, counting down.
ATTCAAAGGAAATGCACTCAGGAATGGGAGGAGACTGTCACAAGACAGAAAGGAAAGGAGAGAGAACAGGAGGAAGGAACAGGGTGCCCAGATCCGCAGAACTGCGCGATTAAACGATTGCAGGCTGCTGGGGGAGAGAGAAAAGCCACGCGGACGTGCAGGTCAACAGACATCTTATTCAGATGAGCCCTGACAACGCAGGCCGTTTGGGGGCAGAGAGAAGCGCATCTGCTGGTGTGCGACTGCACGGGGGAAGCGACCGTTCCTTTTCCTTCACAAAGAAAAAAAAAAAAAAAATGGCATTTATCTCAAGTACAGCCAAGCGTATTAGGATTCACCTCCCCCATTCTTTCTTCCCTCTTCCTCCTACCATCTCCCTTGCCACCTCCCCTTCCTGTTGCAAAAGAAAAGGTGGGAGGGGGAGGAGGACCCGCCGGTCACAGACCGCACGGTGGGGTTCTCTTTCTTCGGCTTTTACCAGCCTGTGGGGGTCAGGATGCTATTGGTTCAGCTTTCCGTGCGATTTGGTGCCTCTCACTTAGCAACAGCGAGCAGGAGACGCAGCGAGCGACGCCACCTGGATCGGCGAGTGTGCGAGGGTTTAAAACGAGCCACTCGCTCCGGGGGAGACAGAAGGGGAGAGAGAGAGGGAGAGAAAGAGCAGTCTGAGCTTAACATATTGTACCACCAAGTGCAGGGCTTAATCAGGCTGCGCCTAGCAGCCAACAGGCAGGCGGCGGGGAGGAGCAGAGACTGGACATGAGTGATTTTAATGAGTCTGTGCATACACCCTAGATTGTCTCCGCGTGTTTTTCTTTAAAGGACAATCTACTGCTGCATGGGTGGTGGGTGGGGAGAGAGATGGTTATCTGGGCAAGAAATGAGAGATGAATCTGAAACTCTGCAGTGAGTTTACTCGGTTTGATCTTGTTTTTACACCAGGGTGTTGTTACTAGAAAGGAAAAAGTAAAATTGGGTGTACTTGAAAAGGCAATTGGCTATGTAATCAGGGGATTTTTTTTTTTTTAATTAGTCAACACAGTAGCTATTTCTAAATCCTAAATTCCATTTTAGTGGTTGAAAATTAGCTTTCTGGAGTGGAAGTGGCAAAAAGAAGTACAGCTCTGCTAGAAAGAGATTTTCTTTTTTCTTTCTTTCTTCTTCTTCTTTTTTTTTTTTTTTTTTGCTTTGCTTTGCTTTGCTTTTGTGGTGCAAGGGAAATTTCTGAGAGGGAAGCTGATGAAAGTTCTGCCCCCTCTCACTGCCCAAATGTAACTGCCCAGCAGCAATAACCAGCTAATCCAGATTCTCCTGCTTCTCTTCATGGAATCCCCCCTTCCCCTGGTTCTAGGTCTCCCTACCAAAGGTTAGAGGATCATCTCACCAGTGTCTGCACTCCAACCCACCCGACTCCATAACACCCAAGAGCCAGCCTTAGCGTCTAAAATACAGATGGCAAAGGATCCCTCTGCCCGTCCTAGGGAAAAATGGAGCCCACTTGGGTCTTCCACTGGGGTCAACTGTGCCCTGGAGACAAAGACCAGCACCCTGCAGGACACAGATGGGCCCCTTTCTCCTTGCTACACCAGACCCGATTAACCCCTTAAGTACTGAGTAGCAGAAGCCACTGACTACAGTGACACCTACTGCCGGGGCACAGCTGTACATCCTGAGATCACCTGCCGGGTTCTCACTGATGGACACATTTCTCGCTACTCTGGGAAAGCAGTTGACTGGGGACAATTGTGGTTCCCTCACTTTCAGGCAGACCTCAGAGATAGGCCTGTAACTCAGGTCTCCTCAGTGGAGACACAGCATACACCCATCCATCAAGAGACTTGATCTAGACTGCGTAGAGGACAGTGGAAAGCAATTTCCAAGAGCTCATGCCTTCTTCAGAGTCACTGCTAAGGAGAAACCACTGTGTTATCCTGATACCTGATTAAATTATTCTGGGGAAAATGAAAGAACTCACTGAATTTTGCTCTACTTAGAAAAGCACGTTAGCAAAGCATGGGTACAAGGAATAGGGGTATTTAAAAACTCTACTTGCACAAATTATAGAATAGCATTTTAAATTAGTCTGTATTTCTTTTATTCTGTGCATTCGTTAGATGGCAGAAATTCCCTCTTGTTGAGGAAAAAATCCACTTAATTATGAAAGTCGAAATTAACAATATTCTGAAAAGCAGGAGAAAATGTCTGTCCAATAACATTTACAAGTGTTGGATTCTTTTCTCCGGGAAGAACAAGAAACAATATCACAAACAGAATCCAGGACTTCCTCCCAAATAGGCACTAAGTTTAAAACCACACCAAGATGCCAAGAGCATAAGTCAGGATAGTTATAAAATTAATGGGTCAGGAGGTACAACTTGTTTCGGTTTTGGCAAAGCACATCTAAGGAGTCTTCCTCAAGATAGGTACACATTGAACAGAACACTAGTAATGCAGACACTTCAAATATCACCCTTTCTTCTGGATGACTGAAATGCTTTGCAGATATTTTGCTGATTCACAAACAATCTACTTGGAATAACTGGGTGTTAAATTGTGATATTCTCATTTCTCAAGTGGGAGACAGAGGAGTTGTACAGTTTACCCAAAGTCACAGCACAAGACAGCGGAGGTTCGAGGGATCAGGCCTCCTGATTTAAAGTCCTCTCTTAGCCCCTGGGCCACAAGTGGCAGGTGGTTCTCTCTGAATCACAGTGGAGTCGACCTCATCCCTGTGTTAACTTGTGCTACTGTCGCAGAGTTGTTGATGGCCCTCTTAACATTCTTCTTGAACTTTCTCATGTATCAGTTGCTTTCACAAAATGGGTTAAGAAAAAAATTAGTCTATGGGAGGCATGAATAAAACCTATTTAAAAAAAAAGCCATGGTTCAAGTGTGAGTTGAGTGAAAGGCTATATTTACCACCTGCACCTACCTAGCCATTGCCAATGCTGAAGGCAAAAGCTGCTCCAGGTCTTCACTAGACAGGGATCCACAAGGTGGAGCGGCTGGGGGCAGGGGTGGGGTGGGGGGCAGCTGTGTAGTTAGATTCATAGTGCAACAGTGAAACTTTCACTCTTTCCACAGACTATCGCACTGGCCGAACACAGCCCTGTGTGTGGTGTGCAAAGCAGAGCCCAGTGACTGGTATGTGTGGGCCATGTGTGGTTGTCTGGTGGGGTGATGGTGATAGGGATGGCATTCTCAAATGTCCCTCTAAAGTCTTATATATATATCTGTTAGGAGAGGCTCCTTCTCTCAAAATATTCCTAAATCAACAACTATTTTTTCCTAGAAGGGAAGATAAATAAATGGTGATAAGTGTATCCTTATGATTCATTTTTCCCCCCCAGATTCTGTTTTAACATAAAGCCCCAATCAATATCCAGCTTTAACGTACAGGACTACGCTTTTGAATCATATGTTACAGAAAAGAGCCTACAGAACACCCCTACTGAAAACATGAAAGTGGTATTTTATTAAATCAACCACAAGAGGCAAATACACCGTGAGGGGCTTTGCATTCTTCAGGTGGTGATATGAACTATAGCCACCAACAACTGGTGCCCCTGGTGTTGGATAGAAAGCTTCAAATTCTGAAACTTGTCTCCTCGTGCAGTCACTTCCAAAATTCTTCACATCTCCCGAGGTGCCAGGATTCTCCAAGCACGGCTTGGAAATGGGGGATACCTTGACTACTCCCCACCTGGCCTCCCTCAGTACCTCGGGATGCCCGATGGACGATTCTGGAACGTCTCACATCTGGATCTCCCACTTCTGTCTGAAATAGGTACTGGACTATCTCTTGGTTAGGCTTCCAGGGCCAAACCACCTCACACCTAAATTACTGCAGATGCCACATTCCTGATTCCTGGGTTTCCTGCTGGGCCATCCAACTTCATGTCCCCGTTGACCCTCACAACCAACAGCAACTCTTACCTCTTACGTAATTCAATCACTGCAGATCTAAAGCACTTCACTGCAACTCGGCTCATACACTTTTATAAATAGATCAGGCTTATGTGTACATATTTATCCAAACTTTTTTTTTTTAATGAATATACAGGGACCAGCAAATCTTTACTGTAAAGGGCCATTTAGTCAATATATTAGGCTTCCAGGGCTGAAGGGCAAAAGTGATCTTACTTATGAAGATATTGATACAACAAGAGAGGAAACAAACTTCCACAAATATTTCTGATCAAAATTCAAAACTTTGTTCATGAACACTGAAACTAGAGTTCCACACAACTTTCATGCACCATGAAAAACTATTATTATTTTGATTTTATTCCCCCAACAATTTAAATATATAAAAAATCATTCTGATCATGTGAGCCATAAGAAAACAAGTGATGGGCCAGGGTTTGGGCTCATGAGTCATTGTTTTGTGACCACTAGAATATGCATCAAATGGTTCCACCTGTGGTCAAATGCAAATGGGAACAAAAATGTTTTACTCCCCTTCATTTTCTATTTAAGACATTTCTGTATTATTTATACATATTTTTCTTTTTTTTTTTTTTTGGCAATGCTGGGGATTGAACCCAGGGCCTTGTGCATGCAAGGCAAGAACTATACCAACTGAGCTAGATCCCCAGCCCTGTGTACATTTTAATTACAGACATGCATTACCTTTATGATTGAAGAAATAATGGGCTGCAAAGGTGGTTTAGTGGCAGAGTGCTTGCCTCTAATGCCTGAAGCCCTGAGTTTGTTCCCCAGCACCACCAGAAAAAAAAAAATAAAAAATAAAAAAAAAGAATGAAAAGAAACAATAATAGAAGTTTTGATCGACGGATTAAAATAAAGACCTCTCCAGAGCTTTCGAGTTCCTGCCCTCTGTTTCTATGAGGATGGCGGTGTCTCCATGACCTTCCTAAAATCCCCTGGACCTGTTTTCATGCATTTACTGCCTGGCAAGATCATGCTCATATTTCAAGTTATTGACATTTCTTAACATTCTTCTTTAAGACCTTCATATGTGAGACAGCATGGGGAAAGCCTGTCATCTGATCATCACTTGTCAGTTAATTTAGTGTGTGTTTAATCCTGTCTCTTAATTGGCCTATGAGTTCCCCACAGGCAGGGACCACCTCAGAACCTCCTCTGCCCTCCAAAGCAGCACACGGTGATGAATCTCCAACATCAACAAACACTGCATGGCTATGTATTTGATCAGTCTATGCTAAAATGCAACTGTACACTTTTTAAAACAGCATTTAATGAATATTCTAGGATCAGCAGGTAGAAATTAGAAACATGGAAATTTTGTCTTAATGTGCGAAATGCTATTTTTTAACTTTTAAAACTGTCCAACAATGAAATACATTGCCTCTTGAAATAACACATTTCCTGACACTAAAAAGTATTCAAAACACAAGTGTACAGCCATCTGTCAGGGATTCTGTGGAAGGAATTCCTGTATTATGTAGGTCAGACCACATGGCCTCTAAAGTCCTTTCCCACTCAAGAATCTGTTATTCTGATTGACTGTATTCCCCTATCAAAAAAAAAAAAATTCATTTGTTTGTTAAAACTGAGTAGCTTAAAGCAACAGAAATCACAAGTGTGCAACACTGACCATTGGCATTTTTTTTAATTCTAGGAGTGTATGGAGATAGTATTGGTCTGTTTGTTTGAAGCAGGCTTAGAACATTTGATAAACCTCAAGCACCAACCTGAGAAAGAGATCTCAGAGCACAGAGATTTCCCGCCTCTCCTTGAGACGGCTCCCTGGAGATGGTTTCCTCATTGTTGTTGATTGATTTTTTAAGTGCAGTGGTTGGGTGATGTCACTAGTCACCTGTCTGAATGACACCATGTAAATCATAAGCATACCTGTATTTTATTTATGCTGACTCTATCTTTCTAGATCCTTTAGAATTCCAGGAAAACCCCAGATTCAAAAGGAGCTTAGAAACATTTTACCTCCCTTTTGGAAGTAAAAATATAGCCCCTTGGGCACCCAGCCACAAGTACACAGGATTTCAAAAAGCCAAATGTTCAAAAGGGCCCTCCAAGAGTCCTCTCATCAAGTACCTTCGGCACCCACCATGGGCCAGGCAGTTCTGTCTGTACCAGGTACAGACAGTAAGCAAAATGTCTGTACCTGGGTCACCTACCAAAAGGTCATTTCATTTAAAAAAAAAAAAAAAAAAGAGTGAAAGAATTCCACTGACTGGCTTGCATTGTCTAGGAAAGATGGAGCTTTCCTAGAAGTTTACAGATGGAGAATCAGTGACTTTAGAGATAGATAGCAGATGACAAAGAAATGCATATGCAAGAAAGAGAAAGAGGTAAAAGAGTGAGAATCAGCTGCAACTGTAGGGACTCCTGGTGTCAGATATAAGGACAGGGACATCCTAGGCACTAGCAGAGAGGAAAGGGTGAATGAGACTCTGCCTAGGGCTAATACTGGAAATAAGTGGGGCCAGGATACCAGTGTGTGGGCAGCCTCCAATGCCCTAGGGCCTCTGCCACAGGATGCCTTCAGGTTAGCTAATCAACTGGTGCTCATGACAAGAAGTGACTTCTCCATGTTCCAGTTCCCCAAGCACCTTCCAAGACAGTTCGGACATATGTTCTACAAAGCACCTTCTTCAAGCCCTGCCCGTACAGAATGCCCTCTGTCCATCTTCATTTTCTTTTTGTCTTCTCCTGGAATTGTTTGAAAAAGATTCAGGCATGCTTTAAGTCTTCTGATTTAAAAAGAAAAAAAATCAGGACTAATAATAATAGCTTACAGTTATTGAGTGCTCACTCTATGCACTAAGCTAAGAACTTTACACGGATTATCCCAAGTTTTAGACATAGAAACTGAGAATTAGAAAAGTTCAGTAGCTTGCTCAGGTCAGAAGGCTAGTAGATAACAAAGACAGGATTTAAACCCAACAGTGAAACTCCAAACACATCATTCTCGACCACAGAACTGTAGAACAGTAGCAAATGCCGTGCTGACCCACCTTCTCATCTTCCAAAGCCTTCTCATCGTTAAGCCATGGCTATTTGAACGTTAAATGCCAGCCAATGAGATGTTAAAACTGTGCATTATTTGTTAACATAAAGTTGGATTAACTAAAAAGTTCTTCCCCTTCAAAAATAAACATAAAATTTTGTAAATGCTCAATTAACAAAAACCACCACATCCTAAGAATACAAAATGAATATTTCCCCAAAAGACTGACGTGGGACTATTCACCAGTAGCTTTATTTCTGAAGTTGTAGGAAGAGGACAAAATCAATCAACTTATTGACATTAGAGCAGAAGAAATCGAAGGAACAGCCCTTGGTCAGCAAAAGTCCATGCTAACCTGACGGCTTAGACTATACTTCATTAGGCTTCAAGGGAGATATAGTATCCCACGGGGTCAGTCCACAAAACGAAGTCTAGTCACTGAAATAAGGAATCTTTTAAGGATATCTTTCTTGAACATTACAGATTTACATTCCTGTGTTCTTAGCAGAAAATATCATATTATCAATGCGCTGTAATAGGATGATCACTGTTATGGATATTATTAGCAGTAACAGGCGGTAATACAATTTGCTCTGGATTGGGGAAGTTAAAATCATTGGGGTTCTTTGTTTTGCCCTAAAAAGTACCCTAAACAGTTCCGTCTTCCAGGTCCTAAGTCTGTCTGCTTTTGCTTTTTCTCTTCTTTTTTGATACTGGGAGTTGACTCCAGGGGTCCTCTACCACAGAATTATATCCCCATCTGCTTTTTATTTTGAGACTGGGTCCCCTAAGTTGCTGAGGCTGGCCTTGAACTTGTGATCCTCCTGCCTCAGCCTCCTGATTTGCTGGGATGACTGCTGTGCACCACTGTGCCCAGCCCGAGACTGCTTTTCCTATTTCTTCTCTTCCTGCCCTCCGTTATCTTGACTCTTGCTCTGGCACCCTGATTCTAGTCTGCTTCTTATTCTACACAAGGCTGCTTGCTGAGGAGCTCGGGGTGGCTCCCTGTCTCTCCAGGGTTAAATGTGAAGCCCCACCCCAAACACACCCTTCTCTGAATTTTCTGTTTTTTTTTTTTTTTTTTAAACTCATTTACAGGTTCCAGATGGTTGAGGTTGACGTGGCTAACCTCTGTTTAAATGTACAGTTCCTCTAATTTTCTCTTTTAGAAATGCCTGGCTGAAAAGACCCAGTGTGGATTTCAAGAGTTTTCTTTCATTCATCTGAGAAATTAGGTACAATAATTTAAAAAAAATAATAAAATATTAACACATAGTGGAGTAAGAAGGGAAAAAAAAAAAGGATGAACCTATTTTGGGGGGAGGGGGCGGGTCCTGGAGATTGAACCCAGAACCTTAGTGCATGCTAGGCAAGCACTCTACCCACTGAGCTATATCTCCAGCCCACAAGGACGACTCTTTTACAAAGATTCCAATAGCCTGTGTTTTCCCTTGAATACTTTGTCTCTGTTGGTAGCTCCTTAAGTTTAGACTCTTTTTAGATTATGAATTTAAGCTACCTCGCGGAGAAAGGAGAACCTAACATTTGATGTAATTCTTTCCTTATTCCAGGTTGACTTGGGTCAATGAATGGACAGACAACATTGGATGTGATATGGACAGTTCCACTCACAGACGGCATTACTGTGAATCTGTATGTTCCTGGTACTTGTGTCCTGCCAAGTTACATGATTTCATGTTACCATGATGCGACACAGTGTCTATCTCACCATGTCACAGCTTTCTGGTATTTTCATTTTTAGCCACCATCTACAATCTTTTTTTGTTTTCCTCTTCCCCTATTGAGCATATTTAGTTTGATTGATTGATTAATTTTTGCTCTGATCCAATAGGAGGCCCAAGCACAGTTAAGGAATAAAGAAGAAAAAAAAAAGGTGTAGAGTGTGAGAGAAATGAAGAGTCTGGGGACCCGTTTTCTTCTGAGGTGACCGCATCTGACGAGCAAGGTAAGATGAGCGTGTGCAGCGGCACTGTGGAGCGACTTACAGGGCAGGTGAGGACCGTTTCAGTGTGACGATGCTGAGGGCACAGGTCTTCTACATGTAGAACACACCGAAACCAACAGCTGTGCTTTCCACAACAATTCCCATTCCCTCTACTGGATGGAGCTTCACTTTGGTTTTTTAAAAAATTTGTCTAACAGAAGTAAAGAAATAGATATCCTATTATCAGAAGCTCTGGGACAACTTTAAGTTTGATCAGGGAAAGCAAAATATCTTATTCACTGCAACATCCCAGGCCTAATCACAGGAGCACAGCAGCATTCCGTAAACATGGCCAGGGGCTGGGAGGATGGGGCATGGAGAAGGGTTGGCTAACAGGTTCAAGAACACAGATGGGATTAAGTTCCAGTGTTCTGCAGCACAGTAGGGTGACTGTAGTCAACAGTAACCCATTCTGTGTTTCAAAATACCTACAAGAAAGGATTTTGAATATTCCTAATACAAAGAAATGACCAATGTTTAGGGGTGACAGATATGCCAGTTGGCGAGATTTGATCATGGCCCGTTGTAAACAGGTGCTGACCATCACGCTGTAGCCTGTGAAGATGTACAACTACTTCTTGTCAATTACAAATCAATAAGTAAATGCATTCACAGGAAGAAAAAGAGAACCCGATAAACAACTCTGGTGGAATGCCTGGTGACAGGGGTGTTCCTTCCCCTGAAGGACAGTCATCCTCCCTAGTGTGTGCAGACTTAGGAACGGAAGAGTTTCAAGAATCTGATGAGGCACAGGTCCTGAGGAATGTGCTTAGGAGCATGTGCTGATTGGGGATTCAGTTCAAACGTAAAAAGAAATGCTCTTGACATTCTTGGTGTCTGATTATTAAGGAAGCAAAATAAATCTCTATTATAAAAGCAAATAAACAAAATAAAATAAATCCTCATGATTTAAAAAAGACATAAAATAAATAAATAAAGATATAAAATAAATTGAATGAGTAAATGGCTGCGTGCTCAAGAAAGGACTGCCCTGTGTGAACAGAGAGCCTGAGAGAGGCCCAACTTCATAAATCTGGATTAGGATAGCCCTTCTTTATAAAGGAATCAGCCTTCATAAAACTGGCCTGGGTGACTTTAAGTTTGCCTCTAAGAGCTAAAGACCAAGATAAGAGAGAGGGAAAATAGAAAAGTATGGGTTAAATTTGCAGAAATTGTCAGGGTTTCTATGGCAGTGAAATGCAAAATCAAGGGAGCATCTTTTGCACATAGCAATGTAAAAGGTATCTTAAACACAGGCAAAAATGTTTTCTCTCCAACATAATAGTTCTTATACATTTTTGGAACTCAAAGTTCTTTCTTTGTTATACTCGACATGATATCTGATGTAATATCCATTTTATGTATATTAACAAAGGCCTGGAAGACTCTATCTGGGTTTACAGAGGCATCCAAAAAGGGGGTAATAATAAACCATCAGAAGTCACAAGCCTGAAATGAAAGTCCAGGCTGTGAACAGAGGTAGGTAACTTTCCTTAATTTAACCTAATATCCTGCCCCTGCTATAGCCAGGAATACAGATCCCAAAAACATTACAAAGATTTCCTTGACTCAGCCATTAGATCAGGGCTAACATGGCCAGTCACAGTGGAAGCACAGGAAACCATTTCAAGCCAGACACTAAATTAAAAGGAAAGCCTTGTTTATTTCATGGATTTCTCCTATAGTGAATATCAGAGCCTGCATTAAGTTTATAAAACAATGTCTAAATGGTGCTATGGTTTGGATGTCTCCTAAAGTCCCAGGTATTAAGAATTTGGTCCCTACTCCCTGGCACTATTGGGAGATGGTAGGGACATTCAAAAGGTGGAGCCTAGTGGGAGGTTCTTCTGTCATTTGGGGTGTGCCCTTGAAGGGGATGTGAGGATCTTAGCCCCTTCTTCTTCCTTTCTTTCCACTTCTTAGCCACTACAGAGTGAGCAACTTCCTCTGCCATATGCTCTCACCACAGGTCCAAAAGCAATGAGCCCAATCAACCATGTAGATTGAAACCTCCAAGACTATAAGGTGTAATAAACCTTTCCTCTTTTTTAGTTGATTATCTTAGGTATTTTGTTACAGTAATGGAAAGCACTGGCTAACTAAAATGTCACTATTATACATGATATTCTGAAGCTCTTAAATAACCTACAATGTATTTAAATACAGGTACTGAATATTTTGTATCATTCATATAAAAGTAATCCCTATTCCTAAATACAACACTAATGCAATAAGCAGAGTGACAACTTGTAAACAGAAATCTAACTATACATGCCACTGGATTTCAGCCAGAGGGTCCAGATTCAAACTGAAATTCCGTGCTATCAGCACAGAATAATTTTATCAGCTAAACAGGCAGGAGAAGAAGCAACTGGTCCCAGAAAACTTTGATTTTATTCCAAGTTATCATCAGGGAATAAGATGAGTCCAATTTTATGTAGCTAGGAGTGACAAAATGGCATGCACATCTGAGGTGGATTTCTTTGTGGCACATATAAAGCAGAGGTAGGTTTTCAAAGCTCTCCTCATTCCTCTCTTCTCTACCACCAGCACCTAGAGCCATATTTCATTTTCATTTTAGCAAATGGTCAACTTTTTTTTTTTTTTACCAGAATTGGACTCAAATCACTGTCCCTAAGTAAGTTAAGCAATTTGGTGCACACAGGAGATTTATCATAGAGAGAGATCCATCTAATGAAAGTGATCTCCTAACTATGACATGGAAGATCGCATTCTCTCTCTAGCTAAAGAACACACTGCTTCTGCTAGGGCAGGAAAACATCAATCTAGGCACCTCTAAGATTAACAAAGAACAAGATACCATTCTGGTGCCTGGTAAGGGAGAATTCTGAAGGATTTCTGTAATCAAAACAATGACCAAAGTTCAACTGTGATGTAGGAGTTCTAGTACCTAACCTCAAAGCAGGAACTACACCAAGTTTATGTCCAGGTACTAAAATACAACCATACCAGTAATAATTTGTGCCAATCCAGATACATCTTCCGGTTACTTAATGAAAAATAAGAAGGGCTGGGATTGTGGCTCAGCGGTAGAGCACTCGCCTAGCACGGACAGGACCAGCGTTCGATCCTCAGCACCACATAAAAATAAAGGCACTGTGTTGTGTCCATCTACACCTAAATAAATAAATATAAAAAAAAAAAAAAAGAAAAAGAAGAAAGCCCAGGGTTCAGAATAGAAAAGATTTTCATGCTGCTTCTGTCGCACATGGTCACCTTGGTCCACAGCATGTTACTGAGACTTTACTTGGTGTTGGCAGAAATTACCACTAACTGGCAAAAGGAACAGAGAAGAAACGACAATATGGTGTCTGTACATGCAACCGCCACAAAGCCCAGTGTTTTGACATTGTTACTGAAACAAACTCAACTATTTATGAGAACTAAGTTGAATCCAACAGTTGGTGTGGCAGGCAAAAACATCTGTTTCTGGCATCTTTTTGTCTAGAAAGTCACTAAGAAAGGAGGAGGAAGCACACATTCACACCAACACACACACCTCCCTAAAAAACCGTAAGGAGCATCATCACGTGGGAGCAGAACCTCCTGCACCCTTGCTAAGGCCCCACCTTGGAGGCTCAGGCAGGGCATCCCTGCAGATGGCTCTGGCTCGCTTCTGGATAGTTCTAGAAAGTTTCCTTTTTTATCCACCAGATTGGTTCTCATTAATTATTTTGAATAAAATACCTTTCTGGAGTGGAGCACAGACCATTTTGCCTGTATAAACGGAGAGCACGAACCCAGATGAACTTTTCTCTTGATGTCTAAATGGTGAAAATGAGCATCCCAGGAGGTGGGGTATTGACCCCACCCAGTGGCAGCAGCATCAGTGCCACATGCAGAATCACGGTATTCAGAACCTGCTGAGACCCACGGAGTCCTGGAGTGGGGCCATGCAGTCCTCTGACAGCCTTCCAAGGCGGGTGGGTGGAAGCTCACGTTTCAGATCGGTGCCGCCTGGTAAGGGGCTCTAGACCACCGACTCCTTCTAGTTCAATAAACTCCCCTTCTGTTTGCTCTCCAGTCACTGCTCATTTCTGCCCACCCCCGAAGCTGCCTTTTTTGGTTCTTCTCTTTAATTTGCTGTATCTAATCTGCTCTACGCTTAGAAATCGGTTGTCACAGTTGTTAAAACCATGTGTACACTACAAACAGGTAGGCTCCACTCGGTAGAGAGCGGCTTAGGAACGGGAAAAGCACCAAAGTGTACAGTTTGAGGTCAGATTCTGGACATCGATTTTGGGTGCTCCGGGCCTTTTGTGCATCCTTCTGTGGTTGAACAGTGAGTATTTATTTCTGGTCAGAGAGAAGGCCACAGAACAACTGAATTCCAGTAGGTGACCCATTTCTGTGGGCCAGTGAGTCACTGCAACATGTATCTGAATTATTTTTTAATGTAACACTGATAAGTCCTGTTCATTAACTGCTCGTTGCTGTGTGCCAGGCACCTTGCTCAGCATTTCACACACTCTGTTTAGTTAGAGCCTCACAATGTGAAACAAGTTTTATCAGCCCCGTTCTAGATGAGGAAACAGAGACATTTAGCTATTCAGTAACTTGCTTAAGGTCACAGGGCTATTAAGAAGTACAGCCAGAAGTACAGCCAGAACTTTGGGATCCAGGTTTGCTGGATCCCAAAGAACCTTCCTCCTTTTTTTTTTTTTTTTTAAAAAAAAAAAAAAACCTTTTAAAAAATTAACACCACTGGGTTGCATAGGAAAGAGGCAGCCAGGTCTAAACTAAAAACTGAAAAGAAAAAAAAAATGAATCCCAAGAATAAAAAAGAGCCATGATAAATGGTCAATATTAAAAAAGGGATAGGTGTATCCTTCTTGGGATGGGGCCAGGAAGACACGTGACTCGAGCAGGCCACCCTGCCTGGGCAGCCCACACCTACCAGCGCCTGTGGTAAGAGGAGCTCCCGGGTCCTGAACACCTGGCTGTGGCACCCCATCTGCACTCTCTGCTTCCTGCCCGGAAGCTGCGCCAGGCTGGATGGTCTTAAGGGATCCCCGGATCTCACTCCCACGGGGACCCATGTTCCCTTTTCTATCCTACTCTGGGGTCCTCAATTAGTCATTTAGAAGCTGGTCTAAAGCACACAACACAGTCTTTATATTTGTAAACATGGTGAAGTCAGAATCTTCTAGCCCGTAACTGAGAGCCTAGAACCAATGTCGAGCCATCTGGAATATTAAAAGTGAAATGTCCTCTTGTGACTTTTTGTTTGCTTGCTTTTTTAAAAAAGAGAAAAAGGAAAGATGTCAAGTTCGCTTTCTTTGAGCCTAAGATTTTACTAAATACACAGTCACGCTACAGCACGCTGGGCAGTGCTCTCTGAAACATTTATTAGTGTGCAGACAGATGCTATGGGTGGATACCGTGGAAGAAGTCACGACAGGCAGTGGGAGGTTAGGTAAGAATGTGTTCATCCAGCATCGAGGCCGACCTTGTACGTGTTCTTGGAGCTGGGGGGAAAACGCCATTTCTGAAGTCTTCTCCATTTCTTATTGAGAAAAATCAGAAGCAAACATTGTATTTCAATAACTTGATCATAATCCATATTTGATCACATAAATGGGCTTCTGCTTCCTAAATTTCAAAGAATCCCCTTTGATTTTATTCTTTAAAGAATCTGTGGTCATTGAGGAGATATTTCAGTGGGAAATGCATTCTACATGGTACCTATAAGAATGACTGAAATGAGAGATAGATATCCAAGTGTTTCATAAGAAGAATATCAGCGTTCTGATATGGCACTCATGCCAAGGGAACTGTAAGAAGCACACATAAGCATATTACATGAGATGGAATGTGAGGGGAACACACTTATCCAGAGATTTCCAAACTGGTGGCATATAAAAGTGCTTTACCATCTGGCACTGGAAAACATGCCTATGATCCTGGCTACTTTGAAGGCTGAGGCAGGAGGATCGCAATTTTGAGGCCAGCCTGGGCAACTTAGTGAGACCCTGACTCAAAATAAAAAATAATAAAAAGTGGGGGTGGGGGGGTGGGGATGTAGCTCAGTGGTAGAGTGTCCCCAGATTCAATCTCCAGTACCATCAAAAAGAAAGGAGGGCATTATTACTTTGTAAATGTTTCCATGATTTATAGAGTTGGGCTGGAGGTGCATTTGAAGCACTAGTTTGCTTTTCATTATTGTTGTTTTGTTAGTTTTTGGCTAATTCCTCAGTGAGAGGCAAAAGCTGTCCATCTAACCTCTGGTTCCCAGCAGACTGAGAAGGAACAAAACTTGTGTCCCTTTTGATTCTGCCATGGCCTGGTCCTCTTTGGAAACCAGTATTTCACAACACTGCACAAATCAGCTCCTGGTGTGTCTGCTGAGGGGTACCCCCTGCCTTCCCTGCCTCCCTGCAGAATCTCATCACTTTCTCTCTGCTGACCCTCCCCTTCCCTCACCAAAAGACAAACAAACAAACAGAGAACAACAGCTGTGTCCTAAAATGAAAGTGGACCTTTTAAGTGTTGTTTTTCTTAAACCTCTCTTCTAATTACTAGAAGGTTTTCTCAAGGCGGTTCTTCAAACTGATGGAAGGTCCTAAAGACTCTAGGCTTCTCTTGAAAATGAAAACTCTTTCCCCCAACTCATCAAACAGAGTGCATTAAGTTGCCAAGATGACATTTTTCTCACCACCATGTGGTTCTGCACCTTGGTTGTCTTTGCCTTTCCCTGACAGGTAAAGGGGACTCCGGTTACACTTACCCAAGAGCTCATCGCCCCGCTAAATGCCAAGACCCAATAAGGAAGCAGAAGTAAAGTCCTAGTCTTATATAAAGGGTGTGCCAGCAAAATCCCAAAGCCACTTTGTGAAAGTACATATATATCAAAGTATAAATTATGTTGACATTGAGCACTTAGTCATGGTTGAACTAACAAGTTTTCTTTTTCTTCTGCCTCTAAAATTCCATCAAGGTAGAATTTCAAATCTCTTCAAAAAAATTTTTTTCCTGCATATATATTACTAGTATGTACTTTATTATAGCAGAAGGAAAGAAATATAATTATTGCACATATCTGTTGGCTGTACTGATGGTGCTATTTCTCATAAAAAATGCAGCAATTCCTTCTGCTTTGGAAGTCAGCACAGCCTTTCACCCACAGAGCTGTAACTTTTCAGAATCAATCTCTCTTGGCTTTGCCATCGTCAAGACTTTCTGGATTAAACTGATCCACAAGTCTCCACTGACCTTCCCCCAAGGTCACCAGAGGCAGGAAATGTGCACAACATACTAGGCCCATATAGAAGCTGCTTCCAAGAGCTGCACCTGAGGTGCTCCAAGGGTCCAACACCTGGCAGGCAGAGCAGGACAGGACAGCCCCCAGCTGCTGCTTCCTTTCTGGGAGATCCCATGCAATTAAAGCCCTGATGAGTATCGCTTTGAACCTAATATCTGCAGATCAGTGTGCAGAGATGAGCCACAAATCTTTTAGTGCCAATTATCCAGACTCAGAATGAAGGGGACTTTATGCACACCGGCTATTTTTAATCACAAAGATTTCCAATCTTTTCTGTAAATGGGCTAGGGCCAACAGCACTTATATGAGCAACCTCAACAATACTGTTCCCATATGAGTCCCTGAATGATACATTTTGGCATGCTTTTTCTCCAATATCAAGGCTTTTCGGAATATTTTCACTCATTTATAAGCAGGAAGAGGGACTAGGGATGATAATTAAGAAAATCACTAAATGTTCCAATCCCAAAGGGCCACATATGACAAGAGTTTAGGATGTGCATGTGTACCACTGCATGAGAGGAGGTGGGGGAGGAGAGAGAAAGAGAGAGAAGAAAAGGGGAGGCAAAAAGACCTCCAAACCTCTAGTACTCAGGGATGTGGCTTGAGCCCAGATATCACAATGGCCAAGAGTTGGCAAATCTGTCCCACAGATTCTAAAGAAATGCTGGGAATAGCCACCAAGTCAAGGAGGGAGACAGCACAAGTGACACGATGAATCTCACTAAGTTATAATGTCCCAGAATATAAAAGTAATTGGGGAGGGGAGGAATGTGGTTGATAATATTAAGTTCCTAAAACATCACAGTTTTCGGTATTGTCTCTACCAGTTAAATAGCATACTCAGCAGCCAGAACTGGGCAGCTGATATTATTCATGATAATAAATAAAACGTAACGATGAAGTTTTCCCATAGGGAAAGCTTTCCAACATTTAAAATGTACACTTCAGGTAATACATGAGCCTCAGTTTTAACTTTTTTTTTTTTTTTTTTTTTTTTTGTGGTGCTGGGGATTGAACCCAGAGCCTTGTTCATGCAAGGCAAGCACTCTACCAACTGAGCTATAGCCCCAGCCCTCAGTCTTAACTTTTTAAAATCTATTTTTGGGAACAGAAAGGCCTTTTCTTACTTAGTCTTAAAACCCTAGCAACCATACATATCACTTCTAGATACTCTGTTGGTCCCAGAAGTCACAAATTACTCAGAGAAAGGAGACACATACCTCACCTCTTCCTGTGCAGAGTGTCAGAAAGTTGGGCGCCATGTTTTCCATCTGCTGCAACACAGTGCCATGAGTTTTTGTGTTCTCTGTAATTCCTTGCCATGGCTGATAGTCCTATAAACCTGAGTAGATACAGACTTTGCACACAGTAGGTGTTTAATAAATATTTAAGAAGATACATCATGAGTTCTTTTGTCAGAAGTAAGGTATGACATGGCCACTAACTTTGAACTGAAATCGATTCACACAGCAATGTTCCAAGCTATGTGGAGGATGTGAGAGTGTAAGCAAGGGTCTCCGCCTGGCCTGGGTACTTTTCAAATGAAATGGCCCAGTTCTTACATTTGAATGAAAACAAACACCATTCCAGAAAGAGAGCTCTAACAACACCCGCTCTATCAGCCTTAGAATGAGAAAAATGTGGATCTGAACCCTGAGCCTCTCACAAGTCGGACCTTGTGAGAGGTCACCTCTCCAAAACTGTCATTTTAAAAACAACACCAAGTAATATCTGTTTCATATTGCTGTGATAAGTCATTGTGGAAATACCTATAGAAGGCAATGGAGCCAGGCATGGACCTGTAGGCAATAAATGTGTGTTGCTTTTGTATTATTATTGTTATTTAAAAATTCTTAGAGCATTCTCTAGCATACAGCAATCACTCAATAAACGTTACCTATTAATATAATTATTACCCAGCACCCTCATTGTATCCATTTCTATCTGCCTCTTTATTGTATTGCCACCAACTGATTGGACTTTCTCAACTTCTTACTCCCTGTCCCTTCTTCATATTCTGAAAACTATATAAAAGAACTCCCAAGTCTGTAACTTCAAGAAAAATCAAGCTTTGTAAGTAGCTTTGAATAATCAACATCAACACGTGATTTTATCAGCTTCCACTTAATATAGGAAAAAAAACCCTTCACCTTGATTTTTGCAACTCCCAAGTGTTAGCACCCTATGGGAGAAGGCCAGCTGTGGAGTCTGACAAGGGTCCCTTACAGACTGGCTTGCTCACTCTTAGAAAGGAGAATGAGACCAGGGAACACAATGGACGTGCTAAGTCCCAAGGTGAGATGCCACAGGTGGAGCAGGGACTACATCCGTGGCAGAGGGGCAGAGGGCCTGCAGGACAGAACGTGTTGTGGGAAAAGGATTCTCTGGAGAAAGATCGCACTGGAATTGCTTTTGAAAAACTGAACTACAGATGAGCCAGACCCTGACACCTTGTGAGAATAGGTGCACTCTCTGTCACTGCTTCCATTGCGCTTCCAACCTGGCACTCAGTGAGTCCTTCAGAATTATTTGTTGAATGAGTTGCATACATCCATGTCAAATAAATGGCTGGGAAAGGAGCCCTCTTGAGATTTTAGCCTTAGTACTTTGAGGCCTACAGACGATCCTATTTTAATCTCTAATAATCCTGTTTTTCCATTATGAAAATGTTTCTCTCTTTTGAACGTGAGCTTATTTTTTCAGTTCACTGATGAAGATAATCAGAATAAAGTAGAACACACTCAAGAGGAAAAAAGAAAAAGTAGACAAGCCTTAGAAATGAAGGCAGAAGCCCTGCAAACAGACGAAGTGCTGAGTGGTCTCCTTACAGCTGACACCTAAGAACCAAAGGAAACCGGCCTCTCTGAGCAAAGCCCAAATTGGAGCCATGAAAAGCAAATCCTTGAAGTACAAATGGCACCTATGTGACCAGGAACGATGGCAGGGGTGGGGATGCCATTGGGTGAGCCACTTGAGCGGAGAGGACATGGATCCCCGGGGAACCTCTTCATGCCTTAGTTTGTTAATATTTTTATTCAAATTTGACCGAGTCTTGCACACATATAAAAGATTTCCCCTCTGCATTTGGTCAAGGTGGCACTAGGTCATTTTAAAATCATTGGAAGTAGAAATGCAGCCTTCCCTCTCCAGAGGGGGACCCTCTGCCATGCTAATAATGGTTGTCATTCCAGTCCCTGGGTCTTTCTGAGAATTGCCAAACTTCCCAAGACGGATAATAATAAAGTGCCACTGAAGTAGGAATGCCGCATCTTTCACCCCAAGATCCCCTGCCTGAGCCTCATCTTCTGCAGTCTCCTTTGTCTTCCAGATCACACTGTGCCTTGTCATCATGGGGAAACAACTGGGGGGTTTCTCCACAGCTGTAGGGAGGGCTGCTGCCCAGGAAACAGGTGTCCATGCCCCGCCCCTCAGATGCAAGGGAACCTGTTGCATCCAGGTGACTCCCCTGGCCAGCTGCCCTGGGAGGAGCACTCCTGTGGCTCCCAAGCCCTGCAGGAGCTCTCTGATTTCACAGCTTGACGCCAGGTCAACTGCCCTCAGCCCCTGTTCACTCCCACTGCCCATGTTAGCTTTGAATGTTAAAAACAGCTGTCAAGACAACCACCTCTTTCTGAGGGTGAGGAATCCAAAGTGGCCTATGAGAGTCAACATCCACAGGGAGCCAGGAAGCCAGGATTCCAAAACAACACAGAACTCCGCTTCCTTTCTTGGACCCACAGCCTCACAGCAATCACTATTCAAACAAAACAAAACCCACCATCGAAGGTAGGAGCAGACCTCCTCTTTCAGATTCGATAAACATATGAGCTCTCCTTTTATAGGGATCAGGATGAGAGAGAGAGAGAGAGAATGAGTGTGTGTGTGTGTGTGTGTGTGTGTGTGTGTGTTGTGCCTGCATCTGCCTATGGTTTCAGTGACCAGCTGCACAGATGGTCAAGAATATCATTAGCCAAGAAAGCTCTCATTCATTATCAGCAAGTCCCCTGGGCAGGCTGGTGTGGGGTGTGAAGGCCCCAGAATGCGATGTTAGAAGAATGTGCTAACTGAGATATGAGCCTCTGCGGTGGACTTGGGGAAGGAAGGGGAAGAACAGACGGCCTGTTGTGATCCAAGCAGCAACCTCAAGTCCCCCAACATTGGTTTGTCACCCAGACACTTCTGGCTCCCATTCCGCCCACTCCTGTGACCGTGTAACTCATGAAAGAAACCACTGCTGGGTCACAGAAGCTGCCATGATCCGCCCTTTCTAGACACAGGTGCCCCGCAAACAGAAAAACACCAGAGGGAAGAGGAGCTGCTGGCTTAGATGGCCACTTCTTGGGCATCTCTTCTGGGCTCACCCAGAATATGGACAAAGGAACAGGGGTCTGATGTGTTCATCCCCATATCAGTGCTTTTGGGGTGAAGATTCTCTAAGTCACCATTTCACCTGACCAACAAAGAGCGTGGTGGGGCAGAGTGGAGGGGGCAGGTTGGAGGAGAGAAATGACAAACACAGGTGACCCCACGTGGGTTCAGGAGGACCTGCAGTCAACAGGTCTTCAAGAGTCTAGTTTTCTGCACCAATTCACATTCACCTTTCAACTTAATCTCCATGAGCTGCCATTAGAGGGACTCTGGTACCTAAGATGAGTTCCTCGGCCCTTTGCATCTGAGATATGCGCTGAGTGCTCACTAGGTGTGAGAGGCTATGCCAGGGACCCACAGGAGTACAAAGAACTGGGGGTATGGGGATCCCCAGTCAGCCACCTTGGGAAAGTGTGTGTGTGTGTGTGTGTGTGTGTGTGTGTACATCAGTCAGTCTTCACAGCTTCTGGAAGAAGACTTCAAAATAATCGCTGAGTACAGTGAGGCACATCCATAATCTCAGTGGCTTGGGAGACTGAGGCAGGAGGATGGCAAGTTCAAAGCCAGCCTCAGGAACTTAGTGAGGCCCAAAGCAACTGAATGAGACCCTGTCTCAGAATTTTTTAAAAAATAAAAATTAAAAAAGGGCTGGGGATGTGGCTCAGTGGTTAAGCGCCCCTGGGCTCAATCCCCGGTACCAAACCAAACCAAATAAAAATAATAATAAGCCACATGTTGCTTTTTGCCAACAGGTTAGTCTTGCCAGCTTAGGTGAGTCTTCTGATTGAAGAGTTCTGGGGAAGAAATCACTGAGAAACCTTAGGGGTTAAGTGGGAACCAGAGTCAATAAACAGGCAGGTTTGGAGCACAGAGCAAAGAAATAAGAAAAAGAAGGATCTGAGGTCTGTAATGGGGAGGGCACTTTCATGCCCAGCCAGTCCCCAGTGCTGTCTTCCTTCTCCCTCCCAGCAACTCCTGGTCCTCAGAAAACATCAAAGGCAGACTCCTCAGCAGTGACCACAGCTGGCCCCTGGGCAAACCAACAGCAACTGCCCCCTGCTTTAGATCTATTACCTAACTTAATGTTTGTGACATCTTTCTAAGGCAGGTTTCACTGCCACTTTAGAACTTGGTGGCTTAAACTACTGGCCCAAGGTCATACTGCTCCCAAGTGGCAGAGGTAGAAACTGAGTCTAGAAACTTCCAGAGTCAGGCTCTGAACCCCTTTGATTCATGGAGTTCTTCCTGTATCCTGGCTAGACCTGTTTGAGATTTTACCCAATTAAATGTATTAAAGAACTAAGGAGGGTTGGGGGTGTAGCTCAGCGATACAGCACTTGCCTAGCACGTACAAGGCTCTGGCTCCAACCGAAGGATGGAAAAAGAAAATTAAGAAAAAAACAAGTCAAAGGCAAGTCTCTTGCACCCTTGATGGCACAATCCAGATGTTTAACAATTAATAAGGCCACTAACTAATTTTCATCACCAAGTGTTAGGAAGGACATTATACACACAGACATATATATTACATATTATAAAGCACAATACAAAAGGACACAATACAAAAGTATTTATTCTTTCTAGGAATGTTCTTCATCCCCCAACCCAGGGTCTATGAAGATCAAATGAGATATTATGGTAGTTGAGTATTCTGCCTCACGTGTCTTCTGCAATTTAAAAATTGTAAAATCATCGGGGTGTGGTGTTGCACACCTGTAATCCCAGTGGCCCAGGAGGCTAAGGCAGGAAGATCACAAGTTCAAAACCAGACTCAGCAATTAAGTGAGGCCCTAAGCAACTTAGTGAGACTCTTGTCTCAAAATAAAATAGTAAAAAAGGGCTGGGGATGTGGTTCAGGGGTTGGGCACCAGTGGGTTCAATCCCTGATACAAAAAGAAAAATCATAAAAAGAAAAAATATTAAGTATTTTAATTTTATACCTTCAAAATGAAAATATTGTGAGTGTTGTGATATTTGTTTGGTCAGGTTTTGTTTTTTTTTTTTTGGTACCGGAGATTGAACTCAGGAGCACTCAACCACTGAGCCACCTCCCCAGTCCCATTTTCTCTTTTATTTAGAGACAGGGTCTCACTGAGTTGCTTAGCACCTTGCTATTGCTGAGGCTGGCTTTGAACTCTCTAGCCTCCTGTCTCAGCCTCCCAGCCGCTGGGATGACAGGTATGTACCACCATGCTGGGCTGTTAGGTCAGTTTTTTATGTTGTTGTTGTTTTACTGGGGATTGGACCACTGAACTATATTCCAGCCATTTTTATTTTTTATTTTGAGACAGAATCTCACCAAATTGGCCAGGCTGGCCTCTGACTTGCAATCTTCCTGCCTCAGCCTCCCAAGTCACTGGGGATTGCCAGGGTGCGCACCTGGTGAAAACATTTCCAAATTTCTTAACTGGTGGAGATCTCAGATCATAGAAGGAGACAAAAGAGCTTTTGTGGTTTTGTTAAGTAGTCTCCAGTAAACCTGTGCTGATTTTGTAGTTTTCTTCTGTCTCTCTTCAAGATCTCAGGCTCCTGGCCTCTGAAGTCCTATCTTCACCCTGCCCTACTTCTCTTTGTACCATTTGGTTCATCTAAGTGTGCTGAGGCTGTTTCTACACCTCTAGAAAGTACATTTTCTTTGCCACTTATCCTGGGCTGCGTTTAGCCTCTTTCACCCGTGGCCTCTACGGGGCGCCATCTTTCCCTGAAGCCTGTCTGTATCTTTTCTTCCCTTCTAACAATCTATTCAGAGTCTCTGCCCTCTCCAAACAAAGGCTGCCTTAGGTTACGGTCTCCTGACTGGTACATAGCTCCAGCTCAGCTCATGTGCAGACTCAGGAAGGAGTTCTCACCCTCAATAACTTCTACAAATTCTTTACTTTGAAATACCCTGAAGAATGCTTTCTTCATCTCTTCACGTCTAAAGCAGGAATGCTATCCATGTACTTTATAATACCAATGTTCCTAATCCATACAAAACTTCCCTATCGGGATTGCCATCAAAAAACAAACAAACAAACAAACAAAAAGTAGCAGGCCAGGCTATTTTCTTGTCAATCAACCAAATCTGGCAGCCCCATGTCCAAGACAGCGCCACAGTGCCACTTCAACAGGGAAGACAAATGTTGTTATCTGTCACAGTGCCATTCTCAAGACACTACTGAGTTTTGGAGTCAGAGATTTCCATTCAAACTCCACCTCTCACTCTTTTAATGATTACCAATTTTGTTACACTTCTATGCCTCCCAAACAGTGCTCTGAGCAAAGCTATAGGAGCTCAGTGATATTGAACAAGTGATGAAACAGCACCGAGCCTCAGTTTACCTAACCTCGAAGTGGTGTCGATGGTGATCACCATCTTACAACTGTTTTGGGATTTAACAGGGGTATTGGATGTCAAATCTGGGCCCAGACCACACAGAAGTGGGCTAGTCTTATTTATCAAGGCAGTCACTAGGCCCTCTGAGCAAAGCAGAGTTAAAAATAAAGTTGAGTCTTTCTGCACCCAAAGAGTTCTGGAAATGAATCAGTTGCAACAGACTTTCCCAGAAATTAGGTCTCTCCCTTTCCTCCTCCTTCTCACTCCTTCAACAGGAACAAAGAACACAGGTACAGGATTAGAAGGCCCAGTCCAGTCAACTCCAGCATCAAGGAATGAGAATCCGATGTTTTGGCGTTAAGAAAAGTGTCACTGGGACTGGAGTTGTGGCTCAGTGGTAGAGCACTCGCCTAGCATGTGAGAGGCACTGGGTTTGATTCTCAGCACCATAAATAAATAAATAAATAAATAAAGGTTCATTGACAACTAAAAAAAAAATATTTTTAAAGTGGGTGGCACTCTCAGACCACAATCTTTTCCAACTTTATCAAACTACCAAGCAGGATCCTTATGACTTCTACTTTGCTTTGGAAATAGAAGAACCCTTGGGAAAGAATAGGACTCTTTTAATGATTACCAATTTTGTTACACGTCTATGCCTCCCAAACAGTGCTCTGTGGAAAGCTACAGGAGCTCAGGCCTGTATGTGACACCAGTGGAGTCCTGGTCACCAGAGGAGGAGACTCTGAGCTTGGCTTTTCAGGGCCTCCCTCCCAAGGATGGGGGAGGGGTGGCTGGAGCGGGAGCAGAAGGCCTTGCACTTGGGTCCTGAAACCTGCTTGCTCTCCATGACCATCTCTCTGTACCCTTAGAACAAAATTTAAAAGATGGAAAGGTAAAGATTGAAGGGTAAGAGGGACAAGAGCAAGAACAGACAAGGAAGGAAAAGAATGAAAATAAATCTACGGAGTCAAATAAATTCAGGGTTGTCATCAGCTCCCCTCACCAGGATGGCAAGAACTCCTGGGCTCATGGAGGGAACCTTCCCCCCACCCACTCCACCCATGCTGCATGAGCTCACTACGGCCCACCTTGACGCGGGAAAGGAGAGAAGGCTGGTGTGATTTCCAGATCCCAGATGCTGGAGGCCATTGTCTCGAGAGGAAACATAGGCAGAAGAAAGAGGAAAGTCTCGGTGGGCTGTTAGAAGCTTCATTCACCATGGTGTGTGGGGACCCCACAAGGGCTGCACCCATTCAGAAAGGGGGAATCTAGCTTCTGAACCCATGTTAAGGTCACCATGGGGAGGCAAAGCCAGGAATCAAGAGCTCAGTGATCTTTCACAGGACCTCCACCAGGAAGGACACCCTGCCTCATTCTCCAATATGGAAGGACCTCTGTAGACATGATGGTTTTTAGAAAGGAGAGAACTAGGGGAAATTAGATTGGTGAATGAATGCCCTTCAGAAAGGAGGAAATGTCGGAAGCCAGTGGAAGTTCTCTGTGCTGATATTTTTGACTCCTGGCATTGGAAAATTAAAGGGTAAACATTCCCCATCCTCAAAAAACTGTTTCCTCTAAATCCTAAAGAAAAATGTTTAGTCAAGGTTGAGTCATAGATGAGAAGGCAGGCAATAGTTCCCAAATGACCCCAGACCCAAGAGTGAATTCTCCATTACTAATTCCATGACCTTCTCATTTACTGCCTTGCACACAGGCTTTCAAAGCCAAGGACAAGAAGCTAGCAGTATGTTCATTTTCTTAATTGTTACATAAATGTCTCAGGCTGACCTGTAAAACATATGGAATCACTGGAGGTGTAATTTACCCTGAAATACATGTTTACAAAAGGCAAGACAGGTGTTTGGATTTATTTCAAATGTATTAAAGAAAAAAAAATACCCTTGAACAAAGAGTATCACAGAGTGTGTGGTAGTGAAACTGGGGGGGAAAGGAAACATATGCAATCACTTATATTTCAAAGTAAAGGTTAATTTGCCAAAAATGGGATGTTAAGACAGTAATTAACCCAAAAAGTATACAATATGAAGAATGGAAGACAGAGACTAATGATGGGCAAGAATGGGCTAACGTAGATATACTTGCAGAAATGACCCAAAAAGCTGAACTGTCTCTTATTTATTTAACCATCATTGACAGAAGTTCTAGTAGTGGTCAGAATGTACTCAAACACATTATCACTCAAAGTATGGTCCCTGGACCCTAAGCTGGCCAATGTTTCACTCCTCACAGGGTAAGTGCAGAATTTGAGAATGTCTGCTGAGAAGCTTAGGCCGATTTGAAACGAAAGGAATACTCAAGTTGGTGATATTTCTCTAGCAATTCCTTTTTATTGTATTTCCTAAATGTATCAGTCCATAATGGATTGGAAATAGGAAAAGAAACTGGTTTTCCAACACAAGCAATCTACAGAGCACACTAAAATAATTGAAAACTAAAACTGTCATTAATAAGCATTCATGATGGAGTGAATAAAACATATGACAGTTTTCTATTGCTCAGTTTTTACCTTTGATTTATGTTTTCACAATGCAGAAGTCTGCTTGGCTTATACGGAAACTGATCAAAAAAACGGGCAGTGATGGGTATGTTCGCTTGAAGCACAGATTCTACCAAAAGCAACACATGTTTTATCTTTTTGAGCTGTTCCTCATATGATCTTTTTGTTTATTTGTATGTAAGAAGAAATTCAAAACTAAGCACACTTCGATAGAGAAAAAAAGAAATTAATATTTTTGATTATTAAGCATAGTCAAATAATTATACATCATTAAGCACAAAATACATGAATGGTGTAATGGGTGCTTTTCCCACTCTGCCTTATTATAAAGGAATATGACGTAATGCATGGACCACACCGTGTAACACATTGCTTTATAATAACATGATATATATTTTATTTGACTATCTATGGCTCTATCAATGTTACTTTTTAATCTTCTCTGCCAGATTTTAGGTTTCCTCTGCCCAGATTTTTCCTCCCTGGAATTCTGTTTATGAAGAGAAATAAATATAAAAAGAAAAGTTATAAGTCTTGAGATTAAACACATCAAGAAATCACAATATACATACATATGTGGTCACAAGCACAAATATACATTCATAATAACAGAGTCCTGCAAAGTCCTCACGGGCTGGAAAAGTGATATGCCCAAGGACCATCCAACGACTGTCTCACTATTTATCAACACTGTGTGTTCACTGAATCAAAGCTTGGTAGCTACTGCTTTGGTTATATTTAAATAAACGGGTTTCAAGTTCACATGCAAATGTAAACTTCACTAAATATGCACACGTTGGCTGCAGAACGGAGGGGCCCCCATGACAGAAGGTGACAGAATGAGCCGAGAGAGAATTAGATGAGGAGGTGGGAACAGGTCAACAGTAACTCCGTGAGGAATCTTTATCAGTCAACATTGATGCCTTCCCACCGTGATTTTATCTAGTAGCTCTAATAGTTCGCTGCTGCTACCCATGCTGGGGTCATCTAACAAGAAGGCTAAAACACAGACCTCATGCTCCATAGCACTACGGATGCCATCGGTCTAAGTTGCCCCAGATCTTCATAAACAAGGCCTTTTTCCATCAAAGGTCTTCGTGGAATGGACCTGCGGTTGTTTATACGGCTTTCTTTTTCTATTAGGTTTACTTTCCCGATGTTAAACCCTGTCAACTTTACGGCCCAGAAACCTGTCTTTGGAGTAAGACCTTCTGCTTTGAAGACTCCTTTTAAGAAATGTCAAGGGGCAGTAAACATAAAATAGGATCCATAGCACCACCAATGGCAACAAAAACAGAGGCAGGGCTAATCAGTCTCCTCCATAAAACACTGGCTCAGGCTCCCTCTCACACAGTAGCCGCCCAATGAGATCGGTGAGTGAATGTAAGCAACAGAGAAGGAAGCAGCTGAAAAGAAAGAGTTCCTGCTGTGTCCCCCCCCCCCCCCCCCCCGGTGCCTCCTTCCTAGTCAAAAGGACTCAAGGAAAGAATGTTTTATTGCACACTGCAGCTCAGGACTAGCCCTGCAAGTTTATTCTGCCTGGGGGCCCACGTGGGACAAGTTTGGTCATCTCCGCATGTTCTCAAAGTGAAATTCTTTGTTTCCTTTTTTCAGGCCTGGTCTAATTTAAAACAAGCCACACAGAGGCCCAGCAGACACCAGTCTACCCACTCTGAGCCGAGAGTCCGGCCTGCAGTACTAGAACCACCCCAGCAGAATTCCAGGGAGGCTCCTTCCTCCCTGTCCTCTGGCCTCTTGGGCCTAACATGGAGCCCACAGGAGTGTCCTTTCGATGGCCATAGGCCTGCAGCAGTGTGCGGCCTCCCCAGTCCCTACAGCATGCACCTTCCAGCCTCACAGCCAAGGCATCTCAGTCAAGTCAGCAGGCAGGGAGTCTAACCCGGTAGGCACCAAGTCCCATTCACCCCCAAGTTACCACAGCACCCAGCAGACTTTCCCCAGAATGGAACTAAACCACTCAGGGATTTCAATTAAAAAGAAGATTTAAAAAACAAAACCAAAAACCAAAAACTGGATTTGGGACTCTTCACTACACATGCACCCTTAAGTTGGAGACCACAGTGGGACCCACCATCAAATGAAACTGGAAAATGTTCCTTTATGGACTCCTGAGGCTCCATCCAGCAGGTAACTCCTGCAAACAGATGAGGCTAGCAACTACGGAGCCCTCTGGGAATGTTATGATTATCACCATCTTTATTATTATTAAGTAACCATCATCGTACATGTGTATATAGGCTTAGCAGTTCTCTCTGTATTCTTTCTATGAAAAATTTTAATGTTACATTCACAACAAACTTAAGAGGAAGAAGGGTAGAAATTAGCACCCCCATTTTATGGAAGAAGAATCCATGGCTCAGAATTGCTAGGTCATTTGCCAAAACAACTGAGCTAGAAAGAAGAGACTGAATGTGAAACCCAACCTGGTCTCTTTCTACCACTTCGCAGCCCACCTGCAGCAAGAGGCCTTAACTTTTTAAAAGCCCTGTCTTTCTCCACACGACTCATTCTTCTAGGTGTGGGAAGAAAATGTCTCTCCTTTTATGCGTGTAACTAACGCATGGCTGCTGCCCAGCAAATGAGTTCTGAGCCAGTGAGCGCTCTCATCCATGCTGTTCCCATGGGCCCCTACTTTCCCTGCCCTGGGTCATATTTAGGAGGCCTCCATGAATCTCACATGGAATCTGAAGTAGTCAGAAAAACGAGAAGAATGCAGGTGGATCTGCTCCTTGCGTGCCCATAAATGCCATCTGGCTTCCCCAGCCTGACACTTGAGCCCTTCCTGAACCCGTGCTTTCCCAGCAGCCATGTCAGTCTGTAAAAGCCACACCACGCGGCTGCCATCCCCCTCTCTGGGACTCCAGTTATTCTGTCGTTTGACTTCTCTTGGCTTTACCAGAAAGTCTTCCCCGTCTTCTCGGTTTTAACTAAGCCAGATGATGTTTTGCCAACGGCAGGGCCTGGGGTTTCTGTGGTCTTAAAATCAACTCAGAGCACCCTACCTCTCCCTGGCTGTCTGGCCCAGGCATTTGGCCCTTTCCACTCCTCCTGGCCTAAGTCCTCTCCCACACCGTCTCCTGCAGGCTTCAAAGAGGCTCAGTGGCAAAAGAAACACCCTAGATTAAAAGACAAAAAAAAAAAAAAAAAAAAGTCCTGCAAAAACCTGCTGATAATGAAACTCAGAGCTAGCTGGGAACCAGGTGCAACTCATGGTTAATCCCCCTGCCAGCAGAGAACAGCCAAACCCATCTTCCTAGTTCTAGTTATTCCTAGGAGTTTTTAAGTCTCTGATGTGTGGCTATCACTCAGCACTCAGTACTTACGGCATCAATGAATGATTACTAGCGTTCCTGTAACAGGCCCTTGACAGAAACTTGATCAGATAAATTCTTACTAAATGTTAAGCTACTAGAGAAGCAAAAGGTCAAGGACTAGCAGATATTTACTCTGTGGTGACAGATACAACTTTAAAGCCATGCTTATTTGCCTTCACAATCATTTAAATGCTGTGCTTGTTGGTGATACTTTTCTTAACTATTTTTTAAGGTGTGCTCCCCTATGAGCAATGTAATATGCATGCAGACACAGGTAAAGAATAAGGCCGCCGCGCTTTATCATTCCTAGAGATCACGCTCCTCAAAGTCAGTGGCAATGTTGTTTATGTCATTATACATTTTCACAAGTAGATCAGCAGTTTTAAAATTTCTCTTTGTAAATTCTTCAACTTCCTATACCTGACTGTATCGGTCACAACTTTTCCCACCACTCGATACCTAATATTCTATAATAGTCTACTTTTCACTTCAGGTTTCTGAGAAGCATGACCTATAGCCAGCATTTACTTCCTGACCTCCAAAACGAAAAAGTCTTATAAATAAAAAAAAAAAAAAAAAGAAAGAAAGAAGTTTTAGCAACTATTTTTGGATCTGATAAACAAAACTTATTTTCCAGAGAAAGAGAATCCTTTGACCTACTTTCAGGACTAAAAACTGGCTTGAACACATTATGTTCAAGATTTTTTTTTAAATTATAAGATGAGGAAAATACATGATTATAATATTAAAATGCTACATTTTGTGGGTTTTTTGCTCCCCCCCCCCATAATGAATCACCCCAGCCCAGTAGTAATCTTAGAAAACAAGATGGGAAAAGGGGTAACTAGACATTTTAAAGCTGGACTATTGTTATTGTTGATGTTACTGCTGTTGCTTGGTGATAATTTGGAAATGCTTCCTTTAGTGTCCCTCTAATGCTTTTTGCACCTCAGTATGTGACTCCCCCCCACCTCCATGAAGCTGTTAGCAGGCTAGGAATACAGAATGGAGTTCACAGAATCCAGGGTTTGTTTACCCACCAGGGCAGCATGGGGAAACAGAAAGGCCCAAATGGCTGTTGCCTAACCTGTTTTCTGTGTTTTCTTTGCTTATTTCTTCCCCAGCTAACAAACAGGTAATGGGTAGTTAAACCTATAGGACCAGTTACTCATCCTGCTGCACAGTCACAGGGCTGACCCAAGTGGAGCAGCCAGTCACTTCAAAGGACACCCCCAGTTTAGATCTGTTTCACAGGGGATAGAACCCAAGCCTCAGGGCACTTTATAAAACTGAAGGAGGCAATTATTTCATTCCCTGCCCTGCTCACCTGAGCCACACAGTGCACACGCACATAACCTAAAGAGATACTCTACTGTGTCCTTGTGCACTCGGAAAACGAACAGAAGTCAGGTCCCTGCACTGGCCCCTTCTGCTTCTTCCGAACTCCACTTTCAACACCCTCATGCAAGCTCCTGGGAAAGATCACCTCACCAGGGCAGCTTGGCCAAAGCCAGAGAATGCATGGAGAGAAACCTAGAATTATGAAAGTAGTTCCCACCGCTTGTCTCTTACACAAGACCATGCTTAACCCACAAGGACCTTGCGATTTTAATTTATGATGGAGTTTCAAAATAAAGAACAAGGTACTATGACACGTAGGAACATCTAAAATCCTAATAAGGTGGGATAGCTGCTGCGTTTGTTAGGGTCACATTTTCTTGGAAAATGTAGCTTCAAGGGACTGAAAACTTTCATTTTTTCGTATTGATCTATACCAGAAGCCCTGGATCCAGATTAGATTGGTTCTTAGGCCTCTATCATTTTTGCCAGAGAAAAATTTATGCCTTCTCCTTTAACTACAACCAGGCTAAATTTACTTTTACTAAAGGAAATTCTGGCCCAAAAACTCAAGTAAACTTTCCATTTCACCGAAATGTTTTCTTTTCTTGGATTCAGCACATGTCTTTTCTAATCTAAGAAAATGGCTCTTAACCTCCCCCACCCCCCACCCCTAAGAGTGTTTGTTTTCCAATTTAAGAGTATCTCTCTGTACATACATAAAACATCAAAAGCTTCAATGATGTGTCCAAAGTTGCTTTGAGCTGGGAACAGCTGATCTCCCAGAGGGTTCTGACCGCCACCTCCCCCATGTGCGCCTTGCCTCACTAGTGTGGCCCTGCAAGACCCTGCCCACTCCCCCACTCCACCCCCCAACTCCACACCCCCCTCCCCCCACTCTACCCCCACTCTACCCCCCCTCTACCCCCTCTCCCCTCCCCCCCCACTCCTCCACCCCCAGCCCCCCCCCCCTTCCACTGCAGCCCCTCCTTCTTGAGCTCCACTCTGATAGCCACAGGTTTGAACTCCTGGGCATTCATCTCCCCTTTCCTTCATTTTCTTCTGTCTCACAACAGAGTTGAACAGCACCTGCCTAGTTGTCAAAAGGCCTCCCTGTGTCCACAGGCTTTATGTCAGTGATCTTTAAGCAGCCAAGGACTAACAGAGCATTAGGCCTTTCCAACCATTCTTCACAGGGGAATAGGCTCCAGAACAACTTTGTGATTGGATTAAACACGGACAAATCAGAACTAAAGTCCCCCTTTTTAAACTGGTCCTGGACATGGCTACTCCAGCCTGCTGCTCTTTCTCCTGAGGACACAACAGACATAAATGGAACCTGAACCAATTGAAGGCAAGGAAGGAAGGGAAGGGGAAGGGCTTAGTGAACAGGAAACCATTTCCCTAGAAATTCTCTTCCGTTTGACTCTGTCCCATTGACTCACTTAGGAAAAAGAACAAAAACACAAAACAGTCTTCTTCCAACCTCTGCCCTACATCGGAGACTTCTGTTTTCCCGTACATGGTAACAGTTAGGTAAGAGGTGTTCTACTGCACAGAAGGGTGACTACAGGCAATAGTAATGTGTGCGTACTGCAAAGAAGCTGGAAGAGATGACTTGTAATGCTTTGCCACAAAAAGAATAAATATTTGACTACCTTGACATTGCACAACGTATACGTGTATAAAAAGACCACATGTGTCCCAGAATTCTGAACAATTATTGTATACTACTGAAAAATAAAAATTAAAAAACCCCTTCAATTTTGTGCATGTGTGGTTCTAAGCTTTTCTTTATTTATTTTATTAATTTATTTACTTATTTATTTTGATACTTGGGATTGAACCCTGGGGCACTTAACCACTGAGCAATATCCACACCCCTTTATATATATTTTTTTTCTTCATATATATGTATATTTTGGGGGGTACCAGGGATTGAACTAAGGAGAATTCAACCACTGAGCCACATCCCCAGCTTAGTTTCACATTTTATTAGAGACAGGTTCTCACTCAGTTGCTTAATGCCTCTCCATTGCTGAGGCTGGCTTTGAACTCTCAATCCTCACGGCTCAACCTCCGGAGCCACTGGGATGACAGGCATGCGCCTATATTTTATTTTTGAGACAGGGACTTAGTAAGTTGCTCAGGGCCTCACTAAATGCTGAGGCTGATCTTGAACTTGTGATCTTCCTGACTCAGTCTCCCAAGCTGCTGGGATTATAGGCCTGTACCACTGTGTCCGGCTCTAAGCGCTTTTAGTGTTCACATTCTCTGGCTGTAATCAGAGTCCGTGTTGATTGTACATTAAGCATCATTCTACTCACACCTGTGGTAGCATCCCATTCCAAGCCAAAGGAAATATCTGATTAAGCAGTATTTGCCTCAACATTCTGTGACTTGGAAATTTTTACTGTTTTTTTTCTTTCATTGATTTCATTGTTGTATCAATGCCTGCCAAAAGAAACGTTATTCCTTACAATTATTTGGAGTTCTGTATGGTATTTAGGCTATGTAAAGTTCAGCTTCTTGAGTCACTGGAAGAGTCTTCTCTGGGTCTGTTGTACCATCTACAGAGACATTAGCGGAGTAGAAGTTGTTTTGCCCACATTTAGATCAATACTGGTTCAAGATTTTTGATTAATTCCCCTCTAGTCTTTTAAGCACATAACTTCATGCTACAGTTGCCTTAATACATACACTTTATCTCCTAATTAGAGTGATAATTTATGATCCACACTGCACCCTATGCAAACTGCCTCCTTTGTCACTCATGCCACCTCTCTTTAAGCCCTGCTTCATGCTGCTGGTAGAAGAAGGGGTCTAAAATAATTGTTTAACCATATTTTTAAACTATAACTAACCAATATAACTATCTCTCTCTCTCTCTCTCTCTCTCTCTCTCTCTCTCTCTGCTGTGCATGGAACCCAGGGTCTCATGCAAGCACTCTACCACTGAGCTACACCCCTGACCTATATAAGCAACTCCTCAGGACAAAACCCAGAATTCTCTACACACAGAAAATGGGATTATAATTAGCCTCCTAGAAATGAATAACAATCAAGCATAAACACTTGTTAACAAGTTCACACATAAGCACATAAAAACAAACTTGACCTGGTCAAAGAAAGAGCCCTCCCCCTCCTTCGGGCCCCAGGATCCAGCTCCAACATCCACTTACCTTCCATACTCACTTCCCCAAGACAAACCTGTTTCTCCAGCATGGTAAAGCTGCCCGCCCAGGTATCCAGGGGTCAGTCCCCTGATCTCTGAGTGCTTGCTCTTGTGTCCAGTAGTTATTTCTATGACTCACCTATTTCCTCCATTCCCACTGCCATGAGGTCTGCCTTCCTCCCTTCTTTCTAGACTAATGCATTTCCCAGCCAAACTCATTTCCAAGCTTCAGTCTCCTTCCCCGCTCTGTCCTGTGTGGTGCTTCTAGATAAACCTCCTACAGGACAGCCATGACTTTGTCTTCCCACTATACAAAATTCTGGGGTACTTTGTGCACTGAGTAACCATATCCCAACTGGTTTTCACCAAGCAACCACATTTCCAATAGCACTGTATCTGCACCTCTCTTTGGTATTAGCTTACAGCTTCCTGAGGAAAGGGAGCTTGCCTTCTCATCTTTAGGTTTTCACTTAGCAAGAATATGCAGAAGAACTTAAACTCAAACTTTAAGTTAGAGGTTTCTTGTACATATTTTGCAGTACCTAGTCATCAAGTGTAAACTTATTTTTAAAAGTGTCTTAATTGTATTTCCTATACTTCAGTTTTTTTCAGTATATAATTTCCATAAATCACTATTTAGCCAATGACCTGTGAAACCAATAGCTATAGTTGGGTGCAGTGGTGCACATCTGTAATACTAGCAACTCAGGAGTCTGAGGCAGGAGGATTACAAGTTCAAGGTCAGCCTCAGGACTGGGAATGCAGATCAGTGGTACAGCAACCCTGGGTTCAATCCCTAGAGAAAGGAAGGAAGGAAGCAGGGAGGGAAGGAGGGAGGGAGGGAGGGAAGGGAGGAAAAGAAAGAGAGACAGGGAAAGAGAATGGAAAGAAAAGGAAAAGGAGTCAATAGCTCTATTCCAATCAGATACACTGCTGTGTGCTCTAGAATAAGCCATATAGAAACACCAGTATTTAAAATATTAGTGAAAATAATACTCAAGATATTCTCATAAATTCGTTATCAAAAAGTAATCACTGTAAATATAAAATAAATGATAGGTCTTCAGGTTAAGCTCTGTTATCAAATCACACCTGAGACAAAATCATACCAGCAAAGACACTTCCTCAGGAAGAACTGTGTTACCGAGAGACGAATCCACACACTTTCTAAAGAACCTGCACCTCCTAGAAATCTCGTCTTTCTAAAATTGTCATCCTCAGAAGGCTCTGTTTGCCAGATCAGATTTTGATCAATAATAATTCAGAGAAGAATGAAACCCCCTTGACAATCAGCTACACCCTCTTCTTAATCCCAGTGTAATTTAACAGACAGGACCTGGACTAATGGTGGGGAATCCCAGTGTTCAAGTTCTTCCTTTAATTAGCTTCCTGACCTTGGGCAAGTCACTACTCCCCAGGAAGTCTGTTTCTTCACCTGGGAAATAAGAATGTTTGGCTCTGATATTTAAGATTTATTCACCCCTAGAACTTGATGATTTATGAGTATTAGAAATAAGAGTTTTTTCCAGTACTGGGGAGTTGAAGCCAGGGGCAGTGAATCACTGAGCTACATCCCCAGCACTTTTTGCTTTCAGACAGGGTCTCGCTAAATTGTTGAGGTTGGCCTCAAGCGTGAACTCCTCCTGCCTTAGGCTCCTGAGTTACTGAGATTATAGGCATGGGCCACCATGCCTACAACCATGATTACATTCACATGACATTCTGGAAAAGACAAAGCTATAGGGGTGCAGGAGAGATCAGAGGTGGCCGAAATTAAATATAGGGCTGATTCTGAAGGGCCATCATGGGGAATGACTCTAGGGAGGAGCCATGGAATGTTCTATATCTTGGTTGTGATGGGGTTATGTGACTCCGTGCATTTGCCAAGATTTACAGGATAGTACACCAAGAAAGCGTGTATTATGTGAATTTTACTGCATGTGAATTGAATTAAAGCATTTTAAAAATTACCAAGCCAATGGAATTTTTGCTAAATTCATAATACTATCCAGTTTCCCAAGAAATTAATACTGATCTTTTGTATTTGCTAACACCATTTTTTTCTAAGACTGATGAACCAAGTGTGTATCGAAATGCTTTGCTGTTTGTTTTTGTGGTGTGATTGTTGCTTTTAACCTTTAGACAGACATTCTGCAGAATCCTTTCTGTGTAGCTCTCTTTCTCAGTGTGGTAACAACAAAAAAGTGAAATGAACCCAAGAAGGAATGATTCTGGGGCGGTCGGGGCCCAGAGTGGCCTTGGTGGAATGCCAAAAAATGCTGTTATTACTTTTTGTGCTTCATACTAAAGATACAAGGTGCAGAACACAAATGATAAGAGGACAGTAACAATAACAGCTAACATTTAATTAGCACTTAATATGTTGCAGGCGCTAAAGTGCTTCTATAAAGCCTTACTAGAGCCGCAGAAAGTAGCTCATTTCTTTCTGAGAACAATCCTGCCATGGGTTATATCGTTATCTCGTTTGACAGTTGAGAAGATCAACCAATTTTCTCAAGGTCAAATGGCTACTAGATACAGAGTCAGACTTGAAACCTAGACAGCTTGGCTCTTACCACAAAGCTAAGATCCTGTGTAGAAAAGCCGTATTTAAAGGAACAATCTATTCATCTTCTTGGGGAGTCTCCAGCTTCTACTGTGTGGTACTACCAATTCTAGGTGCTCTTCAGAAATTGGGTAGAGGCCTCTCTAATGAGGACAAGCCAGCACCCGCCCCCGCCCGCACCACCTGGTGAGTTCCTAAGGAAGTTGCACAGCAAAAGCCCTACAGAGTCTTTCTAGCTGTCCCTGCCTATGTCCTGCTCCCTGTTGGCAGCAGGGCTGACTGGTGGGGAGCACCCCGCCTAGACTCTAACACTAGGCAAGAGAATGAAGGGGCTTCTGCCTGCCACTGGTTAGGCTTCAGTTATTTTGCTGTTTTATGTAGGTTTGGGCCTCCGGGGAGAGAAAACTGTCCCAAAGCAGACAAGTTCCTGTTCCAGAAATGACCGGTTCTTCCTCACAAGGTAAGACCAACTGGCTAAACCTTATAAACTAGAGGGGGACAGTTAGTAAAAGCAAAGAACAAAAGGCTGAAGGAAACCCTCAGAACACACACAATGAGCCCATCAGGCAGCACTCGTAAGGTATGCAGACCCTGAGCACTTTGAATGCAGTCAAAAGCCAGTGACAGAGAGAAAGGGCCCCAACTAGTTCAAGGGCTTGTCTAGTCTCTTCACCTCAAGTCCAAACTAATCATCTTAATGGCGGTTTATGGCCAGAACAGGGTCAAGTGGCCTTTCAAAAGAGCAGGGCAGGCCTAGCCCAGCCTGTCCTAGACTGCACCACCCTCTCTCCAAGACCCCCAGCCCTTCTTTGCTAAGGATCCCCACTCTGAGCAAGTAGACCAGGGTTTTATTTATTTATTATCTGTCTCCTCAAAGAAGCTGCAAGCCCCAAAGAGAGCAGCAAGGAATCATCTCTGTTCTTTGCTGTATCTGACTCATAGATCATTTTTGGAATAAAAACTTAAAAAAAAAAAAAAATCGGAGGATGAATGGACTACCCGGAGAGAAAGACAACTCAGGTTGAGGTTTAGGCCTCACTCGCTGCTGCAGACACCAAAACCTTGTCACTGGAAGTTCACCTGTCCCTTCCTCTACAGAGAACTTGTGCGAGACCTACGCCAACCATCGCTCTAACACTGGAATCAAGGACAACCAATTTCCCAAATTCAAATCCAACGGGGCGAGTGGGTTTAGGGGCAGACAGTCAACAAAGCAAGCCTTCTCCAGGCCATCTATTCCCACCCCTCCACGCAGGTGCCCAGCCTGGCAGGGTGAGGCGTGTTAACCGAGAAGCCCTCCTCCAATTAATGTGTCATTGCTCCTTTAAAACTGAGAACAAACGGCCTGGCTGCTCCTGATCCCCCAGGCCGCAGAGCGGTAATTGTCTCTTAGCCACTTAACTCCCGGCAGCCCTGCTCACTCTTTCCTCCTGGTTTATCTCTCAGCCAATTACTGCTGTCATTTGCGTTTCCCTGTGTGCTGTTAGGGGCCGGGCCCAGAGCACAGTCCAACAGAAAACACCAGGCCAGGAGCCCAGGGGCTTCCAGAGCAGGCAGAACCCGGCCTCCTCTGCAGCATGGTGGGGCGGCCGAGGTCTGCTCCGGAAGTGGAGGCCACAGACAGCTCCAGAGGACCCCAAGGCTCCATGACCACACTGCAGCTGTGCTCGGCGCCTGGCTCCACTAAGGCAACCAAAAAGAGGAACATCTGACCCCAAAATGCCATGGCAAGAATAATGATGGTGACATTAGAGCAGTAGAGACGTTGCTGCTTAGTGACGGCAAACGAGTCTAGGAGGAAAGGAAGCAGGGATTATTGCAATACATTATTGCAAAAATCAAGACAGGCATAGTCTACAAATGGGAAGACCGGAAAAGTCTAATTCAGGTCTCGCTGCCAGCAGATTCCAGATGGATTCCCACGCAGGGTGTTGATCCATCTCTAACTTGGCTCCAGTGTGAATATTCTCAGGCAGTCCTGAGTTAAAATATCTAGAAATTATATTTGTGTTCTATTGTCATGTTGTACAGATTAGGGGTAAGTTGTGTACTTAGATACAAAAATTTATTTTAAAAAAAGATTCCTTAAAGGTACAACCAGCTGTGAATCTTTATAATTAAATCAGAATCAAAGCTTGCCAGACCATATGAACAGATTTTTAGGTTTCTGCAAAGATACCTTTTCTGGTTGCTCGGTGGATC
Organism: Callospermophilus lateralis; assembly: GCF_048772815.1. Taxonomy (NCBI): domain Eukaryota; kingdom Metazoa; phylum Chordata; class Mammalia; order Rodentia; family Sciuridae; genus Callospermophilus; species Callospermophilus lateralis. Next base: position 123,760,733 of record NC_135312.1, on the reverse strand, counting down.
CTTGTTTTTTCAAATATTTGGTTTACTATGCCTTCCTGGATCAAATCTCTATATACCCTTGCACACTGCAGTACAGCTTTTATTTCCACAGCGGAACCTCCCGTTTGCAGAGGAGGCATCTTATTTGAAATGTATTAACCGAACCTGAGTCTTTCTTTTTGAATTCACTTGATCTAGTTGAGGGATATATGCATGTTTTAAGAGGGAAGGGAAAAGGAAAGAAACTGAGCAACACACGGGGTCCTTGCTAACTGAGCTCCTGCCCAGGGCACTACTAGGAGCAACTGGAAGGTCAACATGGAGGCAGATCAGCAGCCAGCTGGGTGGGGAGCCACCTCTGGGCTGTCAGGATCTTAGTGTCCCCTGCTGAATAGCACTGAGTTAGTCCTGCTCAGGCTACAGTCAGCAGCTAGCTCTCTCTGACATTCCATCCTCTGAAACCCCAGCAACCGCAGGAGGAGGGCCTGAGCCAGAAGAGACCTGTTCTAGCTAGATCTACCCAGCCTGTCTCCTCCTGGTCTAAAATAAAACTCATAACTTCTCTGCCAATGAGCTCTGCCAGGCCCAATGACGTAGCAGTGCCGTCAGTTCTATTTGCAGGCAAGGTCCATGTGCACCAGGGTTTCATCCAGGTAAAGAGGAATCTGGGAGGGAGAAAATGGGAGTGGCTCTCAGAAGATGGTCCTGTCTTCTTCCCACTGTGCAGAGGGAAGGTTTGAAAGAGCTGATGAGATGCCAGCAGGATTGTACACATCATCACAGGCTGTGCAGAGAAGACTGGGCCTTGCGTTAGCTAATTGCTATCCTCGGGCTATCTGCTCCCCACTGAAGGTCAGACAAGGGAACTGTTCAGTGCATAACAAAGAAAAATCACAAGTAAAATCAAGCTTAGCAGTGGCCAAGGCTGCCATGCTGTGGACACAGCAACTGTATCCAGCCACATGGGGGTGGGGGTCGCAGAGACTCAGGTTTGGCTTTGCTCATCTTCTTCCAGCTTTCTAATTAAGAAAAGCTTAAATTTGGAACCTTTGTGCTCCTTTCTTGCTCATTTCAGTCCTCGTTCTGACCATCTCCCGTGACCAGAGAGCACTTGGAAAGATGGCAAATAGCTCCACAGTGGCTGCAGGGTGAACTTGGGCCCCACGAGAGAAACTTTTTCTTTCAGCTCTGTATATATATATATATATTTTTAATTTTGCTTCAAGCTGAACAAACTATTGGAACATCTTCTACCCTCCTTCCTTCCTCTTTCCTCTCTCTCTCTCTCTCTCAGCTGATCAATAGCTGGCTCTCTGGGTCATGAAGTGTGCAATAAGCTGTTCTTTTTCTTTTGTCTCAAAGCCAAAAGACACTTTATGGAGGAGCAAATCCCTCTTCTCCCGCCCTCCCCGTGAGTGGCAGCCTAGTGGAGGCTTGGCAGCCTGCCATCCGTGGCGGAGAACAGCGCACGGGCCAATCAGCAGCACGGATCTGAGCCCCTGGCTACAGAGGAGCTGTCTTTCCTCAGCCTGGGCTGCTGCCACCAACTGCACCCAGGGCCACTTGGCTCAGGCAGGAGCCCCGCCTCTTTCTCAAAAGACGTCATTCTGAGTACCGGCCCTTGGGGTGCAACAGGTCTGCCTTTCCTTCTTTATGTCGGATTTGATTTTGATAAGCTGGGAAAAAGCTTTGCTTTTCCTCCCTTATTTATTCCCAGCAATCCCAGTCACTGTCCCTAACTTTCACACAGCAAAATCAGTGGACGTGCCCCTCCCAGGTTCTCTAAGATCATACTGAGGGACTAGCTTGGAGGCACAGATCACACCTGCACATGAAAAGCTGAACACACTGTTTTCCTCTGTGACCCTCTGACGACTGTGCACGACCCTGAACTTGGGGCTGGGGCCCTATTAACCGCACCTCTCCTCATCTCCTTCATCCAGTCATGAGCTTTCTGAATTTAACCTCGCACTCATTTCTCAACTCCAGCTCCCAGAGTCCAGGGAGAAGACCACAGCCCTAGATTGCTTCAAATCCATCCTCCTCCACACTGAGCCTCTGGCCCCCCACCAGAAAGAAACGAATACCAAAGTCTCACTCCATCACGTTCCAAGCTGTCTGCCCCACCCTCCAAGCTTTTCAACATGACGTTTCAAGAACTCTTATTCCTCTGTCACCACACTCCTTGCAGCAGGGACTTGAACCAGGGCCCGCCCCACCAGGAAGCTCCAGCCTCCAGCCTCCCGCTCCACCCTCCCCACAGATCGGCCCCTCCCACCCCTTCACCCAGTTAACACCTGGAACCGTGCCAGAGGGCCCCACCCCCCACTCTAGGAGCCACTGGCTCTTCCTGGCTCCTACAGTGCTCAGGCACAAGTCTGTCACCGCATCAAGTTCCTTAAGAACAGCCGTCGTGACATATTTCGCTGCGTAGCGACACACCATGGGCACCTGTTACACACTGTAGGCCCCTGGCAATTGGGATATTGGATTTGTGCTTTCTGATTACCAGTCAATGCCACCTATTACTTACGGCGGGACAATCAATGTCTTGGTCTGAATCCGATCCATTTTCGTATGATCTATATTTAAAGACAGAAGGTTCCCAGACACCAATGAGTGCGCCTATGTAACATATTTTGTCTCGAAACTTACGTACTCTGGGGGACTTAATAATGTGATGGGGTTGAAGACGATGACGATGACGTCAACCATGACAGGAAACGGGAGATGATTAGACATCCCTTTATTCTCTGAGGCTGTCTAGCTGCTTAAAACAGGACCGGATGAGTCACAGAGTGACAGCTCACTTATCTTGAAACCTTAACTAACCAGAATTCAGCAGGGATCTCAGTTTAACACACTTCTGAGAAGCCAAAATACATGCAGGAAAGTCCGTGCACTAGAACTTAAAGAGATAACTTGCAGAGGGGTCATCTGGTCTAGGTCCAGAGCCTGTTTGTTCCTGCTTTAAAGCCACCTTCATAATCTGGACAATCTCACTTCCCAGCACAGCAAGTTGGAGAAAGCATGGGAAGAGGTGAGCCGGAAAGAGGCTCCCCCAGGACCCCACACAGTTATGGTGGGAGAAGTGCTAACCATGTACCAAAGAGCAGACAGACAAACTTCAATGAAACACAGCAGCTCTGGGCAGGCTGAAGCAGGAGGATCGCAAGTTCAAAGCCAGCTTCAGCAACTGGCGAGGGGCTAAGCAACTCAGTGAGACCCTGTCTGTAAATAAAATATAAAATAGGGCTGGGGATGTGGCTCAGTGGTCCACAAAGAACACAGCAGCTGGGGACATCTCACATTTGGGAGCAAGTTCCACACAAAAACAACCCTTAATACATCCCATGATAAAGATACACTCTTGACCTCTATAATGATGACTGGGGTAGCAAGAAAGAGCTGAAGCCCGTACAATATTTGCTACTTGCAGAAGAAATTTGTAATATTTTATGAACAATTTTTTTTTAAAAAGGCATCTCAGAACTCACTGATTATGTTTATCCGGGCATTTTTGATACTACTGACATACCTGACGAATGAGCCATTGCTTAACTTCAGCTGATGTGGAACTGCTAAGTGCCACGCCACACTCGCCCACCAAGAGTGCTCAACCTAAAAAACTCAATACTCTGGAGAACACATTTGTATGTGCAGTTTTATTTTTAAACACAGTGAAACAGGAAACCCTATCTGCCAAAAAAACTACCAAATACAGCACGTCCCACACCTCCGCATCCATGCAAAACGCAAATGGACTAAGATTTTAATTCAGGGCCAAAGAACACGGGTGACTCTATTTCAAGGCAGTTCCACCCGGGAAAGTTTTCTTTGGGTTTTGACAGCCCACTCTCCGTCTCTCTCCTTCCCTCTCTATGTCCACTTTGTCCACCTCATCTGAGACCCCTCAGCTAACCAGGAGCAGCTTAGATGAGGAAGCCCACCCGAACTGAGTTTTGTTGACTCATTTTCCTGGTGGTTCAGCAGAAGGTTGTTTTTCAAAAGACAGGAGTTTGAAATGAAATTATATGAAAATGCTGTTGAATGAGAAAATATAACAGGGGAAACATTACAAAATGGGATATTACAACCAGGTGTGGTGGCACACACCTGTCATCCCAGCAGCTCTGGGTAGGCTGAGGCAGGAGGATCGCAAGTTCAAAGCCAGCCTCAGCAACTAGAGAGGCGCTAAGCAACTCAGAGAGACCTCGTCTGTAAATAAAACATAAAATAGGGTTGGGAATGTGGTCAGTGGTCGAGTGCCCCTGAGTTCAATCCCCGGTATCCCCCCCCCAAAACTCCCCCCCAAACAAAAGGAATGTTGATGGAAGGAGTATATCCAAGGAAAAGCAGGGGTGAAGGGCAGCCAGAGGCATAAATTGGTTAATTCTAGGAATGAAGCAAAGAGTTTATCACAGAGCACGATGGGAAGGAAGCCAAAGTTCAGCCGCTTATGTGACCATTCCTGCAGAACTGGAAATTTCACAACTGCATCTCCTAGCTCACTTTTCTTCCTGGTGACAAGAGGGGAGAAGTTACCACAACATCTATATACCGTGTTTCCACAGAATGTTTCCCAAGTGGCTCTCACTGGTTTGGTATTTTTGTCAACCTGCCTGAATTAAGAAACTTGTCTTGAAAATAACTTAATTAAAAGCTAAAAACCTTTGAGTCCTCCACATCTTTTTTTTTTTTTCTCCATGATATAACATTAGACTAGCAAGAAATAAATAGTAGTCATTGTTTATTTACCATGTCTTCCACACCTCTTCTATGTTTGATCCAGGGAGTTCCTAGAAACCTCACATTTTCAAAATCGGGGTAAATTTTAATTTGCACATGGTTACGTGCGTTGATTCACACCAAAAATAATATTCTGACAAAAAATATTTGCAGTGGACCCAAAAATATCTGTGATACATTCAAAAGGTTTATTCAAGCCATGCAAATCCAGGTTTGAATCCTATCTATTACATACAAACTGCATGACCTTGGTCAGGTAATGTCTTTAGGCACTGATTTCTTCATCTGTTGAATGGAAGACCAGGTTTCATTGTTGTTATGAAGATTAAATGAGATCCGATGTCAAGGGCCTAACAGAACCTGGCACGTGGCAGTTAAGCAATCCTTCATTTACTAACTGTTTACTGAGCATCAGCCACCTGCGTCAGAGTCTATTCGAGGCATGGAGCCTCAGCAACAGAAAAGAGAACCAAGATCCCTCTCTCTCCCCATCCTTCTCATTATTATCACCAGAACTTGTCAAGGGCTCAACAAGCCTGTGAAGATTGGATATGGTCCCGATCTTCCAAAGGCCATTCTTTGCCAGATCTCATCAACGAGATCTGAGATTGAGTGAGATTGAGCCTGCAGCTATGAGTCCTGAATACAAAGGCCCTGTGGCTCCTGGTCCTCCTCAGGCTTTACCTGGGAACCCAGAAGCAGGGGGTACGTGACACACACCCTGGTCTCTGGGGTTTAGGCAGAAATAGAATTTAAGAAACATAGACTGCTGTCTCTCTTGCCTTTTTGCTCTTAAAATGAAGAAGGTGATTTATTGGGGAGGTGGGGGGGGGGGGTCACAGCTCTATTCAGAGGAAGTTCCCAAATGAACTGCTCCATTGTCTCCGGCTCTGTGACTCATTCTTACTTTTCCTCCCCAGCTCCCCCTCCCATGTCTTGGTGTGTTCCATATGGGGCACAATAGAATCTTTGTTTACAAGAATCGAATGTGCAATAAAACCAGTTATTAGGGCAAGAATAATTTATGAACAAAAAAATAGGGCCAGCACAATTAACATGAAGTGTGTATTTCAGGGTCCTTTCTTATCTGAAGCATTTCAGTTGATAGAACTGATAAGAAAACTAGCTCAAAACCTAAAGTATCTACAAAATCACATTCAAGGTAGAAGCATATGATTCTCTCTCTCTCTCTCTCTCTCTCTCCCGCCCCCCCCATACAAACTCGCGCGCACGCGTGTGCGCACATTCACACACTCACACACATGATTCAGCAATGAAACATTTGTAAAACCCTTAAACAAAATTCTGAGTCCTTTGGTTTTGATACTGGTACAACCATCTATCTCATGATCTCCTAAGTAAGAAAACTGCAGTCATTTTTAATGGGTGAGGAGATGAGGTTTCATGAGAAAATTCTGAAGCACTTTGTAGCCCAATGCACTTGGCTTTGAACCTCAACCCTATTCACTTCATGCTATCCCCCATCAAGGAGGTGGATAAATGTCTCAAAGCCTCACTGACTTCATCTGAAGAAAAAAAAAAAAAAAAGGATTTTTGAAAGGACTAAATTAGAGGAAGGATGGAAGCAGAGTGTTTGAGGCATTCAGAAAAATGGGTTTCTCCAACCTCCCTGCCCACAACATACCACGCTCAAAACCTCTCTTTTCCCTCCTCTGTGATGGCAGCTCTCCTGGACCCCTGCCCTCCAGCTGGTTTTTCAGCTTCTTGCCTGCAACTCCTCCAGATCATCCAAAGCCTGCTATTAGAAGTAGCATTCACAACATGGGAAATTTGACCACGGCTCTCTGTGCTGCAGATCCTGCCATGGGATCACATTCAGAGTGAATCTGCATTCAGAGCAAAGTCCACATGCCCCCAACCCATCTGTTCAGCCTCACCTCTTGTGACCACCCACCCCTGCCCCTGAATGACCACAGCCCCACGTCCCAGGCTGCAGTCTTTGTTCGGGGATGTACCATCTGCTCTGGTACACTGACTTCTGCTGCTCCCCTCCTGGCTGCCACCCTACCCCAACCCTCCCATCTGTAGAGATCACTGTTCCCTCCAAGGCTGGGCTCAAGTACCACCTTCTCTTTCGAAGCCTCCCTGACGTCCCTGGCCACCTCAGTGATCCTCACTCAGGCATATACCCCCTCTCAGGTTCTAAAAAAAAAAATGCCTTTAAAAATCAGAGGAATTCCTTAGTGGAGAAAAATCCTTCCCCCATGGACAGGTGAGTCTCTCTCTCTTCCCTTGAACGTGAGCTGCTGAAACTGCTTGGGCAAATAGAGGTTAGAAGTGACTGTACACCGTTTCCAAACCTAGTATCTGATAGGACTAACAGCTTTGGCCTTGGTCTCTTAGAACCCTGAACTTTGCTGTAAGGAATATGATTACTGGAGAAAACACGTGGAGAGACTCCAAGGTGGAACGGAAAGGCATGGGGACCTAGGGGAGCTTAGCCTTCTGGGCATCTTGCCAAGGTGCCAGGCAGATGAGTGGAGCCATACTGGTCCCTCCAGACCAGACCAGCCATTGACTAAATGCCTTCAAGTGACCAGTATCAATGCTACACAGAAGAGAAGAATCACCTAGCTGATCTCTGCTTCAAGTCATGATCAACAAAATCAGATATACATAAACGATGATTGTTGTTTTTTAAGCCAGCAGGTTTTAGCGTAGGTAACTGGGACCCCATCTTAGTCACTTTTGACTCAGTGTCCTACCCACCTAAATGAACACGCTTCCTCCAAAAATAAGACTTATTTGTCAATGAATAGAATAACCAGGGGTAAACGGAACTTAAAGAAGTATGTGTAACACAAGTGTATCACCACCGCAACTGCCCTAGAGCTCAGTAGGTCTCTCATCTCAGCATCTGAAAGAAGCATTCATGTTGTATATTATACCTCCTTCATGGGTGTGGCACACAGCAGGTGTCCAACACTGTTTCTTTGAGCATCAGATTCACTGATTGCCCATCTAGTAAAGAGACTGTACCCGAAGACTGGGAGGTAAGAACCTAAGCTCTGTTCTTCACTCTGAGAAGTGAGAGATCAGAATTGTCACTAATATTTGGACAGATGTAGTTAACAGATAACTTCAGGAACAATCCGGTAAACACTGGACTGAAACCAGGAGATCCTCCATCTATCCTCTATCCCCACCACCTCCCATGCAGGGGAGGAAGAAATGTTTGTGCCTTCATGTGTCTAGTTGTCAACTGGGGAGAAGCATACCTGACCACAAGTGAAATGAGGTCATGGGTGGAAAACCCCTCAGATCCTAGTTCGTTGGCCAAAATTTACATAAACTCAAGGTACTGTTGCTATTCTGCAGATATGTAATCCTAGGACATAAAATGACCTGAATTAGTACATGCAATTCCATGTGTGAAATTTGTCAGCTGAGCACTTGCTTGACATCTGCCAGACTTCCCTGTTACCATCTGTAAGGTACAGTAAATAGAACAACACCGAGATGTATGGAGAATATGACTCACTCTCTCCAAGGAGATATAACACATGTTGGAACCAGAAAATAATCATCTAAGCATGGTTCTTCTCCAAGATATCAGTCAGACAAAATATGATGGATGATTTGAAACTTACATGCTCAAAGGTGTGTGTGTGTGTGTGTGTGTGTGTGTGTGTGTGTGTGTGTTTTAATAATGCTAAGTACTCACCCAAAAGTCATATAGGAAATAGACACTTGCCTGTCAGACAGAAATTCTCCATCTTGGAGAAGGCATCATGGTAGCACTGGGCCACCTGCTTCATTCCATTCTTTCTCATACAGAACCCTATAGTGTCAGATCAATTTCTAAACCCAGCTTAAAGCTGGGAACATGGGAGCCTAGAGAGATTTCAGTATCCTTCTGAATTTCTTTTCTATTTCTGCCATAACAAAACAACTGACACTAGTTTTCTTCCAGTTCTGGAATAGTGGAAGTCCAAGATAAAGGGCCAGCTGGTTGGTTTCTCTGGGCTGCTCTCTGAGGCCTGCAGAGGGCCACTTCTCTATGTGTGCTCACATGGTCTTCTTTGTACCTGCTTATCCTTGCAGTCCCTTTATCTTTATAAGAACATCAATCTTATAACTTATGACCTCATTTAGCTTTATGACCTCTTTCAAGGCCTCCCCCCAAATACAGTAGCAATCTGGAATGCGGCTTCAACCTATGAATTTGGGGTGGGGGGACACAATGAAGACCATTCAACTTCTAAGATCACCAAGCTAGTCAGTGGTAGAGCTGGGGTGTCCACCTGGCTCCCTGCCATTTCCTAGGGGCCACCCAATTGTGTGTGTGGTGCTGGACACTCCACACCACCTCACTCCCTGACCACAGAAAATCACCTTGTGCAATCACCCATCACACCAAGTTCAGGGAGTAAAGCCAGAGTATGGAAGAAGGAAAGCCGGCCATACAGAAAGGCAACAGTAAGATCCAGAAAAACTGACTGGGCAAGGGATGAAATGCAGCTCACCTCCAAACCCATCCCCTCTGCCACCAGGATGCTGACTTGGCTGTAACAGCAGGAAAACCCCACCCTCTTCTCAAATGACAGGGCAGGACCAGTGCTCTGTCCTACTGAAGTCATTCCCAGGCGCAAAGCAATCACAGGCTTTTTGCAAAATCACAAGATAAAATACAATGTAATTGTTCTCATCACATTTTTTTGCAACCAAAATAATACAAAGACTTTCTTAGAGTGCTATATAGCTCATAAATGTAATTAATAAAGATTTTCTGATTAGCTAGAATATGTTAAATCCAAAGAAGCAAGACGTGACTTTCTCCCACTTTTAGATAATGCAGAAAGCATCTTGTATTTAGAAAAGCACAAGCTTTCAACTCTATTGGATTTTCCTTTTAAAAAGAACAATAATTTAAAGTGGCTGCTAGCAGAGAATTGTTAGGTGCATTTAAATGGGTATTTGTGTTCTGAAAATCCTAATTGGAATTCTTTTATTGTTGTTGTTTATGTATGTGTTTGTTTTGGTTCCGAGGGAGAACTGAGGATTTTTTGTGCATTAGAAAGCCTTTCATGTAAAATTCTAGTTTCATACAAAATTAAACCAGCATATTGAAGATATGACTTTATATAAAGCGTTAAGACGTGCCCAAGTATTGTCTTAAAGAGATATGAAATATCGAAATGGTTTTTCTCTGTGAATAATTCCACAACAAATTAGAGACACAGAGCAACGGGTGTACCTTAGAAGGAGATGCCATCTGTGTTGCCTGTTGCCTGACCCTCACTGGGTCGACTCCCTGGGCTCTGTGAGATGCTTAAGCCTTACCAGATAAGACTCGGCTACTGGGAAGAACTGTAATTCACCCTCCGTAGTGTTGGCTACAACCACAGGAACATCAAAACTGTACTCTCAGCTTCAGCAGAGCAGAGACCCAATTTTCATTTATAAGCCAGAAGCATCCTATTGGTAAGGAAATGACTCAAACAAGAATACCCGTCTGCTACTCTCCTGGTAAAGGTACAGCATGAATACATCGCATCAGTAACCTGAAACAGCGGTGATCTTTTGATACCGAAAATCAAAACTAATAGTGTTTTCTTAAACAGTACCTTAAAGAAAAGAGTGAAGGCATCATTGTAAAACTCTTTTCTTTTTCACCAAACAAAGGGATATATACAATCACACAGCCATATTCTAATGTTCATATTTTGGGAATCTGTGGGTGATATTGTCCTTTGTCTGAGAAATTAATTCAAGGACTTTCCAGTGTTTCTCCCTAAACTTTCCAAGTGGTAGTAGAGGATCTGGAGTGCTCATGGAAGGAGCAAAAGTATCTTTATCCTGAGGCTCTTTGACTTAGCTGACTACGTAAAGACCCTCACTCTGCCTGCCTTGTACCTAAGATCATGTGTCCTATCATGGAAAAGACATTGTGTAAAAGAAAGTCCTTTCCTGCTCTGTGTCTTTTTGGATAAAGCATGCTTTTTATAACTTAAAAAAAAAAAAAAAAAGCCCTTTAAAATCGTGACCAACCCAGTCCTGATAACAGACAACCGTGCATGGAGCCAAAGGCCTCCTGAGAAGCCTGCCTTATCATGGCCTCAGTCTGGTGCTCCATTTCAAATGTTCATCAAATCCCTCTCTCCTGCTCTACTTTCTCAGGGCTAAAATAAGTGCAAAGTAAGTGCCAAGGACCCCTGCAGAACTTCTTAGTACCTTGAGGAATGAATAATAAGAATTAAACATGAAAAGAGCCAGCAGATCAGCCCTTCCTCTGTCTGACAAAACAGGATTATTCCCTGCAGGGCATTTTCAAGTTAGATCACATCCATTTTTCTTGTTTACAAAGTCTAGTATTGATAAAGTAGAACAAACAGCTGCCTGTTTAAACAGCTTCATTGACAAATTCATAAGAGAGCATATAACCGAGGAGCTGCTTGTGGGGAACATGGTGGAAGAAACCCAAATCTTCTTCACGGTCTGGTCAAAGATGCATCAGTGGAGTGAGGGGACCTGGCCCACCGAGGCTGACATCCTGGGCTTCTAAAGTGCAATGGCCTGGTGCAAACCAGGAAAACATCTCTAGGCCTGAAAAACTTACAACTGAACATGAGATGGCTCTAGCTTCCCAAATTCGAAAACGATTTAAAATGAGCTAGCCTGGTTTTTCCACCTCGATGCTCCTAATCCCACTTTCAAAACTTCCTCCTAATAATCCCATCACTCTGCATTATGCCACACCACTAGGGACAGTCATCCTAAACTGAAGGGACCACTCGTCATCTTTATTTCCAGATATGTCTTGGTGTAAACAGTGACTTTTAAAAAAGGAAAAAACCAGCTCCCTCCTGAGACACGTAAACGATTGTGGGGGAAAGGGCTCAAATTAATTTTCCATTTCCCGTTTTTCAAAAAATCTTTGTCTTTGATTTGACATTCCTGCTTTGAGGCAAGGGTAGATGTACTAATGCTTCCACTCAGCCAGGACGGTCCTTCTAATTGAACTCAACCCTCATTAAGTCCCAGTTTGGGCCAATGGATTTCTCTCTCTCTCTCTCTCTCTCTCTCTCTCTCTCTCTCTCTCTCTCTCTTTTAGTAAATTTCCTTACATGATATACTGGGTGAATTGCTATATGCCACTTGTCTTAGAATTACCAATCCAACAGAACTATACAATTGTGCATGTGCACACACGAGCAAGTACACGCACGTAGGCACCTACAGATAAGTGAAATATGAAGGTCAAGAAGAATCTATCTTATGCAACTGTGACCTTAACTTTGATTTCTTTGTCCAAAAATTAATTAACTAATTAATTAAAAATCAGTATATTGCAAATACCTCTAAAGTACTAGCATTTTAATTTTTATATTTGTGTCATATGGCACGGAGACCCATGCACACCCACACTCAATTTTATCACCTTTAATGGCTTTAATGTTACCTTTCCCTTAATTGTTGGTATGGTACTCACCTAGACAATTTGTAAATCACTGGCAACCAATCACAGCTTGAGAGCAGTTCACAAGTTTTCTTTTTTTAGTCTAAAATTAGGCACAGTTTAGCAAATGCCTGGGATTAATTTCTGGAATAAAATGTGCTAACCCAGAAATGAGGTTTCAGGAGAATGATGTCTTCAGGAAAACAAGAAAATAAACAGCAGAGGATTTCTAAACATCTCTGGCTGGAGGACCAGTCCCCAGTAGATACATAAACCACATGCAGGGAACACCTTGCGCAGTGTGTGGCACAGAGATGAAGGTTGAGTCTAACACTCAGTCACCTGAAGCTGAACACAGAAGAACTGTTACCAATGAAGTCCTTCTAACAAATAAAACTTCCTCCTCCTCTTAGTTAGTCAAATGATTCACCCAGGACTGATGGGCCAGTTTCCTCACCCATTCTACCTACTATTTCCTTTCATTTAGGGTCTCATAGACTATGGATCAAAAACCACTTTAAGTAGAAGAAGCCTTTAACTAGAATAATTGAAATGAAACCACAATGGTTGGATGAGCGAAATATATGCTCTGAGAAAAAGAAAAGGCACTGAGGGAGAAACATCAATAAAACAGAAAGCCAAACGTAGAAGGACCTGCCATGCAAGTCAATGACCTCTAGCTCATCTGGACTCCGCAGGCAACAACCACAACCAACACGGAATCCCCAGTCACATACCTAAGACAAGTCCTGCTGGGCTCTAGAGAATCACCTGGCCACCTTCCCCAGCCCTGGCTTTCCCCTGTGGGTACGCATGCACGCCCACGCCATTCCAGAAGGTGCCAGAGTCTCAGTCTTTTGTGTCTTTACGCGTGGAGTCTGCCCAGCCTGGAATTCCCTTTCCTCTTCATTTACCTTCAAATTATCCATTTGCTCTTTAATAGCCATCTCTGCAATGAGCTCCTCTTGGGAGTTACTTGTCCCCTGTTTTGTATTCCTATGTCTCTTGGAACACTTAACAAGCTGCCCTGGAGTTATTAAGTGCTTCTTTGGCTCTTCAACAAACTCTGAGCTCCTTGCAGGAGAGGCTAATCTTGTCCATCCCTTGAAACCACGTGGTGGAAAAAAAAAAAGAGTCTGGAGTCTTGGGTACCCCATTTGGATTTTATTTTTGTCAAATTTCTAAATGCAAAATGATAATGGTGTAACTAACTACTTTTCAAGGTTACTGTGAAGGTTAATTTAAAACTAGGTGCTCAATAATTTTGTGATTCAACTTCCTACTCATTACCAGGACCAAGTTAAATACCTACCATTTAGTACATGTTCAAAATATGTGTGTTGGATTAAGTTGAATCCCTGTTAGTATGATTGGTTGATTGATTATGTGCCAATGGGTTGGAAGAGTGATTTCACCTACTCCTGTGAACTTAGACTTGATTGCTTAAAAATATGCCCAAGAAATGTCAAAGGTAAAGCCACTGTCTAACTCAGGCCACCAAAGGACCCACTGCCCCAGTGTCCCTTCTGATGTTCCAGTGAACACCCTGTCCTGTCCTGAATACTTCTTTTTGAATGCCACAATATCTCGTTTCCCTCAATATAAAATGGAAATGGAAATGTACACACTTTTCCTCTCCCTCTATTATCAAGATGGCATGATACCACGAGAAATATAAAGCAGGTTTCAACTTGTTGGGACAAGGGACCACATAATCACACACATGCAAGTTACACCAATGGTCTCTTAGCATGTGAGGGTCTCAGTTGAAGACGTTTGTCAATTTTTAAGGAAAGAAAGAAGAGACTGTGAAAAGAGAAGAAGGGAGAAGAAAGGAAGCAGTGTGGTGACTACTTGACAAGGAACAATCCCCACCCCACCCCCAGTTGAATGTACCTTCCATAAACCTCTGCAGCAAGCAGTATCCGCTAATGCTCAAAGCGCTCTATTAGAATTTTACAAAATGACTCCTCACCACTTCTAACTAGCAAAAATCCAGTGATGCTTTCTGGCAAAAGACATCTCAGACCTTTTCAGTGGGCAGAGCTGGCTCCCTAATCCCCAAGCAAAGCTTCTAGACCATAAGGTGTCTCCTTGCCTCTTCTGAGGCCACCGTGTTATCACGTTAGCTCAAGGGGGAAGAAGAAAGGCATTGTGTTAATTATGTGTACACAGACAGTCATGCCACATCCAGAAGCCATTTTTTTTCTTTTAATAGTCCACCTTCATCTTATTAATAAAAAGTAAAAACTCTGACTTCCTCGGAATCACCTAGAGCTTTTAACGGAAATCTTTTCTTCAAGTAGGCTAGCTTTTCTCCAGCTGATCCTATAAACACCGCTGGCAATTTTTTCCCCAATGCCTCTAACATATTTTCACTTAGCACCAGTTTGATGTATAAGATCTGACAGCCCGGCAGTTATAGGCCACCTGCATCACTGTCGCCATGACAACAGTGAAAGACAATCCATGATCCCATGCCCTGGTCACACGTTTCAATACAGCTTATCTGTCCAAAGCCACTGAGTCTAATGGAAGAGAGTAATTACCATCTTCCACTCATTGTCAAAATTCCCACCATATAATGCTCTTCAAAATTATTTTATTCCTCTCACATGGCTGCTTTGCAAAAACTAAAAGAAACCTTAAGTGGAAAGGGGGGTGGATGGGAGAAGGAGGAGGCTGTGACTGGTATAAATGTAGCTGACTGTGCGTGAACTGTCCCTTTGCAGCCAAGGAATGCACCAGCCAGCAAGAGGGAGAGGGCGACAAAAACAACTCTGGTTCGTTGATGATCCTCTTAACATTTTTTTTTTAAATCTGGGTCCGGAAATTAGACAGCAGAATTTCTCAGTTTTGACCTGTCTGGAAGGCATTTCATTACCACCAGCTCGGACCCTGCCCAGGGACCTTGATCCTGCAGGACAGTAGCCAGCAAGCATAGTGACATTGAACCGGATGGCAGCTGGAACAGATGGAGGTGAGGCCTGGGCCGAGGCCTCCGTGTGAACGCGTGTCCTCTGTCCTTTCCTCCAATGCTCCTCATTCTTTCCCTTCACACTCGGGTAATAAAACGAACACTCATGTGTCGTCGTTGGCATTGAGCATATTCCTGGTGGTGGAGAGAGCCCTGCCTCTGAGAAAAGTCTCACTCATACAGTATTAAAAAGCAGGGCTGGGGTTGTGGCTCAGTGGTAGAGCGCTTGCCTTGCATGTGTGAGGCACTGGGTTCCATCCTCAGCACCACATAAACATAAATAAACAAAATAAAGGTATTGTGTCCATCTACAACTAACACAAAATTAAAAAAAAAAAAAAAAAAAAAAAAGGTGAACTTTGACCAGCAAATGCTTTTGTAGAAAAAACATTGTGGAGAAAAGTACTTTCAGGAAAGAGTAATTAAATTTAAAGGCAGCATTCAAAGTCATGTGGACTTGAATAGCAAACTATAAAGAGCCATAAAAAAAAAAATTTGGACAAAAGGGCACAGAGAAAGATAATGCTTTGGGTGCAGGCAGCACAACTTGGTGACACTGTTCCACACTTACTCTAACTTCAGTCGTCCTCATAACAATAAATCCTTCTTCTCCCAGAAAGTTATATGAGGTGGTGCTAGTTTTGTGGTTAACCTAAAATACTCCTATTAAGAAAAATCAAGTAATTTCATATGATGAAATCAATCCCAATACAAAATGAAAATTACAAGACGTAATTTTTAAACATAAATAATGAATTCCTAGGTTAGTATTTAAACACCTGTCAAAACGTGCTTGAAATGTTTTATTTATGACTAAATCCTAAAAACCATAGCCACAAAACATTTAACCAGCTGTCAAAACAATATACTTATGAGCTGACCTTACCTAGGCTACATATATCAAACATGGCACTAGATGTATTTTACAGAAAACATGGAAAGCTTGATGAGTCCATGACCTCTGTGACACAGCCACTCTGCTTAGTGGTGGGTGGACAGGCCTTTTATCTTTCTCTCGATCACCTAGCCACCCCACTGTTCATTAAGTCTTCAAGGGAAGCCAGGAAAAGATGATCTCAGATGAAACTGAGGCTAAACCTATCCATGGAAAAGTTCAAGAGTTTGCATAATTTTCTGCAAGACATCACAGATAGAGATGCTTGCAGACACACTGGATGTTCATAATCTCTGGTCTGAAGGGCCAGCCATGACTAGAATGTTCCAAGGAATTCTGGCAATACTAACACTTACACATGACATATTCATAAAAACATTTGTGGATTTTGCTTAAGTCATCTTAGGGTTTTTCCCCTTTCCCTTCTAGAATTTGATAAACATCATTTAGGTATAAGGGCCAAATATATATAAATATCTTGAAGGGAAACTCAAGTTGCCCTTGTCCTTTCTGTACCCTCTTGTGAGAGGAGACCAGGCCTCTGCAATGTCTCCTACAGTCTTCACCTTGAGAGCCTTTTCTCCACTATTCCATCTCCTGTGAAGGGCTAACTTTAAACACTTGCTCAAGAACCTGCTCTTAAGAAAGCCAGAGGCTCCCACCACCACCAAGAAGAAAGTACCTGCCCTTCCCTTCCAACTTGCCCACTGGTGCAACTCCAGCCCAGCCCTGCCTCTCCAGGGGTTCTCTGTCTTCTTGAACATGACGTTCTTCAAGACTCCTGGCCCACTCATTCAATGACCCTCAGTCTGAATCTGTCAGATACTCTGTCATGAAGTGATCTCTTCCAGATTTCCTGGCTACGAAGCTAGATTTGCCTTTGTAATTAATTAATTAAGGCATTTGTGGGTTGATACTTTGAGACTATGTAAATACCCTGTTGTTCATCAAATGCACACTTTCCACTCTCGCACACTGATGACTATATCTCTGTCAGTCCTTTTATACTTACTCGTTAACTCTGAATAAGAGCTTTCACCTCCCCCTCCCATTTATTTATTTGGCCTGTTTCTATATCGATATGAATAATGGAATTCATATTTTATTAAATTGGTGATAATCAATTACCTCATTTACCATGATATAAATCCTCCCAAATTTGGCCAGTGGGAGACATCAATCTGGCCAATCTCACCCCTGTCATTCTGATTGTGTGACAATTTCCTCTGCTTTCTGGTTCCATCAGATGGAACTGTCCTTTCCCCACCTCTGCCCAGGAATGTAGCCATTTCTCAAGTCTTGTTCCACACTTTTAAAGGTAATACGTGGACTTGATGCTTTTCAAGCATGACATATAATGTAAATATATTTGAGGATGGGATGTAAAAAAAAAAAATGTCTCGGTCTATTCAATATAGAATAGAAGCATCACTATCTGAAGGAAGCAGTCACACGGGGAGTAAAGGATTGTGCAAACGAGGAGCTCAGACCATCACATGTGTTCACTTCCAGTAATCCCAGAACTGGCTTAGCTTTGGGCTACACAACCAAGCTGTGGAGTCATGGGGCCACTAAGGTCAAAGAGAAGGTGAGAAAGTGAGAGCACAGAGATCAGGAAGCCAAAGCACTAGTGCCAAGTGGTGGGGACAAGCCAGCATGTCCACCAGTCTGCCTTGGGCAGGGCCAAAGTCAGCAAAGATTCTTTGCAGACCCAGGAGGTTCGGGTCTGGTTCCACAAGGTGTCCCAGATCCATGCTGGCAATGAGGACCTCATCAATGATGTCCTTCCCTTCTTGTGTCAGGAACAAATTATTTATCACATTTCACTTGTTCCCCCCAACAGCATCTGATTCTATTTTACGTACAACTGCAGAGTAATTGCTGAGGGACAAAATATTGCTATCTGTTCTTTTCAGAACAAAAATATAGAGGATGGAAAAACTTCCATGTGCAGCTCAGAAGCCAGGGGTGTCTTGTTTGCTGAGGCCTGGATCCTTTAGGCCTTATCCTTTAGGAGCCAAATGACTAACATGAAGTAAAGCATGACTAGCTAGAAATTTCTAGGGCCCCTTCCTCAATTTTGTAAAGGATTGTGCAAATGAGGTGACTAAGCTTAAGTGACGGCTTTTCCTCAGAAGCGGTCTTCTGGTGATGCCCACCGGGAGCCGGTCACATAGCCCTTGCGCTGGTCTGGAAGGATCAGACCTACCAGGTTCTACTCTGATAAATAATCCCAAGGATTTCCCTGCCTGATAGGTTTCGCATACAACCATTATTTTTCAATTTAAATAAGAAAGCAACCAGAACTCCCACAAAAGTCTGGGAGCAATCTGTTTGACAGAGGATTCGAGAGCTCTTGGCCGGCAGTAAACTTCACCTGTACACCATGCCAGTGTGTGCACCTGAGTCAGGCGACGCTGCAGCCAGGACACCTAGAACCCCTCAGCGCCAGCAGGGGTGACAGACGCTGTTCAAAGACACAGGTGCAGTCTAACCCTGGACCTGCAAAATCAGGCTCACAGATATAAATCCGCTGGCGTCTGGCAGGGCGGACTTGAATTCTGGATTTTACTTTGATGTTCTTGTATCTGCTCTCACCTGTTTTACTCCATACTCAATGAACCCAGGCACTGCTGGCCCAACCCATGTCCCCCTGCTCCCTGCTATGGATCCTGCTGTTTTTTCTGCCTGCCATGACTCTCCCAGAGCCATACCATGCCTCTGCCCAGAAGAACCCTATTAACTCCTCAAGGTCCAGTTCAGATACCAACTCCCAAACATACCCCTTCCCAGCCGCCCAACCAAAGCAGAATAAAATCAGCTCAGCCTCTATTCCCAGAGTCGATTTTCTTAAGTCTATTAGAACCCTTATCACATCACACTGTGGGATGCCATGGAGAAATTCCACCAATGACTTCAGTGTAAGGCCCACATCCATGTTCTTTGAATTTCCAGCAATTTCTACAGTACCTGGCAAAGAGGGGCTTTAAGGAACCGTACGCTGAAATAAAGA
This sequence comes from Callospermophilus lateralis, assembly GCF_048772815.1. Classification (NCBI taxonomy): domain Eukaryota; kingdom Metazoa; phylum Chordata; class Mammalia; order Rodentia; family Sciuridae; genus Callospermophilus; species Callospermophilus lateralis. The sequence goes on along the minus strand of NC_135312.1, from coordinate 123,741,700 downwards.
CTGTTGTCAAAACGGCAAGTGTTCTTTTTCCTTTCGCCTAAGCAGAGGCTTGCCTTAATTAAAATAAAACTACAATATTATTGGGTTTTAAAATCATGTAGCTGTATATAGCTGTATGTAATTGCAATGCAATCAAACCTCTGATATTTTTAGGCACTTCCTTCCCTTGAAACCCTAACTCCCCTTGAAAAAATATCAATGTGTTTCTAGTCGATAAGTTTTATGCATGTTTTCTTTTTTAAAACTTTGATTTTTGAACATTTCCAATATACCAGCCGATGCCTCTCCTGTTTCTATACTCCCTCCCTACCTTTCCCTCCCAGATTATATTAAAGCAAATTCCAGTCATTATATCACATCTATAAATATCGCAGGATGCACCTTTAAAAGTCATGGTCTCTTTTTTTCAAAAATAGAACCACAATACCATTATCACGTCTAAAAAGTATATAATAATTATCCTTAATACCATCAAATATTCTGTGAGTGGTATGATTTCCAACTGCCTCAAGCCTTCTGCACTGAGTATATTTTTAACTGTGTAAATATGTTATTTTATGCGATCATAAACAAATTGTCCTATTTAAATAAAAAGCCCCAAACTCACATACTATAGAGTCACAACATTCCACAGGGCAGGACACATGAAGTATCATTTCAATGCAATGTGCTAATTATGCTGCTGGCATTCTGTGAAACATTTGTCCTATACAGATATATGAAAATAATTTTTTCAGATCATTACCTTTCTACTCAAAGATTTTATCCCACAAAGACTTCCACATGAGTTAACACTACTTCTGGGTTATTCATAGCCCATAACAATACATTTTATTTTTAAGACTCAAAGTACATGTTTTCCTTCCTCCTCAAACTCAGTTGCTCACCCTCAATTAACACAAATGCTTCCACTCTCAATTTTCACTTTTAAAATAAAACTACGGCTATAAAAAAAAAAAATCTGCTGCCCATGAAATAATTCATAAACAAGTAAGGTATGCAAAGCAGTAAAATATCCTTTAGAATTTTTACTTGGCGTGCAAATTAACACATGGAAGTAAATATTTTTATCTACAAAACAGAACTCTTGTTTGTGTCTTCTAGTCTTTTGAATGCAAAAGACCAACACCAGGATAGATCTGGTGCTTCCTCTATACATATGTTCAGAGGAAAGTGAGAGACCTAAGATTGGCTGTAGTAAGTTCACTTTTTGGTGACTCTGGACAAATACTATATATTCCTGATCTGGAAATGGGCGTTGGGCCATTAACAGCATATATATAACTATATTCAATGTCAGTAACTTAAATATTTCTGAAAAGCTAAATATATTTGTACAGAGAAATCTTGCCCTTAGATGAATATTAAAGTGAAGATCTTAGGAAGTTAAGATTCTTTTTTTATATACTGTAAAAATCATCCTTTTGAATTTTCTATTTGAATATAAAGGGGCTTCCCACCACATACCCAGAGTCACTGGACATGCAGATGTCAACTGAAAAATAGAAAACATTTACCACTTTCACATTAATGAAGGTCAAGTGACTAGGAAATAGATACAAATACATAGACTACAAAGATTTGCTGGAGATACAGTCTTTAGGATCTTTGGTGATTTTATTGGCAATGATTTTATTGTTTCCTTGTCCTCCTCCCCCCCCCCACCCCAAAAGGTTGATTCTAAATAAAAGCAGTTTATTTTATTGAATAGGTAAAACATCCTATCCCATGCCTGGTTTTGCTCACTGATACTCTTTCAAAAATTCAAGGTGTAAAAAGCCATATCACAATTATCACAAATTCTGAACATCTAAACTCAAATTAATCAAACTCAAGTACTCCCAGGATTCTAATGTGTGTATGTGTGTGTGTGTGTGTGTGTGTGTGTGTGTGTGTGTTCAGAACAACTCTATCCTTTATCTAGGTCTCCCAGAGAGTCAGCCCTGACTCAGGAAGTCCCTTACTCAGAACAGCCCTGAAGTGTCTCCATGTGGTCTCCCGAGGAAGAGTCACAGAGACCTGTTGGGATGACTGCTCTCACCAGAAACCTACAGGTGTCTATTCTACTGCAAAACAGGGAGGCTGACAAAGAACACAAAAGAAAACAGGAGTCAGTGGAGCCCCCTGTCCGGATTCAACCCCTTCACAATGTCCCGTTAGTAACTGCCACTCTGACCCCAGATGCCACCCTCAAGGCATCCCAAGTTGCCATCCCCTCCAGGGTGGGCAGCTTGGACCACTCGCACACTGAACCCATGGAGCAGGTTTATACCCTACAGGGCAGGAAGTGAATCACGTCCTACTCAACTGAAACTGCAGCAGGTTTTAAGGAAGCTAAACACAGTTGACCAAATTGAATCAGTAACACTTAGCTTATAAAGAAGTGTCTGGGGATTATGACTGATGACAAAGGATTAGCACTTTGGATTTACATCTCCCCTCACCCATGAGAGTCTTAGAAAACCCAGGCCCTTTAAATCCAGAGGCGCGTGTGGCTGCGCAGACCACCTTCAGCAAGGGGAGGCCGGCAGGACCCTCTCAGGACTCACCCAGGCACCTGGGCTCCAGGGACATTCCCTGCTGCTGGCAGTCCATGCTGAGGTCCAGACCTGGCCCTTTCCTCTTCCCAGGCAGATTAAAAAGCAGGTTTACTTCCTTTTTTAAAAGTTCTTTTGTTCTCAAAAGGGGGATGTCTCTCACCTTTACCCTTGGTGTCATCGGATAGATGTGAATGTTCTTAATACAAGGAAAATTTTAATTATGGGGAGGGCCATTACCTTCTATCTTATTTACTACAACCCAAAAGTAAAGTTCGGGGTTCCTAACTATATCAGTCCAAATATATCTCCTGTCTGTTCTTAAATGCTCTCAAGTAAGACCTTTAAAAGGTGTTCCTAGGTCGGGCAGGCTGGTGTGCACCTGTTGTTCCAGATACTTGGGAGGCTGAGGCAGGAGGATCGCTTGAGCCCAGGAGTTCAAGAACAGCCTGGGTAATATAGTGAAACCTTAGATTAAAAAAAAAAAAAAGAAGGAGAAGGAGAAGGAGAGAAGGAGAACGAGAAAAAAAAAAGGTGGGTTTTATGGCTGACCACATAAAAATCTACTTTCTAAAAATAAAAGTTAAATGCAGTTTTATGTTTTTTATGCATGATCTAAACACAAACTTAAAAAGTCTACGTTACAGAATATTTCCCTAAGAAAACATTCAAATGCATCATAAATGACAAAGCAAGTTATTCCAAATCAGAAACCCCATAGTTTTATTTAAACATTTCAAAATACCTCAAAACTGTAAATGTATCCGATAGAGAAATTGGTCTAATCTGATGCCACTTTCCTAAGCCCCATAAAAACAGAAATTAAAAGTTTCTAAGTGACAGCTGTATCTTTAATAAACTCACAAAAGGCTGAAGTTATCAAAGGAGCAGAGCAGGGTTCTCTGAGGACGTCACACAAGATCAGAGGCCAATAGTTCAAAGAACAGAGTTTTCTCTAATAACTCCTCAGGGTGATTTGTGTATACATAGTTTAAGATCATAAACAGTAATATATGCCAAAAGTAATATATCCCAAGGGAATAAAACCCTAAAAGAATACCCTAACTTCATTTTTTAAAATGCCTTTATTTTATTTGTTTATTTACTTATTTTTATGTGATGCTGAGGATCGAACCTAGTGTCTCACACGTGCTCAGCAACTGCTCTACTACTGAGCCTCAACCCCAGCCCTAACTTCATTTTTAAATGTTCTAAAATGAGAGACATGACATCCACAGTTAGGTATTTCTTCAGAGACTATAGCTAGACAATTGCCACAAAAAATGTTCTCTCTAGATCAGCTACAACCCATAAGTCAAAATATTTAAGGTATTTTTCCTCTTTTTTTTTTTTTCCTATTGTGTTCAGTCTTATGAAAAATAACAGCCCTGGGCTAGGGATATAGCCAGAGATAGAGCCCTTGCCTAGCATGCTGGGTTCCCTCCCCAGCACTGCAAAAAAAAAAAAAAAAAGGTAGTAATAATAATAGTAACAATGACAATAATCATAATAGTCATCAGTGGAGACTCTGGATCCAGACTTCCTGGGTTCAAGCCAGAGCTCTGCCATTCAGTAGCTGTATGACCCTGGTCAAGTCACATAGCCTTTCTGCACCTCAGTCTCCTCATTTGTAAACATGCTGCTTCTTTGAAGAGTAAATGAGTTACTGTGGGTAAAATGCTTAGTACAGTGTGAACAGATGAGTTCCTACCAAGAGAGGAGTATGTACCACTGAAACTGTTCTAGAAAGCTCTGGTGCATTCCTTTGATCAATATTTGTATTACAGCCCACTGGACATGAATAAGCCGTAGCAGGGGAAGAGAACCTGATACCCTCTCCAGTTCTAAAAACAACTATGTAAGAGCCACTGGATCCAGGGATCCAGGTTGAACAGATTCTCTCCCTGCTGTCCCTGCTGCATCTGAGGACATACACAGGAAGGATGCAGTGTCCTGCGATCCAAATGTGATCATTCAAGCTAACCAAATTATTTTTTGATAAGGAATTTGGAAATTAACATAGGCTTGTTAGCAAGAGTGGCTATGTGACTTGACCGGCATCACATAGCAGTCAGTAGCAGCTTCAGTTAAAGGTAGCTTAGTAATGTTCGTCCTTCCTTCCTTTCTTCCTTTCTCTCTCTCTCTCTCTCTCTCTCTCTCTCTTTCTTTCTTCATTTTATCTATTGATTTATTTTGATACTGGAGATTAAACCAGAGGTGCTCTGCTACTGAGGTAGATCCCCAGCCCTTTTAATTTTGAGACAGAATCTCACTAATTTGCTGAGGCTAGCCTCCAACTTGTGATTCTCTGGCATCAGCCTCCTGAGTCACTGGTACTACAGGCGTGCGCCACTGCGTGCCATCTAAATGTCAAAGTCTGTTGAATTCCCAACAGAATTCAAGGCAAAAGTTTGGTATGCTATAAGGGTGTTTTCAAAATCTCCTGCTCAAGTCGACCTCCATATTTTTTCTCCCATGATAGAAGAACTTATTTCTGTTTTCTGATACATTGTCCTTTCTAGAAATCATTTTAAAAGATGTTCCTGTGATCAACAATTTTAATAGATATTGTACCGTCTGTCCACTTATTTCAGGTGGTGTGAAAAGAACTTGGATTCAGCCATTCAAGTCTTATATTAGGTGGAAATTAATTTACACTTATCCAATACCTCCCTGGATGCTTATCTTTCTTTCTCACATCTCACCATCCATTTTTGGATATGCACCAGTGGTTCATTTCGTGTTCCTACACACAGTACAAATTTCCTCTATACTACCTCTAAGAGACACTGCAGGATAAACCGTATTTATTTATGCCTTTGAAGACAGGCACTCTTCTGCCACCAAACATCTCTCCATTTCTCCATTTAGTCAACTACTCTTAGCTCCTCCAGAGAAGCAAATTAATAATTATTATGGGATTGAAAAGAGACTTCCAATCACGATCAAGATCATCTCCGGAGGTTAAAAGCTAACCAGAGTGTGACATCTACAATGTGAATCAGAGTGCCTCTCCTAATGAGCAATGAGCAGTATTAAATTACAGGTTACTACCGATACCATACACAAAAAGCTGCACATACAAGCTAGATGATGTCTTATAAAAGTCATTATTAACCAAAGACAAATAAATTAACGAAACCTCTGGCTAAGCGGATATCCCTCTTGTTTTTCTATTCCCTTCCTTTTACATGAAACTGGGCAAAGACGTCTGGTGTAGATTCATGTTTTAAGGCATCCAATCCTTGGGCATCATGCTTCCACATTAATCTTCTGCATTTTGTTGCATATAATCCTTTCCCACAGTTCTAATTTTAGATATAGTTAGTCCATCAGAATTAATCTTTTCCCATATAAAGACCAGTCACAGCTAAGATCTAATAGTTTCTCCTTAATCTTTTTTTTTTCTTCATAGAGAAACATACGGGTTATGTTATTAACTGGCCTTTTTACTCTCACTTTTCATTTTGAAATTAGCAGCAGATAGGGGAAAGGTGTCCTTTCCAGAGCGGAAGCGTTACAAGGGCATGCAGCTTGCAACTCCAGAGCCTCCCTAGGAATGGGCTGCATTGCTGTGGTCGTTAGCCATTATTTACAAACACACACAGTGGTTCTAGGAAAAATGCACTTCTAGTATCAAAGAAAATCTTCTGGGCTAAAAACTCTGAATCCATTCTGAAGGACAGACTTAATTTTAAGCTTCTAAAGAGTCTTACTGTTTCTATGTTTACAGACAAGGTGTTTTTCTGGAAATTCTGCCACTGGTTATGTGGTAGAGAGACACATCAAAGGCAAAGTCATTTTCACTTGGTCATATAACTATGATGAGCTCACACTCGATTTCTTGGCTTCTTAAAGCTTTTGTTTTGTTTTGTAGTTACATCTCTCTGCTTCAGTGGTCTCCGAAGCAGAAAGATTTAGCTCTTCCTAATTGCACCAAAGACATACAAATATTAACCTTTCCCTGACACATTCCATAACCTGGGTGAAACTCAAAATGTTAAATACGCTTTCTTTTCACATAAATACGCCACTGTTAGAAGCCTCAGAAGACAGATTATCTCGGCCACTCTACAACATAGCACGTCTTTCTGTTGATTCTAAGGGCTAACAAGTTCCAATGTTCTTCCATGATCTGGCCCATTAGAAATGTTCTCTGGCGGGTGAGCACAACTGAACCACCATTCTAAAAGCGAAAAAGAGGTGCAGGCTTCATAGGTTTCAGAGATAGGGGCAAGACTCTCCTTTCATACTAGCCTCTGATTTAGCCTGTGTTGATAGGGACTCTGTGTGCCAAAGCAAAGAGCAGAGTTTTACAGACACATTTTATTTTATTAAATGACTTTGTTCTGCCAGACTCAGAGGCACACACTTGCAAACCCAACTACTTGAGAGGCTGAGGCAGGAGATCACAAGTTTGAGGCTAGTCTGGGCAATTTAGCTAGGGGCTGTGCTAGGTGGGAGAGTGCTTGCTTGTTATGTGTGAGGGCCGAGGGTTCCTTCCCCCGCACTGCAAAACAAGATAAACCAAAAACCACTCTGATGATAGGAATACCCAAATGAGTCCAATCTATGAATCCAAAAGTATCATCATTTCTTAAAAGTACATCAATATTTAAATATTAAGTAAATCTCTACAAGCATTTTGGGTACCTAGAGTTTTGATCCTAATAATAAGGTTGAGCTTTCCTGAAAAATTTTTTAACTATCTCAACCTCCAATTGCTCTCATTCTCTACTATACCAATATGGTCCCTATATTAGATATAAGACAAAACCCAGAAATTCTTTTTTTTTTTTTTTTTTTTTAAAGAGAGAGGAGAGAGAGAGAGAATTTTTTAATATTTATTTCTTTTACTTATTGGCAGACACAACATCTTTGTTTATATGTGGTGCTGAGGATCGAACCCGGGCCGCACGCATGCCAGGGGAGCGCGATACCGCTTGAGCCATATCCCCAGCCCAAAACCCAGAAATTCTGAGCATTTCAAACCTCTTCCAAGAAGAGCTCTATAGCTTTTTAAAGAGACAGCTATAATCAAAAAACAGCTTACACATTTCAGACCACGGTTAACTTTCTACTACAATGTGACTATTTATTCAGTCTCAACTTGCCCCCAGAAAAGGTTTGTTCAGATGGCTTGCAAAAATGCATGCCAAATAAACTGTCAAATTATCTAGGAGATATTACCAATTATAGAAAAAGGAAGAAAGCACCTATATGCCTACATATACTATTAAAAGGGATCTGAAAAATTATACCCAGTTCCATAGCATATGCCACCTGAGTAGTGCAATTGAAGATAATTTTTTTTAAATTTTTATTGTTGGTTGTTCAAAACATTACATAGTTCTTGACATATCATATTTCACACTTTGATTCAAGTGGGTTATGAACTTCCATTTTTACCCCGTATACAGATTGCAGCATCACATCGGTTACACATCCACTGTTTTACATATTGCTATACTAGTGTCTGTTGTATTCTGCTGCCTTTCCTATCCTCTACTATAAAAAAAAAAAAAAAAAAAAAAAAAAAACAAGGGGGAGAAATGAATTACAGTAGATGGGGTAGAGAGAGAAGATGGGAAAGGAGGGGAGGGGATGGGGGATAGTAGAGGATATGAAGATAATTTTTTTAAACAAAGATGTATTTGCAAAAGTTTTTAAGAAATAGGTGAGAAATTAACACCTGGTGAACTTTCTCTCTCTCTCTCTCATAACTTTCATTAGGGTCTTGAGTATGATTGGCTCAGGAGGATCTTCTTTAGAGTTACAGGGTGGGGAAAGTGCAGCCTACTTCCTGGGAGAGCAATGTCTGAAACCATTATTGCTCTTCATCATTCAGATCTGAGTAACCAGAAGCATCTAAAGAGTAAAAATTCATAAATTCAATTTTGAGGGAGGAACATCTTTAAAAGATGTCTGACTTCTTTGCATGTAGACAGACACTGAAGGTATCCTCAAAATAATAATAAAAGTTGGTGAGAAAGAACTCATCATAAATCAAGAGGAGAAGAGGACAGGACTAAACCCCACCCTTCCGGAAGATTCCTGGAGTGGAACAGAGGTTGGGCTTTTTTAAATGCAGATTCGAGACAAACATTGCTCTTTGTGTCACATTTCATGGCAAACCCTGACATGACCAAGTTTTGAAATGAAAATCCCTAAGTTTTATTTCAGTTTTTAAGAAAAATCCAGTCAGATTTCCCCCCCAAAAAAATTCCCAGATATATACTGATAACCATTTTAGAAGTTTTCTCTCTTCTCAAACTTCCAAATTCAGTCGTCAGAATGCTTGCCCTTCCAACAGATTTCACGTGACCCTGTTCTCTGAGGTCACATTCTGCCCTTTTTCTCCAAAGTCTTCTCAAGGGTTCTGGAACATCTGTCTATAACCCCACACCTCGCACAACACCTTGCGCATGTTAGTGTCTCCAAGCTTGCGCACCGAGAGCTGAAAACAGTGGCTATTCTGAAGCCATGTCCAAGATACCACCTTCTTGATTAGCAGCTAGGTACGCCCACCACAAAGCTCAGGCTGACCTATTGTGCAGCTCCCAGAGGCTGCCTGATGCAGAGATACGATTATGTGGCACTGACTAGGTCTGCCTGGGAAAGTTTCTAAGAGGACAAACACTCAGCCATTTCCAAGCCCTTCTTAATGTGGAAAGAAAGAATAACCATTAGGAGTGTTCTCTCCAGAGCTTGGCGGTCCCACCCAAGGTATCCCTAGAAATGTGATAAAATCTATATCATGGGAACCAAGAGGTTTCACAAAACAGAACCCTAAGCACCTCTTTAAAGAGTGGACCTTTGGGACTGGGAAACCACTTGCTTAACAAGCCCAAGGCCCTGGGTCCACCCCTAGCACTACAAGAAAGAGAAGAGAAGGGAAGGGGAGTGAAGGGGAGGAGAGGGGAAAGAAGAGGGTCACCCAGGGTATGTGGATTTAGCATTTGGACATTCAGGGCTACTAAGCCTATTTCCAACCCTAACTTGTCTTAAGCTGACATTTCTTCATAGTCATTAAGCTGGTAAACTAGAAAACATGGAACACATCATGCTCTTACTGCGGGAAGGCCCGTGGTACAGATGGCAGAGCCTTGGGCATCCTGAATTGTGACCCCAGCACCAGAAGTACCCTCATTAGCAAGTCCCCCTAGGTGGATGCCCAGGCGGCAGATGCCCTGCCTCCTATGCAGAGCCAGAGTCTACAGGCAGAAGAGGCCAATTCTTCTAAAAGAAATGATTCATAGAAATTAATTGTTTTCTAATGCCCTTTAATTAAAGAAACTGAGCAACGGCTTTGGCTTTTTAATTAAGCCCAACTTTAGCTTATTCCTCAATATCCTGAAGTTTAGACATTCAATTCATATGCATTCTATTAAAAGACACTTCAAGTCATATCAGAACAGAAATTAATATTAACATATGTAAGCTGAAAATACTCAATAAATGTGCATTTTTCTAAAATAAAAGCTATTAAAATGTGTATATTTTGAAACAATGAAGCTTTCACTACAATTAGTAATTACATGACTTCTTCTTACCTGACCTTTCCAAGAATCCAAATTATATTACATACATATATTTATTTGTACACACACAGAACAGTCAAAGCAAATGACCACACTACTCCTATGTAGAGGAGAAGGTACAGGTTTTAAAGTGGCAACCCCATAATTCCAGAATTCCCTCTTTTAAAATAAAAACAATAAGACTGAACTAGTATTGGGTGTGGCGGGGGGAAGGTAACAAGAACTACAAAACCATAGCTCTTTGAGATGGTCCTATCCCAAGAGACTTGCCAGCTACCTGAAAGGAGGCCATTCTTCTGACTATGAGATGGCCTGGCCCCCTCCTTCCCCTTCTGGTACAATCTGTTTTTCCTCTGTCAGGCTAAACTTCTCATTCCACACCTCCCATTCCACACCTCCCATTCGCCCCCGCCACCATTGACAAAAAGCCAGGACCTCTCAGTTGCCAATAATGGCCGCTAAAGCTGCATTGGCCTTACTTTTCAATGCCCACTCTCCTGAAGGTCCTTGCTTTTGGACTACCCCTTCTTGTCTCCTTTAAAGATGAATCTGTTTTGCAAAGTCCCTGCCCTTGCTCTCTTTCTTCTGTAGTATCCGTGCTTCATCACTTTCATCCATTCCAAAGTTTCAGCCATCTGCGATGTCAGCACCTGCCACTCCCAGCTCTGGGCTAAATGCTAGGCCTGTGTCTCCAGATACCTACTGACATCCTTCAGAATGGGCCATAAATAAGCCAGTCATTAAGTTATGAACGCCCAAAGCTGAACCTCTTCCCTTCAAAAGCTAGGACAGTTCTCCTCTTTTCTAAGTTAGCTAATGATACCGTCTTCCAAGCTAGAAACCTGGAAGTTATCCCTGATCCTGATTTCTTTCTATCCTCCCTAGTCTGTTTGATGAATGGTTTCCTCCATATCTTTTGAAAGTGGTCTCACATCTATGTACCTCTCTCTCTTTCAAGCCCTTCAACATCTCTGCTGGAGTGTTCAACCATCCCTTCCCTGGCCTCTTACTTCCAGTCTTTGTCTCCACCTGTCCTTCATACGGTCATTCAGGTGCCTTATCTAAAGTCTAATGACCACGTCACTCCCTGGTTTATAATCCCCTTGGTTTCCTCTCAACCTGGATGGTGGGGTTCGCAATCTTGAACATGGCATCCAAGGCTGCCTGCGTCCGGATGTGGGCTTGTCTGAGCAGCCTCTTCTCCCACCACTTTCTGCTCTGACCCTTCTGTTTCAACACTGCCAAGACTCCCTGCTCATGTCCTGTGTTTCACATGCCCATTCCCCACCTACCCAAACCATCCTCAAGCCCCTCAGGGCAAAGTCAATAGCCCAGATGGCTGTCACCTCCATGCTCAGTCTCGGCTCACAACAGGTTTCAGGTGAATGGTGGGTGATAAATGATGGAAGGCCTATGTGGAGGAGTCCAAAGTGAATAGAACAGATGAAGTGTGGAGGGAATATGCTCACATGGAAAGTCACTGCACCGGGGCCCAGACATGCTAACCACTTCCACTAAGACATGCAAGAGCCAGGAAAAGCCCACTCCTCCTTATAATCCCCACCACAGACATGGAGCCGTGCTCTATTTTTTGGAGAGAACAGCCTGGCTACCCGCTGAGGCTGCCATCCCAAGGCACAACAGTGGGCATCTTGGTGATGTGCTAATAATAACATGCTATTTACAGAATGCCTACTGTGTTCCCAGAACTTTACTGAAATTCTGCATAAATTGTACCTCTCAGTTCTCATGTCAGTCCTGGGATGAAGGAACTATGGTCACCTTTGCTTTACAGGTAGGGAAACTGAGGCCCAGATATCAAGTAACTTTTCTGCAGACACAGAGATTTTAAATGAAGGACATCATTCACCACAATGCAAGCCATGCCTCCTGTCCATCCACGTTTCACTTGATTCTTAAGATAGTGTGCGTATATCAAGAGCTAACCAAGAGTGAAAGGATAGCCTATTGTGCTGAAGTTTGGAGTTACTGTCCCACCAAATAAAGTGACTTCACTAAATTATAGAGTCACGGCCATCAACGGTGCCTCACAGATGTTGTCACCTGCACATCACGGAGACCTAAGTGATAAGACTGACAGATCTTCTTGCTGGTGAGGCCCTGTTCCCGTTGCTCGGCTCTCTTTTGCCTCTTCATCCGTCCGTGGTCCTCAACTTCTCCCACCTTCAGTTATGAGGGAAACTTTAGGGTGCATAAGAGGCGAGAGCTCTTCATAAAAATAGAGCACTCTGCACCTCAGGAGATGCAAAAGCCCAGCGTATTCATAGGCTCAGAAAGGATCTGAGCGATATGAGGGCAGTAGGGAATCTGGAGGTGACCCTGTGCTTCTGGATGACACTGCTTGGCTATACGATAATCCAAGTCCACAGATGTGTATTGAACCCCTAGTATGTGCAATCTAGAGCCAGCAGACAGAGCAGGGGACAGAGGAAAAGAACCTCTACCTTTAGAGAGCTTCAGACCCTGGTCAAGGGTTGTCTTCCTGTTATGGAAGGTTGGCTCCTATCAGGGCTCATCTCAGGCATGAGGAGCTGTATGTAGTAGAAGCCTCCTTCTACCACCATGAACTTGGGCTCTTGGAAAGCTCTCTATGTGCCCCACAAAAAGGGGTGCACCCATGCTGGTTCTCCCACACACGGCTGCACATGGGAACTCTCTGGGGCTTGGTAGCCTCATCTTTTAAATGGAAAAAGTAACTATAATATCCACATAAAGCAACTATAGCACCACGGGATCATTGTGAAAATTGAGAGAGATGATCACATGTAATGCACTTAAAACTTGGGGCCAGCTGCTCCAGTCCTCAAGGCCCAAAGAAAATTTTGACTTTGGTGATTTGGAAGAGGAACCAATTGATGGAAGTAGACGGAACATTTTGAGACTATGATTAGCAGGCCACATGTGGGGCCAGGGACAGAGCTAACACCAGGGAACTGTCCTTAAGCTCAGGGCAGAATTGAGAGAGCCAATGAGGGAATCAGTGGATAACAAGCAGAATCTGGGGTGGACTTTCACGGTTCCGCTCACACCCTGCACAGGCAAACCGTCTTCCAAAGTCCTAAAGCCATCGCTTCCTCGGAGGGCCAGCCTAGGGAAGTAATTAGCCACCACGCTCAGTAACCCAAACTGTGAGCAATGCTGTCGGGTTTGAATCACTTTTCCACCCCTGGAGAACCTTGATAAGGAACCAAAATTCTTGAGACTCAGCAGCCCCATGTTTTAGATGGAAATAATTATACAGCTGCACAGGGTCATGTGGAAATGACAAGAGGCAATGCATGTAAAGCATGTAAAACAGTGTCTGGCACTCAGGAAATATGAGCTGTGGGATCTACTGCTTTTCCATCCATGGGAGCATCATGAAAGCCCCTTCCAGACTGTGGTAAATTCTGGAAGCCACCTAGATGCTATAAATGAACAGTTTAGGGTATGAGCTCTCATTTTGAGGTCAAGTCAAAATCCTACATAGAAGGTGTTTCTAAATGCCCTTACCCCCTGAATTTCTTGTACATACTTTCCTTTTCTGAATGAGATTTTTTTTTTTTTCTACTGGAATGGAGCTCAGGGTCTGGCATATACTAGGCAAGCAGGCTACCACCAAGCTACATTCCCAGCTTGAGACAATTATTTTTTTATTTTTATTTGGTACCAGGGATGCTTAACCACTGAGCCGCATCTCCAGCCCTTTTTATATTTTTTATTTAAAGACAGGGTCTTACTGAATTACTGAGGCTGGCTTTGAACCCAGGATCCTCCTTCCTCAGCCTCCCTCCTGCTGGGATTATAGGTGTGCACCACCCCCACCCCACCCACACCCCCACCCTAGCAGCAGACAATTACTATTTATTTATTTATTTATTTGGTACCAGGGATTGAACTCAGGGACACTCAACCATAGAGCCACATCACCAGCCCTATTTTGTATTTTAATTAGAGACAGGATCTCACTGAGTTGCTCAGCACCTGGATTAAACTGAGTTGGCCTTGAACTTGCAACCCTCCTGTCTTGGCTGCCATTGGGATTACAGGCGTGCGCCACTGCACCTGGTGGACAAGTACTTTTTAATCAAATTAAGGCAAAACTGACTTTTGACTGCAGTATATATCGTCAAAAGGTAAAGACACAAGAGTTGGCAGATGTTGCCTGCAGGCTGACCGCCAATCAGCAGAGCAACTACAAGAGCCCAAGTTTAAGCAGTCACTTAAAATTGAAACAAAACATCTGAATATTTTGCTACTATTCTAATAAACCTTCTATAATGGGGCAAGGCACAATGATAAATCTCAGTAGTTGTCACCTGAAGCAGAAAGGAGATTAAAAAAAAAAAAAAAACTTAACTGGGGGAAAATAATCTGTTTACAAAGCAAACGTGGAGCAGGGAAGGGTTTTTTGATTTTTAACTGTGACATGGGAAAGAAATCCATGGGTGCACTGCAGCGATTAGAATCACCTGTGTGATTGCCAGGCTCAAAACAAACATTACACTAAACCAAGTTCATTTCTCTTCCTGTTTAGTTGATTGGAGTGATGCTCCCACCGCACACACGCGCGCAGACACACACGCACACACGCACACACACACACACACACACAGGAGTTGTAGAAGAATATGAATTGTCATCAAAACAACTGAATTTGATTTAATTCCAAGGCCTTCTCCTGTTTCTCCATGTGCTTGTCAAACCTACTCAGAGAAAAGCACAGAAAACACGCTTGGCAAAAGGGGGTCACTCAGGACCGAAAAATGGCTACATGTATAAGAATATGCTTGGTATATACTACTTTGGAAAACTCTTTGGTTTTGCATTATAATTCAAGCACTCTACTTCATTAAAAATTCCCTTTATTTAGAAAATGTGCCCAGAAACCCACCCTAATGCTCATTATCTCTAGAACTGAAGAAATAGTACGCTGTTTGTACATATAGTAGCTCCTATACCAACACTGTCCATTGTTTTCTAAAGGAAATGCAACTAAAAGTGGCATCATATCATTTTGTTTGAGATAGTCTATAATAAGCACTTGAGAGTCTCAAAGATTTTGCTATAGGCATCTGTTATAAAGGCACCTGAACTGCAATTTGTATAATGATTAAAAAAAAAAAAAAAAAAAACAGCTTAAAGCTAGGTGCGATGGTACACACCTGTAATCCCAGCAACTCAGGAGGTTGAGGCAGGAGGATCACAAGTTCAAGGCCAGCCTCAGGAACTTAGCAAGACCCTCAGCATTTTAGCAACACGCTATTTCAAAATAAAAATTTAGGAGCTGGGGCTGGGGCTCAACGGTAGCAAACTTGCCTGGTATGTATGATGCACAGGTTTGATTCTCAGCACCACTCATCAAAAAATAAAAAAAAAGGGGGCTAGGGGATGTGGCTCAAGTGGTAATGCGCTCGCCTGGCATGCGCAGGGCGCTGGGTTCGATCCTCAGCACCACATAAAAATAAAATAAAGATGTTGTTCCACCGAAAACTGAAAAATAAATATTAAAAAATTCTCTCTCTCTCTCTTAAAAAAGAAAAGAAAAGAAAGGCCTATTAACAACTAAAAATAATAATAATAATAATAATAATAATAATAGGACAACTTAGAGGAGAAAAACATTCATTTAAAAAAAATTTAAAGGGGCAGGTGAGTGGGATGTAGCACAATGGTAAAGCTTCTGGGGTTCAATCCCCAGTATAAGGAAAAAAAATGTCTTAAAATCTAAAATCCTTGGGATATTATTTGGCCTTATTGAAGGAGGGGTTTTACTTACACATTGCTATCTCAATAGTGTGACAGAAAGATATGTGCTAACTGAAAGAGCAGACAAGTAGCTCCAATTCCCCTGAAGAAAGGTTTGCAGGTCTCACTGACAAGCCACATTTAAGACTCCAGCCCTGAAGTTCAGGACTAATGCCAAGATTAATAAGGCCATGATACAACAGCCAATATCATAGTCAATTTGAGAAGCATTTATTGAGTTTCTCTGGTGAATCAACCTAACTCTTACCTTGACTTTGCTCACCACCCAGTGTTGGCCACGTACCCAGGGGCAACAGAACAGGCACAAGGTCACATGCAGGGTGCTGTGAGGGCATGAGGGACAGGCAGCCAGGGTCCTCAACAGACAGGATGGACAGGTAGAATTGGGAAACATCTCCTCGTGGCTTGCTGACTACCCTAATCTTACATACCCGATTTCCAATCAGGGCATGTCACATAGACATTAATTTTATAACTTTACAATCTTTGGAGACAAAAATCCTCCAGTCCCTTCTGGGTTTTATTGTGATCAACGCCTCAGGGTGGACAGAAGAACAGATGCAGATGTTCCTACTATTTCAGGTAGGATAGCATGGCTACACAAAGTCGCCGAAAACTTGCATGCCATAAATCTATTCCCTTCCTACTGTAAAATATCCTTCCAAATCAATCAAACCAAACCATGAGTTTCGTGGTGCTCAGAGATGCAGCGACTTGGTCAAGGTCACGGCATTAGTAGTGGCAGACCTGATGCAGACCCGATTTCCTGGTTCTCACATCACATACCTTCCCTTAAACCCAACTGTCCCTCAGATGTGGAGGAGAAAGCCAGAACAGATGTGATGGTGGGACTGTTGGTTATACTCAATACTCAGAAATTCTGTCTCTGAAACAGAGAGACGATGCCGAGGAAGTTACTGACTTGGTGCTGGTTTAGCCTGGGAAGTTTGCAGAGCAGGCCAGGTAAAAGGGGGGGAAATGCCCAGAGCAGCAGACCTCTGCCCAGACCAAAGCTGTTTCCCTGTGTGTACCACAGTCGGGGAAGGGTGGGTCTCCTACTCAGGGGGGCAGAGGGAGTAGCTCCCCTTAAGGGGCAGGTCCACTTCTGAGACTTCCAAGCTCCTCCTGCCAAAGACTCAGAGTGGGGACAAAAGGTGCCTCCAGGAAGGAAGATCACAATGCATTTCCACAGCTGTCCTCAAGAAAAGTGGAGAAACCCAGAAGCTCACCATTTCAAAAATCAATTCTAGCTAATGAATAGTCAACATCCCAATGTCTCCTGGCATTCCCTGCTCTGACTTCTTTCTTTCTTTCTTTCTTTTTTCCCGGGGAGCTCTCCCCACCCACCCCATGGCCCCTCTCATCCAGCTGCACCATCTCCATTATCAACTTCAGGGGCGGCCCTGGCAGCTGGGGTGGACCCTGGGGCGGAGCACCAGCAGTCAGCTGCCGCCCAACACCAGGCCCGGCCATGAGGCAGTGACAGGGAAGGTTGTCCGGGTCATCGGCACTGGTCTCCACTCCAAATGAGACATTCCGGGTGTTCCCCACCCATGTGAAATCAGGAATGCTTCTCCAGTTTCTATTTGAGACATCATCAGGGATGCCACAATTGCATATATTCCTCCCAAAGCAGCAGCATCTTTCTAGGGCCACTGGGGTCAGGAGAGGGTGTGGCAATGGGCAAACAGGTCTCATTTACAACAAGGAGGCGCCAGGGTGGGCTCTGTGCCCATGTATTCAACGCTGCGGTCTCAGAGCCCCTCAACTCTGCCCCTTCTTTCTGACCTGGTCCTGGCATGCACGCTCCAGTAATAACAAGCTTAAGAATACCCAAGAAGAGGCTCTCGGTCCACCAGTGTCTGCCCTGCCTCCCTTCCCCTCCTCTCTTTTAAGAACAGAGTTCGTCAGACACGAGACTCAGTAAAAAAATGGAAATGGAGGAGTTCTTATGAATGTACTGATGCCGGCCATAAAGCCTGGCCAATTGCAAAAGTCACTTTACTTTCACATACACCTGGTCCCTCGCAGCACAAAGAAAGGAAAAACAAAGACGACATTCAGATAACTCATGCTTTTCACAGCTGTGCAGTCAAGAGGGGAAAAACATCTTTTATAACTTCCTCTGGTGCTAACTGAAAACTCTGGACTTTGGGGAGGCTATTAGAAAAAGGTTAAATATGAGTCTAGATAATGATATACCAAGGGACTCGTGTCAGGGTTGTTTGAACACTACTCAGAAGCAATTGCTGTTGAGAGTTGGCGACGACTTTAAAGACCTCTGGAAGAAGGTGAAGCCCTCCAGTAAATGCCTCTGTGGAGCCCGGGAGGCGCAGGCTGAAGGCTTCTTATTTGCACAAACATCCCTAAAAACATTTGTTCTGTTCTTTAATTCAAAGATTACTAGGCACACATATTAGTAATGATTTCCTATATGTGGCATATATTCTTAGATTGTTCTTGATTTAATTTTAGTTTTACAAAGACATAAGCTTCATGTTCATAACTGTACCCTTCCCCCTTTCTTTCACTGGAAGCTTTAGAGGTTGGGGTCTAGATCTTTTTTAACCTCATGTTGAGTTTATCCTGGACTAATCAATCAGTTCATTAATATTATTCATTAATAGTATTGTATCAATGAATTGACTTCAAGGTGTAAGTTGCTGACTCTAAGTACTATCAAATTTTGCAGATTAGCTGGCTATGGTGGCGAAGGCTTGTAATTCCAGTGAGTATCACAAGTTCAAAGCCAGTCTCGGCAACTTAGTGAGACCCTAGCAACTCAGAGAGATCCTATCTCTAAATAAAATACTCAAAAAAGGCTGGGGATGTGGTTCAGTTATTAAGTGGCCCTGGGTTCAATCCCTAATACCAAAAAAAAAAAAAAAAAAAAAAATTATCTATCTGTCTATCTATACACACACACACACACACACACACACACACACACACACACACACAGATTATTTTGAAACTTGTATTTATTTTTAAAGGAAGGGAGAATGGAGATGAATATCCACCACTGCATGTTGCTTGTATAACATACATATGCATAGTTTTCCATGTTGGAAAAACAATACAAAGGGAAAAAAGGAGTTTACTTCAAAAGTTCTGTTTGTATAACTTAAAAATTAGTATGTAACCCTTCCTTGCCTCTAAAACTACAGTGTTCTCCCCTTATAAAATTTGCTGCTTTACCCAAAGCACCTTGTGTTATCAATTACAGGGTCATGAATCTCCACCACTAAAACCATCTGATTGGCTTAAGGTCCCCTGGTGCTTTATAATGATAACCACATAGTATATAATTACACAGTCCCCAGAAGATACTTATAATTGAATCATGGGGCATTTTGTGAATGTTTGGGACAGTGATTAGAGGCACACAAAGTGAGAGTATTGCAATTCTTGCCAGCTCGAATGGAAATGAAGCACCCTAAAATTCAATTATGAGAGTCCTTTAGGTATTAAATAATTATAATACAAATCATATTAGGGGGCAAGTCTTTTTTTTTTTAAATCAAACTGTCCTCAGAACTCCTGAAGACTGCATTTCTCAATAATTTATAAAACAACAGAGACAGATTCTCAGATTCTGATTTCTTCATCCAAAACTGGAAAAGCTGCACCAAGGGTAAAACATTCAAAAACCTGTTAGTACTTTGACTTTGCCACCCATGGTGACCTGGTGAGTCAGGTCTCACTGTAGCTCCTCTTGTCCCATAAACAAACTGCAGAATTAGAATATCTAATATTATTTTGCAAATATAAAATGTATTTGCAAATTTATTTAGATGGAAACAAGAATACTTCATCTATCTGAATTGCTACTATGTGTGTGTGTGTGTGTGTGTGTGTGTGTGTATGTGTGTGTGTGTATACACACACATACATACTGCCAGGGTTTGAACCTAAGGCCTCTCATATGCCAGGCAAGCCCTCTATCACTGAGCTACATACACCCTCAGCCCCCTTTTCTGAATTTGAGACAGGGTCTTGCTGAATTGCCAAGGCTGGCCTCCAACTAGCAATCCTCCTATCTCAGCCTCCTGAGTAGCTGGGAATACAGACTGTTATCCATTCTTAATATCCAAAAATGTCCTACCTTTTCATACCCTCTCCTTTCCCGCTTTCCTCCGGCTGTCCCTTCCAGCTGTCCCTTCCAGCTGTCTTGCTTCTTTCCATTCATACCTTCCACCATCTCTATCATCTCTCCACTCCAGGGAGGTTGTGATAACTGTAGGGAAACCTTTGCGAGTAGCTGTGGTTGGCTCCACAGTGCTCAGGGCAAAAGTAAGGAAAAGCCAAGAGTCTGCCTTTCTCCTCCATCGTTTTCTTGCTTCCTGAGATTGGTCCCCTAACTTAGGAGTCATGGGGAAAGCAATAAACCAGAAACACTCGTCCCCTGACTTTGACTCCTGTGAACACACTCTGTGAGCAACCAAACTGGCAAGTCACCAGGAGACAGGACCCTGGTCACATATCAGAAAGCTCTGAATCACTCCCAGGACAAAGGCATCAAATCCCCAACTCCTGAATGTTAGCATCCACTTGCAGCAGATTTATCAACAGACCAAGTCTCCTCTGCTTAAACACAATTGTTCATGGCCAGTGATCAAAATGTAAAAAAAAAAAATCAGTGTCCCTAGCAGCCTGGCATTAAAACATAATCTCTGATTAGTGATTAAAGTATCACAAATACATACATATGTATATGTGTGTGTGTGGGGGGGGGAGATTTGGCCTTGTAATGACATTTGTTCATGAGAAAAAGAAATCTACTCGTCTCAACACCATAACCCAACCAACCTTCATAGGTGTTTTGCAAAAAAAAAAAAAAAAAAAAATAGTCTCAGAGATCAAGAATATGGTGACATTTGGTGATCTGCCATCAGAATATGTGAATACCACTTGCTGAAATAAAAATATTCTCATGCACGGAGCACAATAGCACAGGCTCTGGCCCCTCCTCATGAAGTCTGATTCTCTCTGAGCCCCGCCTTCTGCTGTGTTCCAAGAAACCTCCCCCAGGACCATGGAGCCCTTCAAGATCACCCTCCGCATTCTGGAACCAAAAGAAAAGGAATCAGAATGGATGGCCATAACCACAGACAGGTTGAAGCCATGGAGCATTCAAGATGGCGGGGAGACTCTGGCCCACGTGGAACACACCACAGGGCAGCCCAGGAGACCCTTCCCAGGAAAGTGGGGTTAATTAGCCTTTTTATGCACACACACACGCTGGCTTCACACATTCAGAAAATAGACCCACGCTAAGCAAAGGGCCTATTTTAGCACTGCCTTATAAACACTAGATAGACAGGGACTCTCTCCTTTCTAGCAGTAACCTGGCCCCAACATACTTGCCAATTTTAGTTATGCGAGACTTCAAGAATGAAGAGGTAATGGGCAAGGTGCTTTGAAAAGCACTAAAAATAAAACAAAACAACTTTCACTCTTAGAAGTCTGGAGCATCAGGGAATCGAAGCATCTGATAATTGGCATTCCTGTCGAAAATTGTCTTTGCCATGGAGCCACTGGGCCACTGTGGGAAAAGGTCCCAATGTCTACTTGTTGAACAAATGACTTGATGAGTGACCAAAGTAAGGAGGAGTGAGTGCTCTCCAAACATGAGCTTTTCCGCCTGGCCTGAGCCAGCCAGCAGGCAGCAGGGCTGGCACCCAGCCAAGAGCACGCTTGCCCCATAGCAAGCTCTGAGAGCTACCAAGACCCAGCGCTGGGAGAGTTCCCCAAACAAAAGCCGGTCACCGAGTTCAACAACTGGCTCGCCCAGGCACCATATGCTCCGCAATATTGTCCTGCTGCAACACCGGGGCCTGTCTTCAGTGTCCCGTGTGCTGCACAGCTGTCAGCCCAGGAGCCTGCCTATCATTATTTTCACTGTTTTATTACTTTTCTGGGAATTCAAATCAGTGGAACCGCGCTTGATGCACCCAGTGAAAAATGGTATCTCCCTCCCCCTCCTCCCTCAACCTAATGAATTGCCTTTTTTCATATCAAAGAGTAATGAGCACCAAACCACATAATATTTATTCATGGAACAAAAGACTCAGGCACGGGGGTGCAGGGAACAGAGGCGGCTCCTGGTGTGGAGAGAAGAAAAGCTGGACATTTGAAAGGCTCCTCACTCTGATCCCTGGTGACACTGGGTTCGATTTATAGAGAAATCCAAACCTTTGGGCTCCCCCATTCTTCCCTGGGAGCCCCCAACCCCCTTCCAGCAATTCTCTAGTCAATGCTTAGAGACCCTGCTGCTGAGAGCTGAGGTTAGCAAAGGTAACTCGTTCCCTAGACTTGACTGTGTTCTGTCTAAACATTTCCTTTCTCAGTGAAATTCCCCTAAAAAGACTCCCCTTTTCTCTCTTATGAGAAATAAGCCAATATCTCCCAGAATGTTGTAGATAGTTCTGCCCCCACCCATCCCTTTTCTCTGTGTCATCATGACCTCCATTGCAGATGAGGGCATATTTGGCCCAGGGAGAAAGAGCCTTAGGAACCTTAGATGATCCTGGACCCTGGCTAACCTTAGATGACATCCATTTTATCCCTACCCACTCTCTGTTTTAATCAGTTATCTGTCAATCTATAAATTTTCCTATTAATGCAGAAAATAAAAATTTATAAATAATAGTAAGGCAACACACCCCATCATTAATCTCTTTCTTTATAGGCATTGAGACTGTTGACCCTTTGCAAAGTATCCCCAATTTGGGAGATGCAGGATGAACAGCTAAATCAAATTGGTGCAAAATAAGTCTTTTTTCTTCTTCTTCTTCTTTTTTTTTTTTTTTTTTTTTTTCTTTTTTGGAAGTACTGGGGATTGAAGTCAGGGGTTCTCTACCACTAAGCTATACCTCCAGCCCTTTTTATTTTTTAATTTGAGACAATCTTGCTAAGGTGTCCAGGCTAGACTTGAACTTGCAATCCTCCTGCCTCAGACTCCTGAGTTGCTGGGTTTACAGGCCTGTGCCACTGTGCCTGGCTAAGTCATATTTCCTGAAGGTCACTTCCCCAACTGCATGAGCCAGCAAAGCAAAAAGAAAACTATTTTTTAAGGTAAGGTAGCTACCAAACAAAGGTTCCTCAAAAATGGCATGCTTATGCTGAGAGAGGTTAATTAATGTCAAGGGCCTGGTGAACAACCTAGGGAGTTTTAACCCCAGCAGCTGGGTTGCTTATTTCTCCCTCCCATATTTACTACTCAGTATCTTGAATTTCTCCATTTAAATTTTCTATTTTTAAAATTAAAAAGATTTCTTTAAACTATAGACAATTTTTTGTTTTTTAAAATCACAAAAGTAGCCTCTTCCTCCCACAACCCTGAGCTACCCCTATGGTTGTGAATTTTAACACTGAAGAAGTTCTTATCTGGATAATTTTCCTCAAGCTGGTAACCAAATCCTTTTCTGAAGCAAAGCTCTTGCTTCTCCTTCTTACAGTCTCATTTCTGCAAGTCTGTCAAAGCTAATTATCTCTCTCCTCAAATTTATTGCTTTTCAGTGCATCATAAGCACATATATTACAAAAAGTTGGGGGGGAAAAACAAGCGAAATGTGCACTACACTGTGAAGGTAAAGACAGACATAAGTAATTATTCAAAGTATCCACTGTCTCTGTTAATAAAAGTAACGAAGATGGCATCAGAAAAACCAGAGGAGAATGCCGAAGCCAGCCAATCCCCTCTCCTCTTCCATATATGGAGGTTCCCACCCAAGACAATACCAGACACTCCTACACCATCACTTTAGGTTAAAGAGGGAAGCAAAGTTCTCAGGTTTGCAATCCTTTGACATTCCAGACCACAGATAAACACAAAGCCGACCAAACCAGTAACACAAACACCCTGGGCCTCCAAGGGAACAAAGCCAGGACTCTCACAAGCACACACCATCATTAAACTCCCCTGCTTGAAACTATTGTTCCACAGTCCCAAGTGTCCCAATTCCAATCTCAACCACAAATTTAAAAGTTAATAAAAGGCCCTGAATGATTCATATCAGTCCTTTAACTCTAAGAATCAAATACAGAAGGATCAAATATCAAAAAAGCAATATGACATGAATTTCAATAGATTGGATCCCACATATCCCTGATCCCCAAAATACCAGTTTGTCACACTTTGCCACCCCCTAAATCACCTTTCCCTGTCTCCAGTTTGTTGCAACCTACAGACATTTCCACTCTAACAAACACAACTTGCCCAAACTATTTTTGAGTGTGGTTATGTAGCATCATGACACACAACTTTTTCAAATATTCTTTCAATAGGTTTTGAGAATCAGGCAGCATGAAATCCAAATCTGAAATCATTGTTTCCATGCTTCACTAAAGAAAATGAACGTGTTTTTAAAAATTCAATAGCAGCTGTGCACTATTTAGGAATTCCTAGTTAAACTCCAAAATCCATTTTCAATCATTTAGCCATAACAACTTTTAAACTGAGAAAGCTGTTTCTTCATATAAACCACCTCTGTTTACCAAACACCAGAGAATCTCCGGGTAAAGGGTTACTGCAGGATGTGAATAGTGAATGTCACCGTCCCTGAGGTGCCCTGCTGCCACTACTACAGCCACATGGTCACCTTGGAGAGAGGGTGCACCTACTATAGTGCACTGGAACTGAAAGTCACAGGAGCCAGGAATAGAAGATGGAACTGGGGAGGGGAATGTCACTCCCCCCAAACCCACTAGCAACTCCAGCTTTATTATCACTTAGACATTCTGAAGCTCAAACTCAAGAATAAACCATTAAAATAATATCATTTCATTTCTTTTACTTACTCTCCAGAAAATTCTATTGAACTTGGACATAAGTCAAATGTTCTAGCATAAATGTTAACATTAACCCCTAGATATTCCTGTTCACGAATTCATACCCGCAGTTATTGAACTGTCTTCATGGTTGTCCTGTCAAGATTTGCCTGAAACTTTCACATTTTTCTTAAAAAAGAAACAGGTTTGAAATATCTACTTTTTCATATATATATATATATATATATATATATATATATATATTTTAAATAAGGTAAAATTTACGTATAACAAGGTAAAATTTGCTTCCAGTCATTTTATTACATATTTCAAATGATCTCTGGACTCTTTCAAAGAAATACAGTAAAACATTTCCCAAAGGAATTAAAAATTAGATGTTTATCACAGCAAATCTCAATAGCCTGTGGAGAAGTTTTTATCTAATATTATAATCAGGTAGCAATGAGCTAACTAGGACTTAAAACATTTCTTTTTTTTTTTTTTTTTTTTTTTTTTTGAGAGGAGAGAGAGAGAGAATTTTTTTTTTAATATTTATTTTTTAGTCATCGGCGGACACAACATCTTTGTTTGTACGTGGTGCTGAGAATCGAACCCGGGCCGCACGCATGCCAGGCGAGCGCGCTACCACTTGAGCCACATCCCCAGCCCCAACTTAAAACATTTCAACATAAAGGTAAGGGTTATACTTCATGCAAAATGCAAGATATTTATCTACCTTGTATGTAGGTGAAATTCATCCTTAAAAGAAAATATTCTAGAGCAAGAGAGAGAGCCCAGAAAAATCAGTGGCAAACACCCATAAAGGTGGAATGGCACTCTTAGAACGACAACAGAGAAGGTAACAGACCAGGAAAAGCCAAAGACTAGAATTCTGTCACACGACCAGAGAAGCATCTTTAAGAATCTCTTCGTTTATGAGATGGACTAGGTTCAGCTAAGGGGAGAAGTTTCCTATTTTCTGTGTTCAACCAATCTTGCTGACTTAAGCCATGGAAACAGAAGAAATCTAGCTGTGTTTAGGATGAAGCCTTCCCTAAAGCCCGCACTGAGCACATCAGCTGAGTTTTCTTGGTTGGCCAAAGGTTTTTATAAGATGCTGTGTGACTGCTAAGTGACCCTAAGTGGCTAATCAGCATAAATGAAAGCACGGGGCCTAATTTTTTTGGAATCAGAGGAAGTGTAACTGTAGGCCCCCATCTCCCACTTTCCTACCCTTAATCTATTTCCCTGGTTCATCTCACTGTCACCTACACCTTGCTTAAGCTTCCAGGTGCTACTCTCACTGTGACAAGAGTGAACCTGGGTAGTAGCGAGGGGGAAAGGCGGTACACACAAGGCCAGAGGTATGTGAGGCCAGGAGACAGCAAAGGCAGCTAGCAAGGGCCAGCACCGCCAGCTTTAGTCAGCTACTTCACTGGTGTGACTAAAAGACCCAGCCAGAACAATTGTAGAAGAGGAAAGTTTATTTGAGCGCTCAGGGTTTCAGAGGTCTTAGTCCACAGAAGGCTGGTTCCATTCCTCTGGGCTTGAGGTGAGGCTGAATATCATGGTGGAAGAGTGTGGCCAAGGGAAGCAGCTCACATGACCAAGCAGAGAGACAGACTCCACTTGCCAGATACAAATATATACCCCAAAGCCACCACCAATGCCCCACCTCCACCAGCCACAGCCCACCTGCCTTCAATTATCACTCAGTTAATCCCATCAGGGGATTAATTCGCTGATTGGGTTAAGGCATTCACAACCCAATCACCTCTCCTCTGGACCTTCTTGCATGGTCCCACACATGAGCTTTTGGGGGGACACCTCCCATCCATAACAACTATGTACCTTACTTTGGGCACCTGTTCAGACTGACCCAATGCCTCAAAGACAAGCTGAGCAGATGAGGACTGTTCCTTGGGAGAATGTGGCTGTTTAGAAAATTAAGACACTCAGGTGACCTTTCCAAGAAAGACCACTGCAGTCAAGAGAGAGCAGAATAATGTAGTAATCAAGAACTGGATGCTGGAGCCAGACTGCTCCAGCTACTATAAAAATACAGACTTGTGTGTCTCCACCCAAGGAAGCTGCGATGCCAGAGGAAATCAAATAACAGGAACTCTGAGGATGGGCCCTCATGGGCCCACTTCAACACCTGCGAATAATCGACACTGCTAGGACTTCTCACTGTCTAAACAAGCGCTGTAAGGCCACTGTCAGGCAAGTCCATTTGGATGCATTTTCTACAGTTGGCCTGGTCAGCAAGTTATTATTACCATGTTTCACAGATGACTGGATTAGTCAGGGTAATTTAACCTGTAGGAAGTGGCAACTTTAAGACCCGAGACCTGAAGGACCACTCAACTATGCACCCATGGACACCCCAGGTATTGCATCGCATGTGAGTTGAAGCGCATGTTACGAATAATAAAGCCACACAATCAGGCCTGTGAAACACTAAGCTCAGGACAGGAACAGAGCCCTGCAAATTTATACAAGAAGGTGAGTTCCCCACTTTGACAGAGTGAGCAGCAGCTGTTAATCAGCCTT
This sequence comes from Callospermophilus lateralis, assembly GCF_048772815.1. Classification (NCBI taxonomy): domain Eukaryota; kingdom Metazoa; phylum Chordata; class Mammalia; order Rodentia; family Sciuridae; genus Callospermophilus; species Callospermophilus lateralis. The sequence goes on along the minus strand of NC_135312.1, from coordinate 123,714,528 downwards.
CTACTTCAGCCTCCTCTTTAGGTCCAGCTGAAAAGAAAGACCATCATTTCTATACCATTTACTGGCTAGATACACAGCCTCTAAAAGTTCTGTGCAAAGACTAAGGCAATTACTAAGTTGATACTTTTTATTAAGCCACATTTTTAAGGAGACACAATTATCATCTGCCCTAAAATGGGCTGTAATAAGGGTCATGTGCCATATTTAACCATATTAGATTAAGATACATTTGTGCCATCCTCTTTCTGTTTATACATATTAAATATATAGAAAGAACCCTATATCTGCACTGCAGAAATTGGCATGTATGTTCAAGGTATGTATGGATAAGGATGTTGCAACACTGAAGTAACAAAAAAGGAGAGGCTAACAGAGTGTTTATCAATAGGGGATCATGCAATTAATTATAGAACTTTCACAGTATGCAGTGCTAAGTGGGCTGTTAAAAAGAATGAGTAAAAATCTAGCTGGGTGTGGTGGCACATCCCTGTAATCCCAGTAGCTCCAGAAGCTCAGGCAGAAGGATCACAAGTTGGAGGCTAGCCTCAGCAATTCAGTGAAACCCTAAGCAACTTAGTGTGACCTTGTCTCAAAATTAAAAGGGCAGGAGATGTGGCACAGTGGTTAAATACCCCTGGGTTCAATCCCCAATACAAAAAAGAAAATAGAAAAGAATCTGTATGTTCCAAATGGGGCAGATATCTAAAGTATATAAAATGGAAGGCAGGAGATACAGCTCAGCAGTAGAATGTCTGCTCAAGGCCTTAGTTTGATCTCCAGCACCAGACAAAAATAAATAAATAAAATACCTTAAGAAAATATATCTTAAAACAATATACATGATTCAATTTCTATAGAAAAAACTAATGTGCAGTTATGTGCAATATATAAAATACATGTAAACAAACAGAAGATGGTCAGGAGAACAAGACCCTAACCCACAGTAACTTCTAAGAAGGGGAACATGGTGAGGGAAGAAATTAAGTCACTTCTTATTTTGTTTTCTTTCACTTAGTAATTGATTCAACAAATAGAGTTCCTCCTATGTTCAGGTAGGTTCTTTTGGAGTCATAAAGATGAAAAAATGAATAAAGAAACAAAGTCCCTATCTTTCTCCTTCTCCAACATTCTAGCCAACTGAACAGCTATCACTGGGACACTGCCACTCACAGAGATAGCCCATTCCATCTTTGAGCAGCTTTAATTTTCATAAAATTGGTTTTTAAAATATATATTATACTGAAACCTGGCTCCTAATAACCACCAACCTCTGATCCTAAATTTATCCCCTTGAGGCCATGAAGAGCACATCTAATCCTTTCTTCACAGGGCAGCAGCCCTTCATAGATTTTAAAGAAGCAATCCTATCGCCCCCTCGGTCAGACTAAACACCCCCAGGTCTGTCCCCCTCCCAATGCTCCTGCTTGCTCCTTCCTAAATTCTGTCCTCCTGGTGTAATTTTTCTAACAGCTAATGTCAAGCCATGAGCAGGTCTTACAAGGGGAGGGGAGGGGAGGAGGGAGGGAGGGGAGGAGGGAGGGAGGGAAGGAGGGAGGGGAAGGAAGGAGGGAAGGTAGGAAGAAGAGGGAGGAAGGGAGAGAAAGAGCTAAGGGGGCGGGGGAGACAACTCGCCTCACTTTTAGTAAACATACCTCAATCTTATTCCCCACCATGGCACCTAATTTCCTCCCTTAAAATAACTGAAATAAATTCTGTAATTTTGTTACAGAAAGCAATGCTTGCAAGAAGATACAAACCATTTAGCACCCTTAGGCTTTTCCTAAATGTTAGTTTATTAATTGTTTCCATTAACATGTCTGACAAAACCACAAATACCATTTCAGGAAGTTAATCTGCAATGTGCAACTGTGCCCTGCTGTCGTCCAATGAGAACCAGGATGCCCCCTTCACCACTGAATCCCCAAGTAGCTAGAATACAGCCCCAGAAGCAACTGTTGCCCCCTGCAGATTCCTTAGACCTTGGCTCAGGTATGAGCAAAATAAGCCTCAAATCACTCAACTTTTAGTCTGCATTTGGATGGGAGGTAACAACAAAGTGAAATGAAAGTAATTTTAACAAGCCAAGTGCAATGGCCCATGTCTATAATCCCAGCCACTCAGGTAGCTGACTCAGGTGACTGAGGTAGAAGGGTTGCAAGCTCAAGGCCAGCCTCAGCAACTCAGTGAGACCCTGACCAACTTAGCAAGACCCTGTCTTAAAATGAAAAATAAAAAGGGCTGAGGATGTAGCTGGTGATAAAGTGGCCCCTAAAATGGTTTTTGTGGTTTTGTTAGATATGTTAATGAAAACAATAAGTGCCCAGTACAAAAAAATAAATTTTTAAAAATATATGTATATAGCTAACATTTGTGCAGCAGACTCTTACAGTACTAACTCGTGTGTTCCTAACATTTGTTCCAGAGATGAAAAGAAGAACAACTGTTCACCTTCTGACAGGCAAGGGGACAGAGCTGATATTCATAAAGTAAAAGGCAAAAGGTCCTAGGCCAGCAAGACAGAACTAAAAAGCAGCACAGTTATCTACTAAGGACTCTCTACCTCCCATAGTAGTGCTGCCTCATTCCACTCCTGAAGCAGTAAGAATGTTTTCAGAACGTGAGTAAAGCCATATTGTGTAAATCCAAGCTCTGCCATATTTTCAATTTTCTAGGGATGCTCCCTCTATCAACCAGCGTTTCTCAGCAGCAATAGTACTGACATTTGAGATCAGATGGTGCTTTGTTGTGGGTACCTTATAGGACATTTAGCAGCATCCCTGGCTTCTATCCATTAAATATCTGTAGCACCCAAAAGTTTGTGACAAAGAAAAATGTCAAATGTTCCTGTTGGTTGGGGGATGGGGCAAAATCTCTCCCAGTTGTGAATCACTGAATTAAAGGAATTTCATAGTAATTCCATTCAGATGGCAGTAGTAATCATTTAAGAGAATAATCTTAGGAACATGAGTTTTTTTCCCAATTTTTTTATACAAATAATATAGCAATTAGCTCTTGAAAATTCACATCCAAGTTTCACTGAGGTCTGCAGGTCCAGGATAGACTACTAAAAGCATAGGCTTCTTCTGTAAACTCTCAAAGCAGCAGGACATGGTTTACCACAAATGGGCAAAACCAATCCTCTCTCCTGTACCCATCTCCCCTGCCATCCATTACAGCAATGCCTCCAAACTGCGCGTCTCCATTTGCTTCTCCCTTACTGTTAGCTCCTTAAAACTCTTTACTGGGGAACCAACCCTTTAGATTCACTCTCATTCACTGAGCTACTTTCAGCATCTAACAAAGACAGAAAATAACCCACCTCTGAGACAATAAAGGATGTGAACAGAGCCCTGCGATCCTTTTGAGTCACAGGCACAAGGCAGGTTGAACCTACACAAATGCATTCGGGGCTCTTCTGCCTTTTCCCTTGACCAGGAAGGAAGCCCCTGTGCAGACAAATGTCCTGGAGGTGGAGAAAGATGCTAGGAGAGGGAAGGGGACACACATCCTGGTATCCTAATCTCTTCCCAAGCAGAAGTTAATGCTGATGTAATGGAGGGTTGCAGCATCCATAAATGTGAAACTTGACACAACCAGATTCTACCCAGCAGGATGAGGACCTCAGGGGTTAGAAGGGAAATTCTGAAAGTTGCTAGTTAAGAATCAAATGTGTCATTGAAGTTTTCTGCAGTTGTGAAGCCATTGCTAAAGGGGATGAATGTTAGTTATTAGTATTTTAAAAGATTCTACTTCAACATAAGGTCATTTCCAGCCAATGAGAAGTTCCATATAATTAAAAGGAAGTGCCTAAATTGTTCTTAAGGAATCACTTTCCTCTGTCAGAGCAAACATTGCAAGCCTTTTGAGATTTTTATTAAATTCTCACAAGAACAGTCTCTCTCTCTCTCTCTCTCTCTCTCTCTCTCTCTCTCACACACACACACACACACACACACACACACCCCAAACAAGGAAAACCTGCGACATATTAGTAATTTCCGTTTCCTTTGCATGTGTGTATGTGGCCCTAAGGGAATGGCTGTGTTTCTTTCCCAAGTGCAGAAAGGAACTCAAAAGCCTCTCTACAGTTTATCAGATGGAATAGCCATCTAGACCAAAATAAAATAAAAACAAAGTGTGTTCTCCTCTTTTATCTACTGAGTAGAGCCCTATGATATTTAAGTATTTGATAAATAGTGAAGCCTCAACTCCATTTTCTGAGTGATTATCCAAACTTGTATTTTTTTTCTTTACACTTTATTAGATTTAAATTTAAGAAATTAAGTAAAAGAGAATTAATCAGTTCTTGATAGCTGATTGTCCCAAAGCTGTATTTCCAACTCCTGAACCTAAATAATGGAATTCTGGAGTATGTCTGTTTGAAAAAAAAAAAAAATGCTATATTTTTAAATAAAAAAATTAAATTTGGGAGTGGGGGGTTAAAACAGTGCAGCAATCATGTATAAATCAGTTGTTTTTAATTTTTTTTCCAGATAACTATGTCAAATTAGTTTGAAACAGCAGGAATGTAGAGCATATTAGATGCCTATTATTTTCCTTAAAGTATCATAGGATAGATGAGCAAGAGCCTGAAGCCCAATTACTATGCTGACTTAAAAAAAAGAAGAAAAAAAAAGTCTGTATTCCCTTTAAACTAGCTAGAATAATAATGAAACCTACAAAGAATACACATTGTCAAAGCCCAGGATGCAAGGACACGACTTCACACTTTAACTTCTGTGAAGCACTATGGGTTGTGTACCAATATGGCTGAATGAATGAAATTAAAAATCCGATCTATTCTCTATTATTTGTGCTAAGGAAGGGTAAACAATGTCTAAAATCAAATCCACACTAAATCCAAAGCAGTGTCTTACCCAGTTGTTTCATTAGTTATGAGAGCCAGAAGCACCAAAATTAAATTTCTCCTCTTCTTATTGCTTCTTCCCACTCTTTGGTGAAAGTGTTAAGGACCAGGGGAAAGACCAAAAGGTTGGCAGCAGGAGGGGGGAGGGAAAACAAAGCCAGCAGCTGCAGCTTCAGGATCTAAAACTCAACAATCAGCTCCGGAGGAACAGAGTGAAAATGTAAAGCTATTTGAGAGACTTAAGAGGCAGATATTATGAACACCTTGAGAGTGAGTTTTAAATATGTTCTTCTTTGTAGGAGTTCAATGTCTGATTGATTAATGTTACACTTCTCTATGATGGATAATGTGGAAAAAGACAGAATTTAGCCACCCTAAACTCAAGAGTGTGGCACAGGACTGTTAATGAACAAACCCAGAACACTCATCACAAATAAATTTCTACAAGTGGCCTTCGATAAAAGAGAAGTACTTCAATTGTGTCCAAGAATCACTATGTAATGTGCAATGTGCTTTATTATACTAGAGTCCTAGCCCTTCTATGACATCAGCACCAGTGTGTGTGTTGGGAGGGGGCAAAGGATTGGGGGGGGGGGCTTCCATTTCTTCCTACCCAAATGAATGATCCCCATCAGGACATCTCTTTTAGTTGACTATTGGTCTCACAGAGGACCACAGATAATAACTTTCTTTAACTTGACTTTAAGGTCTAAGATCCTTATCCTTTTCACAGAATGTTACCAGAACCATATACAAGAACTGCTCGTTTCTCTCATATTAGGTGGCAGAAAACTTGCAAAAGATTCTAAAGTTTGACTTTATAACTCTAAAAAGTCAGTCTAGAAAGAGCACATACACAGCAGCTTTCCAGACTCAGCCTGAAGAGCATTTTGTAGATTAAGATTAATGATTAACTGACTGTACTTCTACTTTCTGACCACTGGCTGCCTAGGACTAAAGAAAGTATACCACAATCAAAGAATTAGACGTATTAGAGCTTAAGGAAAAAAAGAAAAAAAAATGCTTCTTGAGAATAAAATACCAGAACATGTTTAGGACAGAGAAATCGAAGTTTAAAAAGTTTCCCACAAACTTATTAAAGTACACTATGTTGGGCTATGGGAAGTTAAGTTACAGCTATGTCCTATCCTCCACAACAGCAGCAAAACAGGAAAAGTCAATGAAAAGATTATCATAGGAAAGATTTAGGAATAGATTATAGTACAAGCCTGCAAAGAAACCTGGATGCAGAGCCAGAGTATCACCCTCAGTAGGATCAGGAATAGAAAACCCAATTCATTTATAAGAAGGTTTAGCACTGGGCTAATATGTTGACATTGCCTGGATCTCTTTCAGGAATGGAAGAGAACATTTTTGGCAGGGGTGCAGTGGTCTCCAACACCCAGTCATTAATATATTAGAATAAAGTGAACTTTATTTGATAAATTCTTCAGAGCAAAGGTCACACAGATTTATGCAGTCTGTAAATGCGCTATAAATTAAGCATTAAGCTCCCAAAGTTATAATGGTGGTAGTGCAGTGAAAAGGTCCTAAAAACAATATGGGTCTTATCCATGTGGAGTAAGACGACCACCATTTTGAAATTTTACTTCATTGTGGTGCTGTTCAATATGCCTGAATGATCACCCATTGTCAAGTCAATTTATCTTTGGGCTTGAAAATGATCTTTGCCAATTGAACTTTAGTTTAAAACTCTAACCAGGGGGCTGAGGTTGTGGCTCAGTGGTAGAGCGCTCGCCTAGCATGTGTGAGGCCCTGGGTTCAATATTCAGCACCACATAATGATAAATAAAGGTAGTGTGTCCATCTACAACTAAAAAATATTTTAAAAAAACTATAACCAGAACCTCAGTTCTAAGTACAGCAAATAAACAATGACTCCATTTATTTCCATAAAAAAAAATTGTTTTAGGAAAAGATACCTTTGTGACTGGGATTCTTTAATAAGTGAAATCAAGAGTTCTCATCAACAAGTGTTTGGAGGGAAAAGCCCCTCGCCATAAACAAAGTGGTAGTGATTGGGTTGGGGTAGGAGCTCAGCTCTCTGTCTAGAAGGACCTCCTAGCTGAGGTTAAGCAATTTCAAAACTAAGAAGTCCCACCTGTTCATTCTATCAGCTGTGCTGTTGAGAACCCAAACTCAGGACCCTATACAACAGCCTGGAGCCAAAGAATGCCTGTTTGCCCTAACCCACCCTGCTTTTTTGCTTTCTAGTTGGTTGACCATGCCCCTGCTTGTTAATGTCTAAAACAGCAAAACAATCCAAAAATATAAAGCCCTCATTAGATTGCCTTCTTAACCCAAGCCAGGCAGAAAGAGGATTAATCAATATTTTGTACTTTCAACATATTGGCCCCCCAAAATAAACAATAGCAATAAAATAGAAAAGAATCCTATTCAACTTTATTTTTATCATCATCCTTATTATTATTTGGCTGTGGTTGATCATAGTTTTTCTTAAGGGCTTTCCAAATGGAGAGCCCAATCTGAGAACTACATTTAATTGCTCTGTGCCTCACTGAAGCACAACTATAATTCAGGAGTCAATTCAAGAAAATGAAGATCAACATTTTCTTCCTAACTTCTGTCTTTCAGATTTTATCTCACACATAAGCTAAGTTAAAACAGTCTTCATTTCAGAGGCTGATGTGAATTTTTAAACTAATTATTTTGAAAGGAAATGTAGCTTGTAGAGAGGATGATGTTAATTTTTCTTTTTCCTTTTTTAGTACACAGAATTTATACACAACTCTTTGCTTAAGATTTAAGGCTGTTTATTTTCATAACATTCATCACACATACTTCGCACTGGTATCAGTGAAAGATGCATATGTGAAACAGTGGAAGCTACAATATGATCCTATTCTGTGCCTTGGCGCCAAGTGTAGTCAATAGGCTAAATTATTGTCACAAAAATTGATAGGGAAATTTTTTTAAAATTTTCTGGTAATCATTTTTCAAGTCTCTGTTGTCACCTTGGTGAACTGAGATTCATTATGAAATTTACAGCTGATGTCTTCATCTATTCAAGTAAGCATCATCTTTTCATTTGCAAAGGCAGCTCTGGCTTGGGCTTGTGCCTCCCAGGTAACGTCAGGACGCTGGGCTTACTTCCACCTGCGGATGCATTACAACCGAGGCGCGCGCACCCAGAGTCCTCCCTACCCATCCCAAAGCTTACTGGTAAGAACATAACCCAAACACGAAAACTTTGTGGTCGCAAACTCTTCTGCTCTCGCAGCGATCAAAAGCGACCCAGCACAGGGAACGACACTGGCTTTTGTTCCAGAGTCGCCCAGCTGGCGAGGTAAGCGCCTCGACGGGCCTCATCACCTAGGGTCGAGATTCCGTGGGACCGGGATTTTGGAATCTCAAGCAAAACGCCCACTTCTACACAATCTGTGAGCAGGGGGCGTACACACACACACACACACACACACTCACACACGAAAAGGGGGCGAGGGTGGGTAAAGCTGAAATCCTAAATGCCTTTCAAATTCTACCCCAGTCTCAGGTTCACAAAGTGGGTCTCCACCGCTGAGAGCGCGAGCGGGGCGGGGTCTGGAAGAGAAATGGGTACGCGTTGGGTACCCGGGCTGCAGGTCCCGCCCCGCCTCCGGGTACGATCAGAAAAGCTACAGTGTGTCAGTGGCTTTTGGCTTCCTGTTTGTAAAGCGAGAAGCTCCCTCCCCGACTCTGAGACCGTGGTTCCTCCAACCGAGTCGGCCCCTTCTTCGCGCAGGCGGCCGGGGGCGGCGGAGGGGGCAGGGCCGCGGGCGCAGCACCCCTCCCAACCGGCCGCCCTGGGCTGAGCAGGGCCGCCAGGCGGACAAAGCGCCTCCCGCACCCTCCCCCACGACCGCGTTCCAAAAGGGAGGGGGAAGGCGGGCCGGAGGGGCCGGGGGAGGAGGAAGGGAGGGGAGGAGCAGGGGGAGGAGGGAAGCGCTGCCGGCGGGACCGGGCCGCATCTTGCCCAGGAGGGAGGGGAGAGAGGAGGAGCCGGGCGGCCTCGGGAGTGGGGAGGAGGGCAGGATTCTTGAAGCCCAAGATAAACAAATTGTTCCTCTTCACGTGCGGGGCGGGGGGAGGTGGGGAGCGAACGCCGCGGCTTCCCCTCCCCCAAGCCGGCTCTTTGTCACTGAGCGCCGGGCCAAAGCCCGCGGCGCCACTGACACCACCCTCGGCGAGCCGAGGACTCCCAGACCCCGGACGTGCGCGGTTGGCACACCGCACAGACACAGGGCCGCCCGCGCTGGTATCTGCGCGGCCGATCGAGTCGCGGAGTGCGCAGGGAGAGGGCGCGCTCCAGCTAGCATTCCCACCGCCTCGCCACCCCGCGCACCCTCGGCCCCGAGCGGGGCAGCGCGGTGGGGGAGGGGGTGCAGACACCTTTCCCAAGCTTCCGGCCTCCCCCCACCCACCCACCAAAGGAAAGCCGAAGAACCCGGGAGAGGAGATAAGAGAAAGGATTCCACCCTCAGGGTTAGGGGGTGGGAACTGCCCCTTCCTCCCTTAGAAGTTAAGCCATTGGCTGCTCATCCTGCCTCGAACCCACCCACCCAGCCATTTAAGCCTCTTTCACCTCCCCGCTATCCTCCACTCCTTCAGGCTCCTTTCGCCGGCCTGGAAAGTTGGCGAGGAGCGGGGCGGGGGTGAGGCGAAGAAGACTGGGTGCAAGCAAGTTTAGGAAGAGGAGCGGAGAGAACCCCAAGCCAAGTGGCGCCGCGGAGACTCTGGGCGCAAGCCCTGGGCGTAGTAGCTCTTGCCTCCCGCCCCTGCTGGGCCGAGTCCCTCCCGACCCTCCAGACTGCTCCACCTGCCGGGCTAGCCCCGGGTCTCCAGCCGCGAGCGCAGCGCACCCGCGTCCCGCATCCGCGCGCGCTCCCGCGAGCGCGCGCGTAGCCAGCCTCGCTCGTTTCTCACCCACTTCAAAGTTCATTCACAAAACTCTCAGACTTTCTCAGCCCAAAGGGGGTGAGCTTGAGAGGGGAGGAGAGACTCTCCCTCACCCCTTCCCCCAAGGGGTTGAGGGCCCGGTGCCCGCCCAGAATCTGCGACAGCATCAATTTCTCCCTACACCCGGCGGATGTGCAGAGAGGGGTGGGCGAAAGGGGACGGGTCCTGGGAGGCTAGGCGGCGCGGCGAGAGATGGGGAGGGGAGCGGCAAAGAGGAGGAGCAAGGTTTCAACTCTGGGGTTCACTCTCTTTCAAATCTGTATCTAAGAAAGGGAGGGGGAAACTTTTCCAGCACCTCATCCGGCGCTCCTCGAGGCTCCCTCCGCCCCTCGCAGTCGTGACTGGCTTCTCCCCCCCACCCCCTCCTCCCCAAATCTGACAACCCTGACAGATTAACAGGTAGCGGCGACGACAGCTTTTTCCCTAGGAAAAGTTGACGTTAACCCTTCGGCTTCATCCCACCTCACCCACGGTGCAAATCAGACAGACCCTCACACACCCAGTAAGAAGCTCACGCCCCCCCCCCCACGCGCACCCCAAGCCCGCTGCCAGTGCGCCCTCACCATGATCAGCGTGTGGTTCCTCTGCTCCGCCGAGGCAGCCTCCGCATCTTGCTGGGGTTTGCTCGGGTGCTGCTGCTTGCCGGTGCCGGCGCCCGATTTCTTGGCCCTCTGCTCCAAGGTCCGCTGATAGAGGCTCACCGTGTCCCGGCGCTCCAGCTCCAGCTGCTCCACCTGAGCCTGCTGGTACCTGTTCTCGCAGTTGACGTGGTGCCGCCGGCAGCCCTCGATGCGCTGGCGGAGCCGCTCGACCACCGTGCTGTGCTTGGGGACGACCGCCGAGCTGCCGCCGGGGCCCCCGGAGCCGCCGCCGCCGCCGCAGCCGCCGGCAGCGGGGTGATTGCTACTCGGAGCAGCGGGAGTACTATTGGGAGTATTATTCACACCGATCCCGGCCCCGCCGAGGCTGCTGTTCAGGCTACTGTTGATGCAAATACTACTGCCATTCGCGGCAGCAGCGGGGGCTGCGAAATCCCCCATCCTGCTCCCCGGGCACACTATTTTGGAAGAACTTTTTTTATCCACCCCCCTATCAGCCTCCTCCTTGGGTCCAAGGATTAAAATAGTTTAAGTGGAACGCGGGGGAGACGCAAGCACATGGATGGAAACAGCGATCCCGACGGGGCGAAAAAAAGGGGGAGAGATTTTGGGGTGGTTTTTTTGTTTCCTTTTTTTAAACTGTAAAGCTGGAGGGGGAAAAAAGGGGGGTGTTATCGGAATACCATCAGACACCTATCAACAAAAAGAATCACAACAAACTGAGCCAGCAGCAAATCGGGTTGCAACTCAAGGGGAGATCCGCTCCTCGCCTGCCTTCTTTTTATAATCCATTATTTTCTAATAAATTCCAGGAGATTTCCGGTAGTTGGCAAGCATTTTCTCCCTACGTACCGAAAAACACACCCCATGTACACACACAAGCATATGCCTCCAGTGCGGACACGCGCGACACACACTCACTCCACACCGCATCGGAAAACGGCAAGCTTGCTTATTGCATTTTCCTTCCACAAAAAAGTTTTGGTGTTTATGCCGCCCCGTGTTCTCAAAGTACTTTGGCTGCTCAGTTGCATTTCACAGGAACCTAGATATCGAATCCTCGGGCTGGGGGAAGTAAACACATGGACAGTCCGAGGCGACTGCAAAAGTAGATCGGTGAAGTCCTTTGGAAAACGCCGCGCGGAGAGCAGCCCCTAACGCTCGGCTGGGCTGCCGCTGCCGCCGCTGCTCCTGCCACCATCACAATGATCAACTGCTCGCCGCCGCCGCCGCCTCCTCCTCCTCCTCTCGCTCCTCCACCTCCTCCTCCTCCTCCATGCCAGCGGAGTGATATCAGGACGCGCGAGCTCAGTAAACACGGCAGCGGCGGCGGCTGGAGGCCGTGAGACAAGCCCGGGGACACGGCGCAAAACCCGGCCCGGACTCACCCGGCAGGAGCGGGCGCGGCACGCACCGGCACCCGGCGCCGGGCTCCCGCCTCCTTTGCCTCGCCCTCCCCGCCCCTCCCACGCCCCAACCTCACTACTACCCAGACTAGGAAGCCTGAGCCGCCAGGAACCGGGAAAAGAAAGATTCTCTGGGATCTCAGGAATGAATCAACTTTTGACCTGTGTGTGCGTGTGTGAGTGTATATGTGCATGTGTGTACGTGTGTGCGCGTGCGCCCGCGCGCGCGCGCGCGCGAGGACAACCACGGGGACGCGCCTTATTCCAAGCGAGGTAGCCTGCGAGCCCAAGTTGTTGTTATACATTTATGCATTATATTGCAGAACTGTGCATGACCAGGCAGAAACATTGCGGCCTCACAGCAGTCGTCTGTCATTCCCATCCATGTGGAAAGAGAAAGGCAAATGAGTGACTTGTTTTTCAAACACAGGTAATAAGTCCTCTCTAGTAACAAGCCTGCTTATGGACACTTGTTCGAACTCTGGACCAGTCTTAACACACAAATACCTAATTCTGAATAAACAGGAAAAAAAAGCACCAAAAAACTTGCAATATTATTAATTCACTGTATATAATGATTGTTATTAAGACAATTATTGTTTTACTTACCCTTGGGAAAAAAATAAAATAAAGCAAGCAGGGACTTGGAGGTGAGACTAACAGTACATTTTAACAGACTGTTTTGAACACTAGGTGCTAATGACAGCAGTAATTAAGGGCCCTTCGTAAATCAAGTGGAAAGATTGCAGATTTCATGGACTAGAACTATAAGAAAAACACAGCATTTCACAGTTTGTCATGACCAAAACAAAAACAAGCAAAAATAACAGGCTTACTTTATGGCTGGATATATTTCTGTTTCAGTGAATTCGCAGCAAGTGCAATTAAAAGGAAACGGTGACTGCAGAAAGCAATCTAAACTTTTCATTTTATCATGGAAAATTATCTTTCCAAATATTGCATATCAAAAAACAATAAGAAGCTTCAAATATCATGGAATCTGGACTTAAACCATGGCATATACATAATTTTACAAAAATTGAAATGGAGAAACTGCTAACATTTCTGTGATCATTGGTAAGCTAAATCTTAATTGTGAGATAGATGTTAATTATAAGGCATTTTGTATTACCTCAATAAATCTTATAGAATTAGTTTTTAGGGTAAAAATACACCCCAGTTTTCTAAAATAGCCAGGAATAAAAGAACTTTGGATCTTATGCATTAGTCATGAGATCTGATTTAAACCATCTTCATTTCTTGGCATTGCAGATTAGCATAGGATGCTATTTCTAACCTCATAATGTCAGCGATAAGAAGCTGTATTTTTCTTCAATTAATCAGGTTATATGGTGAACCATATCTTTAACATCCACTAGATTATAGGGTAAAATGGGCAACAAAATGTTATTTAACATGGTGAGAGGCTACCTCTAAGTAGTGAAACCAACAAGAGAGAGAGTATCTTTTGTTAAAGTTGCCATACTTTTTCTAAGGGCTATTTAGTTAATGTACAAACTTCTGGATCAAAACTGCTGCCTTCCCCAATCTCAGCCAGAAAATTAAACTGAATTTGTTCTATAGAAAATGAATCCATTCACATTTTAAAAACATATTTTTTTTAAAAAAAATGTGATGTTATAAGAAAAAGCGATACCAAAGTAGCCTTTTTCTTTTTCACATATTTACTAAATAATATCTGTTAACTCAGGAAGCACATGACTTCCCTCAGAGGGGAAGCTATGACTCTGCATTAACTCTTTGCAAGAGTTTAATTCTTAACTCTCTTGCTACCCCACTAGTCAACACATGACAGCAACTTGATTCACAAAGGCAGCAAGTTTGAGGGTCATGAGCCTTCAGTTTTGTGACATGGGTTCTCATTCCAGATTTCTCTTTCCAATGAGATTTTCTCATTTTGTTAAAAAAAAAAAAAAATGAATTTGGCAGCACCAAAGCATTCCCATCAAGTTGTTTATCTCACCCGTGTCACGAGTTTATCTCACCTATGGAAATACACAGGAATTTGCATCCTTTCCTTTGGGGAGAAATTAGGTGGGGGGATCATATTTTGTGGCTTTACCCCAAAGCCCTCCAATGACAAAAGGAGCTATTCTTGAACAACAGCAGTGTTCTCTGTGGCTTGATTTTACTTCAAGAGTGACCTATACTCCAGGCTGGGGATGTGGCTCAAGCGGTAACGCGCTCTCCTGGCATGCACAGGGTGCTGGGTTTGGTCCTCAGTACCACATAGGTACTTAGAAGTAAGGAGCGGGCAGTGAACAAAACTTGAATCTTGAACAGCCTAAGCTAGTCAGTCACCTTGAATTAGAGATGTTCACCTACTCCCATGACCTTAGGAGAAAGAGACACTTTTTTTCTGTGATACATTCCAGCAAGACTGCTAACTTTCTTTTTGCGAGGGGAGGGGGTACCAGAAAATTGAACCCAAGCTCTCTTCATCACTGAGCCACATCCCTACTCCTTTTTATATCTTATTTAGACAGAGTCTCACTAAGTTGCTTAGGGCCATTCTAAATTGATGAAGCTGGCTTTAAACTTTTCATCCTCCTGCCTCAGCCTCTGCACTCACTGGGATTACAGGAATGCACCACTGTGCCCAGCATGCCAACTTTTTTGATCACCATTCTAAACAGCCCCCTGAAAGTCACAAAGAAATTCAAGTTCTAGGGGAGCAATTTTCATTCTTTCCCATCACTAGATACAGCATGAACTTCTTTGTCTTTTATTTGAGTTTGCTACAAAACAAAACTTTAAGATGGGGGCTACAGACATATCACAAATGCAGTTTCTCTTGAATGCAAAAAAAAAAAAAAAAAAAAAAAAAAATCCTCTGGAATGCCATAGTGAAATGACAGAGAAATTCCTGTGGCTCTATCCTCAGACTTTGATGGTAACTCTGTGGATGCTACAGTAATAAGGGCTTGACAAATAAGTACCTGCACCAGGTTGTTCTACAGCTCTAGCCCTGAGCCAAAGTTGACAGTTCAGAGGATGGAACCAGGTTCTCTTTCCTTTGACCAACTCTGTCATCTTCCTTTGTCCACAGATAGCACCCAGTGTCCCAATGAGAAGCAGGAGGCCCTAGTACAGACACTCCAGCTTATGTGCCATTTGTCTATCCCCACACAGTGGGGCCCAGGCATTCCTGAAGTACCAGCCACAGTGGGGCCCTCCTCTCTCTACTAATAGCTATTGTTTCAATAATTCCACAAGTAGGTTTATGGCCTTCTGTGTGCCAGACAACCTTGTCCAATATTTGTCCTCTGAGTATGTGGTGGGCACTGGATTGTACAGCCTAATCAAGTAGACAACATAGTCCCAACATCAGTGGATCAGGGTGGTAGATGCCACAAGAGGACTAATCTCCAGTTGGTATGGGAACAGATAAGAGACTGCATGCTTTCGGGGGTCTAAGAAAGTTTTTGCAGACAAATCCACCAGTGGTTCCCTCCAGGATTGTGACTGTGAGAGGGTGTAATGGGAGATGAAGTGAAGGCTGGAGAGATAAGCAGGAGCCAGATTGTTCAAGGCCATCCAGAAGTTTAGACTACATCCTGGGGACCATGGCTGCCATTAAAAGGATTTAAGCTCATTTACAAGTTTGGCTTTGGCAACACAGCCAAAGTATTATAGTGTTTTCTAAAGTGTGTCCTAAAAACTCTGATCCTATCAGATGCTTCACCAGAAAGATTTCTGAGCCAAGTAAGTTTAGGAGGTGATCTGAACAACATCTCTGGAAGATTCATTACCACATTGAAGGTCACATGAAATCCTGCAGCAAAGCCTGTTTAACTTTGTTTAACCTAACATTGCCAAATTTCTGATACGTCCCACAGAATAGAACATACTCTAGAAAGCTCAGTGCAGGAGAGAGTGAGAATTGAAGGCAGTTCTAAATCCACTGAAATTTACAGCATGCCTGGTATGTGGCCTGAGGCAGAGATTACACTCCCCTTACCATCTACCCGGTCTGAATCTCTAGTACTCAGGGTCAGGGCTCATGGTTGAATGCTGACCCTTAATTACTAAGGAAGTGTCCACACAAGGCACAAGTCCCAGAAGGGTGTTTGATCAACCTTGTCCAGTATTAGCCCTCTGAGTATGCTATATTAATATTTCTCTATAACAAAACCCCCATTACTAAGGGAAAGTTCAGTCTCACTTAACTGAAAATCTTAATTATATGATACCTTTAAAGATGAAAAGTTTCATTATTTTTGAAACCTGCGGTCTGTCTAGCTTACCAAATACTGGCCTCTTGGAGCAATTTTAATGATTTCTTTCTATCTAGTAAATCAATTGTATGTAGGTGACATTCCCCATGGACTAGGGGGTCTTTCAAAGTTTGTTTCCTTAAGTCATTAAATATTCCCAGCAAGATCCTATTTGAGTTATTAATTTTCACGTTTTTATTAAGAAGGGGTTTATTGAACCCTCCATGAATAGGAACTCGTGGAGTTTATTTTCTTATTCATGTATTTTAATATGTGTATAATGATTTTATGGTTAATGCAGGAAAGGTTATCTAAAGTCCATGGCAGGGAAAAATTTTAGAAGGCTTTAATTTTATTTCACATATTCTCCTCTCGGCACTCAGTCATCTGATAGAACAAGGGATCTGGCTTGAGCTCAGTTGGCTTCCATTTGGATGTCAAAGATTTCTGAAAGAAAATATTTATGAATTTCTTTTATTTATTGAAGGACTATGATCAGCTAAACTGTTAACTTTAGAAATAATTCATTTTAACTGCCCATAGTCATGAAGACCTGTCCTACCCAGCTTCTATTGTTTTCCCCATTTTACTAGCAAATAAATGGAAGACACTGAGGCACAGGAAGCAGAGGAATTTCCCCCAAACCGCACAGTGTAAAGTGGCAGAGACCGAGTTTGAACTCAGGCACTCTGACCCCAGAGCACAAAACTGTGGAAGGAACATGTAGCTAGGTTCTTAAGTCTCCTTCAGTTTTTAAGGCTCTACATTTCTATAAAACTACACTCACTGTGTTTTACCCAGGTCTTGTGCTAACAGAAGTCTGTTACTGCAACAGGGGCGAGGGCTGGGCTAGCATCTGTGCAGAACGCTCTCTCCAGCAGGCCATGCCTGTGCCAGCCCCCATTCTGGGCTGGTCACCCTCCCAGGGCTCTGGGCCTCCTGGCCATTCCGTTCTGGTACTTAGGTTATCACAGTATTTTGTAACTATTTCTCACTTGTGTTTTTATTAGTCTTTGTGCCTAACCCAGGGCCTGGCAGTGGCAGCTCCATAACTGTGTATGGGGAGTAAGTAAATGCAAGAGCGAGCAGAACACTATGGCCAGAGTGCCCAGATCAAGAGAGTCGTGGCCCTGGCCCGGCAGTAACTCTGCAGAGAGAAGTGCTGTGCCGTCTGGCCTGGGGAGAGAATTTGGATGTAATCTAAGGAAATCATAGGAAGATGTCATATCGTTTTCAAAATGCTGTTTCTCAGGAGTTTCCTGCTTTTTATAAATTGACTTTCAGAGATGCATGGGTGAAAGAGATGTGTGTATATATATTATGTTATCTATTATATATATTTAATAATATAATATATATGTATTTTCAATAAGGGCATTTATTTCATCTGTCCTCAAAATGAACAGTGGAGGAAGGACAGAGATTATCATTTGGGAGTTGTAATAGGTAGTAAAGGAATTTGCCAAACTGTAGATTCTTCCTCTAGTGCATGGATGATGTAAAGAGCAATGCACTGGGTTTGTGCCTTCCCCTTCTTTATATGCTGAGTCTCTAATCCCCAGCATGATGGTATTTGGATGTGGGGCTTTGGGAGGTAATCAGGTCATGAGAGTGAAGCAATGGGATTAATGCCTTTATAAGAAGAAACAGGAGAGTGTACTTCCCCTCCCCCCACCAGGTGCCAGGTCATGATCCTGCAAGAAGTCATTCACCTGCAGACAGGAAGAAGACTCTCACCAGGAACCAAACTATCCCCAACCTTGATCTTGGACTGCCCAGCCTCCAGAATTGTGAGGAATAAACATCTGCTGTGTGGCCACCCACTCTATGGTGTTTTAGTCACAATGACTAGGATGTGGAATATTTTGTGGCAGTTACGCGCCTGAGAAATATGGAACTACCATGTTATCATGCACTTCTGTTTTATGGATGAGAAAATGAAAGCTTAAGGAATTTACATAGGGTCTGAGGGTGTGACTCAGTGGTGGGGGGCTTGCCTAGAATGTGCAAGACCCTGGGTTCCATCCCCAGCACCGTACAAAGATAAAATTAAGACAAAAAAAGAGTTTACATAACTTGCATTCCAATCAGACACAAAGCCTCTGTCTTAAGCACCTCACACTATTATCTAAATCTCTTTATGGTGGTGGCATTGTTGGAGAGCCTCAAAGTCATTCTTTCTCTGCTTGTGTCCTTCATCCAGCAAGCAGTTTGTGTCTGTGGACAAGCCTGTGCTCGGTACAAGGGATCATATTGGAAAGAAGACATTTTCCCCCTTGAGAAAGCTTACTGATCTGGAGGCGAGAGGAAATATCATACCAAGCAAGCAGAAGAGAAGTAGTCACCTCTTTGACCAGAGTTTGCAGGAGGCATAGGGCAACCTTTGTCACAGTTAAAACTAGTAAATTAGGGGATTTGAAAAAACAAACTTAGGCTCAGCTTAGTTAGATTACACCCATTACTAAGAAAAGCTTTGCCACAGTATGCATGCCATTCAAAAGGTAAAATAAATAAATAAATAAATAAATAAATACACACACACACACACACACACACACACACACAATAGTTTAAGAACACAAAGTCCTGCTTTCGTTGTCTGATGAAAAATCACCCAGAGATAGCTGTTTATGGTGGGATTCGTTGGCTCCGTAGCTTGTTCTCCCTTTTTAACACTGGAACAGAGCCAAGGCTACATCAGTTGGTCTCCACACATAGTGCAATCGCATCCTGTAGACAGTCTAGGTCAGCGGATTTTAAGCCATGTTGAGCCCAAGAACTCCCTCTGAGGGGCCCCAGGGACCATGGCAGAGTGAGGAGGGGACTGGGTCTGCTCTCTCTTCAGATCACCACTTTCATTTACAACTCCAAAGCCAAATAGTTTGAATGCTGTTCTGTGCTTTGTCTTGGTTTTTTTTGCTGGCAAATTCTCTCTCCTGCCCTTGCCCACTCACCACCCTCCATCACCCATGAGATTATTTCATTTCCCTCTTCTTGATGTCTCCAAACCCTGGTTCACATGGGTTCCAAAGCTCAATTATTCACTTGTTTAATGTCGGGGCCCTCAGATTTCTCTTCATTTTTCTGAGCTGGGCAGGCTTAAGGGTAGCCCAACTAAGTGTGTGATGATACAGAAAAAATTATTTACTACACCTGCAGGGCACGGGGGTGGGGCTAGGCATGCACATGCTCTGGTTGATGTGGAGGTGGGGTGGGGCTTGGAGACCCTAGAGCCATGCAAAGGTAGATGGCTAATGAACTGCTCCTAACAAGGGTGTATCCCGCTGTCACAGGGTGTGCCAGTTTGGGACTGTGGAGGAGAGAGCTGGGTGACCCAGCTGCTTTACCCTTAGTTCCTTCTCTAAGTTAGTGCCAAAGGAAATGATGGCAAGGTCCATCAAATGGTTGACCTCTCCAGGACATGTCATTTGGCCTGGCACTTTGGCCCAATCATGCCTCCGATTCCCCTTGGCTTTGGTGAGGTCAGGAAATAATCTAGTATGAAATAAGGCAATTTTAGGACTCCCCGTGTATTAGTTAGGTCCCAGTAGTTTCAAAACAAAGGTCTCAGCTTTGGGTTAAATGCACTTTATTTCTTATGCATCCTTTCCTGAAAATTCTCTGTTAAAGAATCTTGTGCATGGGAGAAATAAAGAATGTATAAGATCTCCACTTCCTCAAGGAGTTGACCTTGCCAGAGGATGAAGTCACAGTCTCTCATGATGGTGTAGCTTCACTGAGCCAATGCTGCTCATCAACTGCAGATGAGTGGCAGATGTTATAAAAAAAAAAACACAAGACAATTCTAATTGGCAAGGGGTAGGAGTGACCCTCCTTAATGTAGAAACTGTGGCATCTGTTGGTTAAAATGAGGTTCCAAACCTCAGGCACCTTCTTACAGATTGGAAGCCATATAAAACTTATTTTTCCACAAAAGAGCTAGTGTTTGTTGTTGGTTGTTTCTTTTTCTTTTCTTTCTTTCTTTCTTTCTTTTTTTTTAAACTATGGTAATCTGCCCAGTAAGCTTGACCAGTTGTCTAGCAACAGGACACCTTGACATCTTTTAGAGCCATCCAACCTGCCTACACACCCCTGGCACTTTGTAGAGGGCTAGAGAGGCTGAGCACTGCCTGGCCCCAGGGGCATGTCGGTCACCCATGTGCATCTTGATCACAGTGACTGGTTCCAAGATGAATGTGTGACTCAGGCTGGTACCATTACAGATTTCTGGGAATTTTGCTGGAACTTCCTGAAAAGAGACATTTGTCCTCCAGGAACCATGGGACCATATAGGGTTGGAGCTGCCTGGGGCAAGTTTTGATATAATATGGATAAGACCTACTTGAAAATAAGCCCAACTCAGAGGAGAACAGAGCCAAGGAAGGGAGACAATCCCTTTCAGGATATCATTTCTGTCCTGGATACAGCAGGGCTAAAGCCAGGACACCCCAGAAGTTTCATTACAAAAGCCAACAATTATCCATTCTCCCTCTTTTCATTCTTGCAGTCATACGTGTGTTGCATGTGGTGTGATTGAAATGACCATCATGAGGACACTGGTTAAATAAATTGTCTCATATCCAAATAATGAAATATAGGCAACAATTTAAAATATGCATGTAAATCTACACATACCATTGCATTATTTACTGTGGCAAAATAGATAAAAACAACTGAAAGCCTCTATCAGGGGACTGGATATCTGTATTATCAAGGGACTGGATAAGTATATTATATAAATACATTTAAATTAGCAACTGTTAAAATGAGTCATACTCAACTATATCACAATTAAGATACTCTATAAGATTCTCATTATGTCTTGTTTATTTTTGAAAAGCAGGTTATTTTTTACACTATTGATGGAAATGTGAAGTAGTATAGCCATTATAGTAAATAGTACCGCAGTTCATTAAAATATTTTAAAATAGCCAGGTCGTGTGACACTCATGCCTATGATTATAAGTCTGGGTCTCCCAGTGACTCAGGAGGCTGAAGCAGGAGAATCTCAAGTTCAAGGTCAACCTGGAAAACTTAACAGAACCCTATCTCAAAACAAAAAAATAAAAAGAACAAGGATGCAGATCAGTATTAGCACACTCCTGGATTTAGTCCCTAGTACCCCCATTCACACACACAAAATTAAAAACGGAAACACTATATGATCCAGCTATTCCACTACTAGGTTTATATGCAAAGGAAATGAAGTCAGTATGTCAAAGAGATATCTGCACTTCATGTTATTGCAGTACTATCCACAAACGTCATGGTGTAGAAACAATCGAAGTGGCCATGAATGGATGAATAGAAAATTGTGGCATATACTGTATACACAGTGGTATAGTATTCAGCCTTGAAAAGGAAGGAAACCCTGTAATATGTGATGACATGGGTGAATTGGAGGATATTATGTTACATGAAATAAAGCCAGGCACAGAAGACAAATACCCACTGATCTTGCTTATATGTGGAATCTAACAAAGGCTGATTCATAGATTCAGAGAATATAACGATGATTGCCAGGAGTTGGGCTGGGGAGGAAGGGAATAGGGAGACTATTGTAAATAATTGTTGTACTATTATTGTTGTACTATTGTTGGCCAAAGGGAACAACATTTCGGTTATGCAGGATGAATAGGTTCTGGAGAATTAGGTATAGTATGGTAACTATAAGTAACTACAACATATTGTATACTTGAAAATTGCTAGAATACTGCCAGAAAATTGTGCTAATACTGATATATATCCCAGTCCTTTTATTTTTTGTTTTGGGACAGGGTCTGCTAAGTTTCCCAGGTTGACCTTGAACTTGAGATCCTCCTGCTTCAGCCTCTTGAGTTGCTGGGAGACACAGACTTATAATCATAGGCATGAGTGTCACAGGACCTGGCTATTTTAAAATATTTTAATTTAGGTTTAAGCATTCTCATCACACACCCACACAAATGATATGAGGTAATAACTATGTTAATTAGCTGGATTTGCCCATTCCATTATATATATATATATATATATATATATATATATTTTCACACCTCAAGTTGTCCACCATAAGTATCTTCCATTTTTGTTAATTTAATGACAAGTCCTTTTTTAAAAAAAATAAAAGGCAGTTTATAAAACAAATAATAAAGATGTTTATTTTGTAAAATTATGTAATTTTAAATGTTTTTAACCAACCTAGCAAGAAATCTAGAAATCTAGTTCAACATCATTACTCTGGGATTTTGCATGCTTTTTATTACCTTAATCTTTTACATATTGCTTTAATCATATATACAATTATGCATGTACAATTAAAGCAATGTTGAAAATATTGTATGAATGTATATAATGGTGTAAAGTCAATGCTAACGTAAGGAATTTCACATCAGGACTACATATGGGATATACTAGGAAAAAGAACCCCCCCACCCCGCATCTGCAGGGCACTGGTCCCTCTACACAGTTGCCTTGACCACATCTCTCCTTTGAGGCCTAATAAATATCAACAACTTTATATGTCTAAAGCAAAACTCTCAGTTTCCTCTCCAAATCTGTTTCTCCTCCGTGATGATTAAGTATATGCTTAATCGAGGTGATTGGGCTATGAGGTGCCCAGATAGTTGGTCAAACATTATTGCAGATGTTTCTGTGAGAGTGTTTTGGACAATGTTAATATTTGGATAATGTTAACTCTACCAATGGCTTTCTTAGATCCCAGCTTGCCAATGCAACTTGCAGATCTTGGAATTTACAACTTCCATCATTGCTCAGCCAATCCCCAGACAGACAGACACACATACAAATATACACATAGCTTATTTGACCCCTTCCTCTGGAGACCCCAACAGCTGCATCCTCCTTCTCTAGAGGAGACATTAGTCTCCTAATGCCTTGGTATAAAAACCTTGGGATCAATCTTCACTCTTCTTCTTTCACATGTAAGTTCCAACCCAAAGGTAGTTTCAGCTCTATCCCTAAAATATATCCAGAATCTGACTACTACTTACCTTGTTTTCTGCTCCCTTCCTGACCGGAACCTACATCCAACACACTCATGTCCAAATGCAGGTACCCCTGCTTCTATCTCCGTCCCTTTGCAGTCAGTTATCAGCACAGGATTCACAGTGATCCTTCTCAAACATGTGACATCATGGATGTCCTTCTCAAAACCTGCAAGTCATTCTCGTCTTATTCCAGGTAAAATCCAAAGTCCTCACCAGGGTCTAGAAGGCCCTGCAGAATCTGCCTGCCCACTCCACTTTGCTGGCTTCCTTTCTGACCACTCCTTCCTTCTGCTTCCTGTCTCTTTTCCTTTTGAACACACCCTGGGCTCCCTCTTTCGAAATATTGAATTCCCAGACATCTGCAGGTTCAGGCCTCCCTCCCTTCAGGAGTGTCCCTCAGGCCATCTTCCCTGTCCAGCTCCTCTGACGATCCTTTGAGCCCCATTCACTGCCAAGCACAGGTGCATCTGGTTTTATTTCTGGGTACCCTTCTAGAACCCAGGTCCTCAAGAGCAGACAGGGTCCTTGTTTCTCCATCTCCTGTGTGGGAGGCTGAGGCTGGCATGTGGGGACCCTTACTACCTGCTTGCTGATGAGTGGATTGTGTTTCTTTCTCTACATCCAGGGACATTAGATGTTTTTGATGTAATAATAGTTAATATTTATTGATCATGTATCATTTATTGGGCACTGTGAAGAGATTTTACATAAATCCACTCATTTGGTTCTCACAGCCACCTAGAGGGCATGAAAGATTTTCTGCATGAGGACACTGAGGCAGAGATGACCTCACTAATGTCCGACAGCTGGCAATGAGGGAAACCTAGCTGCCCGTCCACCTGACTCCAGAGACTACATGTAACCGCTAGGTCTCCCAATCAGAATGATCTTCCTGCAAAGTCATTTAAAAACACCAAAGAATAGCAAGAATTGATTTTAAAAAAATGTATTCCCTATGTTTATTTTTCAGGGATAAAAATATTCCTACTATAGAGTATCTTCAGCAGTTTACATCTGAACATGGACTCCCTGTTTTGAACTGTGCAGTGGAAAGTAAAAAGACAGTTGGAAATTCATTGGACTCTGAAGTTTCATATTGTGATATATTTGAAGCAATTTAGTTGAGACTAACAAGGAAATGGCCAAGATTTTGCAAAGCTTTCTTGGGTCCTGCATCCACTGTAAATTCCATAGGAGCTTAACACACCTGTATGGAGATGTAGGCAGCCCTTTTCACCCTTGTAAATTTATTCACCTGTGTATCCAACAAATAGTTATTAAGCCTCCTTCAAGAGTGGTCAGGCACAGTTCTAGGCACAGGTATGGAAGTATCTTCTTCCATGAGATACCATCCTCACATATAATGAAATGGAGCCTATATAGCATAGTGATTTGGAGCAAAATTCTGTAGTTTGAGTGACTTGGATTCAAATCCCAGTCCGGTGTTACTGTCTGCAAGATCTTGAGCAAGTTACTAGTAAAGATTCAGAAATAAACTATCTGTGATGGTGAGGTTGGGCTTCTGAAGTCTTTTGTGATTTTTGAAACGGGTTTTGTACATAAGATAAGCTTAGACTTTTGTGGATTTATCTCTTCACTTAAGTGTCAAGAGCTTGTTCCAATTTATTGTCTTGAAATAACGCAAGTTGATTCAACATTTTCAATAAGTGCTCAAACTTGTGATGCAGTCACAGGGTCTTACATTCACAACTACACATCGTAATAGAACTATTAAAAGAACTCTGATTCACTAATTTGTTGACTCTTTCTTTTCTTTTTTTCTCCCCCCTTCTGAGCCTCTCTGGGCAAGCTGCCCACTGCAGAGAGCTCCTTTGGCTATCTTCCTCTGCTTTCCCTGCCCTCCACACAAAGTCCTTAAGTAGCTCATAATGGGTCCATGAGGTTGTTGATTTTGCTTATAACATGTCAGGAGTAACAATTTTTATACTACTAATAGACTCATTACAGAGTATAGGGATCTCTCAGATGGCTTTTGAATGGACTAAATATTCCTGTTTATACATAGGCGCTCCGCTTTCCTGAACATTAGATCAGGAGTTAGGAGACATGAATTCTAATCCTAGACCTGATGCTAATTAACTGTTTGATCTTGATTTTCCTGGAATTTGTCTCCTTAACTATGTATATCAGAAGGTTAATGTCTACATCATCTTCTGGCTCCAGAATTCTGCTATTCCTTATAAATAAAGCTCATCAAAAAGAAACTTAGGGGGCTGGGGTTGTGGCTCAGAGGTAGAGTGCTTTCTGAGCATGGGTGAGGCACTGAGTTTGATCCCAGCACCACATAAAAATAAACAAAATAAAGGTATTGTGTCCATCTACAACTAAAATAAAATAAAACAAAATAAAAGATACTTCCATATCTGACATGAACTAAAAGGAAAGAAAGAAAGAAAGAAAGAAAGAAAGAAAGAAAGAAAGAAAGAAAGAAAGAAAGAAAGAAAGAAAGAAAGAAGAAAATGAGGCGACTTGGTGTGGAACTGTTTTGGAGGATACAGAGGGCTACCAGAAATCATATAATCACAGGGGCTCTCACATCTCAAGTTGGAAACACTGTTACAAGATAGAGTAAAGCACACATACATTTTGAAAAAGAAAACAAAAGTATAAAATATACACAGTAGCTACAGTTTCTCTCAGAACAAGATTTGAACAATATCGGGTTAAATGCCTATTGAACATGCAGGTGCTGGTGTATCCAAACTCTAACCCAGTTCCAGCACAGTTAGAATCAATATGAGATTTGAGATTCCGTTTGGACCAGCACTTCAGAGCCAGCTGGCCCTCAGAGGAGGAGTCATCATCTGTCACATAACTTTCGGAGGAGCTTGGGATCCTATGAGATAAATGGGACACTTTGAGTCTGAGCTCCTGATGAAAGAGAATTAATGAAGTGTTCCAATTTAAAACCAGTTCCCCCTTGGGAAATAGGGGGGCTCTTGATGGGCCCCTACTTATGTGTTGTAGGGGCCATTGAGTGAATGCATGGGCATCAAGCAGCCTCTTGGTAGGGAACATATTTCTAAATATTCCTTCTGAGCCTTGGTTGGGCCCTTTGCCTAGCAGAAAGAGTTTGAGGTACTTTCAGAAGAGAAGATGGACATAGTTTGTCAGAATGGAGATTAAACGCATGCTCTAAATCCATGGAGCTTCTAATTTCTGTCTTCTATGAACCAAATTAACCTGGAACTGTTGCATTGCCTGACACCCCCCCCCCACACACACACACACAAAAGGAATAAGTAAATAAGTTACTGTATTTTTGTGTGCTTGTTACATTTAATCTTGATTTTCCTTGGAATGTACATGCAGGGAGTATGTTTGATGCAAATAGTTGATTTCCTGAGAAGCATAAAATAGAAAGCTAAACAGAAGATAAGACATTTTAAGAATCCTCATTCCTACACTGGAGTGATTTTTGACATAAAATAGGTGCTCAATTTATGAATATTATAAATTAATAAACTTGAATGGATTTAAAGCATTACTCTCTTGAAAACCTAAAGTTCTGAATTTTCCTTACTTGAATGCAGGAAGGTAGATAGTCACACATTCAAGTAGTAATATATAGAAAACAACAACAGAAAAAACAAACATTTTGCAGAACACATAGATTACAAAATAGAACTGATTAGAAATTTTGGAAACCACAAATGGATTACTTGAAATGAATTATCAAATAGGATAAAGTCTAGATTGGAATTAGCCTAAGAGAGAACTGGAAAACAGTGCCGAGGAATTCACAGAGAATACTACACAAGAAGACACAACCAGGAAAAAGAAGCTATGAGTCATGAATAATAGATTAAGAGGCTCCAAAATAAATCTATAGAAGTTCCAGGGGAAAACAGATGAAAGTAAAGATGAAGGAATAACATTTAAAGAGAAAACGGCTGAGAATTTTCAAGAATTAAAGACATATATCCTGCAACTAAAAGTTCACAACAAATTCCAAGCTGTAAAAATAAATCCACATTGTAGGGAAATTATCAAGAGCAAATAGAATCCTAAAAGCTACAAGAGAGAAAAGACAGGTCACCTACAGAAGAATAGCAACTGGTCCTGCAGCAGACTTCTCATCAGCATTGATAGATGAAATGATGACTCAAACCTCCAAAGAAGAATCATTTTGCATCTAGCTACATTATCAGATGGAAATTACACCATCATTGAAAAGAGACACAAATTAATGACCTTTCACCTATGGCAACTTTAGCTCTCACAGGCCCATTCAAGATTAACTTGAGTGTAAAGGGAAAAGCTTAATCAGACTATTCGTAATAACAATGATAGCTAAGATCACAACACTTGAAGGCAGAGACATTTTTAATCCCATTTCACAATCAAATAACCAAGGCCCAGAAAGATGAAGATCTCACAGGTAGTGAGGACCAGAATTTGAATCAGGCAGACTGGGAGATGTTGGATGAAAGAAACAAGAATAAACAGAGAAGTGGATAAAATACATGGACATGTTTTAGTTAACCATTGATTGTGATAATTAATGTTTTATGTTAAAAAGAGGAAAATCTAAGAATCTATAATAGTAAAATGAAGAGTTGTTCTGTATGTAGTTAAATCATGCCCAGACTCTCACTGTGTTAAGGAGGATGGTGATAAAATAACTTTAAACTTTTCATAAAAAGTTATATAGGTTTAAAATATAAGTGTAGAAACAACAGGGATGGAAATGTAATTTACAGTTTTCAAATCAGCAGAGGAAAATTAAAAATGGAAGAAAAACATTTATCAATTCAGCAGAAAGCTAGAAAAGGAGAAGGAAGATTATAGAAAGGAAAGATGGCTAAAAGACTATGAAGACAGTAGAAATGTACTCAGATATATCACTAATTACAATACATTATTGTAAAATGAAATCTACTTATTAAAGGAATTTATTTATCTCTTGCATTTTAAAAAGTAGTCAAGAAATTTCATTATCCAGATTTTATAACTGCCTCCTACAGATTAGGATCATTTAAATAGATGATACACAGAGAATATTGAGAGTGGTACCTTGAATTTCTGATATTTAAACCTATATATATTTCAAAACTGGGACTTGTGTTTACATAAGTATGGTGATAAGGGAAATTAAACCCCAGACAGATGATATTTACAAAAATTAGTATTTGAGAAAAGCCCTATGTCAGAAGTCTTTTTCTATTCCTTCTTTAGTTGGAGAACAATTATTTAGCTCTAAGTATTTTTTTTCTAATTTAATATTCCAGTGTTAAAGGGATAACATTTAGTAATCTTAAAACATACCTCCTAAAAATTCAGATCAATTGCTTTCTAGAATGATTTTCTAATCAGAATTATAACAAATCCTCTAGCTGAGATAGGGCCAAATGTTTATGTAGTTCTTAGGAGCTGGATTTTTTTAATGTGTTAGCAGATGGTATCCTATATTTAATATACTGAACCAGAGGAATAATTTTTATTGTCCATGTACTAAATACAAAATTAAAATGTAATTCTCTTTGATGAATAATACTCTAGATTCCAGGTTATGCTGCTTTTGGAAGCACGAATTTCTGAATCTCCTGTGGAAACTGCACTTCTTGGTTCTAACAACATTCTCAGAGTTTTCAAGTTATTGTTATCTTGCTTCTTGTGACTGCAAAGTGCAATGCCTACCTCCTCTCCCACCCGTCCCTATACTCTGGCAACATCTTTTCTCTATCTCTATAACTTTGTTATTTCAAGAATGTTATATAAATGGAAGTATATAACATGTAACTTTTTTCCCACTCAGCATTTATTCCTGTTGACTTGCATCCAAGTTATTACATTTATCAATATATTGGTCCTTTTTACTAAAGAGTATTTTTTGTAGGCAGGGATATATAACAGTTTATCTCTATACTTGAGGGACAACCGAATAATTTCCAATTTGGAGTTATTATGAATAGAGCTGCTCTGAATATTCACATACAAGTTTCTTCATGAATGTAAGTTTTCATTTCTCTGTGAAAAACATCCAGGAGTGCAGTTACCGGATCATATGGTATGTACATGTGTAGTTTTAAAATAAACTTCTGAACTGTTTTCCAGAGTGTCTTCCCTATTCTTATCAGCAGTGTGTGTGGGGGGGTGGGGGGTTCAGTTTCTCTTCATTGTGTCCATTACTTGGTATAGTGCTATTTTGCAGTCACTTATTGTGACAGATTTGGTTTTAAATTTGCATTTTGTTAATGGATATTGGTGCTGACCATCTTTATGTGCTTATCTCCCACCTGTCTGTCCTCTTTGGTGAAGTGTCGGTTTGCATCTTTTACCTACCTTTCAATTTGATTTTTAATTTATTTAAGAATTCTTTATATATTTTAGATACAAGTCATTTGTCAGATATGTGTTTTGTGAACATTTTATTTCAACTTGTAATGTGTCTTTTCATCACCTAAAACATTTTTTTTCCAGAGCAAAGGTTTTTAATATGAATGAAGCCCAATTTATTATATTTTGTTTGTATGGATTATGATTTTGGTATTAAAGAACTCTACATAGGTCCAGTTTTAATGATTTTCTCCTAAGCCTTTTACATTTTATAGTTCTATAAAATACTCTCTCTCTCTCTCTTTTTTTTTTTTTTTTTTTTTTGCCTATGGATGGCCAACTAGTTCAGACTATTTGTAGGAAAGGCCATCTGTCCTTCCTCAGCTGATCTGCTTTTGGACCTTTGTTGAAATCAGTTGAGCATATCTATAGGTGTACATTTCTGAGTTTTCTATTCTCTGCCATTGACCTGTGGGTCTAGCCCTCCACTAACACCTCAGTCTAAATCAGTGTATATGTGGCTTAAAATCAGGTAGACTGCTGCCCCCATAATACTCTTTTTACAAATTATTAGCTGTTCAAGATCCTCTGCCTTTTTAAATAACTTTTAGAATAATCTTAACTGTTTACAAAAAATAAAAAATCTTTCAGGAAATTTTAAAGACAAAATAAAAATCTGTTCTTTTAAATTGTTTTAAATTTAATTTGAATAGATACATTTTTCACATGGTTCAAAATTCAAAATGTATGATTTGATATACAATTAAAAGCTTGCTTTTCTTCTTCTTGAGAAACAACTTCCCTCTCATAGACAGCCTATATCACTATCTTGTGCATCCCTCTAAGCATAACTATTTTACATTAAGTCAGTACACATAGTATAGTTTCTTCCTCCATTTTTTTTTTTTTTTTTTTGGTTTCAATGTTAAAGCTGGATACATTTTTCAGTTTTTTTGCAAGACTAATGAAGCGGGGGATGGGGGAGACACAAAACAATATTGTGAATGAGGAAGGGAACATAATTATGTACATGTTACAGATTCTAAACCTGTTAACTAAATCTTATGCTAGCAATTTTTCAAATGTATGCTATAAACTAGAAAATGAAAGTGAATTAGATGATTTTGTAAAAAAAAAAATATAAACTATCAGGATCAGCTAGGTCCAGGCCAGGAAAAAAAAAAAAAAAGCATCTCCAGATAGTTCAGTAATAAGGAATTTAATATAAGAGTCACTGCAAAAGGAGAACTTCAAAGCAATCCTCAGATTAGTCACATCAGGAAGTTGTTAGCACCCCTAGTTGGCACTTGCTAGAGAGTAGGAAGCAGGTCACCCATAGGACCTGCATTTGTTACAGAGGCTAAGAGGCAGCTGGGACCTTGGGGAAAAGCTGTCCTGCGGGAGCTGGAACCTCAGAAGTGACAGTCACTGCTGGGAGCAAAGGGACAGGAGAGATCATTTGGCTTCTCTCTTTCTCCCAACCACAAGTTTTCTGATAGTGATCAAATGTAGTTGATTGGATCAGGAAGCTTGGGAATCCAGTTTGCAGCAAGAAGACAGAGAAAAAAGAGAGGAAATGGGAAAGATTGGCATCCTCAAAAGTGACTCATGAAGAAGAAGAAGAAAAAAAAAAAAAACAACTAACAATAATAAATCTGTAACTATGAAAGCAATGGAACCTGTAGGTTGAAATATCCTTCATGTGCTCCCTAGCTTCCTGACCCAAAGACTGTTTGACAGAAATTTTAATCTTACTATTACAAAAATTATTTTAGGTAACTAAAAAAGGTAGAAAAACTACCAGATTCATTTTACGAAGCTGGTGTAACTTTGAAATGAGAGTAGAAATGATAGTACAAGAAAAGATCATCATACAGTCATTATATTTCATTTATGGACATAGTCCTAAATAAAATAAATCCTAAATAAAATAAAACAAGTTGCGTTCAATAATAAGTCTATATTAATCTATGTGACACAGCATAATTAAATGAAGTTTTCCCGTCCTGTTAAGGACGTTTCAACATCATAAAACATGTAATCCAACATTATCAGAATGAAAGAGGAAAAAAAATGTCAATTGATGCATGTGATAAAATGATTTAAGTTTTAAAAAGTCTTAGCAAACTATGAACAGAAAGGAATTTCCTTATTCTCTTCTTTCTAGATACACTGCTTTCATTACCTATATTTTTCCCTCAGCCCAACTATGTCAGGCTATGATCATCCCAATTTCACTATCAAAGTTAGTGGGCAACTTCTCATCTTCTCTTTGCAGGTTGACATGGAAGACCTCTTCCCCCTTCCCTGGGGTTCTGAGCCTCTATAGCCCCTTGGCTTTTCCTTCTAGTTGAATGGTCACCCATTCTCACGCTCCAACTCTGGGGCAACAGTGCCTTTCTGGTATTTAGATGTCAGAGGTCCCTGGAGTTCAGTCCTCCATTCTCCCTGATTTCCTCCTTTCTGTTTCAGCCATGCTGGTGATCTCATTCATTCCTGACCTTAAATACCTTGGCCATGCTGATGACATCCAAATGCAGCTCCAGCTCCATTATCTTCATTAAAATAAAAATACAAAATGTGTGTGTTCACAACAGAACTCTTGGTTTCCCCTTCTTCCTATCCCCACTCCACCCTCTTTTTATTTCTGTAAAGGCAACACCATTTTATCAGCTGCTCAGCCCAGAAATAGAGAGTCTTCTTGGACTGTTCTCTTTCTCCCAACCTTACATTCTATCCATCATTAATCCCACTGGTTTTATCCTCAAGTATATTCTTAGTACAACCGTTTCTCAGTACTCTCACAGCTACCAATATGGCGCAGACCAGCTAGCCTCTTACACAATTGACAGCAATGGTTTTCCAACTGTTCTCTCAGCTTTCACTCTTGTGTCCTTATAGTCAATTCTACCACTATCAGCCAGAGAGAACTTTTAAAAACACAATTTAGTTAATCATTTCCCTCATGATAGTTCCTGTAAGTCTTCCCTTCCGAGTGAATTCCAAACTTCTTGCCATCACACTGTGTCCCGACACTGGTCTACCTCAGTGACTCCTCTCTTGCTCATCTCCTTGCTGGTCCTTTCTAGTCACACTCCCCTTCACTCATGCAGCCTGGACATAGTAGGCTCATGCCTAGCTCAGGTGTGTTCTTCACTGGCCCCTGCATGGACTGACAGTCTTCCAGATCTTCACATGACCTCTGAGGTACTAATCAGCTCCCCTTTTGAAAATCATGTGCTCAGCTGCTGGAATCCCAGTGGGCAGCCTTCTGTGAAATCCTCTTTGGGGATTTCATAACCGAGAAAATGATCTTGCTCGTGTCATACTGCATCTTGGAATGGCTGATGTCCGATGTTTGATCATTGCAAGGGACTTGGCCTTTATATCCTTGCAATGTTCACCTATCACACTTGGCAAGCTGTTGCTGCGCCTGCACTGCTGTCAGTGTCTTCTTCTGCCCACTCTTCTTTCTCTCACTTTGCTTCCCTTGATGTTGGCCCTCAGGTGACTTCCTAAAACAATCAATCCCCAGCACCAGAAACAAACAAACAAAAAGAAATACAACCGGCACACTGCATTCCTTCTCAGATCTGCAACACACAACTCGCTTATTCAGGTCTTTGCTCACATGTTAATTTTTTTGAGCTACTTGCCCTCTGAACATCTTATCTAAAACAAGCATTTTGTCACTTTCTGCTTTTCTCTATATCATGTATCAAAACCTGTTATGTGTGGATATGTGCATATTTGCGCATAGTTTTCCTCACTATCCTGTATGCTTCCTGGAATATTGACATTTTCACTGCTCCATTCCCATCACTTAGAAAAACGCCTGTCATAGAGTAAGTGCTCAGTGAAATGTACTGCAGAGAAAGCAGAATAAAGCAGATTATAAGTACCAAATATAAAAACAATAGAGGACCTTTTCTTTTCTTTTTTTTCACCATATTGGGGATTGAACCCAGGGTCTTGTGCATACTAGGCAAGTGCTTTATCACTGAGCTATATTCCCAATCTCTTCTCAAATTTTAAGCTGGCCTCAAACTTATTATGATCCTCCTGCCTCAGCTCTTGAGTAGCTGGGATCACAGGTAGGTACCACCATGCTGGCCTGAAACCTTTTCCTTAATAGTACAATTTTATAAATTTAAAGTAAGGAAAGGCACAAGGACATCTGATATTATCCCTCTGGTTAAACGATGCAATGAGGTGCAAACAATGATCTGAAGAACTGAAATGGAAGAGATAGAATTACCTTTATATAGAGATTATTATTATCTATAAAAGCAGTGCCAAAAACATTTGGAAAATCTATTAGAATAAATAAGAGAGTTTGACCTTTGCCAATTATACTAAGTACAACATGAAAATACCTGCTCTATAGCATGCCTATACACAAATAATGATTAATTTTAAAATAAAATAAGTAATAATTTACCAGAGTAGCAAAAGCTGTAACTACTTAGTTATAAATCTACAAAGGTCTGTAAGAAAATTTTGAGAAATAATTATAAGAAATTTATAGAAGGATATGAAAGAGGACTGGGAAAAAAATGAAGTGAAATACCATGCTCATGGATAAGAGTGTATAATACACCAAGGAGTCAATTTATTCTAAATTATTCTAAAAAGTAAATAAAGATCAAATCAGAAGCATAATAGACTTGTTTAAAAGAGCTGACAAGCAAATTCTAAAGTTCATTTGAAAGAGTAAAAGGCAAAAAGTAGCCTAGAACATTTTGAGGTAGAATAATAAAAATCCTGACCCATTATCAGATAAGAATATGTAAGGAAGTGTGATTTTAGGGTAAAATGGGACAAACCAATGAAATAAAATTGGAAGTCCAGAAATTGGCCTATGGAAAACTTGGCGTAAGACAGAAGTTGCCTCACAAATCCATATCAATGTCTGATAAACGGTGCTAAAACAATTCATGGGAAAGGAGCTCTACTTCACACCATACCAAAACAATAAAAAATAAAAATAAATAAAATCCAGATGCATTGCAAAATTAAGTATATAAAGTAAAAATTTTAAAACAAAATATAGGACTTTTATTATAATATATCAGTGTGGGTAAGGATTTGTTACATAAGACATAAAATGCAAACCCATAAAAAATTAATAAATGTTGTTATGATTTAGATATCAGGTGTCCTCTAAAGGCTCCTGTGTGAGACAATGCAAGAATTTGCAGGATAAAATGATTAGATTGTGAGAGATGTAATCTAATCAGTGGATTAATCCACTGTTGGGTTAATTGGGTGGTAACTCTAGGTAGGTAGGGTGTGGCTGAAGGAAATAGGTCACTGGTGGTGTGATTTTAGGGTATATATTTTGTTCCTGGTGTGCAGAGCTCTCTCTCTGCTTCCTGATTTCCAGGTCCTGAATTGCTTTCCTCTGCCACACCCTTCTGCCATGATGCTCTGCCTCATCTTGGGCTCAGAGCTATGGAGTCAGCCAACAATGGACTGAACTCTGAAACCATAAGCCAAAATAAACTTTCTCTTCTCTAAATTGTTCTCTTCTGGTCTTTTAGTCATAGCGGTGCATAGTTAACTAAAACAAATGTGACATTACAAAGTTAAAATTCACCATCATAGTAAGAACAACTACACAACAATAATAACAAAACCCAAAACTATGTATAAAGTCAAGCTATAGACTAAAAGAAGTCATTTGCTATACATTTAGCTCACAAGGAATGGGTAAGACAATCCAATAGACAAATGGACAAAAGACATAAATAGACAATTTACAGAAGCAAAAACTCGAATGGCCAATAAGCATATATTAAAATGGTCAACCTTGCTAATAATCAGGAAAGTGCAAATAAAAATGAGATGCCATTTCAAGTTTGGTGTGGTGGCATATGCCTGTAATCCCAGTTACTCAAAGGCTGAGACAAGAGAATCACATATTTGAGGCCATCTGAGCACTTAAGCAAGACCCTGTCTCAAAATAAGACCTTAAATAAAGTTGCTGTGGCTCTAGCTGGAAGGTAGAGCACCCCCAGCTTCAAACCTTAGTAACATACACACACACACACACACACACACAGAATAAAGAGAGAACAGAAAGGAGAGACACCATTTCATACTAATTGGATTAGAACATCACAAAGTCTAAGAGCCTCAAAAATTCTACTGTTGAGAGTAAAAGTCTGTAGAACAACTTGGGAGCGCAAATAGCAAAGTTAAGATGCTTGTACATCCATTTCTAGGAAATATTTTCTGATTGAGAGAAACTCTTACGTAGGAGTAAGGTGTGAATATTTCTTACTGCATTATTTGTAGTAACAAAATATTGGAGATCATCCTCAATATAGAAGAAAAATTTAAAAAGTAGTAAGATACAGTTGTATATTGAAATACTGTGCAGCTGTGAAAATGAAGGTCCTAAGCTACACTTTTCAATTTGGACAAATTTTAAGAAAAAAATTCACTGTGTGAAAAAAAAAAGCCAGAGATGCATGGGAGATAATAATATTTATTAAAAGTTTAAGTACACAAAAAGTGCTACACGTTGTTCATGAATATAGTATATGATTGCAGCTCTAACTGTATTTATATTGCCTTAATTATTTAAAAATATTTGATCTAATCGGCAGAACATTGGGATTTTTAAAAACTCAGGGGTAGCCATAGAAATGTTTACATTATTCGATATACTCTCTCTTATATGATTTTGAAATATTGTATTTGAAACATTTAGATTTTCAGTTATTTTTTTCAACAAAAAGAACAGTCTTCAAAATGTTTAGTTTCCTCCTTATCACCTAAATGTCAATCAATAGACAACCAGGTAAACAAATGTTAGTACATGTGCAAATAGTAAAAATGATGCTTTCTATTTATATAATATGGGAAAATGTACAAATGTTTTGTTGAGCAGGAAAGTTTCTAAAATATTATATACAATGTCATTTCATTTGTACATAATATATGTATATATCACCAATATTAAATAAAAACTTAAATGGTTATTTCTGCTTATAACTACATAATACATGTTGTTTACTATTTTCTATACTTTTTAGTTACTAAGTGTTTTTGATAAAAATAATAAAATTATTGAAGTAGATCTTTAGAATTCACCTATCTCAGAAATGTAAATTAAAATGAAAAATATTGCAAATTTTCACCTATTTAAATTTTCATTTCTTTTTCAGTTTATAGTATTGAGTGCTGCTAAGATCATACTTAAATATTATCCTCCATCACTGATGTTAGCAGTGTGAATCAGTATTGTATTCTCTGAAAAATATTTTTGCAATATGTAAAATGAGCACACATACCATAACAGGGAATCTATTCCAAGGAAATAATCAAAGATGCACACAAGAACATACAAACAAAGATTTTGTTGTTACAGCATTATTTGGAGAAACTAAAGGACTAGAAACAACCTAGATGTCCAATAGCAGGGCACGTCTTACTAAATGACAACAATAGAATATTGTGTAGTTCCCCCCCAACCCTTAAAAAAAGACATGTGTTTGAAGGATACTTCATAAGACAGAGACACACCTACAAAAATCAGAATATAAGCTATGCTTCAAATTTTGTCATATAGATACGTAAAATATCTAGAAGAAACACAAAATTGGCTATCTCCGAGATGTTTATCTCTAAGAGGTTGGTGATATATGACTTTTACTTTTTAATCTATTTCTGCATTTTCTAAATTGTATAGCAAACATACATTTTATAATTGGAAAAACCCTAAATTTTAATAAAGAAAATGACCTCCCTCCCTGCCTCTTTCTTCTTGCTCTCTTCAGCCTGGTTGGCACTGGGTCACAGATCCCTGGATTACAGTCCACTGCCAGTAATTACAAACCACCTTTATAAAATAGCCCCTTGTTCAGACTCTTTCAAAAATGTAATCAGGGTTGGACTTCTGTGCAGGTCAACAGACAAGAAAAGCTGGTGAAGGAACAGACCTTATTCTCTGATCTTGCCCAAGTATATAAATATTCCTTATTAGCCATTGCCCTTGATTTATTGACTATTGGCCACTGCTTTTCTCCTGAACTGTGTTTTGGGGTTTTTTTTTTTTTTTTTTTTTGTTGTTGTTGTTGTTTTGGCGGTGGGCAGGGGTACGGGGATTGAACCCAGGGGCACTTGACCATTAGAGACAGGGTCTCACTGAGTTGCCTAGCACCTCGATTTTGTCCTGAATTGATTTTGACATCAGATGATAGCAGATCGCCCCCCAACAGGGGAAGTGTTAAACTCTGAGGAAAAAAGGGGTGGATTAAACAAGGAAGAAAAACTATCAATATGTCATAAAATACACATGCTATTTCTAGGTTATTCCTGTCTATTTGAGGTAACATATCTGATACGTTAAAAATATTTCTGGCAACACAGTATCGTTGTTCCCTTTAATAATGTGCTCGTGTCTGTAACTCTCATTTGGACTTGGTGAATTACTGTTTTATTTAATGAAAAAAAGATAAATTGTACTTGATTTGTATTTATTAATTTCTATGAATTTGGTATATGACATTTATGAAAGCTTAGGCACATAATTTCTCCTTTCTTTAATTTACAGCCAGAGAACTGTTTAAATATAATTTTAAATGATGCATAAAATGCTTCCTGACATATTTGTTTTCTGAATTTCCAACATGCATATTTGCCATTTCTGTATGATGAACAAACATGTCTCAAATTGTGGAGAAAGAAAAATGTTACCTGTTCAGGAGTCCTTTATTAAATCTGAGCTCCTGTGTTTTGGTGGCAGCAGGCTGAGTTTCCTGGAGGTTGATAAGTTTAGTTGCAATTGCGATCTAGTTCATGGTAACTCAATTTGATAGGTGAGGCTCTGCAGGTGGACCAATCGTCAATTTGGTGCAAAAACCTCACAACAAAGTCTAAAAATAGATATCGCTTTGATAGCATTTGGGGGAAATAGAAGAAATTACAAGATAGATGAAATACATTTCTTAAAGAAAATTATTTTTCTGATTGTTTCCTAAGAATCAAATAGCTTTCATAATTAACTAGGTATTTTTCTTTGTATTTAATTTCTTGAAAATGATTCTATTTTTCCCATCCTGGTTTATACTCATAATAGTTCACAAGTCTTTTGAAAAATGGTCTTTAGTTGAGATAATGTTAACTTATTCTGAAATTTCAATTTCTGAATTTTTAAGTAAACACAAGCTTTATGGGGCTTTTTTTCCCTTACTTGTAAGTGTAATTTATTTGTTATTTTTCTGTCTTTTTAAGCAAGGGGAACATACTGGAAAGAAAATAATCACCAACTCTTTTATGAGCAGTTGTGAATAAAGTACTGAGGACTCAAAGTTCTGCTCTTCTCCTGACTTCTGTCATCAAAACAGATGCTCTCTATGACCTTGACCAAACAACTCCATCCTTTAATCAGAAGGAGCAGACTTGTTTGTGGATTTATGATAGGTGTCTGAACACAGCTTAGAAGCCTGTCTAGGAAGACCGGCTCGGACTCCTTTTTGTGTTGCAATTTGACTGGTAATTACCATTTTAATTCACTGTGTATACTTTTACCCAAACCTGGGATTATTTGGGCATTTTGAGAAAATATTTTCTTATTAATTGGATATCTCCGATGTACTCATCACAATTATGAGCTGCTATGGCTTTAAGTATATGATGAATTTGCTGATGTCAGCAGCTGAAACTGATGCTGCTGATAGCAGCTGACAGGACACTAATTACTAGTTATGTGGCTGTTGCCTGCTTAAGGAGCTATTCAGTGAGTTAGGATTTAGAAAAGCTGGAGAGCACAGGGCTGATTTGTGAAGAGATATCTAATATGAAAATACCCCAGAAGTTCTTAGATTGATCCTCATGACAGAGATCTGTCTAATTAGGAAGCATCTATTTTAATACTAAACCACACAAAGCCCAGCTGGAAGGGGAGAATTTATAGGAAGACATGGAGCCATCACTAGTTCGGTTGACAGCAAGTGCAACCTAAGCACGTTTGCCAGCATTTAATCAATAGCGGCTATCAGAGGATCCCCACCCGCAGATAGTCTCTGTGGTCCTATGAAGGAGGATCTTCCAGGTGTTAGCAGGGAGGGTTCCTGGCCAATCCTGCCTCCTTTCTCTTTGGAGATGGGGCATGTCTAGAAGGTAGACATTTCCTCCATGGTCACCAAGGAGGTGGCCACGCTGGCGATGCTCTGTTCTGGGAGACTGATTGACTGTCATCCAGCGAGACATGTGAATAGGAGGCAAGAACCTCATTCCCACTGAAGGATTTGATTGCTACATCCCATGATCAGACCACAAAGTTTTTGCCCACGGGAGCTTGTTGCTAAGTTTATATTCTAGGTATGCTCAGTAGTGACTAATGTTCGAGAAATGCTTGAAAAATAAAACGACGATAGCTTTCCCTGGGTTAGAGAGCAAGCTGGCTGCTTATTTGTCAGATGTGAGAAGACACTGACCCCTCCCCCAGTGGCGCCTCTCTGTGGCGTGAAGGGCATGTGAACACAGAGGTTGAGGAACGTTTTTTGCGGGCCTCACCCTGGTGTGGGTGCATTCGGACACATCCTACCCTCTTTTTCCTCCCTCTGTGTCTGAGTCGTCCATAGGGATGTGGAGTCTCACAGTGCAGCCCGCCTAGCAGGCTGTTAATGAGTCACCCTGCTCCCTGCTCAGCTTTGGCAACAGCTCTGAACAGAGAAAAGACAGAACAGAGAGAGGGAGGTGTTCTGAAGATGCTTGCTTAGGTTGATACTTGCTTTATCACTGCTGATCCTTCCGAAGAACAGGTAATAGATAATAAGGCACCAGGCTTTGTTTCAGAAATATCAATGAACGCATTCCACACATACTCCAAGGCTCTGTTGCAGAGTAGGAAGCCCTGGTCTAGACTACTGGGGTAGGGAGGAACAGGATAGGCATCAAGCCAAAGAGAACAGGAAGCCCACACTGACCAGCTCAGCTAAGCAGCTCTGTGACCACCAGCAGGTTGCACAGAACAGCTTCCTATGCAGTGTGGCTGTGGCAGGGATTAAGGATCACACCTGCAAGAATTCTAGCACAGTGGCAGGCACCGTAGATGTTCTGTGGATCCTAATTGCCTGCTCCTCTGTCTTATTTGGGGTTCTAAGCAGAGCAGACCAAAAGATAAGGGTTCCAGGACAGGATGCAGGTGGGGGATGCAGCAGGGGGTGGGGGGGAGAAGCAGCCAAAGAGGGTGAGCTATTAGGCCAGACACCAGTGTGGGTGATAGAACTCTATCCTACAGAGGAACGGTGACACAGCGCCTCAGGATTACCTGACTGAGTTTGCAGAGTGCTGGTATGTTCACACACCTATTGCTGGGAACCCTTGGCGGAAGGCTACTGGAGGGCAGTAGATTGACAGCCAGGCAAAGTCAGCCTGCCATGTGATTTCCCCTTCTGCTGTTCCAGGATGGGGAAAGCCCTCAGCTCCCAGAGGCAGACTGTGGCGGTTGGAAGTCAGCTGAAGCACACTGAAATGTCCTAGGGACATGGGCAGGGCAATGACAGAGACAGTGGGGAAAACCAAGACATGTACAACCCTGTTGTTTCCATCAAGAAGCCACCACTCCAACAGGGAAGATAAGAGAGTTGAAGCTTCAAAGGACAAGACAAGCTTGGCTGGTGATGCCAAGATGTCTGCAGTTTCCAGGACA
Organism: Callospermophilus lateralis; assembly: GCF_048772815.1. NCBI lineage: Eukaryota > Metazoa > Chordata > Mammalia > Rodentia > Sciuridae > Callospermophilus > Callospermophilus lateralis. The sequence continues at coordinate 123,673,487 of NC_135312.1, read as the reverse complement.
GATCAGCACCTGGATCTCCCCAGGGTGGTACTTGCTCCATGCAGGCCTTTGCCTCTCAGCTTTGCATCTGATCTGTCAGCATCTGGGGAGCAAATTTAGAAGAGCTGTTAGACTCACGTCAACCAAAAGAGCTGTTAGACTCACGTCAACCCAGAGAGTCTGAATTTAAAAACTATCTTGAGATACCTTGAGGAAATAACTCTTGTCCACTGAAGGGATGGCCTTACCATGTGGGTTGCTTATAGGAGAAAACTGTTCCCAAGTCCCCATCTGACAATACCAAGGGTAGATACCAGCTCTTTAACCTGTGGTGTCCAGAGAGGCAGGGTATGCAGTGGTTGAAATGAAAACTGGGGTCAGGATGCACGTTGCACTAGCTGTGTGACCTTAGCCAGCTGTTTATTCTCTGTTCCTGATGTTTCTCATCCATCATAGTACCAATTTGATAGAGTTGTGAAGATTAAATGTAATACATACAAAGCAGGCAGAATAGTGTTTGGCTCATAGTTAAGTGTTAGTTATCATTACAGCTGCTACTAGGAACCCCTTTTTAGATGACACAGAGTCATTCTTTAGGTATGCTAATAGCTGTAAGCAAGTATTACACTGTTTTTAGAACCAGTTTGTCTCATTAAGGGGTCTTTGCAAATCCTGCCATACAACATAGTGTCTATGGCTTACAACACTGTATGGTGTATTTAAACTTTGCTGAAAGAATAGATCTGATGTTGAATGCTGTTGTCAAACCAAACCACTGCAACAGAAAATAATGACGATAAAGGAGGTGGGAAGAAATGTTGGGAGGCTATCGATGTGTTCCTGGCCTTGACAGAGGTGAGGAATTCGTGGATATATACTTATCCCCTAACTCACGGAAAAATGTTCATTCAACACACACAGCTTTAATATGTCAATCATACCTCAATAAAGTGGCTAATGAAAGGGAGGGGCCTTTGCTTTTTGTTGTCCTATGGGGTCTGTCATTTGCACCTTGTGGGAGGGGATGCCTCATTTCTCCTCACCTTGTCCTGACTCTCTGAATAAACACAAAAGCAACTCGATGGGGCGAGGACCTGGGTAGAGCTCAGGAGACTGCACACAGTGCTCAGAGGTTCAGAAGTCAGAGGGCTCCTGAATTATGGAGCAGGAGCATGCCATGGCATTGGCCAGGTGGCTGGACAGTCAGAAAGCCTAGAATGTCATGTATTTTTGTATGTTGTACAACCATGAGCATCTTTCAGTACCTGGCCCTGGAATGCAATCTGGAATTCTGCCAAGTATCTCTCTCTTATAACTTGGGGGCAAAGCAACAAATCAAAACCACTGTCAGGTTTAGCCCTGATAAGAGAAGTATGTTACCTGATGGAACCAAAAATCCCAAATCATCCAGGAAGACAATGGGACTCCTTGAGGACTGAATGACATGTGTTAGTGCGGAACGTGCACATTGAACAGAACGTTAGAAATCCCATCAGCCGCAAGCGCGTTGGAAAGGATGTTGGAGGTGGAGACTCCACATATTCAGAAGAATAAAAGGATTCCTGGAAGAGCAATGTGAATCTGGAGAGGGTGTCTGCACCCACCACATCAGTAAGCCAGGTAGAAAGGACACTGGACTTGGAGTGAGACACTCTGGTTCTGTTCTTAAATCTGTCATTCATTGGCTTTGAGACCCTGGGAGGGTTGTGTAGCCTCCCTGGACTCACAGGGTCCTTCTCTGTCAAAGAAGGACATTTAGCTCATTGCCATGTAAGATAAATTCCAAGTCCTACACTGCTCGAGATGCTAAATATTGAGATAGATAAACGAGTGAAACTTTCAGATGGAAAAACAAAAATTTCAGTGTTCCTTCAAAATTTCCCCTATTAATCTGTAGTCCCTGGTAAGAAATTTTCATGTGCTAAAATGAAGTCAATGAACATTCCTTGCTACCACTCGGTCATACATCATCATCAACTCAGAGAAGGCAGATGGGAGCAGAGCTACGAGACTGGTTTGTTCCTATCCCACGCTTTTGATTTCATAAAATCAGAACTTCATTTCCATGCTTCAGAAGCACAGGGTACTGCAGAAATTCCAGGTACAAGTAGATAGAAGAGATGCTCATAGGTCAATCACCATAGGACTAAAGATTGCCCACCAGAGCTGAGAGACGTGGCACCATTGGTGATTTGATAAGGGCAACTTTGGTGGAGTGGTAACCAGGAAAGCCTGATTGGAGTAGACAGAAGGCAGAGTCGAAGAATCGAGATTGTGAACAGTGGAGCAGACACTTCTGACCCTAAGCTTGGCTGTAGAGGGAAGGAGATAAATGAATGCTGTGGAATCAGAAGGGTTTTATTTTTTTTTCCCAGAATGGAAGAATAATGTGTAGACACTGAGAATAATTCTGTACAGAGGGGACACCTCACCCAATGGGCACAACTGAAATGTGGGTAAGGCTTCGATTTAGCCAAGCCATTCCGGGGAGAGGAGGGCAAGGAGTGGCATCTGTATGGGAAGAAGTGGTTTTGGGGATAGATTATGGGGTTTAAGCTGGACAGGGAGCAGAGAGAGGGTGGCAAGGAGTAGAACAGGGAGTCCTATCATAGGACTGTGGAATTTAAGTCCTGGTGACATAGAAGGATTGTTCATGTAGGAGTGGGAGAGGGAATGAGTTGAAAAGATGGTAGGCTGTGATAAGAGATGAGGATTCTCAAATTAAGACTTTGGAGGTGGAGAAATCATTAATACTGAAAAGATCAAAGGTATGACCATGAACGTGAACAGTAGCAGAGGTTGAGGGGAGAACGAGGCCACTGGAAAAGGGAGATTAAGGAACTGACAAGCCCAGATGTTGGAAAGAATATTGGTCATTGAAATCATGTGAATAAAAATAGAAACTGGCCTTGAAGAACCCGTCTTGATGAGAAAGCTTTGGGCAGGTGGCATCTGCTGAATGAGACTTTGAGCTGAGTGCTGGTAGGAGGCAGGAGCTTGGGCTCTAAGTGACACTATGAAACACAGAAGTCCATCCCACCCTGACTCCATAGTGTGAAGGAAAAGTAGCTACAGAGCCCTGGCAGGGCCACAGAGAAAGACCTTTGCGAGAGGTTTGTATCAGTCAGAGAGAAGTCAAGAAAGCCGGAGAAAACTCACGGGATGTTCTTAAAGGGGGTTGAGAAATGATGGCTTGTGAGCCACCTGGTTTTGTAAGCTTGGGGTTTGGTACATCAATGGACTGGCCATATCCAGTGACTTAGGTGACATCCACAACTGCTTTGGACTGCAAGGACAGAGTTGGGTGGTGACATCAGAGATCATCTGGCCCACAATGCCTAAAACATCTACTCTCTGGTCCCCTTCAGAAAAAGTTCGCCAAAAGTTTGCAGTGGATTTTATTGATGATTATTGACCTTGAATTTCAGAGGCCTCCCTCAGGGGACAGGGAGGAATGCGACATGGAGGAACATCGATCACTGTCGGTAGATGAGAGTCAGGCTGTGGGGGGAGAGCTGGGACTCCTGGGCTTCTTGTGGCACCAACACCAGCAGTGATGAAAGGTGACCTTGAACTTGATGGTCCCATGATAGGCCATGGTGAAGAGGCTGTGAACAGGAAGGGCAGGTATCCAACCAGGAGCAAAGTGGGCCCTGGTGCTGGCATGTGAGTTCTGCAGAGAAGTGTGGGGTGCAGCCTGTGGGATTCCCTTGTGACCCCCATTGCTGGTCACTCACAGAGGGGTGGGGGACTTTACACTCTCTGTGCCTAGACTGACAGGCTTTAGGTCAACAGAGGGGGCTGGTGATCTTTGGTGAGAAGGCGTCATTAGAGTGCAGCTTTAGTTAGCCTTGCTTTCATTCCTCTTCCTGGATTGGTGTTGCTTATCAGATTCTCCTAATACTAATTTACTGGTTCCAATTTAATATTGATGCTTCATTAAACTGGAGGACCTTTCGTCTGACCTTCAGTAAGATTAGCTTTATTCTGCTTTATGACGAATGGTACTAAACACACCATCCACGGGCAATAACTTTAAAGAATTAAGTTAAATATTCAAAGGCAGATGACTCACTAATGGAACTGGTTTTATTTTTTAAAATATTCTTTCTGCACACCCAAAGACTAGTGATTGAGCTTGGACCCTTGCATAAGGGGTCACGTGAGAAGAAATTGTGACATTAAAAAGTCTTTTTTCTTTCTTGTATCAATAACAAAGGAACAAAATAAAATGTCTTTCAAACAATAGCAAATCAAGATTGACGTTGTATCTCTGCAAACATTTCCCAGCCTAGGTCATGTCTTGCTCTAAGGACCTAAACGTGGGAAGTGTCACATTTACCAGGCAGTGCTTTTCCCTGGTGTCAGAGCTCCCTTCAGGGACTAGCTTTTTGTCTTTTCCTCTTGGAATTCCTTCTAGTGCAGCGAACATATTCAGGGCTGCTGCTACATCAGCACTGGAAGGAACCTGGAACGTGGCTGATTTTTGTCATCATGCCTTTCCCACTGTCCCATGTCTATTTGGATAATTTCATTTATGCTGTCTTGAAAATTTGGTTGGATGATAATAAGCTATTTTTTAATTCAACCATTCATGCATTAAACACAGTAAGTGACCACTTTTTATTTTCCAGAGCAGTGTTCTGCAAAGGGGATACTGAGCCCGAATAAGGCTTGGTTCCTGTCCTCGTTTTCCAAAAAGAAGTGAGGGCAAGTCTGGGACAGGTTCTGGAAATAAAAGCCTTTCTGATGATTTCAGACAAGTTTCTAGAAAGGATTGTTAAGCAGATGTTTTGAGAGCATGCATTTAGACAGGAGAGCAGGGATTACGGAGAGTCTGGGAGTCCACTGGGGACAAGCACTGAGCCTAACATAATTTTCTCTTTTGATAAGGTTACTAGACTAGTGGATCAAGGAAATAATATAAGTCAGATGGCTTAAGTAGCATTTGAGAGTCTTTCATATTATCCTTGTGGACTTATAGGAAAATGAATAATAAAATAGTAGGCAGATTCTCAACTCTTCCTTCCTCTTTTTCTTTCTTTCTTTCTTTCTTGCTTTCTTCTTACTTTCTCACTTCCTTTCCTTCTAATGGTTCTGGTGTCATAGAAACCATGTGTAGACACTCTGGTAGGTAGCAGGGGTAAATCCATGATCCCTGCCTTCATGGGACCTACTGTCTGTGGCAAGGATGAGACAGGAACCACCCAAGACACACAGAGTGAAATGGGGATCCATTTGGGAATCACCAAGAATATTGATTACAGGGTTCATATAAGGCCAAAAGGAAGCTTCTGGTAGCTTAGATGGCAGACTTGACTCTGTACCTCCCTACAGTTTGATCAGTAAGTTGAATGATAGAGAAAAGATTCTAATATTTGGATGGAGAATTAATTTGTGCCCATTTGTTAAATAACATGCAAACTCATTCTCAAATATTTTAAAAGTGTTAAATAATTCAAAATTAAATAAAAGTCTGGTAGGAAATAGAATAAAATATTTGTAGAGATCTATGGAGGCATGGTAATGTTCTCAACAATAAAAAAATACATATGGCAGGGTGTGTACCTCAGTAAACGAGCACCTGCGTAGCATGCACGAGACCCTGAATTCAATGCTCAATGCTGCAAAACAAACAAATCAAAGACACAAACAATTTTAACAGAAAAGCCTGGCAAATAACAAATATGAATAAGTAAAACTTTAAAATATCCATACAATGCAAAATAACATTGCTAATATTAAAAGACAAAAATCAGGCTGGGAAAAATATTTTTATAAAACATGACAGAATAATATTTACAATAAAAAGAAACCTAGGTTCAAATTCATATGAAAAAAACATGATGAATAGCAATGATAATTCACAGAAGACAAAATACATTTAAAAGGCACTCTCACAGAAAGAACGGTTCAGTTCCCACTTTGTGGATCAATGAGGGTCTCTCAGAGTTGGTGGGGACTCTCCCAGCCGAATGCTGCCTTCCCTGGCATCCACCCATCTTCCATGTTAGACATTTCTCTTTTGTGGACTCGTGATATTTTTGTGTATTTTTCTGTTGTGTTTGGGGCTTTGTATTTGCACTGTATGTTTCTGTGCTGATCTTTAAGCAAAACAAAGAACGAGTAAAATTATAGCCCACTGTCCACACCTCCAAAATGTGAGTCTAAGAGCAGGCCAGGGAGTTCCTGCATTCAGGAAAACACTGCCCGTCTCCGGATTGCTCATCATTAGGGGGAGTGAGGAACTAATGACAGAACTCTGCATACTCCTGGCCAAGACCCTCAGCCTTTGCTCCATCCCTCCAAACTGGCAGCCTAAGCCATGGTATTTGCTTTGAGACTATCAGGAAAGCCATCGTGGACTATTTCCTGTGTGCGTCAGCCATCGGGAACTCAGCATGCCCAGGACATGTTCATCCCCAGGAATCTTGTCCACAGGGCTGTGAGGCTGCTTCTCTGTCACCTGACTCCTGGATCCATGAAGAAGCTGTCTTGCCTTACAGCCTGTGGTTGGAGTCAGCCACTGAGAGGAGGTGAGGCAGGCTCTAGGAAGAGAGTGAATTCAGGGAGCATGCATTCCCAAAGTGGAGCATGATGTCCACCTTGCTGGGTTTCATGGAGTGCCTGCACCCCTCTTCCAAAGGGGTCACCTTCCAGCTACCATCTTGGGGTCCCTGTAACCACTCTCTCTTCTTATCCTTTAAGTGGCAAGAGCTCCTGTTTGTTGTTAGCCTCTGAGCACACATTACCCTTAGTTCTACCTACATTTAAAAATAATCCGTTTATGAAACTCTTTCCACTTTGACTGTGCCATCTGTTTCTTGCAGGGAGTTTGTCTGTCACTGCTGAATAATGAGTCGCTGAATGAATGAATGAATGAATGAATGACTTTGAGTTTCCAAGAAAACCGAAAGCACCAGAAAACACTCTTTGTAGCAAAGACAGTGGCAGGAGAGATGGTGGGAATGTCCCCTACTTGGGCAACCTGACTCCAGAGGCACTGAAGGGAGGAGCAGTTACCTGTCCAACAAGGTAGAGGATACGTGGGCAGTCACAGAGTGGAGGAGGAACCCAAGGAGCTGATTTGAAAGCAGCCATCAGTAGAAGGAAATGCAATGCCATGGCCACTTATGGGCACCAGTGAGACCCTTCAGGAGCCCCAAGCTTGAAGGAGCAGAGTGGCCTGTAAGGCAGGGGTGTCATCCTTCTCAGGATGGAGGCTGGGCTGGAGAAATACCCCTCCCTTCTGACTTCTTCCTACATGTCCTCTGCCCCACCCTGCTGTTTGATGAGCAGAAGTACTCATCAAAGAAATGAAGTGAGAGCAACCTTGGTCATAAGACATCTGCAAAGTCAGCAAAGCTATTTAACTGTAGTGAAACTAATATTCTCATGGACTTTGGTAGCATTATAAATCAATGCAATTCTTTCAGAGAGCTCATGGCAATATGGATTGCATTTTAAATAAAATGTCGTATATTGTGACTATGTAATCTCATCTCTAGATGTTCATCCTAAAGAAAGCTTGTAAAGGAAAATTTCTACTGTGGCATTATCCCTAATGTTGAATAGTGTATAATGTATAATATTTAGTAAAAAGAATGAAATATAGAAGTATATATAAAATGGGCAGTGGTATGACAATAGGTATGCACACAGGCAGATTCTGCAGGCAGTTAAGTAGAAATGAAAATAGGATCAACACAATGAAATGTTATTGTTTTCCAAAATGCTTTAATAGTTGCTGGAACATGCTTATAATCAAATACAAACAAAATTTTAAGTGACACAGCCCCAGGAAGGAGCACATCCTCTCCCCGTCTAGAATCCTTCAAACCTTCAGTGGTTTCCTTATGCAATACATTTCCCTGTGAATCCCTCCTGTGGTCTTTAAGGTTCTACATACCTGGCCCCTGCCATCTTGGACCTCATCTGTTGACTCTTTTTCTACTATGTTCTAGCCACTGGACTCTCAATGTTCCTCAAAATGCCAAGCTTATGCCTGTTTTGGAGTTTTGATCCTATTGTGTTCTTGATCTAGAATGTTCTTCCTCCAGACCTTGATATGGCTCATTACTTTTCTCATTCTTTCAATATCACTTCAAATAGCACTTTTTAGAGAAGGTGTAGAGACATGTCTATTACCTGCCCAACAAACATCCCTGGCTTCTTCTGTGTAAATTCCTGAGGGGCGGGTCTCTACTTTCCAGTCTGAAAACTTGTGCAGTATGACACAGGAGCAGCCCACCAGACCCTGACCCTGGGCTTCACAAGCATGGTGCACAGGGGCAGGGGCAGTGGGAGATCCACGGTGGCTCTGAGGCCTGGGAGAGTCCAGTGAAATGCTAGTGGGTGTCTAAGGTTGGCGGGGTCACGGCAGTCGCTAACTATGGCAGTGCCTGGCTGGTGTGGAGCTAAGACAGACCACCTTGTGATTATATCTTCTTGTGCTTTGCCTCCCTTAGTCCTTCAGAAGCTGGGTTTTGCCTAGTACCAAGGTTCTTAGCCACTTAAAACTCTTCCAAGAAGTATCTTTGCTGTTAAGTTTAAGCAGAGTTGTTTTCTGGTGTTTGCAACTGACAACCTATACAAGAACTTCTCTGAAAAGTTAAGCTAGAGCGGCCACTCATTACCTTGGCTATTATCTGTTACAGTGTTCAGTTTTACTTTCTTCGTAGTAGGGACCACTATTTCTATATACTAAATATTTGCATCCCCCTCGCCCCAAAATCCATAAGTTAAAATCTTACTCCCCCAAATAATAGTATTGAGGGGTTGGGGAGTTTGGGTAGAGGCCTCATAAATGGTGTGAGTGTCTTTATAAAAGAGGCTTCATAAATCTCCCTTCTCCATCTGCTATGTGAGGATGCAGCAAATAGCCATTGTGAACTAGAAAGCAGGACTTCACCCCACACTGCATCTGTCAGTGCCTTGATCTTGGATTTCCTAGTGTCCAGAACTGTGAGAAATAAGTTTCTATTGTTTACAAGTCACCCAGGCTTTAGCATTTTGTCATATCAACCAAAAATGACTGGGATACCATCTGAACTAATTCATTTATGCTATCTGTTTATTGTGTTTTCTCCAAACTTGAAATGTCAGCTTTTGGAGAACAACTGTGTGTGGAGATCCCATTCATCTACAACAGTGCCAGGCACAGTGGGCACTATAAATATGCACTCAATAACTGAGGTAGACAGTAGAATGGATGATGGGATCAAAATTCCAAAAAGACCTAAGGACCAAAATTAATATAAAGAAATTTAATGGAATAAATGTGAGATTTGGCTTTATCATATCAAGCAAGCACACGAGTACAAGATTAAGGAGAACTTACTTATCCAGAATTTAATGTTAAAAATGAAAAACTCACAGTTGTGATAGAATTCAAGCCTAGGAAAAATCAGTTTATAACAAAGGCCAAAGCAAATGTAATCTATAGTAATAGGAAAGCAGCAAAAGCTAGTGGCTGTGGAACAGGAGGGGATTGCTGTTTCTGCTAAGATGAAATCACAAAGACAAGCTGTTGCTTCTCATCTTCACTAAAAACCCTAGAAAAACATGTGAACATTTGTTTTTCAGCCTCTGGACAAAGCAGCACAGCGTAATGATCATTGAGAGAAGAAACAAACAGGGTGATCTTTCTCATTGCCTTGAGTGGTACCTGGATAAAGTTTTCAGGTCACAGTGCAGGAAAAAGAACTCAGAGCCTGGCAATCTCCCTGTGGTGAAGAGATGGAATTAGGGGGTTCAAGGAGGTCAAGGTATCTACTGTTCATTGGGAAGAGAATCCCAGGGAAACAGCTGCATAGAGAAGGATCCCAGAGATCTTTAGAGAGCGTACTCCTTGAGTCAGCTAGATACTGATTGGTGCATGTGTGTGAGGATATAACCCAAGATTAGAGGAAGAACCACTCAAAGTGAGCAGAAGTCACATTTGTGAAAATTACTTGGAGCTGGAAATAGTACTTTGGGTTTGGGGTACAGTAGTCAGAAGATATTGCTTCAAAGGTGCAGCAAAGTTTGGCCTACACTAGATGTCACATTGTTCTTCTCAAGTAAGCTTAAAATAAAGCCTTGAAAATACTAAACTGTTTTCAAGTAACCTAACCATGCTCCAGAACAAATCTCAAGAATATTTTTAAAAATAATACAAGAATAACCAGTGCCCAACCAGGTAAAATTCACAATGTCTAGCATCTAATCAAAACTTGCTAGGTATGCAAAGAAGCAGAAAATGACAATTGATCACAAGAAAGAAAGAAAGAAAAAAAAAAAAGACTGTCCCAAGTGATGCAAATGATAGAATAGGTAGACAGTGAAAAAGTTCTTATAACTATATTCCGTATGTTCAAGAAGGTAGAGGTAAACACACATGTTAAGGAGAGACATGGATGATAAAAAATAGAAATGAAACTTCTAGAGATGAACAACAACGTCTGGGATGAAAAAACACATTAGATGGGATCAAAAATGATTAGACATTTGCAGAAAAGAAGACTGATATCTTAGTCTTTCAGGCTGCTATTAAACTGTGGCTTAGTGCCTCTCACAGTTCTAGAGGTTGAGAAGTTCCAGAAGAAGGCACCAAGAGATCTGGCATCTGGTGGGGGACTCTTCCTCATAGATAGTGCTACGTCCTCACATGGTGGAAGTGGTAAGGCAGCTCTTGGGAGCCTGTTTTTAAGATTTATAATGCCGTTCATGCACATTACATGACTTAACATTTCTTTAACTCTATTTGCATTGGTAATTAGGTTTCCATGTATGAATTTGGGGTGCGGGGACACCCAACATTCAGATCATAGCAATTGATTATCTTGAAGACATAGCAATAAAATCTATTCAAAACAAGACAGAGAGAAAAATAAAAAGAGTATCAGTGAACTGTGGGAGCATTTCAAGCAGCCTAAGATAAATGTATTTGGAGTCTCGCAGAAGGAAAAAAGTGAGCAGTAAGGATAGGAAAAGAATATATGAAAGAATAGTGAAAATTTTCCCAATTTGATGAAAACTAAATTCATAGATTCAAGCAGCTCAATGAAACAACAAAATGAAGAACTAGACTTCAAAATCAGTTTGATTAAAAGCAGTCATTTAAAGTTGGGCAAGATAGAGTGCACCTGCTATCCCAGCTACCCTAGAGGCTGACTAGTTACTTAAACCCCATAATTCCTCAGGGATAAGGTGAAGTTGAACATCATGGGAGAAGAGTGTGGCAGAAGGAAGCAGTTCACACAATGATCAGAAAGCAGAGACGGTGCTCCACTTGCCAGAGCCCCAGAGTTCCAGGTCAACCTGGCAACTAGTGAGATCCTGCCTCAAAAATAATAATAACAATAAAATCAGTAATATGGAGGACATCTTAAAAGCCACAATGGTAAAAAGACATCATGTGAGGGTGTCATCATATATACTGTGCTTTATATATTTCTTAAAAGTTTTATTGAGGTACACGGAAAAGAAATTTTTTTTGGTACCAGGATTGAGCCCAGGGGTGCTTAACCACTGAGTCACATCCCCAACCCTATTTTATATTTTATCTAGAGACAGGATCTACTGAGTTGTTTAGCAACTTTGCTTTTGCTGAGCTGGCTTTGATGCTGGCTTTGAACTCAAGATCCTCCTGCCTCAGCCTCCTGAGTTGCTGGGATTACAGGCTTGTGCCACTGTGCCCAGGTGCATAATTCCCTTTTAGGTTGTATTTTAGTCAGATTTTTCATTGCTGTGACTAAAAGAACTAACCAGAACAATTATAGGAGGAAAAGTTTATTTAGGGGCTCACAGGTTCAGAGGTCTCAGTCCATAGACAGCTGGTTCCATTCCTCAGGATAAAGGTGAATTTGAACATCATGGCAGAAGAGTGTGGCAGAGGGAAGCAGTTCACAAAATGATCAGCAAGCAGAGAGAGTGCTCCAGATACAAATATAAACCCCTGAGTCCCACTCCCAATGACCCACCTCCTCCAGCCACACCCCACCTGCCTCCAGTTACCACTCAGTCAATCCTATCAGGGAATAATTAACTGATTAGGTTAAGGCTCTTGTAACCCAATCATTTCCCCTCTGAACTCTCTTGCATTATCTCACATGTGAGATTTGGGGGGGATATTTCACATCCAAACCATAACAGGTTGTGTCAGTATTTTAGATGAGGAAGAGTTGGGGTAGCTCATATGCAGATAATTGAGAATCAGGCTTATTAATGGATTATTTCTGCACAAACATCAACTAAACACTTGTTGAATGCATATAAGGATGTGTAGGCCCACCTACATTGAGAACTATGTGATTCAATTTTGGGTCTCAAGAAAATTATGTCATAAAACTTGACACAAATTCTTAGAATTGTTAATTGAAAATTCTCACAGGCCAAGGGTCGACTGTTTTAAATTCTGGGTACTGTGATCTCTTCTGTCTGATGAATATGAGGGTATGCTCTGTGTGGGATTTAGAAGGAGGCTACTGGGAAAAATGAGGGAGGGTTTCATCTGTTAGGAGATGGATACTGATCAAAATAATCCTGGGATTAAATTTCAGCTCCTTGGGTAGATTCTGATATAGAACAAGAATACTTTGACCAGCCAACACTATCATTATGTGTGTGATTTTGGAATAGACACCAGACTATATAGAGTTTGGCTAGGGTGAGACTATTTTTGACAGTCTGACTATTTCTTGGCAAACAGATCTAAAAAGCTGAGGTTGAGATCCTAGAATTTCATGATCCCCAAAGCAACCTTTTGCTCTGTGAGCTTGATATGAATGAAGGGAAAACTACTGTTGTTTTGTTTTGTAGCCACCTCAACATGAAAGAACACTGAATGAGAGAGTAAATCAGTATTGGAAAGAGTTTGCCACACACAATAGTAAACCCCGCCTCGGTGTGTTATTTGTAGACATGGATCACTTTCCTCTCATTTACAGCAAGTCTTTTCATGCTATCTTACCCAGTTGAACCACAGAACTCCACAGATTCTGATCTTTGCCTACCTCTTCATATTACTCTCGCCACTTTCCCTGGCCCACGGTGTTCCTGCCTTCCTGTCCTGAATGCCTTGCTCTTGCCTTCCTTGGATCTTACATCCCAACTCAACAGTCACTTCCTCAGAGACTGGAACCAAATCTCACCAGTGCCTCCTGCTCTAATTTCTGGTACTTTCTTTTAGCAGCCTGTCTTAGTCCTCTGTGTGCTGCTAGACAGAATGCCACAAGCTAGAACATTTGTAATGAATGGAAATTTATTGGCTCATGGTTCAGGAGACTGGGAAGTCCAAGGTCAAGGGGCTGGCATCTGGAAAAGGCCTTCTGGTTGTGTCATACCATGGCAGAAGGGCAAAGAGAGGCCAGGGGAGAGGGAAAAAAAATGGAACATGCAGCTTCAAGCCCTTTTATGATTGACGTTTCTCCATTCGTGAGAGTAGAGGCCTCATAACCTAAATAACTCCCATCAGGCCCCACCTCCCAACATGGCTGCTTTGGGGATATAATTTCCAACATGTGCTTTTGGGGGCTAAGACCTCAGCACAGTCCAAGCCAACTAAGGCATCAGGTCTACTTCTTGAGCCACATGGATTTCCTTTTCATGGAAGTTGAGGTGGCGGCTTCTCCATGGTTTCTATAGGTTTCTTCCTGAGCGGATTTAGGAAAGAAAAGCTGATGCTACAATCTGTAGTCCCAATCTTTGCAAATGGCCTCCTGGCTGCAATTAACACCATTCTAAACATTCCTCTTCCTCAGTAGGTTTTGGTGGTTTACCGGTTGATGGGACCAAACTTGTCTCCTAAGGAGTCTAAGCTCTTGGCACCCATGCCCTTCTTAGTTTCCAAGGGAACAGGAAGTACCTGAAAACATCCAAGTGGGCTAATGAGGTTCCACACATTCCTTGCACTCATTGTCTAAAAACCATTTTGCCTCCTTCTGTTGATCCGGGTCGAATATCCCTAACAAAATGGTGATTCCTCCTTTTGCTTGCTAGTCCCTGGGTACTAGAAATTCAAATTATCCTAGCAATGGTCATACCTTATAGTTATAGGGACCTTCAATATGTTTCCTGGGAAGACTAGAGGACTAGGACATCCAAACCTGAATACTGCAGATCTGGAGCTCATTCCCGACATGGTCACTGGGAGCGATGGCAATTGCCCCTTTATTTTGGATCATGTTTTCTTCTTAATGGAGAGATACCACTGTAGAGAGGCCTCTGTTGGATTTAATGCATATGGCGCCCTACCTTTTCAGAGTGTTGCCTCTGAGTTGGCACCTCTGCTGTGACATTAGAAAGCCCTTCTAGTGTTCTGTGAGAATGGATGTTACTGGATGTGTTGTGACCAGCATAGCTCAAGGTCATGGGCCTACTCTTACACTTCTTTTGCTGTGAAATGAGCTTTCTGGCCAGATGGTATGTTGTGTGGGACATAATGTCTGAGTAAGCTCCCAGTTAGTGCTGGCTGAGCTCTATGTGCAGGAAAGACAAAAATCATGCCCAGAAAGAGAATCTACCCTAGGGATGGCAGACAACTGGTTCTTCTAGGATAGTAGGGGCCCAATGTGGATGATATGCCACAAAGTGGCCAGGTGATCTCCTTGACAGATAGTGCTAGACTGGCCTTGAAAAACAGTGTGGTGTCCTTTGGGTCCTCCTCCCTCATGTAACCCCCTGTAACTTTTTCTGGTCTAACATAACATTCCACTTCATTTTATTATGTCCATATCCTGCAGGATTTTATTCCCTCCTCTGTCATCTTTCAGGAAAACTCAGATATTGGCATTTTGCTCAAAATTGTCCAGCACTTTTTCTAGATTTCTAAGAGCCACCCTGGTCCCTGGGGCTCTTGCTAGAATGGTAAACTGGGAGAAAATTCCCTTAAGGCAATGTTTATGGTGTCTTACATCCGACCCCATTGATCAAGCACTCTCAACACCTAATCCCAGAAGTACTCCCCCGGCTTCTGCTGGTAGTTTCTAGCTGATTCCTGTACTTTACATGTCTTCAGTGTATAGTCTCTTTCCTCCTCATCAGGACAGCACATGCTGGCATGGAGCCAACCAGAGAGGAAGTGGGGTGGCTCCTCAGGGGCACCGTCACTGCTCTTGGAAAAGAGGGACTGTGGGGAAAGTGCTAGCTCCTCCTAGATTGCTGCCTAAGGAATCCCCCTGACCTTTCTTTCAACAACACCACTCATTGCCTCACAGTTTCAGCGGCTCAGGAATCTGGGCGTGGCTTAGCTGGGTCCTCTCCTCAGGCCCTTAGAAGGCTGTGATCTAGATGTCACATGGGCTGCATTCCTTTCTGGAGTTTGGGATCATGTGGGTGTTGGTAGAATTCGGTTTCTTGAGGCTGTAGGACTGAGGTCCCCACACTCCAGCTGGCTGTGGGGGGGGGGGGGCTGTTATCAGCTCCTAGAGGCCCATGGTCCACTCTACTTAAGCTTCTCCAGAGTCCTCCGGCAATATGGCAGCTCCCTTCTCCAGGCCAGCTGGAGAAACTCTCTGACCCCAAGGAAGATCCCAGTACCTATTTGAAAGACTTTGTCCCGATTAAGTCAGGCCCGACCAAGATAATCTCCCTTCTGATTAACTCAAAGTCAACTGGTTTGGGAACTTAATTATATCTGCCAAATCCCTCCACCCTGTCTTCCTTCCATTGGTTAGAAGCAAAGCACGGGCTCCCTCTGTACTCGAGGGAGGGAGTGTTTACAAAGGCGTTACTCACTGGGGTCACCTTAGGGTGTGTGCACACTGGAGCTGGGTGGGTCCCTGCAGACATGTGGTGGTGAATCCAGAGGAGCAGCTGCCAGCTGGTGACACACATTCCCAGCACATTTTCATGGGCACCATGTGGCATCATCACAATTCAATTTCTAATTCATGCATTTGAAAATATATTATTATACATTTAGTATCTGTCTTCCCTACTGGAATATAAGTTCTACAGGAGTAGGGACTAAGTCTGTCACAGTTACATTCTTCACATCTAGAACATTGCTATCATTTTAAAATGTAGTACATGCTCAAAATTGTGGTTGAATAAATGAATGAATGGTCATACTAACAAGAGCCATTTAAATCTTGGACACAGTCTCCTGACCAGATTCAGTCTACCTGCTAAGGGTGACATCCTGGCCCAAGCTAAGCCAACGAGTCTCTTCCCCAATAATTTTTATTTGAAACAGACTCAATTCAACTAGAGACTGAACTGTAATTAGTAGCATTCTCCAGAATCTTTTCTCTCTCAGCAGAGGTGCCATTTTGCAGCACAGGGAATTTCATCTGATGTGCCTTGAGAAACAGAGAGAGAGAACACCTGGGCTCTTCTAAGTCCAGGTATAATTTCTCCTGGGATCTCTTCCCTGACCAAAGGAGATTCCACAGAATTCTTCCCAATAATTTCCCTTTTTTGCTTAAAGTGGCTTGAGTTAGATTCATGGGTCCTACTTAATACACTGTGAAGAATCCAGGGAAGCAGCAGCCACCTGGCCTTGGGTTGTACCAAGGGGGGGCCAGAAGGGGGTTTTATGGAATAAAAGGAGAGCTTCAGGCTGGGACAGAGGCCGGGAGAGAAATAAGAGGTACCCAAATGGGAAAGAAGTAAAATTATCTCTATTTGCAGATGACATGACTACCTCTGTAGGACACCCTAAACACTCAACAAAAATCTGTTAGGATTAATAGATGTAGTACGATTACAAGACACAAAATCAACATTCAAATTCCAGTGACACCTCTGTACATGAACAATGAGTTATCCCAAAAGGAAATTAAGAAAACAGTGTCATTTACAATAGCAACCCAGAGAATAAAATACTTAGGAGGAAACAAAGCATGTAAGCCAGGGGTTCTGCCCCACAGCAGAGCAGGTGGGAGCTAATCGGGAAGGAGATAGCACATGGGGTGAGAAGCAGCTGCCTCTGGGGACCAGGAAGCATTGTCACCATTCCTAGTTGAGTGGCTCAACCTGTCCTGTCCTGTCCAGCAGGAAGATTATCCAGTCACAGGAGGAGTCTTGTGCTGTTTTCCCCACTGAACTCTCCTGGAGACATTACCTGAATCAGAGGCAAATGGATGTTTTCAGTATATCCTATAATATATTCATTCATATCTTCATTGTTTAAGCATCATTAAGGAAACATAAAGAGGCACCAATTAAAAGAAGTGGTTCTGGACCCACAAAATAGCAGTGTAGTGTTTTTCCAGAGGATGGGAGACAGGAGGAGCAGGATGGAGCAGTAACAGGAGAGTCCAGTGGAAGGGGACCATCAAGGGGAGAATAGAAATTTTTGCATAATTGTAGGTGAAACACATGGGTGTCCAATGAGACACAAAGGCTGGGAGGATCCGATCAAAGAGGCAGGGAGATAGTGTCTTTATTCCAGGTAGGAAGGCAGAGAGAAAAACATAGTCTATATAGTAATTCACTTATTTAGCAAATATTCATGAGCATATACTATGTGCTGGCTGCTCTTCAGCTTTATAGCACAGCAATGAACAAGACTAGCAGCATCCTGACTCCACAGGGGCAGCTTTCTTGTGAGCCATGTGGACAGCATGTAGCTGTCACTGCTCCTACTACATGGCAAGCAGAAGTCTGACTTTGTGAATATTTGGGTGAGCACATAGGAGTTCCTTTCATCCCCTGATTCCATCTTACAGAAGCCATGAGTACGCATTGAGAGCTAGAGACGGGGAGGCAATACATCAGGAGAAGATGAGGCAAGGGAAGGAAGAAGAGGGGCCTTTACATGAGAACCAGGTCCTCTGTGGCAGAGCTGGCTGGCTGACCAGCCATACTCATTCTCTTCTACGAGCACAGAAATAGCTGCTCATCTGGGGTCTACGGTTCCCTTGCATCCAAGGCTGGATATCAGAATGGTTGTCACAAACACAGTGGTGCACGCTCCAACCAGGACAGGAATTTCTTCTTAAACCACAGATTTATCTTTCATGTTTTAACATATTCCATGTTCTTGTTTAGTAATGCTTGGCTATATGAGAGCATGCTCATCCATTGCTACTTACATGATAAAGTCATAAAGAATTTCAAATAACATTTCATATTGCTATTTTATTAAATTTTACTGTGCCCATTTGTCAATCTAAAAAAATACTACTAACTTTTTCAAAAAGAATATGTATACTCACATCTCAGTTTAAAGGGTGCATGGGATTCCTCTAGGGAAAAACAAGCAAACAATAATCCATACTGAAGATAAACTCAAAAAAATCACAAGTCTCCCAAAGGTAGCAATACACTTTTTAAAAAAGGCTCAGGAAAAACCTCCAACAGGAATGCAGCAACTCAAAAGAGCCAAAAAATTTGCTGTATTTATAATCATGAAAAGAATAAGATATGGAATAGCAAACATAAGGAGCTGGGCACAGTGGTACATGTCTGTTTCTGTAATCTCAGTGGCTCGGGAGGCTGAAGCAGGAGGATTGCAAATTTAAAGCCAGCCTGTCTCCAAAAAAAAAAAAAAAAAAAAAAAAAAATCAGAAGAAACCATAAGGAAAAAAAGAAAGCTTTGGGGAAAAACACAAAGAGTTAAGAAATAGTTAAGGAGAGGAAAGGAAATGGAGATAGAAGGAGAGGACATTTTTAATTAATTAACAAAAAATCACCATGTTACATGCAGATAGAGAAATGTGAAAGACATAGGAAGATAAGAAGAATCAGAAAAGGTAAAGAAGGTAAGAGAATGAGGAATGTGGGAGAAAAACTTAGCACTGCATTTCCTATCAGCCGAGGTAACCACTATTACTTCAAAATGCATATAGATGATATACATATTTATACATACATACATCTATATGTATCTATATGTCAGGATATGTATATGTCTGTGTGTATATATAGATAGATAGGTAGATAGATAACCCTCCGTCTCTGCCCCATCAAGAGAGATGAACCAGCCAGGAGCAATGGCACATGCCTGTAGTCCCAGAAACTCAGGAGGCTGATATAAGAAAATCACAAGTTCCAGGTCAGTCTGGGTAACCTCGTGAGACCCTTTCAAAACAAAAAGTCAAAAAGGGGAGAAGATGTAGCTCAGTGGTAGAGTGCCTCACAGTTCAACCCCCAGTGCTAAAAACAAAACCCACTCCGCTCACCAAACACCAAAACGAACAATAACACAGAGAGGGATGGACCTTTTGTGGCTCTGAGATCTAAGAGACATTTATTCATTGGGGTGCATGTTTACTCAAGGTGAACTTTGTAACTTTGTAAATTCTGCCTTTAGCTGTAGATTTACCAAAGATGCAAGGGTTTGCATTTGACTTTTGCTTTATCAGTCTTTGATGAAAGCTAAGGGTGTTACTTAAATCATAAAGAAAATCCTTCAGAAGGATGATGATGGTTTGGGTTTAAGATGACAAAGCTACTGGGGGAGAGAGAGGAAAAGAAAACCTAAACACAATGGCATTCTGTAAAAATGCGCAGATTATGAAAACGCTATAAAATTTTGGAACAACAAAGAAAATACCATTCCAATTCTGGATTTCTCAACCTTGACACTGTTGACATTTTATACAGGAACAGTATTTGTTGTAGAGGGCTGTCCTGGGCACTGTAGATGGCTAGCAGCATCGCTGGCCTCTGTCCAGTCTGCACAGTTGTGTCCCCTGCTGTATGCATTTCCCTCCAGCCAGTCACAGCAGCCAAAGAATATCTTTAGATATTATAAAAAATCCTATGGGGACAAAATCAACTCCAGCTGAAAATATGTTCTAATTGTACCAAGTAAATATCCTTTCTTTAATATTTGAGTAGTCTATTGCAAACTTATTCATGTTGTACTTATGCTTAAAAGCACATACTATATCTTGTGTTTTTCATTTAAAATATATATAGATGGTTGTGGGTAACCAGAGAAGATTCCAGGCATTGGAGAAGGTTATCCAAGACTTTTATAAATTCCCAGTTGACAAGTACATCATTAGCACATGAGATCTTCCACAAATTTTGATTGAGAACAAAGCAAGAACAACAAAACTGCTCCAAGACTCAGATGATGAGTCCTGGACCAAGTTCATTCAGTAGCTAAAGCACCTGGTACCCACTCTTGCAGCTCACTTGAACGGAACTGGTCTCAGCTAAGTTACAAATCAGTACAGGTCAGGGGGTCCCTGGATCTCTCAGTAATTCAAGCAGTGAATCCAGATTCCAAATGCCCAGAACTACTGTGGATCTTGGGTACCAGTGCCACAGATACTTTACAAGTTCTCGGAAGGATTATGAAGGTCCCTGAGCTATTGCTACACTCAAGTCTAACAAGGCATTCATTCAAGCACGATAAGGCCATTAAACCAATGTATCCTAGAAGAGGTTTGCTTTGTAGCTAAAGATATTTCAAAACATTGGAAATGGTGTCAAAAGGTGACAATAAAAATAGATTTGTATTCAAAATTTGGTCTGTAAGTTGGACGCTACAACTTTGACTTGGTATTTTATGTTGCTTCCAAATTCCTAAAGCCCATCCAGCTCTGCAGGACCAGATGGGGAGTTTTACCTTTTGCCCAGGAGAGTGTGCCGCACCTGGTTTGTGCTCTGGGGCCAGCTCAGTGGTCTGATGAGATTCAGGACCTCAGAGATGATCTCTGGTAGTGTCCTAACTGAAAGTACTCGGATGTAGACTAATTACGCCATATGGAGAAAGCTGGGTCTGGGGTAAGAAGATCTTTGTTCAAATAAGAACCTTGCTCCTGACAACCTTTCTCCTCTGAAGAGTCTGTTAACTTCTGCCAGGTTCAGGTTCACCACTGAGATAATGCTACCTGGGAAGGCTACTGGATTGTGAGAAATAAATGAAAGTAAAGAGCCTGGAGGACCTTTGGAAAGCTCTAAATGGAAGGTATTTGGGGAAAACTCATCTCACTAAGCATTCCTCTGCACTGTAAAGTTATGCAAAGTTCTGAATGTACGCTGCATGTGACCAATGTAGCCGTTTATGACGTCACCTTTCTTGAAAATCTTAGAGAAGCAAGGATGAATTTAAGTTTGGTGGATTAAATTGAAATCTGTTTGTCCTTGTACTCATACCCAGAGGTTAAAATGAGGTGATGAACTGTCAGGGGAAACTGTTCACAGGGTTCATAAATCCTTCAAATCTTTGGCCCTTGTGCTCACTTTCCATTGCTCAATAGTTGGTGATGCAGGGGAGACAGGACCGCCAGGCCCAGGGTGTGGCTCAGTGATGAAACGCTTGCCTAGCAGAAGAGAGGCCCTGGATTTGATCCCTAGTGCCATGAAAGTAAAATAAATAAATAAATAAAATGAAAACCTGCCTCAAGATCGTTGAGGGAACCAAGTCCTTTTTTGGACAAACACCTTTTTACTTTGGGTCCAGACTTCTCTACATGGCATGCCCTGTCTACACCCTAGAGTATTTTCAATTATGCTACCACCTGACATCAATGATCTATCTATCTATCTATCTGTATCGGGAGGCAATGGATTTTGTACTCTCTGTCACACAAATGGACCCCTCACAAAATCACCTAATCTCTAAATCTCAGTTCCCTTACCTGTCAGACCGGAAATTTAGGGCATGACCCGGTCCTTCGGTGGTGGCGAGGCTTAAATGGGATGATAAGTTTGCACAACAGAAAGTAGATCATCTTTTGCAAATATCAGGTATTATTAGGCAGTTTATGGTTTAATATCTGCGACATTGCTACCTGGTATAAAAGATGGGTGAAGAAGGCCAGAATGCTAATGAGTGCAATGGAATGTGGGAATTGTCCTAGATTTTCAGAATTTGTAGTATTTTTGCTTCTCACCCCCAAATCAAAGTTGCACTGTACGATGAAATTCTGTTCTACTTCATTTCAAAGGAAATGTTTACAAATCAACATGGATGAATCTCAAGACATTTTGTGCAAAAAAAACAAAGACTCAAAAAGATAGGCAGAATATAATTCCTTTTAAATAAAATTTAGGGAAACATATACAACAAATAAACTACTTAGTCATATGGACTTCTGTGTCAAATTATAAATAAAAATGAGGGAAAAGGAATACATTGGGGAGTGTATTAAGGATGTGTTAAAATTATAGTTTTCCATGTATTTCTTAACTAGGGTTGTGAGTGCAATCATGATCATTTTATTGTTTTATTTTAAATAAATAGTTTAAGAATCCTTTAATGAGGGTGCATGTACAAATATGTAACAATGAATCCCACTTTACATATAATTAGAATGCACCAATAAAAATTAAAAACAAATAAAAAAGAATCATTTAACGAGAACATAGTTATTTAAGCTGTGTATATCATTCTATACATATATAGACTCTCTATAATATATATTCCTCATTATTAGAGTGTACCTCATAATAAAAAATTTAAAGATTCTTCATGCCTCTAGAATCATACTATAATAAAACTGTATTGGTGTGGTAATTCTTTTTTGGTTTCTCTTGGGCTGCAGTTCACAGCTCAGCCTGGGCCATCGGTCAACTTCACATCAGGGGACTTTGTTATGCTTGACCTGTGCTCAGCCTGACCAAGGTGTGTTGCCTCTGCTCCTCCTTCTGCCAGAAAGCGTCCCCTCTCCAGTCTCCTGTCTTTGGGGTCTCAGCTTAAGCATTGCTTCTTCTAAATCTTTCTGACGCCTCTGGCTAGGTTAGGCTTTCCTGTCGCAAGCCTCCCGAGTATCCAGGATGTCTCTTTCCTAACATTCATCACACCTGTAAATGCTCAACTCCTGGCTTACCAGCACAGGATAAGCTGTCACAGAGCAAAGGCTGTGTCTGGCTTATTGCTGCATCTCTTTTTGTTCCTGGCCCAGCGAGTAGTGGGCATGCGACAGCCTGTGTTGAATGAAGGAAGGAATGAAAGCATGGGAAATGTGGTGGGGCCCAGTCGCAGGTACGATTGTGAGATTATAAATTAAATTTGATCAGCTACATTTGGGGCAGTGTTTCCCTCCTACTCTTCTAAGACCTGGATGACCAATTAGCACCAGCTCTAAACAATGGAAAGCATCAGGAGATATACCTCTATCATATTCAATCTGGCCTCACATTTGCTTCTTACTGACTGCAATGAATTGAGGTTGGGATGGTGATGTCACTTTGAATGCCTCTCTGAGGTCTTTCTGTGACTACTCTGTAAGAAAAGATAGCAGGTCCCTCTCAGAGAGGGGCAGGGGATAATGCATTATTTGAATTATCTCTGTTCAATCAAAAAGTACATGCAGGAGACACATAATTCATCTAGACAGCAATTGCCATGGAGT
Organism: Callospermophilus lateralis; assembly: GCF_048772815.1. Lineage (NCBI taxonomy): Eukaryota > Metazoa > Chordata > Mammalia > Rodentia > Sciuridae > Callospermophilus > Callospermophilus lateralis. The sequence goes on along the minus strand of NC_135312.1, from coordinate 123,650,268 downwards.
TATGCAGGTCTCTTATGTAGGTGATGAAGCAGCCAAATTCCCTGACAGTGGTGAATTATTCCTTGTGTCACTAACAGTGATGCCAAAAGAAGCGTCAAGGCCACAGGCCTGGAGAATGTGGGATCTTTGAACTGCAGGAGTAAAAATTTGATAGGTTTTATTGCTTTGTTTTAATCTTGATCATTGAGGTTTTAAAATAAAATTACAGGGATGCTAAGCCTAGCCAATGGCGGGGGTGATTAATTTCCACTTGGCAACGGAATAGAAATGGTGGCTTCTGTCCAAACCAAGCCTGGGCTGGGGTCCCTGCACTTCCCCATTCCACCTCCCTCCCCATGGCTCAGTTGGCACCCCCAATCCTAACAAAGGCCGCATGGCATATGGGATTCTTTTTCTTTTTTGTTTACTGTCAAACAATTCATCAAATATATACTCCCTTTTCTCCCATAGTTAAAGTATTGACCTATATAATAAATCTCTGAGTTTTTTAAAGCCTTATAGTGAGAGACAGCAAACATGACTTTGAAATCTGGTGATTAGGAAGTATTTTGAATGGCTGAGAACTGTAGGTAAAACATTAAATTACACTAATTTTCTTGTTTAGTTAAACTTTTTAATGTTTTCAAAAGCCTTTCATAATATTGTGGATAAGTAAATTCTTGGGCCTGCTCTGATTTCAATTTGAGTCAAATTCCAACTAATAATGTTACACCCATAAACCTTCTCCTTAACAGCCCATAACATTAAACTGCAAACAGAATTCTTCAAGCACCCTCTTTGCTGTTTACCCATGAAACAAGCATTATAGACTCTCAACAGATGTCTTTAATAGACATCGTTATTAAAAAGAATACTACACAAAATAAATTTAGACTGTTAGTCTCACACAGTTACTAAGGGTCTACTTCTGCCTGTTGAGATCATCACATCTATACTTAATTGGAGGTTAAAAATCTGTGGACATTATAATCTTCTGATCGTGGTGATCTACTCATTTACCCATCCAGCTCATTATCCCAGATTAAGATTTGTAGCACCTTCTCCATATAGATCATAAGCCCCGATTTTCAGGAAATTAAAAGTTGGTTGGAAAAAACCCTTCAGTTAATAAGCATCAGTCTAAGAGTGAAGTCCTTATAAAAATCTTGGGGAAATTTTCAGCTCTTTTCTCAGTTATGAGCACCAAAAATAAGAAGTTTTGTGGTTTCAGGCACTTTTAAGTGTTATAGCTTGAAAATAAACAGGACTTTGAGCAGAAAAAAGAAAATCCCAAGTCCATAATATGGATTATTGCCCCAAGTATGTTTTGAAGATGACACAAAGCTAGGAAGAACATCCGAACTATTTGTTGGGAAATAAGCTCTATTATGCACACAGATTTTTTTGTTTTTTAAAAAAACACTATTACTTTATGCCAGTAGTGTATTTTGGTTTCTGCCTTCTGGCCTCAATTTGAAAATTATTATCTGCTATAGTTAATTAGGTAATAACTTGAATTTATATGGCATCTCTCACTCAGGGATGTTAAAATGAGGGGGAAAGGGCCACTTTTCTGGTCAATCATCCATCCTGTGGGCGGCAAGCTCTAATGGATGTAAATCAGAGGTCAATGGCCACTTAGACAGCCTTGATGTTGCCATTCCCTGTTCTCAGAGGGAGACCAGGAAGGAGGGTTTTCTTCTAGATCACACAGCAAATCGAAGCTGAAGGGAATGTCTGTTGGGTGGAGGTGAGGTGGGGATATAAATTTTCCGTGTGTTAGGCTGTAGCCTCCTCCCCTTATTTAGATTACTCTGGATACAGGCAGGTGTGGCAGAAGGGGTGGGTCGACAGTTACAACAGGTACCTTCTGCCAGTGGCTGAGCCTGCAGGCAAGGGCAGAGCAGAGAGGCTTCTGGATCAGACAAATCTCAATTTGACCCTTAAACTTAGCAGCCAACTGACTTTGAAAGGTACCCAAGCCTCTGTTTATTCATTTCTAAAAGGGAGCTGAAAGAAATACATACACTCATAGCTATTTTTATGATACACAAAGAAAAGGATTTGGGAAATAGTAGCAATGAGTAAATGTTAGCCATCATTATCATGATGATCTTTGTTATTATGTTCCTTGTCATGCTTCTCAATTGTTTATAAGTCACATTTCAGGCATACAATCTAAAGGGACAGCTCTCTCTACTTTATGTATGTAGGAAATAGCAAGTTGTGATCCCTTACTTTTAAGTATTTATGAAACCTGACCTTGGAGTTAAAGAAGCATCAGGGAAAAGAGACACCAGGTGGTATTTGGAAAGTCTGCTTCCTGACCCCAGCAGCACCATTTATGACTTAAGCAAACTGCATCAGCCTCTCTGAGCCTCAGTGTGTGTGTGTGTGTGTGTGTGTGTGTGTGTGTGTGTGTGTGTTTTAATATGCAAAGTTGAGTGATACATCTTACCCACCTTACTCAGTTTCTATGAGGCTTAAATAGGAAGACAGATGTGAACACATTTTGAGAACTATAAAGCACTTAGTTTAAATAAATTAGAGTGTTTTAATAATTGCTATCATGCCCAGAATCACTTATGACTGATTTCTAGATCCATATTTTTTCCCTACAAGTTTATTCTTATTTGGAATGATGGCAATTTATTACTCATTTATTAATAGACATGAAATTAGTTCTGATGACAGCCTGTTGCTAACAATAAACCAAAAATGGGTTCATGGTTTAATAGTGCTATTCTGTTTTTTGCCTTGTTATGAGAAGTTGAGTCTTTGCAATTTGTTGTAACAAAGAGAAGGGCTGTATTATTTAATAACTGTTCTACTAAAGTTCACCAAATTGTACGTGATACATCCCATTTATTGCTTAAAAATATGTGTTTTTCCCTTGACCTCATTAAACACACACACACACACACAAAAAAAAAAAAAAAAAACAAACTTGCCCTGATATCAAAATAGTCATAGTTAGAATAATTGGAGAAATTAAATTTGTCCAGAACTTCAGAATTCCAAGAACTAAACTCAAGTGACACAGTTATTGGGAAATAATGACCAAGAGAACCTTAGCCTACCAATAGTACAAGCATTTCATGCAAACACACTGGCTCCTTCCTCTGGTGAGGTTGCTTATGCTCAGCCACCAGAAAGTTTCAGCTGAGTTGGGATCAATATGGCCCAGTTATTACCAAGACACTGACTACCTACAGCCCAGATGGAAACAGGGAAGCTTGACCTGCTTGTGGCACAGATACCTGCGAGGATCATCCAAGTTAATGAAACACTTTCCTGGGGATGCCAGTCTCTTGATTTCACAGTCACACCTAGTAGAGCCCCTCTGACATCAGGTCTGCTGTGCCCAAGAAGGGAGGAATTCTGACGGCAGGAGAGAATCATTCTTCAGGCCTCTGAGTGTTACTCAACGCCACGTAGTCTTCCTCTGCTTTGGCACACTTCCTGACTGCTAGTCTTGGAGGAAGCAACCCAATACGCGCTCAAGTGTGATTACCTGCTAGCTGCAGAGTTACAATCTCAGCTTCATACCCTCTCTTGTATACTTGGATTTATGCTGCTGAAGCTGGAATTGTACAAACTATGTCTTTTTAAAAAAAAATTTTTGTAGTTGTGTATGGACAGCATACCCTTATTTTATTTATTTTTATGGGGTGGTAAGGATCAAACCCAGTGCCCCACACATGCCAGGCAAGCACTCCGACACTAAGCTACAGCCCCAGTACCAAACTATGTCTTTTTTGCCAGCAGATCCATGTCAGCCTCTGAAACAAGTTGGAGGACAAGAAGGGACTCACTCCTTCCTGCCTCCTTCACTCCCTATGGCTCAGTGTCCACCTGCCATTGCTGTGAGTGTCCCCAGCTCACTTCTTGACTGCAGAGAAGTGGTTCTGCCCCACAGCATCAAGGGAAGCCAGTATTTCATTTTCCTAGTACTTGCTGCTCCAGCCTCAGTCACTGATACTCGGTGAGCAGCGCCTCTCCCAGGGGTCCATTGAGGTGCAGCAGGGCATCTCTTCCAAGCCTCAGCATTAAACAGTGCTGCCTTCTTCCCTTCCTCCCCCAGGTTGAGTGGTTAGAGCTGCTTCCTGCAGTTATGACCCCAGGGTATCTTAATATCCTCTTTTTTACACTTTTAGTTACTATATTGGGGATCTCTAGAGAAACAGAACCAATAGGATATATAACTATACAGAGAGATGTTTTGTTATGAGGGATTGGCTTATGCAGTTATGGAGGCTGAGAAGTCCCCTGATCTGCCACCTGCAAGTTGGAGGACTGGGGAAGCTGGAGGTAGACCTCAGCTAAGTCCAAAGGCCTGAGAACGGGGAAAAAACCAAGGCCTGAGGGCAGGAGGTGGACAGCCCTGCTCGGCAGAGTGAATGGATTCCTCCTTCCTCCTCCTATGTGTTCCCTTTATGCCTTCAACAGATGGCACAGTGCTCATCCACATCAACAAGGGGCATCTTCTTTACACATTTGACAGGCTTAAATGCTCATCTTTTCTGGAAACATCTTTATAGACACACCAGAAATAAGATCCTATCAGCTCGATGGGTATCCATCAGCCCAGTCAAGTTGACACATAAAATTAACCATCACAGTTACCTAGTTAACAACTTTGTCCCTAGTTATGAGTTTTTCGTATTAACATTCTTTTTGTTAACGTAAGTGGGGTAAATTTCTGCTACCTGATTGGACCCTGATTAATATACCAGCTGGCAACCGGATTGGTTTTGTTAATACTCCACAGTGTTTTCTGTTCTGAGAGGCTCATAGTCTGTACCTACTGCATTTGTTTGCCCAGAACCCCTCTTGTCACTTTGGCAAACTCCCCACGTTCACCCTCTATCTAAGTAGTTTGGGTACGACCAACACTACCTCCTAGTTCCAGAGGTGGGCTTGTGACCCATCTAACTAATACAGTTACTACTGCCTGTTTTAGCCAGAGTGGTTGGTTTAGTGGGGGACATGTGATTCTGATGACTTGCAGTCAGCATTACCTTCTTAAAATTCCAAGTAACATGAACCAATAAATTTCCACTTAAAAAAAAAAAAGTCTGGTTGAGGCTCTTGAATGAAAGGCATGAAACTTTTTTAGCAGTGGTACTTTAGCAGAAGCCTGATGGATGTGTAGGAAGGCAGCAAGTAACACTGTGATCTCAAACCACACTGGCAGTGGCAGGTAGGTATGCACCCCACATGGTCCTCCTGTAGCCCGTGGTCCTCTTCCCCACAGAACTGATTCCAGGTGGTCACCTGCTAATGAATAATGACCACTTGCTAATGAATATACAAAAGAGGTTCAGCAACTTAGTGCTGTGACATCCATGATATGTGAGACCAATGTAACTTTCTGGATGTACATCCTAAGTGATTATTTAGTTTAATTACAGCAATGTAATTAAAGACTGAACTAAATACTTCCTCATATTATTTTCTAAATATGGTTATCTAAATTTGAAGAGAGCTGGCATCTATTGAATCATGATAGCTAGATTTGAACAAAGCACCTTTTTTTCCAACCAACCTAAGAAATATATATATCATCATCCTCTTTTAAAAGAAAAGTGAGGGGCTGGGGTTGTGGCTCAGAGGTAGAGTGCATGCCTAGCACGCATGAGGCACTGGGTTCGATCCTCAGCACCACATAAATGTAAAATAAAGATATTGTATCCACCTAAAACTTAAAAATTTAAAAAAAAAGAGAAAAGTGAGACTCAGAAAACTTAAGTTGTTCAAGATCGCAAGATACTAGATTCAAATCCAGTTTCCTTTGATATTGAAGTCCATTTTTCTCTACATCAGGAAGGATCAAGGAATTGAACAGATGCCCAAATGCCTTATCTGTTACCTGCCTTCTGGTTTTTCCACACCTAAAGCCCCCAAGTAAAAATGTGGTTGGAAAACTGTTCTAATGTGAAATTACAGAAGAATCTGGCCTGTAAATTGAAGGAAGCAAATCCTAGAGCAATAGAGCTTGGAATGCTGGGAAAGTCTGAGGCTCTTCCTAGTCCAGAGCTGCAAATTGAGTTTTATATTTGTTGAATGATTTACTATCACTCATTAGTGTGTTTTATACTTCACTGAACTTAGATAGGCAAATTATATAAGCACTTTATATATAAGCAAAACATGTCAGATGTCAGGACTCAAAATATGTATTTAATTAAAGAAATACATCTCTTAATACCAAAGCCCTAAATACATATTAAATGATACCCTAATCTGAAGGTAAATGAGATATGCCACCTCCCAGATACTAAGTGACCCACATATACAGTAATACCTCCATTAATGCAGGAAATGCATGCTGTCTGTGGAAAGTCATGGGGACCCATCCAAGGAGGACAGAGGAGTGGGTACAGTGTGGAATTACTAAATGCTAACCAAAATGACATCACGTAGCTGCCAGAAAACATGCAGCTAGAAGTTCTAAGATAGAGAGGGGACAAGAGAGAGTAGAAGTCAAACCTAGAAGTAGGTTTGAGGAGGCAGCCTGAGGGTAGCCTGGACTCCCCAAAAAATGGTCACAGACTGATCTGGTCACCCCAATAACCCTCAAACAGGCCTTGAGGAGGGAGCTGGGCCTGGCCAGATGCATCTCTGCAAGGAGAGGAAAGATAATGCCTCGACTTCTCCTCCCCTCCAGGTGGTTCCTAAATGCAATAAGGACAAGATCAAGAGGTGCATATGTGGCGGGGCACGGTGACAGGACTGTAATCTCAGCAGCTCAGGAGGTGGAGGCAGGAGGATCATGAGTTCAAAGCCAGCCTCAGCAATTTAGCGAGGTGCTAAGCAACTCAGTGAGACCCTGTTTCTAATTTAAAACAAAATACAAAATAAGGCTAGGGATATGGCTCAATGGTCAAGTGCCACTGAGTTCAATCCCTGGTACCCACCCCCACAAAAAGAGGTGATTTCATTGTGTTCCATATAGCACCATCCATTTGAAAACCCGTTAATAATGAGGATGTCTTTTGTTACTCTATTAGAACTGAAAGATCAAGTACATTTATCTGGTTGAGGTTCCATATTGACTAAAATTCACTTAAAGTGTAGCTTATCAACCAGACAATGAGTACAGGAAAATGACCTTGATCAGAGCCTTTCCTTTCTTAAGAAAGTCAAGGAGTCTGGGATGTGGGTGGACACTGGGCAGCTGGAAGGACAGAGGGGGCAGCCAAGGATGAGGAGACTCAGAAACTAGAGGCTGGGGAACCCCTAAATTTTGCTGATTTCCTATTTTTACCATAAACCATGCAGGACAAACACACTCCATTCACCAAGGTATTTTTGTCCCTGCAGCTGTGTGGCTTAGCAGGAGCTTTGCTGTCGAGCCATATGACTCATGCCAACACTGCTGCATATGATTTATGAAGACTTAAAGAAAAGGAAGACAGCTAACTCCATGATAAAGGAGCTTCGTTTTCAGAGGAATTCGCTCACCAAGAACCTCGCTACTGCCTGGTTGCCATTTGAGTAGAACAGAGCAGCTACCTCAGCCAGTCATGGGCCAGAGGTCACCTCCCATGTCCATCTTTTCAGCTGGAGGAAGGGCACCTCAAGTTGAAGAAAGAGCCAGAGCCAGAGCATCTGTGGCTTTTAGCTGCTGTAGGGGACTCAGTGGCGGTGAAACCCACCAAACGACTCCTTCAGAGGTGCTGCTTGGAGCTGGGGCTGCTCCTTTCAAAAATAGGTCTGTAGCCCAAGGTATGCAGAAAAGGTCAACAAGCAACCAGGTTTTCTTGGTACCCAGGCTAGTGGCTTTTGTCAGTTTGTCTCCCTGTGCCATGTTTTAAATGTTGGGTGTTTCCCCAAAGGCTCAAATGTCAGGGGCTCCATCTCCAATATGGTGGTGTTGAGGTGGAGCCTAGTAGGAGGTCCTGAGGTCATTGGTGGCATGCCCTTGGAAGGGGCTGAGATAGTTCTTGTGGGATCCTCTTCAGTTCTGCAGAGAGGTTGTTCTAGAAATCCCAGCCTGGCACTACGCTGTCTCTCTGACTTCCTGTTTGAGATGTGATTCTTCCCCCCTACCTCTATTCCTATTGTTGCTATCCACCATGATATGATATTGCCAAGAGGGCCCTCACCAGAACTGAGCCAATGTCAGTGTCATGACCTTGAATCTCCCAAACTATAAGTTATAGAAAACTTTTTTTTCTTCACTTACCTTCGGCATTTTGTTATAGTGACAATCAGCTGACTAATACACTTGGCCTCACTGATTAGGAGAACATCTCTAGTTGTTCTCATGAAATGGCCCCTAGGAAACTTTCAACAATCCCCTTTGTTTCCATCTGATCTTTCCAATAGGGGATAGAAAGGAAAGGGCTGAGCTAACTCTTACCCTGGAAGCTTCCCAAGCTAGACTTGACTAGTCCTGTCTTTTTTTTTTTTTTTTTTTTGCCCATCCAACAAGGCCAAGGTCTATATTTACTCCTTGAGAAGGGGGAAATCAGACAGGTGGATGGCCCAGGCTGTGGTTGTTGAATACAATGCCTGCTTCAGGATAAAGTATCTTTGACTGAGAAAGCGAGTCTGGCAATATCCTGTTTATCTGCTTCCAGGACTGCACTGTTACCCACCCATACCTTTGCTACAATGGAGCAGAATAAAAGTTCATAAGAATTCATGAATAATAACATAGCCATAAGATCTACACTTTGAACACTTTCATCTTAAATTAAATTGTGGTAGGCTCAGGATAGTTTGTATTCATATTCTCTAACTTGTTAATAAGATAAATAGCTTATCTTGTTCCTATGAAATATGAGAACAAAGTCCCACAAGGTTCTATTTTAAGTTAGAAAGTTAAAAAATCAAAATAAATAAAAGTTTTGGTGCAATTTCTTTTTCAGCAGAAGTGCTAAATACCTCACCCTTTGCTTAATTTCATCGTAGTTAGGTGGGGCACTGTGCTTCCAATGCACTATTTGATGTATTTAACTCTTGTGTGATCCAACCCCTACTCCTACTATCGCACTCAAAAGACCTGAATAATTAGGCTACAGGTAGTTGCTTCAATTTGTACCCCTGGAAGCTTTGAAGGTACTTCCAGCTGCATCAAAGTGCTTCATTGCTATGTGCTTCTGCCTGACTTCAAAGCCTCACAACAGGGATTTGTAATGCAGGATACCATGTAGTTCTAAGGAAGCTATTACTCTCTATTTATTGTGCAAATTTTGATGAAGATTCCCTAGGATCTTTCTTGACCCATCAGTTAGCCTCATAGTGTCTCTTTCTAGCTGTTACCAAGAATTATCTTGGAAAACTATCTAAAGGACTAGGTTAGGGTCAGACCGCTTGAAACTAGTCCTGCTGATTTTGTGTCCTTTCAGTGTCTGCTATGCCCCCCATGTTTTGCTAACTCTTCTAGAAGATTCTACCAGTAGAGTAGTTGAGGAGCTTTCTCTTAGGAGTTGGGAGGAAGCTAATCAGTTTTGTTTGAAGTTGAAATTAAAGAAAAAAAGTTACACCTTTACAAAAATTAAATGTTGGATGATTCTAAAAGGAACAGAAATCTGAGGATACAAGAGCCGATAAATGCTCTGAGCTGGGCTGTCTAATGATAGAAATGTTCTAATATTCTGTGCTATTTAGGAAGGTAGCCAACAGCCACACATGACTGCAGAGTGATTTTGAAATATGGCTATCATGACTGAAGAAATGAATCTTCAATTTCTTTTCATTTTACTTATTTTAAATCGCTTTAAGTGACCAGTGGCTACCGTGTCACACAGCATAACTCTAGGAATTAAATGAGTGTGCTTAGAAAATCTAGGACCTGAGCTGGAAGAAAAAGAAGGAAAAGGAAGAAAAAACTAGTACTAACGTGGACCTTACTGGAAAGAAATCCTTCTTGCTTACCACTGTCTTCTCTCTAGGCAGGCAATAAGGAGATGCTGCAATCAGCCCTCAAGAGGACAGGGTCACCATTTGTTTTCATTAATCATTGGGGAGCAAGGCTGCTGTGCCCACCTCCAGGCTGGGCACTTGCCTGCACTATGCCCACTGATTGATCACATTTCCAGCAATCTCGGGCTCAGCCACAGACAAGGGGGAAAGGTAATGAAATTGCCTCATTTACCAGCCCAAACCAAAGGTCTGTCATTGCATGTGGCTGTCACTTTTACACATCAAGAGTGCCCAATAACAGGTAGAACATCCGCCCTTTTAAAGTGACATCAATCAGTAGTTGTACAAGTGAAGAGGGGTCACCAAGAGGCCACAGGGATCTCAGGCCTGCCCACTTGTCTGACTTGGGGCCTTCAAATTGTTCTCAGTGCTGGCAAAAAGAGGAGATCTGGGTACTCTGTTGGGGATCCTAACAGAAAGGAGAGACCATGGAAAAGACAAGTAGATGATCACGGGCACAGGGGTCTCAAACTCAGGCAAGCCCTCCAGGTCCCTCCAGGTTCATCTTCCTGCCATGTTCTAATTAGAAAACACTGAAGAAATCTTGGTGAGTAAAAAGAACCAGACATTAATAAGTTTTTCTCCAATCCGGGGGGAAAAAAAAGAAAACTTGTGAATTAACCCACATTTCTGTAAATTTGGCTTTTTCTTTCTTCCTGTTATAGGCATGCGGGGCCAGCATTCAGCTCGGTACTGAAATCCTAGGTACTTTCTTGTCAAGAGAGATCTGCCTTTTTCATCACGAGTTCTTTTGTTTTTCCCTGTGGCCAGCTGCTACCAAGATGCAGTCAATTTAGAAGAAACCGGCTGAGGAGTGCTCTCCAATATGTCAGCCAGGCGCACTCGGCACACAGTGTGGAGCAGGTACGGCTTAGAACGCGAAGGCTGCGCACCGAGGGGCACAGACCGAGTCGGGGAGGGAGCAGGGCTCCCGGGAGCGCCCACAGGGTGTTTCCACACCCAGGCTCCGGAAGCGGCTCTGGCCCTTTCTTTCTGCTGTCTTCACCCTTGTCCTGCTCCTCCCCTTCCCCGCCGCCACCGGTTTCTATCTCCATTGTTCCCTGAAGCCCAGCAGCCAATGTGCAGCCAGGCCCAGCACTCGCTCCTGCAGCCAGCAACTTCCTCTGAAGCTGCAGCGCGTAATTACAACCAGCTGCTCCGGGCGGCTGGCTGGCCAGCTCTGCAAACAAGCGTCCTGATACCCGGAGTTCCAGGCAGGCGACAGCCCGCTCCTGGCAGCAGGGAATTCTCCCAAGGAAGTGCCCACACCCTTTGTAAGAAGTGGGGGCCGCCCTTCTCTCTCTCTCCGGCCTGTCCTGTCTCCCCCTCTTGGGGGGCTCTTCCGGGTCCGAGAGAGTTGCTTTTATTGTTAATGGGAAGGTGCCTGATCTGTCACCTGGAGCATTCCCACCTCTGACTGTGCTGGTGCCATCAGGAGCAGGACCATGAGTCCTAGGCAGTCACATTAGGGGGCCTGGCTTCTGGTCAGCATCTGAGCTGACTGTGAACCGAGAGATGGGATAGAAAAACGTGCACTGTCCTCTGGTGACAGGAGGTTGGGAGATAATTGGCGTTGCTTAAAAAAAAAAAAAAAAAAATCCAAGCAAGCCTGGCTAACCCTCCTAAGCAGAGCAGCGTGCTGTGCGGCCAGAGGGCTCAGGACTCGCCCAGCCCCGCCTCTGAGCAGTGGGTTCATTTTGGGGCCTCAGTGATCTTTCAGACTTGGCTACAAGGATGACTCTGATCCAAAATTAGGCTTTGAATGTGTGACACAAGGCTGCCGGCCCCACCCACCGCCTCCCTCTGCCCTGTGCTGTTTCTTCCCAGCCTGGCTGTGGGCCAGATCTGGCCCTTCTGGCTCCTGGGGGCAGGGCCAGCCACAGTGTTCTGTTTCCAGGCAGGATTTTAGCGTGGGTGAAGGTGCCTGGTGCAATTCAGGAAGAGGCTGATATGCTGGGCGGGCACCCAGCCCTCAAATCCCTCAGCCATCATCCCAAGCCAGAGAGTACCAGGCAGGAGAAACCACAGGTGTGCCACCAGGGCTGCTCGGCTGCTCTTGCCCACCTGTGCCTTCTGTCCCAGGCTCCCTGTTGTCCTTCAGCAACCAGACAGCCAGGCGGGAGGGCCCCTCGGTCATGTTCAGTAGCAGCAGCAGCCTCAGAGGCGGGAAGCAGCTGGGAGTCTACTGTTGTAAAGAAGCTGCTCATTTACAAGGCAATTTCCCAGGGAGGCTGACGGGCAAGAGCACCTTTGAGAGGGTTCATTCTTCCTATCTGAGTTCTGGCTGCCCCTCCAAGGCCAAGAGCAGCCGGCAGGCCCTCTATTGTGCTGGGTTTCCCCTTCCCAGCCCTTTTTGTCTCCGTGTTGAACAGTCTCAGAACTTTGCTTGCTGAGTGGTGCTGGGCAGCGGGGGCACTTGCTGGGATGGAATTATAAGAGCAACCAGGATCAGCAAAGGTGGGGGGGGGGACAGAGAACCGAGGTCAGTTGGGCGTGTGGAGTCAGTACCTGGCCAGCTGTAGCTTTTCTGTTTCTTCATCAGCCTCTGATCGTCTTGGCAATTTAATTCCCTGCAGGGGGAAAAGAGAACCAGTTTAAAGTGCTTTTCTTTCTGAGTCTTAAGCCTGGTTACCCTTTAGAAGCACGTACACAACCGGCGCATGTGTGGAAAAGCATCCGCTGCAGCCCTTCCAGCCTGAGGAGGACTTGCTGGTGTGACTGGCTGTGGCACTTAGCGCAGTCTGGAGGTCCCAGTGACTCAGCCCTGGGATTTTGGGCAGACTTTTCTCCTGGCTCACAAGGAGGAACAAACTTAACAAGCCAACAGTCATATCTGGGCTCTTACTGCAATCCTCACCTTGAGAGCATCAGGGATAAGTAGCGCTTTAGAGGGGTCCATTCTCTAGAGGGGTTATGAGGAGAAGGGACCTCTAGCCTTTCAGATCAGCAAGCGAAAAGAAAACAACAACAACAAAAGAAGTCTAAGGACAGAATGAGAAGAAAATCAGGCTTCAAGGTTATAAAAAAGAAAGTTGAGGGAGACAAGCCATGGGTTTTGAGATAGGAGACTTAGATTATTCTTCTAACTATGTCCCTAATTATCTGCAGGGACCTGGCAACTCCTGATTTCTCCTGGTTGGTTTTTCCTCATGTATAAAATAAGGGTTACGGCCACAGTTCTGCAACTCTACTGTGTGCTATGAGCAAGCGAGGAAGCCCACAAAGAAGTTAAAAAATGTTAAATGCATTTTATAGTAGCAAAATAAACTACTGCTACTACCTGTAATATCTTCTACGTGCTTATTTGTTGATGTTAAAATGAATCATTACGTCATCCAATTGAAGGTCTCATGGGATGCCAGCAACAAATGAAGAGACATGTCTTTTCTTATTTTTTGAAAAACATGTGTCCTGTCCATTTTTAAACCATCGGATGAAGTCTTGTTTTGTCACATAAAGGGAAGCAGGAAGGCTGCTAAGTCCCTGCCGGCCCATTTCTCCGTGCTTTACAAAGATGTCCATGACACTCAGAGCAAAGTATCCTGGGTCACTCTTTTTGCCAGCAGATGGAGAAATGAAGCATAGAGGGGTGAATTGAGGTCACGGAGTGAGCAGGTGATGGGCTGGCTTCTGGTGTCTGGCTCCAAAACCTGCTCCAATTTGTCTCTCTTATAAACAGTCATCAATAACTTCATCTCCAGGCTGAATGCTACCAACCAGGAGCCACCAGGTGCAAATCATTTGTGTGCAGATGAGAATCACTGTCCTGGGGCAAAATGGAGGAAAAAGAAGCAACTGCTACTGTTGGAGTCAGAAACTTCATCAAAGGCCAGTCCAGCAGCGAAATTCTAGAAACGAGGAAGTAAGGAGTAATAGTCTTAGTCAATCCACTGAAAGATCAAGAGCATATAAAGCTAATTAACAGGCCCTCCCAAACATTCTATTGATTTAAAAAACTCTTTTTTTTTTTTGATACTCAGAGATGTTCCTTCCTTAATATCAGAACTGCACAGAGAAATACAATCACGTCAAAATAATTAAAATTTCAGGTTAATGTTCCTATGTTGTTATGATGCAAACCATCACATGTAAGTCAATTAAATGATTATTAGGTCAACAGGACATTTCTGTTGGAAAACTAAGGTTGTGACCCATTTTTTTCCTTTGACATATTGTCTACTCAAACCTATGTACCTTATTGCTTTAGATGTTCAGTCTGGCTCTGCCACTCACTTTGTGACCGTAAGCAAAGGCCAAGAGCCTCAGCCTCCTCCTCTGTCAATGAGACCAGTTGGACCTATCCCAGTTTTTTGTTTTGTTTTGTTTTGTTTTGCAAATATGAATTGACTTCATGTTTTTAAAAATATAAAAAATAATCCTTGGGGTGTAGAGAGTGCTCAGGTAATGCTATTTGTCTTCTTCTCCATCTGTGAAAATATTTTTTACAAAGTGCTTTATTTATTAGAAATACTTTCATATATATTACTGCACACAATTCTACAAGGTAGCTCAGTACGGTGTATTTAGCTTCCCAACTAGAGGAGAAAATTCTGTCTCTGAAAGGTTGAGTGATTTTCTTAAAGTCATGCAGCAAATGGGTGTAAAACTGAAAACCTGGAACCCTGATTTCCTGTCATGAGAATTTTCTATTAACTTCCCTCCAGTGCTACCATGTCCTCTACCTCCATAAAAGCACTGGTTTGAGGCCACCCAACCAATCCCAACTCCCAGGATACATCTTCTCATGGCTTCCCTCCACCTGCCCTGAACTGCAGCCCCAGGTTCTGTCCCATCTGGGACTACAGGGACTTCCCTCTACCTCTGCCTGGGTCCTCCATGTTCAGTGTCTACCTAGCAAATGAGTCGGGATTAATTTGGGGGAATATTCTTTTAAATAAAAGCGGTTGAATTAGATTCCACTGTACATGTTGTGTTGTTAAATATCTCCAGCATGATAAAATCATCCCAAATGTCACTGATCCCTGGGGGACTTATTAATTATTAAGCATTTTTAGTTCACTTAGGAATGCAGATTCCATTTAACAAGAGAATGTACACTGAATATGTCCATTATATTGCAGTTTGCAGCAGAATATGTTAGAGATCGCAGCTGGGTTTCTCCAGGACAGATGACAAAGTTAATGCAGGTATCAGTCTTTCTTAAAGACAGCCCAGGAGCCAAAAGTAGCATCCTGGATTGGTTTATGGGGCTTGTGTTTATTAGGAGTGTTTATTAGAATGACTAATAATGGAAGAGACAACTTGGCAGGGGAAGGGAAGGGTTGGGGGAGCCCAGAGAAACCCAAGGAAATGGGATGACCTCACAAACAGGGAAGAGCAGAGACACAGTGTCTGTGGTGGAGCCAGCCATTTGTCCCCACACTAATCTTCAAGGATTTTAAGGAATAGGCAAAGCAAACTATCATTCTATATGTGCCTCTCAATGGGAAGGCCAATTACTTTTTAATTTATCTTTAAAAAGTACATGATCCTAGGGCTGGGGATGTGGCTCAAGTGGTAGCGCACTCGCCTGGCATGCACGGGGCGCTGGGTTCGATCCTCAGCACCACATAAAAATAAAGATGTTGTGTCCACCGAAAACTGAAAATTAAATATTAAAAAATTCTCTCTCTCTTTAAAAAAAAAAAAAAGTACATGATCGTAGTATATACAACACACACGCAAACACACACACACACAGTTAAATTTTTTAAAATTATTTTTTTTGGGGGGGGTAAGATATTCAGTCTTCCTCCTCCTCCTTCTTTTTATTTCCTGGGCAAAGCCAGATTAATCTAGAAAGAAAGAGGGGAAACACGGGGTGGGGGAGCAGAAAAGAAGAAGGAGGAGGGGAGCAGAAGGAGGAGGAGGAAGGAAAGAAAGAGAGGGAGAGAAGGAAGCTAAAGAACAGGTCTACGATCTTCTTAGTCTTTTATAGAGATTTACTGTTTCTTCCCAGAGGTTCCTTTTGAAGATAATCAAGGGGAGGAGGGTGACACAAAGTGAAAGAGAGAGAGAGAAGAGGAGGAGGAGGAGGGAGAGAGGGAGGAGGGGGAGGAGAGAGAAAGCAAGAGAGGAATGTGGATAAGTTCCAGAAAAAAAAAAAAAAAAATATGGTGGACCCAGGCTTTAGTGGAACCCAGAGTTCCACTATGAAGTGTGATCTTGGCATTTAATCTCTCTCTCTCTCTAGGCACTTTTATCTATTAACAGAAGATTTCATGACCTCTGAGACACCCAACCACCTACCCCCACCCCGGTAGCTTTAATGTTCCAGAAATCTAGGCTTGAAGCAGGAAGAAGCCCTCCTGTCAATGGTGCTTGAAAATTTTTGTGACCTTTTAGCAGAAAATGGCCGTGGGTAAACTCTCTTACTTCCTTGTTTTCCAAACAGAGCCCCAGTTGCAAGCCATGCCTCTTTCTTCCTTCCTCACTCAAAGCACCTGGCAACCTCATAAAAGAGCCATAAATTTAGTTGTAAGGGCTCAACAAAGGGGCAAAATCCTCTCCTACCAGGGTGGTCAGTGGGACTGACTGTCACCAGGAAGTAAAAACGGCAGCAAAGATTGCTCTTGTGTGGAGTGTGACCAACCTAAGTGCCAGAGGCAACCGCCAAGATGAGAAGCAGCAGAGAATTACTAGAGTGCCTTGGTCAGCCTCACAGCCTCTTAACTTTCATCCCCATGATATTGGAGTTCAAGGTCCAGTTAGGAAGGCCTGGTCTGAAAAGGGTGTGGGTGCACCTGGGGAAATCACTCCCTAGTGTACTCTGCGACCAACGCTTTCTGTTGTTAGATCCAGGGTCCAGGCCAGATGAGTGTTGAGTAGAGATTCTGACCTTGTCTCAGGAAAGAATTGATGTGGAGGGGAGGAGAGGGAGAAGAATGAAGGCCTGGGGGAGGGGCATGGAGAGCCAGCCTCTGCAGAGAGGAGAGCAGGGGCAATTCCAAAACAGCCATGGACTTAGACCATGTAAGAGTGGAGGAAAGAGAACTCAAAACCAGCTGGATTAATAAACCTCTATTATCCTGGATGATGTTCCTTAGTTACTGTTTTTTCTTTTTCTTTAATTCTGTAAAGGACTGTTGTTTTTTTTCCCTGCTATGACCAACTTGTTCCAAATGACAATGGTATGCATTGTATTTCACCATATGGCAGCAGGCGGTGAGTTTTCTCACTTTGTCTTAACAAAGTGAGAAATTTAGTTCCCAGGTATACACATGTATACCACCATCACTACCATCACTACCAAGTAGCTTGAAGAATCGTCTTGCCCTGTGTCTTTAAAAAAATTTAGATGACTCTGAACTAATCAATCCAACTTGTGCTGATAGCTGAGTGGGTTTCTTTAACCTATGGTTCATATGTGGTTTCCAATAGGGACTGGGGTCATATCAGGTAGGGCATGGATTAACAGAAAGGGGTGTGTGTGTGTGTGTGTGTGTGTATGTAGACTGTTACCTGGTTTAGCCACTGTCATTTGTCACACTTTCAGCTCCTGGCAAAGAAAAATATATTTGAAATTTTTAGTGCTATAAGCCTGATCACATATTTTCCAAACTTGCAGGGACAGGAGCCAACCAGCTGACTGCACAGGTTATTAAGCTGTGGCCCCAAGAAGTTAGAAGGATTAAGTGTGGGTTAGTTACCTAGCTGGTCAGTCAGAGATCCAGGAATGAAACTTGGGCCCCCAGGCGCCTTGCCTAGGTGCTTTCTTCCTGGGGCGGATTCTAGACCTGTTCTGCAGAATTTCCTGTAAGCTTTGTACTCAGCTGGAGGCAATAAATCATATTATGGGTTTATGTATCCACAGTCTTTATCAGTCAAGCGCCCCTCAGCTCTCTCCACTCATATACTACTCCCAAGGCCATGTGACTGCAGAGGGGTTGGCAGGAGCACTCTTCTCCCACACTCATATATACCTTTTCATTAGAGTCTTTTTTCTTAGTCCTGAGGTTAATTTCTTTTGGGGCCTCAATTTGTTTGTTCGTATTTATCGATCTCTTTTCCTTCCTTCCATCTGTGTCCATTCTCTTTTACTGGTTTGTATATCAACACTATGTAAACTTGCCTTTAAATTTGGGGACATTAAATATAACTCAATGTAACCCATGGTACCTTAAAAATAACCTGAGTTTGAGTACTATTTCTTGTCTTCTTCCCCCCAATGATCAAAGGATAGGTGGGACTTTTGAAATCATGTCAGCATCAAATTTCTCCTGGGAATGGAATGGTCTCCCTAGAATACTGATGCTTCTTCTATTATGTTACAACACCAACTTGCTCGTCAGTCATATCCAAGCCATGGTAGAAAAACTAGTAGGCAATGAGATGACGTCCATGCTCATTGAAAGGAAACACAGAGGGAAGCCCTAACAACCCAGCCAGTGTGTTCCAGACATCAGTCACAAGCTATATGTGCGTACTTAAATTAAAGTGAAATGAAATGAAAAATTTAGTTCCCAGGTAGCACTTACTGCCTTTCAAGTGCTCAATAGCCACAGCAGCTAGTGGCCGCCATATTGGACAATACAGATATGGAATATATCTGTTACAGAAGAAACTTCTAAATCCTAGACCATCAGGACCTAATAATGATAATTACCACTTATTGATCACAAAAAGAATACCAGGCTCCATCATTGCTAATTTTTGCCGCTTATTTCATTAATCTTAATAAAGCTCATTAGATATTATTATTTGCATTTGATAGAGGAAGAAAATTGATCCTTCAAATTCTTGATAATTGTACCTCTGATCAGTAGTGAAGTGTAGAAATATGAACACAGACCTATTAATGGCACACCATAATACCATCTCTGTTTCACTGTAAGGAGACATAAAGACAGATAACAATACAACAAACATTTATTGAGTACCTACTATGTGTCAGGCACTGTTCTAACAGGTAACATACATAGTCACAGAATCTTTTGGAAGATATGATGATTATTATCTCCATTTTATAGGTAAAGAAATGAGAATAGAGAAGTTGAGAAACTTTCCTGTGGTCACCCATCTCGTAAACCATGGAGTCAGGTTGGAACCCAGGCAGTCTCACCTGAGTGCCAATCATTCATTACACCATACTGACAAACAACTGGCAGTTGCTTCTGTGTTGTATAGAAGGCAAAGACTAACCTGTGGCTTATGATTCCAGTCCTGGTTCACAGGGCCCATTGTTCTGTCAAATGGTCTCTCTCCCTCCCGGTACAGATTGCAGAATGCCTTCCGTCAGAAGGATCTGTTTGCTGCTGGCAGCAAGATCTGAGCTCTCTGCCACTCTGCTACAACTAGAAGCCATCACAGGAAGACTAGCTTGAGTAAGGCGTGGGAGGGGTCATTTAGTCCACTCCTTGAAGTTATCTTTTCTCAGCTCATCTTTGGGCAACTTCAAGAGCATCCTGTCAACATTCCCTCTTGACCTGTGGCCAGCCTGACTGACATATCTCAGTCTTTCTGGGCTGGCTTCAATCTAGGGCAAGTTGGTGAACCTATTGTCTAGTAGGTGAGCCATAGGAACTGGCTCAAGAAATTGGCTGTGATATTTGTGGCACTGGTCTGCAGATTTTTATTTAGTTTGGTTTAGAACCAGCTGCCACATGAACACCATATCAGCCAGTCCTATGAAAATATGCTGATTTTTATGTTATTTTTTCACTGCTATGACATTCCTAGAGCTATGCGAGAAGTGAAATTCCATGGAGGTTTTTTATTATGTTTCAGTGGTGAAATTCTTTGGATTTTCATTGTGTGAGTTGGCACTTAATCTTGGTCCACTTTTTTTTTTTTTTTTAATATCATGATATTCAAAGATGGGTCCAATATAGGCAATGAGTTTCTCAATAGGACCCTAAATCTCAGGAAATAATGCCAAGAGTTAATAAATGGGACAACATCGAATCAAAAAGCTTCTGCACAGCAAAGGAAACAATTAGGAATGTGAAAAAAGAATCCATAGAAAGGAAGAAAATCTTTTCTAGCAACTTTTCTGACAGAGGACTAACTTCCAGCTTATATAAAGAGCTCAAAAAACTTCACACCAAAAATATCAAATGACCCAATTAATAAATGGCCAATGAACTAAGCAAGTACATCTCAAAAGAAGAAATACAAGTGGCCAACAAAGACAAGACATGAAAAAAATGTTTAACAACATTGGCAATTGCGGAAATCCAAATTAAAATTACACTGAAATTTCATCTCACACTAGTCAGAATGGCAGTCATCAAGAATATAAATAATAATAAATGCTGGAGGGGTTGTGGAGAAAAAGAAATACTTTGAAACTGTTGGTGGGACTGGAAATTAGTACAACTTCTATGGAAATCAATATGGAGGTTCCTCTAAAGACTAGTGTTTACCTTAGTATTTACCCTGAAGAATTAAAGTCTATAGTGATATATCCATACCCATGTTTATAGCAGCACAATTCACAACAGCCAAACTATGGAACCAGCCTAGGTATCTGTCAGTGGATACATGGATCAAGAAAATGTAGTATGTATACACAATGGAGTTTCATTTAGCCATTTTAAAAAAATGAGTTATGGTACTTACAGGAAAATGGATGAAACTAGAAACCATCATGTTAAGCAAAATAAGTCAAACTCAAAAGGCCAAGGGTCATATGTTTTCTCTTATGTGGAAGCTAGAGAAGATAAAAGAAAACAAAGGTCGGGGTGGATCTCCTAAAAATCAAAGGGTCATCAATAGAGAAAAGAGACGAAGGGATGGGAGGCAGGGAGGGGAGAAATGCTGGGGAGAGACATGGGTCAGATTATATTGTGGATATGTATGAATATGTACCAATAAATCCCATCAACAGGTACAGCTGTAATACACCAATAAGCAATGAGGAAATTAAAAAAATAAAAGATGGATCTAAATCCTCTGAAGGCTGTTTCAAATAGGTGGCTCAATAATCATATAACAAACTTCATAAATTACTTTAAGAGCATGACCTATGGCCTGTGAAGTTAGAAAGACCTCCCTAAGACAGGGACACTAGGTTCCTTTATGCATTCAACTCTTGGTGGTCCCTGCTAGCTCTGGAGAGCACCAGAAATAACTAGAAGAATCTTTTGAGATCCCATTGAACTTCTTAATCAGGTCGATAATGAACGGGCTGTGAGGAAGTCAATCCACTTTATCAAAGGCTTCTGTAAAACCAGTGGGTCTGGTGTACTTCCTCTACACCATGTACCACAAGTACGGAGGGAAGTCACTCCCACCTCACCACGTGGCTGTCCTGCAAGGGCACAACTGACTTGATTGTGCAATCTTTAATTTGCCAGGAGGCTGCCTGAGTTTTACTACAATTAAAAAAAAAAAAAAAAAAAGCAGTGGGAGATTTGTGAGAGATTTCTTAGCCATCTCCGATATTTTTTTTCCCTTCGAAAATGATGATGAACTTGAAATCTTGCTGTCTGTCCTTGACACCACCCCACATAATGAGAATGACAAATACAGCGTCTTCTTTTTCAACTTGAAAATCTCTTCAGTGCAGGGTTGTGACTACACTTCATGATTCCAGTTCCAGCTTCCTTAAGGTGGAGCAAATTCACATTTTTAAACTGAATTGGCATGGATTCTCCAAGAGGTTCTTCCTCTGGGAGAGACTCCGGTACAGGCTAGTTGACGATTTAGAGGAAGCCTGGTGAAGGGGACTGAAGAACTGGTGGATGGCCAGACTAGAGTACCCATTCAAACTCTGGAGGGCTTTGATTCCAGCATGTTCTGGACACTGCAAAGGTTTGTATCCATAATGTTATTCTTTTTTAACAAATTCTGCCTTCTCCTTCTCAGAGACTGTCCATACTGGGTTTTAACTGTTATTCTCATCCCTTTATGTGGCTAGTGCTAGTAGAATATTTTTTTTAAAAAAATTATTCAGATGTTAACTTCAATACTTTCTTCTTAGGCCATTTCTAATCCCTCTATCAGTATATGCATACCATGTTATTCTTTATCTCTGAATCCATTTAATTTTTTTCCCAAAGGGTATGCAGTTTATAGGTATATCTTTACTTGTTTGCTGGCTGGTTATCTGTAGTCTGTTTTATTCATTAATGTATATCTACACTTAGTATAGGCAGGCATTTAAATCATTTCAAAGGTCTGGCTGACTGAATGAATATTAAAATCAGATTAAAGTCATTTGTAGACTAAGCTGCAGAATTTTTTTTTTTTTTTTTTTTAGCTGGAGGACATGTTTAGGGACAATCTATTGTTCAGCAATGAAGTATTATAAATACCTTCAATTTTTTCTATTTCCTTACTCCACAAGGTTGCTGGTTGAGCTATGTCAATTTCTGAACTCCATATAGCTGTTTTGGATTAGGTCACACATTGGGATTTGTGTATTTCTCCATCAGAAATCTCAGAAGACATTTTTTTTTTTTTTCGTTTTGTTTGCTATTTAAACAATAGCCAGGGCTTAGATATATTGAGAGCTTATCACTTTCTTTCCAGATCATTTGGAAATGATCTGGAAACTCATCATCCTTCAGACTCTGGGTAGCTCCAGCTCAGCTGTCTACAGTGGGTGGGTCCTGGAGGTCCTCCTCTGGTCCTGTGGGTGGAACATGGCCCTGCCTGTCTGACTTGTGGTCACTGTGGTGAACTCCCCAGGTCGGGGCTGGTCACCATGAACATGATAGGACCAAAGTGGAAGGCACCAATGACCAGATGCTAGGGGAACAAAGAGGGAAAACAGTAGGGTCCTGAAAATAGAAATCACATCAAAAAATAGATGACGACTTGATAATGCCTCGAGGCCTTTGTTCAGGAACATTCTGGCACTATAAAGGGAAGAACACCAGTGCCATGTTCTTAAAGCGTGAGCAGTTTTTCCTTCAAGAGCTCTTCCCAAAGAAGGCCTTGTGGGTTGTGGCTAGCTCCATTTTCTGTTTTTATCTAGATTCGTTCTTTAACGCAAGTGTTATTCTTTTTCAAGGATTGCTGTATCATCACATTAACAATAAGATAAACAAACTTGACAAAAATTCACTGAAAACAATAAACGTGGTAATTGCATATTCTTGTCCTAGGTATTCCCTTTTTGTTCTCAATTAAAAAGCAGTTCCAGCAGTTGTGTTTGCTGTATCATTTGTTCACCTTAAATAAATACTTTTGGATCTAAAAATATAGCAGAAATAAAACTTTCTGAAAAAAAAAAAAAAAGCTGCAACTTAGTATCACATCAAAAATAAGAAATGGATTTTAGGGGATCAGGCTGGTTTTGAAGAGGTAGAGTTTTTGCGATAAGCCAACTCTACCGAAGTCCTGGATCTGGGGAGGTCTCTCTCCGGTCGGTGGAAGCCCTGGACCTCCAGCTGAATGCATAAACACTCACATATTTTAGATATGATTAGACTTCAAAGCACAAGTTAACCATATTCATTAGCAGATTTTTCATGAAAGTACAGGATTTCAAGTGGCATTTGGTTGGTCCATGACTGCCATCCAGTCATTCATTTTAATTCTCTCTGCTTGAATTGAACATGTGATTCCTAAGTGGGACCAACAGTGAAAACGTGCGAGACCCCTGCTAGACAAGTGTGTGTGCAAGAATGAGTGTGCCACTTCTAGGGATTTGCTTTTATCTACCGGCAATATTTCTGGAAGTGACTAGGGAAATGTCAGAAAGAAGCAGACAACTTTAGCATTCACACCTGATCTGGGGAGCAGCTTGGTCTGTACCCTTCAGGCCACAGTGTCCTGCCACCCACCCACAGGCATTTCAGCAGCAGATATGTTAACACAAACACAGAGAGACCTCACCAGGCTCCTTTCTGCACTCACTTCCCTGTGGCGAGGTGAAACCAGCGCATCAGAGCAGACACCCATAATGACCAAATGCAGTGATGGTGCTGGCGATTTCACATCTGAACCAAATGCCAGGACCAACTTTGGGGACAGAAACATGGGCAGGAGGAATACACTACTCTCAACCCTCTTTGAAAACAAAGGTGAGGGCCACTGTTGACTCAATGCCATTAGGGGTTTCCCCTAGAGACTTTGGAGGGAAGGTCTTCAGAGGGAGGATAGATGGGGGCTTCTAGACCTCAGGCATGGAATCCACAGAGCTGAACAAGTGAAGGGGCAGGACCTAGCCTGTCAGCCCCACTTTGGCCAGTGGAAGCCTTGTGGCTCTTTTGAGGGTTGCCATACATATGGTCATCCACACTGCATCAAGCCCACCCAGATGTTTTTCTTATCTTACACAGTTTTTCTGTGCATCAAGAATTCAGGGATGGCTTAACTGCACAAATTTGGTCCAGGGTCTCATGAAGCCAAGGTGTTGATCAGGGCTACAGTAGAGTGCAGGCTTGGTTAGCTGCATCAAAGCATCCTCTTACTCTCATTGCATGGCTGATAAGCTGCTGCTGGCTCTTGGCAAGAGGCTTCAGTTCCTTGATTCCTGCTGAGTGTTCTCAAGGCCTGATGCTCAGCTTTTCCCAGAATAAGTAGAGATTCAAGAGAGAGCAAGTTGAAGCTACCATGACTTTTATGGGCGAGCCTTGGAAGTCACACTGTCATTTGTCATATTTACTTGGCTACACAGGTAAGCCCTGCTTAACATGGGAGTGGAATGTACAAGGACATGTGTACTGGGAGATGATGGTTGTTGGGACTTAATAGGTTGGCCATTACAGCTGCTTACTGGTCCCATTGTTACCCCTGGGAATCTACCTTGGGGATCAGTTTGCCCAATGCCTGAACCTCTAAGGGCTCCACAAATCTGATGCTCATGGAAAATGTTTGAGTGTCCTTTTAGAGAAGGGTCAAGAGCTCCTGCCCGCCTATCTGCCTCAGATGATTGGTGGCTCAGGGCCACACCTCAGCCCTGTACCTCTGTTTGAGTAGCAGTGGGGAGTGGTGTATACTCAGAAAGAGCTGTCAATCACCTAGGCACACCTTGGCTTAGAATGTAACTTTAAAGCCAGCCCCACCCCACCGAATCTTCCTGCAGGAGTGTTACTCTAAAATTGCTCTGGTGGCCCCAAAGAGTTAATAAACCTATTTCAGAATCTGAGTTATCCCTGGGAGACTCTGGGGAGAATGTGGCCTCACTGGATTTCTGTTTTGGTCCCCACCCTGCTCTTCCTGGAGGGAAAATGTCCTTGCTGACTGAGACGGGAGTAGAGAAGCTAATTGTTGGAAGTTGCTGGGCTCACCTTTTGTGAATGTTTGTAGAAATCCCCGCAGAATTCCATTCATGTTCTTAGGATAGTCTAATTTCAATTTTTAAATTTATTGAAGAGGCGGTACATGTCAGTTCGTTTATATACATCATCTCCCTTCATCTTCATCAGAACACTGTGTAGTATGTTTCAAGACCACCATTTGAAGAGCCCCTTGAAGCTTTGGTTGAAGTTGCCCAACTTCCTAGCTAGCAAAAGGGGGAGCCAGGAGCCTTGGGACTCCAAAGCCCATAGACGGCCTACTTTTTCAGAGTGCCCCAACCAAGAAGCGGTTGAAGATCACCGGAGAATAAATCCAGGGAGAGAAAGGAGGAAGCCTCACAGGGCCTGGCAGCAGTAGGGGCGGGGCAGGGGGGCGACAGAGGAAGAATGGCATCTTGTGTTAGGAGCCTAGGAGCTGCCACTCTGAGGACCACTGCCTTAGCCCTACAGTTGCACCCCTCCTTCTCTGCCTAGGCAACAGCGATGCCAGATCTGCCTCAGGTTCTGCTGACGGCTCATCTTCCTCCTCCTCCAAGGAGGGTTGGTAGTTAATAAGGAGAGTAACTCCATGCCAGGCCTCCTGCTAAGTTAAGCACCTCTTTCAAAAACTCGTCACCACATTCCTATAGGTAAGTATTATTGCCCGCTTTTAAACCCGGAGATGGAGGGTTGGAGAGTTTAGTCACCTCTCCAAGGTCACAAAGCCCCAGGTGCCAATGCTCACCTTCCAACCTGGGCCTCTGAATTTCTGGGCCATCAGGACTTTCAACACATGTTCTAAGACAGAGGTTGGGGGGTCGCACGACCGCGGGGCGCGTTCATCTACACTGAATTGAGAGTGAAGAGGCAGCGGGGGGGGGTCTCCTCCTGGAGGGAGACTCGCGGAGACCCGGCGCAGGGGGCTTAGGGGCCTCCTGGCACTTGGGTACCTGGCAGTGCCTCCCCCCCTGGAGGGGTTCACGCGGCTGGCCGAGCGGCGTCGGGGGCGGGCTGGGGCTCCCCATCCCAGGGTGGTGGAGCTGAGGGGGAGGTGTCCAGACACCAAGGCGCAGCGCTCTGTAACTGGGTCCCTGTTCCTTCCCGGAGGTCTCTCTGCAGCTCTGGAGGGAGCCCTGGCCCGCGGGGCCGCGTCGGGGAAGGGACGAGAAGCCTCCAAGGCCCCTGAGGCTTTGTGTATTTGGAACTGGATTCCCCACCTCCCTTCCCGCCTCTCTATCCCCGCGACCCAAGTCCCAGCGGAGCATCCAGCAATTAGCGCGCGCGGAGGGGCGGCTGCGCGGCGGGTGGGGCGCAGACCCTTCCCCGCCGCCCGCTCCCGCCTGCGCTGCCTTCGTGCGCCACCTACCGACCGCTAGAGGCGCGGCGCGGCGGCGCCCGCCCGCGCTGTTCCTAGGCAGATCTGGATCTCCGTGGACAATAGACAATGGAATTTTTTTTTGAACAATGATTTATTTGGTGGTGGTAGGGGAGGGGGTGCGGATAAGGAGGAAGGAGGGAGGGAGGTTGGGAGGGAAGGAAGAAGCTGCAGTGTGTTTGTCATCGCTTTAGGAAAAAAAAAAATCTCTGTTCTATCATTGTTTCTGCATATCCATTATATTGAGGACAAAAGAATCCCGTTCTGGAACAACAAAGCTAAGGGAAATGTTTTCTGTGGCTGACATTTAATTGTGTGCACAAGGTGCTACATTATCATAGGGAAAGATTGTAGAAGGGAGGAGGGCACAGTTTCCGTTCAAAAGCCTGACTTTTCTGCTTGAAGATGGGAGCTTCCTCGCATTGCCTGGTTTTATATTGCCTCATATATCTCCACTCATGCTATACACCGCACCATTCTGCATTTCTGTATAGTTTCCCAACCCATCGCAAGGATTCCATGTGGATTATCTTCATACCCCCTCTAAGGTCTAGTCTTTTACACCTAACAGGAGGCTCACGATTTGCTTCACCATCTCCGCACATGGTCCTTACTAAGGGACCTATTTTTTCCTGAAACTGTTACAGCCCTTGGAGAATACTTAATCCAGC
Source organism: Callospermophilus lateralis (assembly GCF_048772815.1). Lineage (NCBI taxonomy): Eukaryota > Metazoa > Chordata > Mammalia > Rodentia > Sciuridae > Callospermophilus > Callospermophilus lateralis. Next base: position 123,623,137 of record NC_135312.1, on the reverse strand, counting down.
CCTCTCGTTTTACAGAGGGAAGGGTGGAATGCCTGTACAAATTATTTGAGATGGAGGCAGGACCTGTCTCTTGTTTCTAATCCTTGTTCCCTGTACCCTGCTGTTCGATGCCCCCACCCCCAGCATTTCCTCACTTGCTCACGCCCCCCCCCCACACACAGCCTCCTTCCTGACAGGAGACACTCAATCCCAGTGAGTCCTGTTGTACCAAGATGGGGGATAACTGCAAGTGGGGACAAATGCAAGCTTCCTGGCTTTTTGGTGACACTTTTCATTCCCCTTCCACCCTGACACTTCTGTGAGGTGAAGAAGGGAGCAAATGTGAATGTCACCTTATTTATGTATTTTATTATTTGCTATAAGTTAATATTTAAAATCTACGGTAATTATCCACAACTCTCCAGAAAACACTTTTCCTGGGATGGAGGGCTTGAGCTCCCCCTCTGATCCAGGGCCTACGTGGCTACTGGACGTAAGAACAAGGAATGTTCTTTGGAAATGGTGCTCAGTGGTCTCTTGGCAAAGGTGGTTGTGCTGGGGAACTTGAATAACACAGATTTCCTTGTAAGGCTCCTGGCAAATCCTTGGGGGAGATGAAGCTAGCTGGTGATGCTGTGGGACACAGACATTTTTCTTACGCCACCTTCCAAAGCATCCTACGACAGACAGCACTCCCCTTTAAACTCTTGGTGTGTCACACTAAATGAGACAGAATTTTCAAGTCTTAGATGAGGAGCTCAGCAAACATCTTTGCACATCCAAAATGAGTCAACCCGTCATAGCAGTCTGCTTGTTTTAAAGGGTGTTCCGTCTGTTTAAAGCAAATAGACCAATCTCACAGTCTGCAGACAACTAGACAACAAGCAGAGAAATTTTCAAAACAAAAGACTAGAACATTCCCTAACTCTCTTTAAACTGTCTTCTCAAAGCATCGCTACGGAGAAAACACACTTGGAATTGTGAGCAGTTCCTAAACCTTTCTGCTGAGTTTTGGCATTTTAAGAGCCTTGGTTTACATATGGGCCTAGTGACATGTTAACAGGAGCTTAGATCTCTAAATCTCCTAGTTTTCCTTTGTTTGTTCCTTTTTCCCCCTACTGGGTAGTGATTCATCCTGTCTCTGCAAAAAAGACCCACAGTTCAATGATACTTTAATATGACAACACACACAAACACTCTGCCTCAAGGGTTTTGTGAGAATCAGATGTGATCAAATGTGATAACACGGGCGAAGGTACTTTTAGAAACTTAAGGTATTCTTCACATGCAAGGCATTGTTCCCTCATATTCGAGAATCTGAAAGCATCCAGTTCATTAATTGGTGCTCATTAATTCACAGTTTTGTGAAGTGATTTGGTCCATTTTTCAGGTAGGCCCCCGAGCTGACACATCAGAGGTAAACTTAATGTTAATGTTAGAACATCCAAAGCTCATCTTAAAGAATACCCTCGTCTCATGTTGGAATCTGGTAAATGCTAGAATACTGGTGACTCATTGCTTCCCCAATGTCCTTATTTGGTAGCATGCAAATAAAAATGATCATTTTCAGATTTAGATTTTCTCAAACTGTGGTGCGAGATGCTATTTTTACTTTTGCTTCAGTCACCATTCTCTGTAGTAGAAAGTGTATTTAGAGTTGTAAAAGCTGTTTTTTTTTTCTTCCTTCATTTGCAGCCTAAATTCAGATATGGAATATAGCAACTAAAGGACTCTTTTGGTCAGAGACACAGGAGTCCCAATAACGAGAGCCAGTGTGTCTGGCATGTGGCCCTCATTCGCATACATTTAAGGCCTCTACATGGCTACATTTGAAGGTACTTCACAAGACTGTGGGTAAGTCCATGGAGCCTCATTTTAGGACCCCTCAGTGAGAGGTCCTGTAACTAGTTCTCTTAACATGTGCATTCAGACCTAGGGTCCACTGACATGCCACTCAACTTGAAGAAAATGGTAACCTAATCCATTCAGCTGGTTTTTGTATTGCAGGCCTGTGGATACACAACCCTGTGCTTAGCTCCACAAGAAGACATCACTGATCAGCAAAGAATGGTAACCCCAATGTCCCCAATAGTTGTCATAATCCTATGAAAACCATGCTGTTATGAAATTTCTCCAGAGATGAGAGTCAGAGTAGACTTCCCATGTGATGCTAGGTGCTAGGTCATGGAGCATTGGAGCACTGAACCCATTGCTTGTTCTAATCCAAGGCCTCTACCTGACCTGAACTTAGGACTTGTCTCAGAAGCCTGCCCTGTGATTAACTTCCTGTGACTGGCTTTCAAATAATGTGGAGGATGTTCCTTCCAGGATAAGCGGTCCAAACTGGCCAGCTTCAAGATGGTGTGAAGTTCGATTCAATTCCATCACAATCTGATCTCTGATCCCTTGCTCTTTGATAAAAACTCCTGTGCTTCCTGGGGGCTGGGTAGGTAGCATTAACTTCCTGGAAGCTTCTGCCTGTAGGGCTTTGTGGGGTAGGTAGGTGAGCCTCAGCCCGTTCTCATTGGACCTCCTTGGCTTCCTGGCTGCCCTTTTTTGTTCCAGATTTTGTAATGAAACAGAAGACTTAGATCCAGAGTCTTCACCAGATCCTAGTGAAGCATAGGAGGCAGGCATTGCCACTGAGCCTGCCCTTAGAGCAGATTCAGTAAGTAAAAAGATGCTGGCAGGCCTGGCACCGTGGGAAACTGGGTGTGTCCTCTGCCTAAAGCTACCTGCTCCGTATCCTTTGGAGCCTGGGGCTTGTTTGGTGGCATCTCCTTCTCTGAGGATGTGGGCATGTCACTACCTGCTTTTCCTCTGTCCCTCCCCAGCTCTGCCATCCTGATGGTGGACTCCTGCCCCTGTAAATTCTTGCAATGTAGGAAATGCCCAGTGGAAATGCAAAATAATCATGTCATCTTTCACACATTTATGGTATTTTGGCAATGTTTCTAATAGCCACTAAGGGATGGGAGTTTATCTTTCTATCTTACATCTCATAAATCTCTTCCTTCTTTTTTCATCACTAGCATAAATTGCGCTTAGTCCAATAACAAGGTTAAAATTATAGTGCTTTTCATCATTACAGAACCGTTCTTGCCAGTGACGGGGACAGTGGCTACATCTGAGGCTTAGCAAATTTATTTTTTCCCTTTGTCTGCATCAGGACGTCCTCTGGAAGGTCAGCAAAAGATTTTCACTTAGCCGTGCACAGGTTTTGCTCTGGACATCTGTTGGTGAGTGCAAATGTTTATGGGAGAGGCCAGTAGCCTAGGGGAGGGCGGCTCATCTGTGCTTTTCTTCCTCCTCTGAGTTTCTTTTTCAGATTCCAAGGCAGGGAGAGTCATCTAAGGATTCCACAGCAGCGAGGAGCCCAGGCTGTGTAAATAGGGCCCAGTTATTTCCCTTCTCTGCTCTTTCGTCTCCTTTCCGTAAGTCTAGGGAGGATTGACAGGAAAGGGGCATATCAAGAGCTTAACACAGTGCCTGATGCATAAGAGACGGGAAGGCCAGCCGGCGTCAGGAGTGTCACTGTCTCTATCCTGTTTCCACCTGACAGCCTTCTGGATCAGTTGGAAGAATCCGTGGGCCCTTGGGTTCTCACACCTCTGACCGTGGAGCCATGACTTCTCATATGGGCCTCTACCTCTTGGGCAGGGAGCAGGTAGAATTGTTGACAAGCTGGTAGAAACCCCAACTCTGGGCATGATGGGGCTTCTCCTGTCTGCCTCACTGCCACTTCTCACGTGGGTCATGGCACTGAGCCTGGCTCTCAGTCTGCCACACCCTGCCACCTGTGGGCCTGTCCTCAAGGCTGTCTGGTGGGGGTGCTCTTTCTCTACCAAGCAGTTGCGCTCCAACAAGTCTTTCCCTCGGCCCACACAGCTTCAGAAGGCCCAGAACTGGGTGTGGAAATTGCCCCCACTTTTTCCAACTGTGATGAAAAGCCTATTAATATACGGCTTCTTTCCAGCTCTTCCCCATATCTGAAGTGAGGGTTCATCTTGTGCTCTTTCTAGAAGTACATCCTCATCCACTCCCTTCTGAAGTGTTCCCTGGTGCTCCTAAAACCAACTGCTGTTTCCAAATGTCTGTGAGACATCTCTTTCCCCACCTCCAACAAACACCAGATTTTTGATTATATTCTTAGTTATATGAAGACATTCAGTGCCCACTCCAGACAGGACGGGATCCATGTAACCAGGCTGTCCTTAACGGGAGCCTTAGCCCTTCTCAGTGGAATGCAAGGTCAGTGGCATCCACACTCTTTCTCATTTGACCTCATTACTTCAAGTTCCCTTTTTCAAATGTTATCAGACATCCATTCATTGTAGAAGTGCAAGAACTGCTACAGCCGGTGTCTGAGGGGGACACATGAATCTCCCTCAAGAGCTTCAGGCTCAGCTTTCTCTTCTCTTTCTGAGTTATTGAGTAAGCGCCAAGAATAGCTCATATTTGGCTCTCTTATGAACCAAACCTAGTGTAGAGACTGGAGTTCAGTTTTTTGAAATGATGGCATATCATATGTTAACCATTTCCTCCTAATCATGATTCTCCTACCATCTCCCCTCTCTTTCCTTCTCTGTATCTCTTTTCTCTATTTTCTCTAAGTTACACATGTGTTTGGTTGTTTGCTTGCTGGTTATATATTCATACCATACCCACAGTACCTTCCATTGCAAAACAAAGATACCGAGATATGACTTACCACTAAATGTCCCCGCCCAGATTCTGTCTGCTCTCAACAAGTGGAATTAGGGACCTCTGGTAACAGCTCCCATTAGGGCACAATACAGAAGTGCCTGGAAATGCACGCAGACAGGGCCATTACTGAAGCTGATATAAGTCAATGGAAAAATGCATTGGCGAGGCCCAGACACAGAGGAAACAGCTTCGTCTACAAAAGGATATGTCTGACCCGTGATCGATACTTACGAGATTAAAAAGGATGCCTATCTTTGATTTCTCTCTTTTGCAACCTCATCTCCAGTTGGTCACTGAGACCTGTTTTCCATTCCTTACTTTGTAACATCTCTTGCGTTTCTTTCTTTCCTTTCATTCTTGCTATACTTTAACCTTGGTTAAGTTCTTCTTAGCTACTGCAATAGTTTTCTAACTGGTCAATTGGCTTCACATCCTGTCTCTTTAAAAGTCTTCCTAAAACTGCCTTCTGATTAATCTTGTTAAAATACACTTTTCTCAAGCACACTGACACATAATCCTCCAGTTTCCCATGGGATAATGTCCCAAATTCTTAGATTCCAATTTACTCCTAATTTTCCTCCTTTTTGAATGACTCTCCATCTTGTCAAGTGGGTTTATCTCTCCTCAGCTAAACTCTGCTCCTGCCACTCCAGTTCCTTGGTCTTCCTCTTCTGTTCCTTTCAGGCTTTCCAAATCTCCCCATTTCCCACTCATAGCTTGAAAAGATCATTCTCTGTATAGCACCCTGAGATGTTATTATTTATAGAATTAATTCCATACACTCAGCAAAGTGGTCTCGTGCCCTTTCTTCTAGTTCGGGAGTCTCCCCTTGCTTTACTTCCCTCTGGCAACCCGTTCTGGGTGGTCAACTCCTCATAGGTGGTTGGTTAGGATTTTCGAGTTGCTCCCAAAGCAGCCAGAGCAGGCCTTGCACTCGGTAGGCATTCAAGAATGTTGGATTTAATAAATAGAAGAAAAGGCACCTGAAAGAAACAAGCTAGGGCCAGGTGCAATGTCACATGCCTGGAATCCCAGCAATGTGGGAGGCTGAGACAGGAGGATCACAAGTTTGAGACCTGTCTCAGTCATTTAGCCAAGTCCTAAGTAACTTAGTGAGACCTTGTCTCAAAAGGGCTAAGGATGTTGCTCAGTGGTAAAGTGGCCCTGGTTTCAATCCCTGGACTCTCTCCATGACGGTTCTCTCACTTGTCACTTTAGGTCCATATCCTGAAACTCTATTACCTTAGCACTTCCTATAGTGAGTGTTTCAAAATGTCGATTCCCAAGCTGGGTACAAGAGTGCATCCCTGGAATGCCAGCAACTCAGGAGGCAGAGGCAGGAGAATCACCAGTTTGAGGTCAGCCTCAGAAACTTAGAGAGACCCTTAGCACCTATTGAGACCTAGTGTCAAAATAAAAAGGACTCGAGATGTGACTCAGTGGTAGAGTGCCCCTGGGTTCAGTCTCTAGTAACTGAAAAGCAAAACAAAAACAGGCTCCCAGATCCAATCCAAATAATAAGATTTAATAATTTTAGGATGGTGAGACATAAATCTGAAATATACACATATGTAGATATATTACATATATAATATCTTTGACATGTATGAAATATATCCCAGGTAATTCTGATATGTGTGGTCTATGGAACATACTGAGAGATTTTTTTTTAAAACTGTTTGATTTAATTTAAAACAATTTTTAGTTTAATCATATTCAATCTGGGACCATTTTCATTAAACATAAGAAACAGCTGATTAATATTTTTTCTTAATAATTGTGTGTCCTTACATAAATATTTTATGATCTCTCCTCTATTATGCTCTATATCAAGTTGAACTTGATGTTTGACACTTATCTATCAACCATCAAGGTTCAGGCATTGTAGTTATAAAGAAGGATGAGTTAAATAATAAGGTAGATAGTAGTTAAATAATAGATCATTCACATGTAGTGGGAAAGTGAAAAACCATAGTGATGGTGGCGGTGATGGTGATGAAGGTGGTGGTGGTGGTAATGATGGTGATGGTGGTAATGATGGTGATGGTGGTGTTGATGGTGGTGGTAGTAGTAATGGTGGTGGTGGTGGTGGTGGTGATGGTGGTTATGGTGTTAGTGTTGGTGTTCGTGTTGGTGGTGATAGTGTTGTTGGTGGTTCAGTGATGGTGATGGTGGTGATTGTGGTGGTGGGGGTGATGGTGATTGTGGTTGTGGTGGTGGTGGTGATGATGTTGTTGGTGGTAGTGGTGGTGTTGGTGTTGGTGGTTATGGTGGTGGTGATGGCCTATCACCTTTCATCCAAAGTCTGCAGACATCACATATGTAGCAGGACAGGAACTTAGGGGTCTGTTGCCCATGACATGTGGTGGAAAGCATATCTATGACGTATTCTTCTGCTCTGGCTCTTGACTTTTGCTTCTAGGGCTAATGGAATTAAAATGTCATCACCCCACCAGCAGCTTACAATGGGCACTAGCCCATCAGTCAGCTATGCCTTATGGAACACGTGGAAGGACTAACACTCTGTAGTACTTTTGGAGAGAACATTGCTCTTCTTTCCTGTGCTCTGTGCTCTGGACTTTTCCATAATAATGCTACAATCCTTTCCATTTATTTGGGTCCCTTTGATTTCACTGTCACCAACACTAAAGGTGGAGTGCCTTCTCCTTTCTGAAATAAATGTTCAGTGAGCCTTCCAACTTGCATCGCGTTTACTAAATGATGTGATACATACAAAAATAAAAAATCAAGCCCAGGTTCTACCCTTAAAAAACTTATAGTCTTGGGCTGGGTATATAAGTTGGTAGAGTACTTGCCTTGTATGCACAAAGTCCTGGGTTTGATTCTCAGCACCACAAAACAAACAAACAGACAAACAAAAAACCTTGCAGTGTAGTGTTGAGATACATCATGTAATAAATACCAATTCACAGAATAGAATATAAGCAATATGCCAATGGGTTACTTCCAGCCAGGAGTGGGACCCAGGGGCTGGGCATGCAGAGATGGGGAGTGAGGGAGTTTGTGCCCAGGGGAGGTGAGCTCAGGCTTGACATGTTGAATTGGAGGTGTTGAGGGACCTGTGGTGATGATAGCCAGAGAGTGGTTGGAAAAAAGTGTGACCAGAGCTTGGAAAGTGTTAAAGGCAAGAGATGCTAATAACACATGAAGCTGGAAGACTCGACTGTATTGTCAGAAGAGTCCAGAAGGCAGAAGGAAGGGAATTAAAGAACAAGAGAGATAACTCCACAGTGCCATATTTTCTTAATAGATGGTAATCTCATAACTGACAGGTTGAATCTTAACTTCTATATGACGAATTCAAACACCTTATTTACTGATATAACTAATAAAATGCATTTTATTTTTCCTTTTGCTTTTCTTGGGGGATGGGCTTAAAATATTTTCATGAAGATTGATCAAATATTTCTACTAGACTTTTAATATCAGATGAATGCCTCTGTTTTGTTTCATTCCAGAGAAAATGAAAGGAATGGAACGGATGGGAGAAAGAAAGGAAGAGAAAGAGGACAGGTTCTCTGTTTTGGACAGCTGTATTTGTTGGTGATTGAGGAAACATTGTGGATTCTGACTGACTTGATTGAAATTAAATGCACTCTTTAGAAGACTGAGTTTAATCTCAGGGCTTCCAATGACTCGGAAGACACCCCATCTTTGGCCTGCTGGGTTAAAATGAAAATCCTTTAAACTACCTGACAGTCCTAGAGTGCTGTATTTTCTCTTTTCTTTCCCCAACTTCCTTTCTCCTTGTTCCTGGATTTGTGTATTTAGTGTCTCTTTGAATAGGAGGGAAAGGGGAGCCATAAAAGAGTAACACAGAAGTGTCAATTTGCAAATTCCCTCAGAGCAACTGTTTAGGCACACATAAATTAAAATTACTGTGCATAATCCTGTGCAGATGTACTGGTGTCTCTCTGAAATATTTCATCCATGAGATTCACCCCCACTTTTTATTCCGTTCTCTCTTTTGCTTCTGCATACGAAAGAAAACTTTCAACCCTTGACTTTCTGAGTCTGACTTATTTCACTTAACATAATGTTCTCCATTTCCATCCATTTATCAGCAAATGCCACAATTTCATTCCTTTTTATGGCTGAGCAAAACTTTGTCATGTATAAGTACTACCTTTTATTTATCCATTCATCTGTTAAGGTACATAGGCTGGCTCCATAACTTAGCTATTGTAAACTGTGTTGCCATAAACATTGGTATGCATGTATCCTATTATATACTGATATTATTCCTTCAGACAAATCCCAAGGAGTGGTATAGTTGGGTCTTGTGGTGGTTCCATTCATAGTCTTTTAAGGAATCTCCACACTGCTTTCCAAAGGGGTTGTACTAATTTTCAGTCCCACCAACAATATGTCAGTGAACATTTTACTCCACATTCTCAGCAGCAATTATTGTTATTTATATTTTTGATGGTTTCCATTGTAACTGGAGTGAGATGAAATCTCAATGTAGTTTTGAATTGCATTTCCCTGATTGTAAGGATGTTGAACATTTGTTCATACGTTTTTTTGGCCATTTGTATTTCTTCTTTTGAGAAATACCTGTTTAGCCCTTCCTTCCTTCCTTTGTTCCTTCCTTCATTCCTTCCTTCCTTTTGGTGTTAATTTTTTTGAGTTTTTTATATATTCTGCATTTTAAATTGTTTGTAATCCCAGCGGCTCGGGTGGCTGAGGCAGTAGGATCACGAGTTCAAAGCCAACCTCAGCAAAAGCGAAGGACTAAGCAACTCAGTGAGACCCTGTCTCCAAATAAAATACAAAATAGAGCTGGGGATGTGCGTCAGTAGTTGAGTGCCCCTGAGTTCAATCCAGTACAAAAAAAAAAGTAGCTGGCAAAGATTTTCTCCCATGCTGTAGGCCCTCTCTTCATATTCTTGATTATTTCCTTTGCTGTACAGAAACTTTTTAATTTGAAGCCATCCCACTTATTGATTCTTGAGCTTTAGGGTCTTGCTAAGGAAGTCAGTGCCTGCACCAATATGGTGGAGTATTGAGCCTGCTTCTTCTGGTAGTCACAGTGTTCCTGATCTAATTCCCAGGTATGTGATCCACTTTGAGTTGATTTTTGTGCAGGGTGACAATATCATTCTTATGAATATCCAGTTTTCCCAGCACCATTTGTTTAAAAGGCTGTCTTTTCTCCAAAGTATGTTTTTGACATCTTTGTCAAGGATCAGATGACTGACATATGTAGGTTTGTCATTGTGTCTTTTATTCCATTCCATTGGTTTTCATGACAATATCATGCAGGTTTCGTAGCTCTGCAGAACAAATCAAGATCAGGTGTTGTGATGCCTCCGACATCACTGGTTTGCTCAGTATTGCTTTGGCTATTCTGGCTCTTTTATTATTTAGTATGAATTTTAGGACTGTTTTTTTTTTTCTAGTACTGTGAAGGATGTCATTGGCATTTTGACAGGGCTCTCATTGATCTCATGAAAACGGAAGGGAGACAATAGAATAGAGGAAGGGATCTAGAGGGATGAAGGAGGGAAGGGCATGGGGGGAGTACTGGCGAAGAAAAGCTACCAAATTATGCCATGTCTTCGTATAAATTTACCACAATGAATCCCACTTATAAATAGTGATAATTCACTGATTAAAATAATAGTAATAATGATAATAATAGAAGGGCGATCATCAGTAGGGTAGAGCAGGTGGGGGAGGGGGAGGGTGGAGAGGAGAGAAAGGAAAGGGGCTGGGGAAGGAGACCGAGGAAATTATGTCATGTATGGCTTTGGCATAATGAATTTCATTGTCATTCATAATTATAATGCACCAATAAAAATAAATAAATAAAACACATCCAACCGGGTATTGTCCCAGGAGGAAGTCCTGGTGGAGCAAATTGACAGAGTGACCAGTAGGTTTTCAAGGACCTGTGACTTATGCTTCCTTACTTGACAATGATGTTCCCCCAGAAAAAATGAGAGCTTGTCTTTCATATCTCAATTTAGGACCCTCAGTGGTGTGACATGCGCACGGCAACTTGCAGTCAACTAGAATTTGCTAGTGCAGAGCTGAAAGCAGGTTTGGTAGTGGGCAGGGGACTCGGCATTCCAGAACTGCGCTTGGAATCACAGAGCCACACGGAGCATCCGTGGGTGAGAGGTGAGCTAACAAAACATCCCGTTTGGCCAGTGATCCTTTGTTCAGAGGACACTGGGAGTAAAAGCAGTTATCATTGCCGTGCCCAGTGGTCTGACAAAGCAAACCAAGAGCTCCGTGAGGTGAGGAGAGGTGAGAAGCAGCAAGGAGAGGATTAGTGAGGCTCAAATGGGATAATTGGAAAAGCAGGGCCCGGGCAGGAAATTATGCTTCTTTTCCTTGGCTTAGTTATCATATTGCACAAGTGGATGAAATAGGTCGGCAACCTGGGGATGAAAAGCAAACTGAGAAAGGGTCAAGGAGGGGAGCCGAGAGCTGAACTCTGGGGCACTTTTGAGGGCCAGCTGAATGGTTCTGCTAGAATTGCATGCCTAGAGAGAGAAGCAGGGCAGAATCAATAAGCAGAGTTGCCTGTGATGGCGGGGAGCCTTTTTCATGTGGTTGGAGCCTGGACCTGCCTGTAGGAAACAGGTTGCAAAAGCTCATAAAAAAGAAGCAACAAGGAAAGGGGATTGTCACTCTGTGTCTGCCCCACCAGCACCTGCAGCCTTGCTGGACCTTGGGAGTCTTAATCAACCTCTCTGTGTCTCAGTTTCCTCATGTGGGATAGGAAATAATTGTCCCCATAACTTCACACATTCAAAGCTCTTTAAACTATTGCTAGCACCCAGAAAACATTCAGAAGGGCCAGCTGATGCACACTCCAGAGCATGATTTTATTGCTTTTGAGGGAATTTTGGAAATAGAGGGAGAGTTTGGGGGGTTATAAGGATGGGGTACTATTGCCATTTAGTGGGTAGAAGCTAACAACAACAAAAATGTTCCTGTACCCCACCTGAATTTTGAGTGTTCTATGGATATTCCTGTAGGTGAAAATTTCTGGAACTTGGAATTTAAAATCAGAACTCGGTTTTTATAATTCACATGAGGTCTTCTTGCATTGAATTAATAGACACTGAATTTTGCACGACCACATAAATCAGAAAGAAAGTTACGCTCTGCTTCCTTCCAAGGATTGTCAGGGGTGGTTCACCGTTTCAGAAAGTCACTTCACCCACGGTAAAAACAACCCCCTGTGTATGGACTGCGTCTATCGATTATGTCACCAGGGTCTCTGTGGAGCCTCATGACTGGATGTGACTTCTGTTAGAGCCAAGCCTGAGCATTTGCATATTGATATGCACATTATTTAATGATAAATAATGTGTGTCTCTTAGATCAGTTAGGGCATTGTGTTGATTTATTTTGATATGTGTGAGGATGAGTTATGCTTATTAATTTACTCAGTCTATTAAAAAACACTTGTTATAAAAAGGAGGTGTTAGCTCAAATAGGTTTGAAAACCATAGGTTGTTAGAGCCAAGCTCAACACAATCATAAATTTGTACTTCCCAGAACTGATTCTTGAGTCAAGGAAATCAGGACCCAAAGAGAGGGTGTTGGGCTGGATCTCAGTTTGCCTCCATTGTTTCAATCCTTATTTGGTGGGTAGAGCAAATTGCCAGCACCTACCCTCCAGGGCTTTCTGTCATTCTTCTTTCTGGAAGGACTGAGGCAGCCAGATAAGAAGGACTGGAATCCCTCTCTTGCTGTGAAGCCTATTGCTTTCAAAGACTATCTCCCCAGCTAAGCTGGGGTCTCAAGGGCACCCACTCCCTGCTGAGGAGGCCTAGTATTTAATTCTGAGACCCTGTATTCTTAGGGGAGGAGATCTATCTACTCCATGACACGGGTAAAGAAAAAAAGGTGCAGTGGCAAAAGAATTCTGTGGTTGAGAATGTGTTGTACCTAAAAGAGGGATGTGTTGCCTGATGGTCATGGGGCAGATGGCAAAGTGGAGCCAGCTTGTCAGAGTGTCTTAGTCAACTCATGCTGCTGTAACAAAAATACCATCAACTGGGTAGTACTTTACAGGGTGCCAGCCTGATTGGGTTCTGATGAGAAGCCCCTTCAGATTACAGACTGCTCTCTTCTCCCTACACCCTTACATGACAGCAGAAAAAAGACAGGAGAGCTCTCAGAGGCCTCTTTTATGAGGGCGCTAATCTATTCACCAGGCTCCCACCCTCATGACCTAATTGTTTCCCAAAGGATCCACCTTCAAGTACCATCACTTTAGGGGCTAGAATTTCAACATATGAATTCTGGGGCAGGACGACAAACATTCAATGCATAATGTGAGGATAAGTCCTGAGTTCAGTTTCATTTTATTAATAGATTAGAATATGCTAATGATGAAGGTACCAGAATCTAGTCTGGCACAATCAAAATAAAATAAAGGTTTAATGAAAACTTTCAAGATTTAAACTGTGATAAGACTGTATGCAGAAATGTATTATTTCCAAGTTTATATTCCAATGACTAGGTACTATGAGAAAATTGCACAAGAAGGTAAGGAGAGAAGAAAAGAGGAAAGGAGGAAGGAAATCTTTGAGAAAATTACTAATTAGTATTGATGAGATCGTTGAGGTTTGTACCTGGGTCTCCTTCCCTTTCCAAAGTTGACCACAATAGTTTCTTTTGGCTCTTCTGCAAAGAGGTGGAAATCTAGCTCTCTTCCTTCTGGAACTGGCTCAACATGAAAGCAAAACATGCCTCTGCTAGAGAAGAGAAAAGTTTAGAATATATTTCTGTGGTAAAACCTAGATCAGACCCACTAGAGCCAGGGGTTAGCTTGCAGGGATTGTTCTGGGACCAAGTCAAGTTGGTCAAGACACATGGAGTCAGTGGGAACAGCAGGGAGCTAGTGGGCCACAAAGATATTAGTAAACTAGGAGAGAAAGTCCTGGGTAGGATGTTATGGGGGGGTATTGGTGGAGGGTGGAGATTTGACAGGGTGGGGTTTTAATAAGAAAGGCTGGCCTTGGACATTCTTGTCTAAGTGTCAGAATAGTCATCAGAGGCTGAGACTTTAGGGCAGCCCGATGACCTTGGGCTGGAGGATGAACCTGTGCTGGGTCCTGGAAGCCAGAGTGCGAGGGAGAACTGCTCCGCGGGGTTACTGGCAGCTTGTATCCTGGTTCTGTTGCCCTCCGCCTGCCCTGCTGGGAATCAAAGGGTCTGACCCCTCTCAGCTGCTCTTCCAAGACTGGGGGATGATGGGAGTACTGAGGAGGGCCTGGATGGTGAGGGGAGGGAGGGAGAAGCAGGTCCTTCTTCCCCTCTCTGGCCTCCTCCACCTCCTCTGGTCTCATCTGCTGCCAGGCAGGCCCACTATAGTTCTGGCCAATACTTGATGCTACCGTGACATGTCCGTCTATTCCTGCTGCCTTGCAGCAGTGTTGTCTTCCTGCCTCTGTCCTCTGGATTCCTCTCGACCCCCCTGGGTGCCTCTCTGCTCTACTGTCATTTGTGTGATGACCCCCTGCTTCAAATTCTCTGGTGGTTTCTGTTTCCTGGTTAGATCCTGACACACACTGGCCCCACAGCTGGTCAGCTCTGATTTGGGACGGCTGCTGAGGGCCCACCTGGGGAACACCTTGCAGGGAGAGGTTTGTTAGAAAGTAAGGGGACTGACTGCAGGAGAGCTAAGGACGTGGCTTGTTCCCTCCCCTTCAGAGATACAGGAACTATTGCCTTAAGGCTTCAATGGAGGAATAATTGGGGTCAAGAATTCCCTAGAACAGGGGCACCAAAGACACCGGAAAGAGGAGAAAGTCTATGTCAACCCAGTTTAGAACTAACCGGGGTTCTCTGGTGGGGGCTCATGAGTGACTGAATTGTCATGGCAGTCTGGGGCCTCATATAATGTTTGTATCACGTACCTTGCTTCAGTGAGAACACAGAATAAGGTAGTGTCTCTAATTTAATATTCCTTTAATATTTCCACCATATCAAATTCCCACTAGGCCAAATGTATACAAATGAATCATCACAATTTTTTCCCCTCTTACCCTGGCCAAGCCACTGGGGCCTCTACTAAGAAGTGATGCTGGAAGTGTTAGAAACAAAACATACCATGACAATATCATTTCAAACAATACCAGGTTTCCAGGAGATCCCTGTTGAACCGGAAGAGCCCAGGCTGCCTGCTTAAATGACTTCTGTTTCCCCTCTTAGATAATCACAGAGTAATGCCACCAGTGTCATCATTACTGGGCTGTAGCTGAGGTCACCATTTAGCTCCTGCTGACCTGTGGAGCCAGTCAGAGAACACAGGATCTGGAAGGGAGGCCAGCCCTGGAGGCTCGAGAAGGTGTTGTTTGTGAGTGATCCCTCAGAGACAGGAGGCATGTGCTTGAATCTGGTTGTGTAGGCCCCCACCACCCTGGGCATGGGGACAAGGAGCACACCCTTATCACAGGCCCTGTAGATTACAATGTGAGAGAGAAATGCCATCTGGGCTGGTGTCCTTGGAGGATGTGATTTTTCATACTGTGTAATGAACCTGCAATAGGGAAGGGCATTTCATTGTGGGTTTTATTGCTCTAGCAGCTCTGACAGGTATATGGATACTGATTCCAACTCACAGTCATAAGAGGAAGATGGTAGTGGGCAAGCGGCCTGGCCGGCAATGATATACTGGGGGAGAGGCTCCAACATCCAAATTCAGAAGAGAATCACACAGTACAGTTATGAAGTCCTAGGGTCCTTTTGTTCTATTGTCCTCACTAAAAAGAAAGCTGCAACCAAATATTGTGGGGTAGTTTAGGAACATGGTCAATGAATTCTTTAATGCTCCTTCCATTAAAACACAGGATCCAACTCTACTACCCATGGGTCTGGGGGAGAGGCAGGAGAAATACTTGAGTGCCTCTACTGACTGAGGACAGAGAAAGGAGCAAAATAGGACTTCCAGGGCTGGATTACCAAAGGTCATGTGGCTTTCGTCTTGCTAGCTGGGCCACTTTCACAGAGCCCTAAGCTGGATGTAAGGTGTCTGACCACCCCAAGGCCACCACCATATTGTAGAGGTCTCCAGTGAATAGTCCTAGCAGAGCTTGGTCTTCAAGCCATTGTTGCAAGGTATCAGTCATATGTATGGATCACCTCATCTGCTAGTTAAGTATCTTTGAGCAGCCTCCAGAAATATCTCATGAAACAGAAGATCAGCCAGCCAAGTCCTGCCTGAATTCCTGACTCACAAAATCATGAGAAACAATGAAATGGTTGTTATTTTAAGCCACCAAGTTTAAGTGTGATTTTATGCAGCAGTGGCTAACTAGAACACATTCCTAACTAGAATAGTTCCTAATCAATTCACAAATGGAACTCAAAATAAGTAGAGTTTACTTAGTAATGCTTCGCTGTCAAATAATTATTGGCATGTTGTATTGAGTGCCTGTTGTCTACCCCAGTAATGTGGGGGATGTGAGGTATACAGTTTGGTCTTTGGCCTAGAAAATCTAACAAAATAATAATTATGGAATACCATTCATCAGATGATTGAAATAGGTCAATGATTCTGAAAATGTGGTGCTGAAACCATAGCCTCAGCATCACCTAGGAATGCAAATTATCATACCCTCTCCTGGACTCCCTGAATTACAAACTCTGAGAGGGGCCCCTGCAATGTCTACTTTTATAAACCCCCAGGGTCTCTGATGCACAGTATAGATGTCTGTAAGTACTTTACTTTCTTTACTTGGTTGAACCTCACAGTGACCCTGGGTTTCTCAGCTTTGACATTTTGGTCAAGGTAATTACCTTCATAGCAGAGGACTGCCCTGTGCGTTGCAGGATACTGAGCAGCACTCCTGGCCTCTACCCACTAGATGACTGTAGCACCCTTTCTCCAGTTATGACAACCAAACCAAGATGTCTCTAGATGGTCCAAAACCACCCCCAATTGAGAATCACTACTACAAACCCCATGAGATAATGCTTTAAGATGGACTCAGGATGTGTGGCAATCACATATGCAGACGCGGAAATGACTGTCATAAAGGAAGGAGTTTTTACTCACAGTCCACTGGAAACAGGAGGCGTGTGTGCCATGGTCATGGTAGGGGATGCGCCATGGTAGGGAGTAGGTGGGGAAGCACTGGGGTCCATCAAGAGGCAGAGCAAGCACAGGGCAATGGTGGGCAGAGCCTGTATTGTGGTTGCTGTGGGAAGAACTGTCCAGGCAGGGTGAGCAGGTTTGTGATTGGAGGGCTTGAATGATTTTAATAATTCCTGGGCATGGGGTCTACACCTCGTTGCCTGCCACCTGGCCCAGAGGCTACTATGAGAGCCCTGCATGAGAGCTGCAGGTAAAGAGGGGACAGGCTGTTTTGCATCAAAAGCCACATTCCAGGTCAGCTGTCTGTTGCCCCTAGTATTGGCTAACCCTGGGAGGGTCAGCAAGGCCTCTGGTGTCAAGACATTAGAATAAAAAGATGCTTATGCAGGTCAATGCAATGATCCTATCATTCCAATGGCAAAGCTGAAATCCAGAGAGGTAAATTGTTATAAGTCATATCTCCCCTCAAAAGACAACCCAGACTTAAGTCTGGGTCTACTGAACTCCCAAACCAAGTTCTCACCAATGTGCTACTCTCTTATTTTTAAAAACTATTTGTATTACTTGTTAATGGACCTTATTCTATTTACTTATTTATATGTGATGCTGAGAATCAAACCCAGTGCCTCACACACGCTAGACAAGTGCTCACTCTACCACTGAGTCACAACCCTAGTCCCTGCTCTTCATCTAGTGAACTAATTATATATGTGGGCCCCATAAAATATAAAAAGATGATTGACAGAGCAAAAGAGGATGTTAAATAATGTCCACACAAAATAATTCCTCTAAGCCATGAGAGGGAGGCGGGAGGGCTTGTAGTGTTTAATAAAGTTTCTTCAGTTTGGATCTTGAATGTCCCCAAAACACCTGGGTCTTAAAGGATTGGTCCTACATGTGATGCTGTTGGGAAATGTGCAACATTTAAGAGGTGAGGCCTACTAGGAGTTTTTTTGACTGTGTGTCCTCAAATGGGATTGTGAGACCTGGGTGTCTTCTTTCTGTTTTTGTGTCTCTGCCATGAGGTGATTTTGTAGCTGCTGTTATGCATCCTCCATGATGTGCTGTCCCTGCCCCCACCCGAAGTCTAAAAGCAATGGGTCTGCCCAATCATGGATTAAATCCTCCAAAACTATAACAGGGACTTAGAGAGGCTGCCTTTGCTAAAAGCACTAACTCTGCGGACGCCCATGGGTAACTAAAAGCAGGATAAAGATTGGCATCTCTGTTTTTATTTTGTGTCTGTCTCCTCTGTTTCCTTAAACGAGACCTGCTTAGCTCTGCACTTAGGCTTGTTAATCATTTAAGGAGTGTTCACTGAAAACTGGTAATACAAGGTTTATTAGCCCCAAATTTACCTAACCTGTCTCATCCCCCTTTAAGACTGAGACAAGATTTGCAAGGACATTTACATCATTCTGTGTCAGACTCCTGGTGTGGCACCTAGAAGTCTCCAGTCACTGCCCTGTACCTTACAGAAATAGCAGAGCCTTGCAGGCCTGTCACCCAGGATGAGACTGCCCCGCCCCCCAGCTCCCAAGGCAGTAGCACTCATCTCATGGGAACAGAATTCCCCCTTCCAGGATCACAGGACTGGGAGATAAACATCCTGAGCAGCAAGTGGAAATTGCCCCCTCAAGTGATAAGGACAGAACCAGAACTGAGAGAACTATCAACCAGGCCACAGTCTGACCCAGATTGCTTGATTACACAGACCCCTCACCCCCTGCCCCAGCTCGTCCTCTGTGTAAACCTGAAGCTCATTTCAACACCCCAAAGAAAGACAGGGCTGAGACCCTCCATCTCACTTTGCCTTCCCAATATAGCTATGTTGATGGATATAGCTTTCCTTCGTTTTCACCTTTTCTGTTTGGTTTTTGGGGTAAGTGGCAGGACCTGGCTTGTTGGGACCCCCAGGATCAGGCCTCTGACCTGGGATACTGGTACAAAACTCTGAGCCAAAATAGACTTTCTCTCTTAATAAGTTGGTTTTCTTATAATCAACAGCAATAGAACAGGACAATGACAGATAACTGACTAACACATAAAGCTTAGTGGAAAAGGCATCATTCAGACTGGGGGTACCCCCATCAGAGACAGGGGGCTTCATGTTTGCTGGGTAGGTCTTGAATGTTGGATAGAATGAGGTCAGAGGGGATGAAGGAGAATGGGCTTTCTGCAAAGATGGGAGATGATGTGGTTTCATGGTGATAATGGGCAAAGCGTCATGAAATCAAATGTTAATAGGCTGCCTTGGTTACTTGAAAGTAGATTAGAAGGAGAGAGAAGAAAATGTGGATGCAGTTGGTTGTCATCCATTTTCAGAAACTAGACCCAGTCAAAGGCAGTCTGTGGATAGACTGAGTGCTCAGAAAATACCTCCATCTAAGAAGTTATGCTACAATCTACTGCATGTCTGGGCAAGATGAAATTTAGAGTAAGAATCAAGCTGGAAATTTCCAACTGGACTCCTTGCAAGACAATAAATCGTCTGAGAATCTAAGATTCTCAGGGAGCACACCAAGAAAGGTCCTTCCAGGTAGATGGAACAGAGGAGCAAAGGTTTTGGCAAGTAGAGCTGACAGCCACTCTTTCTTAGATATGTCTGAGCGTTTCCACTGTGCCAGGCACTGTGTGAACTGATGGGGAGTTAGAAACCATTAGTCATGTTAATGAAACAGGATCTCTGCTGCTGAAACATGAACAAAGCAGTGAGCTCACAGTCTGCAGCTCTAGAGAGATCAGAGGTGGCCTGTGCAGTCCAACCTTGGAAAGGTTTAATGAGTGGGCACCTGTCCATATGGCGAAATTCCAGGAGATAACCTGTGGGTTGGGCTTGGAAGTCCCCCGACTTCTCAGAGCCGAGTCATCTCTTATGCCATCACTCTCACATTTCAGGAAGTTCCAAGTCACCAGATTTTTTTTTTTTTTTTTTTTAATAGTGCACGCTTATTGAGCCCTCCTCTTCCAGAGATGCTGATTCCTGTGTTTGGTAAAGGAATGCAACTTTAAATCCTTGATAAGTCTGCTAATTATTTTATTATCAGTTAACATTTAAGGTGCCAGAATTATAAAAAATTTAAATAGAATGCAAACTCCTGAAGGCAGAGGTATTTGTCTAGATTTTCCACTGATACAACCTTCCTGCCTGGTCACAGAGGGCACTTGGTAGCTCTTTGTTGAATGAAGGAACTAGAGAACAGGTCCAGAGGAGGCAGGGGAAGGAAAGGAACTGAATCAGATAGATGAGTCAACTTTTAATAATGGAGGTGGAGGGAGATTGGATGCAAACTTGGCTTTTACCAAAGATCTGCTATATTTTGGGGGAGCTGTGGTTTCTTAATGCTACTGAACTAGATTTATAAATTGACTGACACCTCCTAAACCATGGTTCTAAGAAACCCTGTGCTTATGAAAACATAACTATTCAGTGTTTTTGAAATCCTATGAAGACCTTTCTCTCTTGCTATTTCTAACCTTCAGCCCCTGCCACGCGCAGGAAGCACAAATAGCAAACCTCTTTGAGCACAGGGCCCCACCTGCTCATTTTTTGTCCACCCACATTTCCCAGTTCAAGATTAACTCAGACCCCAGCCACAGTCCTGGGATGGAGATCATGTCCATATCTTCTTCCCTAGGAGAGAGAATGCAACTTGAAAGCACAGTGTGAAGGGAACAGACCCTGGGAAAGATGAAGGAGAGAATCAGGATACCTTACCGAGCTAAGCAAGCGCCTAATCAAACATCTGGACTGCAGGATTGTGTAATCAGGTTTCCATAAAGTGATTTGAAACAGGGAATGATGTTTTCCTTCATATTTTTTAGGCATTTGATTTTCAACATTTTCCCACCTAAATTTAAATTCTCAGTTTTAGTTTTGAATCTAATTTACTTCTCTATTTACAGATCTTCTTAGGAAAGATTTTCTGTTTGTTTGTTTCTTATGCACATTTTCTCTCTTACGATTTCTGTGTTTGGTCTAGTTATTCTTTCACTCTGGGCCTCAGTGTCTGGGCCTCACAGGTGAGGCAGGAAGTGGCTGGTCTCTTTAAAAGAACCAAGCAGATCTCAAAATGTCTGTCAAATGAACATGTCTTCCCACTCTGATGGGGCTCAGTGCAGAGCTCTGATTTGCTCTAGTTTTTTTTTTTTTTAAATTCCCCTAATTTCACTGTCAAGATTTTGAGAAGCATTCTCATGGTTTTAAAGAGATTATTGCATAATTTGTTCATGTTTAAAGAATTATATTGTTAAATAAATTTAGCTCTCCAGATTCTAAATGACAAAAACAAGTGAAGTTACATCATTTGAATTATGAAGTGATAATGTCTTCCAATTCTGCCCCAATCAAAAGTGTAACAGTTTAAAGCTTATAATAATCATGTTCAAACATATTCAGATTATAATTACTTTTCTTCTGATAATGATAGCCCGTCTGATTGGATGATTACCTATTTGACTTTGATAAGTCTCAGAGGTCAAAAAAGGGATAATTGCAGACATCTGTTTTCTATGGAAAATATAATCTCAGAAAATAGTGTTTAAAGTGACATCTGCAAATATGTGTTTTAGAAAGAAACTCGTTGCACATTTAAAATCACAAGGAAAAGAAGCAATTCCTAGGCTACTGTGTATCACACTGTCTTTGTAAATAGATGAACAAGTTTAACTTACTAGTATTCATGTATGCATAAGTAATTACAAGCAAGCATGATTATATTTTGTGCAGGTAGAATTAGAAATGGAAATAGACTATGAGAAAGGAATTCGAACGAGTCTATGATATGGAATGAAACAGAGAGACAGCTCTTTTTTATTTGTTTTAATTCAGTCTAGACTACATAGGTGCAACCATTTTCCTGGTTGATTTTCATTTTGCGATTACAGCTGCAAGATCTTGTCTCCTTGATTTCTCCTTGTAGGTGACCTTCTCCAATTGTGAGATGGCTCTTAGTGGAGGGAAAAGGCTCACTCCTGGCTGCCATGGTTCTCTGAGCAGATGAGGTACCCATTTCTCTCTGCAGGTGCATCAGCTTCCCAACCCTCTTAGGGAGATGCCAAGAGTCTCTCCCTCCCTCCAGCCAGCAGCTGCATTCTGTGGCAAACGGGAAGAATTGTCTTTAATATTCCCATCCACGCAGGCAAAACTTGGTTTTAATTCATTTACAGATAATCTTCTCTAATTCATGCAAGACCTGGGTTAACACCTTTGCCAGATTAAGCATTCTACAACATAACTTTCACCAAAGCACTTTCCTTCTCCAGCCATCGGTGACTCCTCGGTGTCCACAGAAGGAATTCTAAATTTCTTAGCAGTTCATTATCCTTCATAATCTGACCTGAGCCTATTTTTCTCATCCTATTTCCACTTGGACTCTCCTCTTTCGTGAAATCCACACAAGGTCAAAGGGTGCTCACCTTTCTTGATAATTTAGCCTAGATCTTTGGTGATGCCATTATACTTATGTAGAATTTTCTTTTTTCTATTCTCTCTGATTAATCTTTTGTTGTCAGTTGATTAATATTTTTGCACAAAACTTGATAGAACATAATTTTTGGTTTATAGCATGGTAGTATGGTTAATATGTATCTATGCATATTTAAATTTTAGCCAACTCCACCTTAACTCCTTTTCAATAAGGTCTCCCTATATGCACAGAGATGACACCCTTGCCCAGAGGGCTTTCTGTCCTCTGAATGATTGCAGTATTTGTTTTCTAGAGTCTAGAAACACCCTAGTCTCCCTGGTACCATCATGGTATCTGCACACCTCTGCAGCCGTTAGTTGTGTCCTGCTATGCTGTGCATGCCTTGTCATAACTGTAATAAGCCTTACCAAGTTCTATTATATTTTGTCTGTGTCCATACGCCCCAAAGTCAGTAAGTTCCTCAAGGGCAGACCCAGACTCTCACTCCTTGTGTTAGTCATATTTGTGTTGCTGTGACCAAAATACCTGAGAACAACAACTTGGAGGAAGAAAGATTTATTTTGGCTCATGGTTTCAGAGGTTAAGTCCATGATGAGCTGACTCCATTGCTTTGTACCTGAGTTAAGGTAGAATATTATGGCGGAAGGACCTGGTGAAGAAATCTACTAAGCTCATGGCACCTAGGAAGCAGAGGGGAAGCAGGGCTGGAGAGAAAATAAACCCTTATAGAGCATGCCCCCAGTGATCTACTTCATCCAACTAGGGCCCACCCCCCAGTAGTTCATTCAGCTGTCAGTGGATTAATCCATCTGATGATGATATCGGAGTCCTTATGACCAAATCACTGCCTAAAGCCCAACTTCTGAAACTTGCTACATTGGGGACCATGCTTTCAACACATGATCTCTTGGGGAACCTTCCAGACACAAACCATGACATTCATCTTTACATCCCAAGTGTCAATCACGACTTCTGGGAAGTTGTGAGGTAGCTACAGAATTCAGGCAAGGGGTAGACCTCAGGACTTGTATTACTTTTGTATCTCTCATAGTGTTTCACCAAGTACTGGAAAAACATAAGTACTTTATAAATACTTATTGATCAGCTGATGCTTCAACTCCTTCAGAAAATTGATAAACCATATATATTAGGGAGTATAACCAATTTATCTAAGTTTTCCCTGAATGCCCCCAGCTTTAAAGCACAAAGTTCCATGTTCAGATATTCCTCTTGGTTTTGGGAAAACAGAATGGTTGGTCTAGCTTACTTAGAAGTCTCAAGTATATACCAACAACATAAATTCTCCTTCCTTGTTCCAGTCTTTTAATGATTGCTTTTGCAGACTTGAAGTTCTGCATTTTGAGAGTGACTGAAAAAAGTTTCTTGAAGATTAGTCTAAAAGGCTCTTCAGAATTAATTTTTTTAACTGTATTTTTTTCCTAGTCAAAATTAGTAACATTTTAAAATGCAAGTAGGAGATTTCATTTTTCAGAATGGATTTTTTTTTTTTCTTTATTAATTGGAGGTTGGGGAGAGACAGTTCAGCCCCCATTAGGATTTTCCCGCCCTTGTAGGAACAGGGTGAGTCTGTCCCTTCAGGAGAGGGGCCACACCCACTAGGCTGCAGACCCCTCCCACTGTGAATTGGGGGAGGGGAGCTGTTGGAAATCACCAAGTCCCTTTTGTGTAAGACCAGCTTTTTAGTATCCTATCAGAAATCTTTTATTAAATCTCCAAGAATTTTCATATTCTCCACACTGTTCCATTTTTATTCCATTCCACATCCATTGTGATTAAGGGAATATTTACTTGCTATTGAAGGAAGTCAGGTGAGATGTATAGTTGATAATTTCATCAAGGAATAACTTATCTTTGTGCTTTTAGTGAAAAAGGGAGGGAAATAGTTTCACTCAAGTAGCTTATGAGCTTTTGAAGAATATTTACAAAGAGATATTTTTAGACAAGACCAAGAGATTATTATTTTCCCATTTTTAGTAGAAAAGCAGCATAAAAACAAACAAAGCCCGAAACAAAACCAAACAGTGGAGACATATCCAGAGAATATAATGGCCATTGATTTCTGTATTAGTCACTTAACACATATTGTACACACAGAGGATGTGTGTTTGTTTCTGGGGAAAGACCCAAATGGGAATTATCTTGGACGTAACTTACATGGTGAGAGATTAGTTGGCTCTTTTACTACCAAGGGAAGGGACACAGTGAAACAAATTTGTGGGGGAAAAAATAACCCAACCGACCAACATAACAACTAGAAAAAAGGTGAAAATCTAAACAAAGTGAATATTTGCCATAGTAGTTTCTAGAATAATAATTGTGTGGTTTTATTTTTGCATCTTTTGAGATAACTAGGTGAACTCTATCTTATTGCTAAAGGTTCATTTCTTATTGCTAGTTCATTTCTGCTGCCCTAACAAAAGACCAATGACTGGGTAATTTATGAATAATAGGAATTCATTTATTCCACTTCTGAAGAAAATGGGAAATCTAAGGTCAAGGTGCCAGCAGATTGGTGAGGACCTGGTCTTTGCTTCCCAGATGGTGCCTTTTTGCTGCATCCTCACAAGATAGAAGAATGGAAGACGGAGGCAGTTTCTGCAGTCTCTTTTATGAAGCAATCAATCTCATTTATGTTGGTGAGACCCTGATACCAACAACTTCAGAAAGACCTCACCTCTAATACCATCATCTGGGGTAAGTTTTAACATGTGAATTTTGGAGGGGCACATACATTCACA
Organism: Callospermophilus lateralis; assembly: GCF_048772815.1. Lineage (NCBI taxonomy): Eukaryota > Metazoa > Chordata > Mammalia > Rodentia > Sciuridae > Callospermophilus > Callospermophilus lateralis. The sequence goes on along the minus strand of NC_135312.1, from coordinate 123,598,175 downwards.
CTGTAGCAGGTGCGATTCTCCTTCATGCCAGGTAGTCGACCTCTCCCTAAGAGCTGTCTTCACTTCCTGACATGACTGTGGTTCTAATGATCAGACATTTTTGCCTAGGCAGTTGTAACAATTTCCCTGCGTTCACTCTGCACCCCATTCCCATCTGTTCTTAATAGATCCATGTTTGGTTTTTATGCATAATCATATCTTCCTCCTCTGTCACTTTGTTCTCCATTCAAATCCTTCCCTGAGGATGAAGCATTCTAAGATTGAAGACCAAGATCCTTAATGTGATCCTCAAGACCCTGTGTGGCTTGGCCCCCTTTGCCTTTCTGCCTCATGTACCAAGTTCACCTTCTCCCTCTCTGTACTTCAGCCAGGCCACATCCTGTTCCTTACCTAGCCATGTCTCCTCCCACTACAAAGCTTTAGCACATGCTGATACTTCCACCTGAGGAATGCTCTCTCTCATTTTCCACTTGGTTAAGTCCTTTTGTTCCTTTAGGGTGCAGCTCAAGTAAGTATATGTCCTCAGGAAAGTTTTCACAGGGACCCAGGTCAAATTCCTTTGTGATATGTTCTCCTTAAGTCCATGTTCCTTCCAGGAAGAGAATGCATATAAATGTGCTAAAGGACACCCATCTTTGTGATTAAGAAACTCTTAGAAACTCCATCACCAATTACATGGCCCAGGAAAGCAGGGTCTTTGTTTTTACTTGGTATTTCATCCTCAGTGCTCAGCAAAGTGATTGACATATGGCAGCCACTAGTCAACTGCTCAGACTTTCTGGGATGGCTTTGTTTCAAGTACTATCTTGGACATGTTAAGTAGCAAAAGTACTGGACTTGGAAGCATAGGAAAAAGATTCTAGCTGAGTCTATTCTGAGTTTCTAGAAGATATATCATATTTTTCTTGGTCTCTATCTGTACAATGCAAGGAAAAAGGCTCTGGTGCCACCAGGCTCATCATATCATGTGCTATTGTCCCTTGACTCTTGCCTCTGCTCATTTTATTAGTTTAGACTTTAAATGCTGGTTTGGCTGCTGTAACAAAGAGACCTAAAATGCAGTGCTTAAACAAAAGAGAGTTGATTTCTCTCTCACAGAAAAATTGAGACAAGTATTCCAGGGCTGTTGTGATGCTTGATGGTGTCAACTACCCAGACTTCTTCTGTCTTCTTGCTTTGCCAACATACAGCTCAACTCTGGGGTCCAAGATTCATACCCAAGCTGTTTCCTCCACAGCCACATTCCATCTATTAGGAAAGGAGAAGAAGGAAGGGGAGGGCTTATCATCTTCCCTTGAGAGCATGAACAGGAAGTTGCCCATAACTTGTTCCAATTTCGTTGCCAAGAGTTGAATTATATGGCAACAACTGGTAGCAAGGTACATTGTTTTGTGCCTCTTTTGTGGGGACGAGGGATTAAATCCAGGGGTGCTTAATCTCTGAGCCACATCCCCAGCCATTTTTATTTTTTTATTTTGAGACAGGGTCTCATTAAATTACCTAGGGCATCGCCAAGTTACCAATTCTGGCTTTGAACTTTGATCCTCTGGCCTCAGCCTCCTGATCCACAGGGTTTGCAGGCATGAGTCGTCACACCTGGCTGGACTGTGGATTTCTTGAAGCCAAGAATCTTATTTTGTCCCTCTTTAGCCATTCTCCAGTAATTACTTACTTAATTAATAGAATAAATCAAACTTGGTAAGGTTCAGAGTAGCTGCATGTTGAATAGCAGATGTTTGGCAAACATCATTGTTTTTTAGGAACTCTTCGAAGGAGCTCACTATGTCTTGGACTTGCTCTGTCAATCACTTTATGTAATCCATACAAACAGCTCAGGGGTATTTGAACTGGGATGCACATAAGGGCTTCAGGAAATGCGTTTTTCTGGCGAGGAGGTCTGTGAGATTTTCAGTGATTGCAACCTGAGGATATTTAAGACCCCCTGACAGGGATAGAAGGATTTGAAGGTTCCAATTCATCTGCTGGAATCCAGAGCCAATTGAGCTAGCAGCTGACGCGCAGATGGAGGCCAGTGCCTCATGGGTATTACCACAAATGATGCCATTCAAGAATGTGGCTGTATGGTTGTCAAGTGGTCTTCCTAGTGCTGAATGCTAGAGTCAAGCAACTTGCCCACTGGACAGTCCCGTCATCTTGTTCCCTTCCTATGGGAGTCTTCAGTGGAGGAGACAGACTTCCTGCAGCCAGTGATTTCCAAGAAAAAGAGAAAAGGAAGAGGCCGTATGGCCTGTACCCATTTTCTTCTTCTGAAAGTCCCCATCATTTGAAGTGATTTTTTTCCCCCTGGGGTAAAGTGAATGAGGGGTGGAGGTTCAGGCCGGGAGTTCTGTGCTGATGGGACTTCTTCCACTGGAAGCACACGGCAGGTAGAGGGAAGAAGGGCTCGCTCCTGATAGTGAAGGCTAGGAAATATCATTTCTAGTAATGAGCCTCTCATTTCTTCATTGGAAAAATGAGAGAAAAAGAAAGAAAGAAAGAAAGAAAGAAAGAAAGGAAGGAAGGAAGGAAGGAAGGAAGGAAGGAAGGAAGGAAGGAAGGAAGGAAAATGTATAGGTTCGACTCTGTAACTCCAAAGCCTTTCCCAGCCCCACACATAGGAAACAACTGGCTTCTAATATCATGGCTTACCTTTCTGACTGGGTTATGGGAAGTGTCCTTAGGAAGTGCCATATTTCTGCTTTTTAGCCCAGTCTTAGAGCCTGCCTGTGCCCTGCACAACTGGCCAGTGCTGGAGGACGTGTAGCCCTCCCCAAATCTTTAGCCAGAGCCATTTGTGGGGAGGGCATGTGGACAGCTTCACTTGGAATTTTTTTCTGCCCCTCACCCCCTCAGCTTACTTAGGGAAAATAAGAGAAAAAGTAAATAAGAGACAATTAGAGAGTCTGAGGAATGGGGGTTGCCTGGGGGCTGAGGAGCCCCAGTGTTTTAGTCTCTCACCTCGGTTATCCCTGCTTGTTTGATGCTTTTTCCTGTTGTGAGAGCTCTCCAGAGGGCATCCCTTGCAAGCGGTAAGGAAAGTGGGCATCCAATATGCGTATAAATAGCATCCTTAATCATCATTGACCAGATATGCTACATCCTCCTTAGGATGTTTCCAAAAGCAACCAGGGCACTCCCAGGGCCTTGAGAGGGATTTTCCTTGATTCCACAAAGCCCTGAGTAACACTGAGCCTCTGTAATAACACTGAGCTGCTTTTGCATTTATTCTAGTCTTAGCTTTGAACATTATAATATTAGTTGTTTAAATTTTCATAGAGTCCAAGGTTCAGAAGAGTTCTGGGGAAGTCATTTAAATTCATCCTCCTGCAGGTCTCTGGGTAGGACTGCAACTTGCCTAACAAAGACAAATCGTTTTCTATCTGATTCTGAAAGGTCTCCAGGGGGAGATTCCATAACCAACCACAGTAATCACGAATTGCTAACACGAGGAGTGTGTCCCACTTTAAGAAAACCTGACATGTGAAAGCCTATGTGGCAGAATAATTTATTGAGATACTAATCTGTGCTTTGTTCTATATAATTTGCCTGCCCTACCCTATCCCCCCTCCAGGAAAGTAGCCAGTTCTGTTTCCCCGCTCATGGAGGTGAGAGAATGTACTTCTGCTGTGCTCCTATGGCTTTCTTAGACAGAAACACAGAGAAACAGGATTCTCTGGTCCCTGTGCTAGTTCTAAAGTTAAAGTCTAACTCCTCCAGTGACCTGTAAGGACGCAATGTTTCCTGGAGGATACAGCACCCCTGGGGAGCAGGGGCACCGTTCAGTCCTGGCTCTTCATGAGTGAGCTATGTGTTCTTGGAAAATGGTTTTCATCTTTTTGCCCTCTGTTCAATCATCTGTAAAATGCAAGGTTGATTTAATGACCTTCCATACCTCCCTGCTCTTGATTCTATAGGGTAATCAGATTCCTCAGTCCTCATTCCCAGGACTGCTCGGGAACATTTGTTTTAGGCCTTTGGAGTAGGGAAGCCAACTTTAGCAAAAGAAAGAGGACACATGTAATATTTGTACATATTTATGCTAAAAAGTTATTTGCTATTTGAATTTCACATTTAAGTGGACATCCTCTATTTATCTGGCAACAGTCTTCCAGGGACATCTGCATTTGGGGAGATGGGAGGCTGGGGGTGGAAGAGGTTGACCTCTTTTCATTTCACTCTAGACTGGATCCAGACTGGATCACCAAGCTTGTGTGTTTTCTCTCCCTATGAGCATGCCCATTTGTGGTCTGTACCCATTTTCTTCTTCTGAAAGTCCCCGTCATTTGAAGTGATTTTTTTCCCCCCTGGGGTAAAGTAAATGGTTCAGGCTGGGAGTTCTATGCTAATGGGACTTCTTCCATTGGAAGCACACATTTAGAGAATGGACAGCTTGAAATGAAAACTATCCTAACAATAATTGTCTTCAAAATCTTCAAAATAAATATTGAACAGGAAAACAATAAAAGGAATCTACTCATTTTACTAAAGGTCAAATTTTTTTTCAACTTTATAGAAATGAGAGAGCAGGCTGCCGAATCCTCAAGCAAGAAGAGAACAGCTGCTCCATTGATCAAAATAATAGAAATTCTTTCACATCACCTTTCCCAGGGAGGGCATGACTGGTGCGACCAGTGGGAGTTATATTTTTCCCTGTACTCAAAATTTCTATGACACGGAAAAGCAAATGGAGTCTAAATTCTGATTGCTTTTTCCTACAACACTATAAGCCTTTAAAAAACGGCCTCACTAAACTTTTCATCCTTTAATTTTGGAATCACATTTAATGTCACAGTATGATTTAAGGAAATTATCTGGGAATCAAGTCACCCTTGATACAGGCTGAGCTCCCTGTGATTTCCAGACACAAAACAGGTCAGGATCTAAATCTGGATGTGGAAAGAAACATGATTTATATTTCATCCAATTAGTGCATATATGACCTTCGTGTGAAAGGTATATGGCCTTGGGTAAAAGGACTTTCATTGATTTATCCCATTTTTAATCAAAGTAAGGTAGTAACACATGTAGGATGCAGTAACTCACAGACTCAAGATTGAATGCTGTTAAAACTTGCAGCAGGTATAGCATCAAATATATCCTCACTCATAGCAAAGAGGTCACTCTGTTAGCCTGAGGGTTTGGGCACAGTGTTAGGAAGTCGGTTGTCCAGTGGAATGGAAAGCTTTGTGAATGAAAATGATTGATCCTCTGATGCCCTGAGTGCATCTATATTTGAATTGAGATTAACCTAAGTACAATCTGCAAGAAATAGGAACCATTAAAGATACCTTTCCCTCCACATACATGTGGGGAGGGGGAGAGATCTGACAGACTGAGTGAAAGCAATTCAGTTTTCCTCAATGTCAACCTGATCTCTCTCTCTCTTCATACTTTACAATCTAGAAACAGGTTTCATTTGAGTCACAGGAAGTGCCAAAAAATCTATAACTTATAATTTGCTTTGTTGAGAGATTTGGCTTTCTTGCATTCATAGGAAAGGCAAGTGGGAGTATTTCAGGACCATGAAAGAACCCACCAGTGTGATGGGCAGGGAAATTTGTAAGAGTGGTCCAGATTCAGGACCCTGCTTCTCAAATGCATTGCAAAACCACTTTACATGCCCAAGCATTTACTGAGGGACAGGACTCTTGCTGTATAAATAAAACACTCCAATGTTTGCCTTGGAGAGAAGAAAAACAAAAAACAACTATTCGGGATTTTAGGTAAGTGTTTAAAAGGAAAATGATATAGATGCTTAGCATTGGTGATGGTCTGATGCTCAGCAGAGGTGGAGAGGGTAGTGTGAGTTGTGCCCTGAAGCGGGGGGAGCAGGTGCTGGGTTGAAAGATGGAGAAAACTTAGATCAGACACGATGCTGCCTAATCAAGGTGAAGTCTTAGTCTGTTGCCAGGGAGAGGAAGAGTCAGTGAATCTGATTACATAATTGTATTTCTTCTTAAAAAAAAAAAGGCAGCGGAAGAAGAAAGGAAGGGACAGGTTTAGACTCTGTAGGTTATTTCTGAATAATGGAAATGTTTTAAATTCTTGTTATAATTAATCAAATCTATGTTCTTTCGGAGTAGAAAACTAAATGAATGCATCATTAATGGCTTACTGTAAAAGTACAATCATGCAAATGTAACAGTCTCCTATTCATTCCAGTTGAAAACTCCATGTGCCTGATGCTGTGTTGAGAGCTCTGATGATTTAATTTTTCTCAATACTATGGGTGAGGAAACTGAGGCTTAGAGAATGAAAGCAAACTGCCCACATCTCAGGGTTATATGTGGTGTCAATGGGTCTGGAATCCCAGAGGTCTTACTCCAACATTGTGTTGATAGCCATTATGTTATATTTTGTCCCCTGTCTGCCATTGACAGACACATCCATGCAATCAGGAGCAGATTTTTCTTAAGGAATCAAAGGAGAGAAGGGGCAATTTAGATGATAGAAGGAAAATTGTAGCAGGGCACACCTCTGTCACACACAGGTCTTTGCAAATCTCAGGTGACTGAGCTGAAATGAACGGAGAGAGTGGACTCATTTGATGCGGGGCATGGTTTACTGCTATACTGGATCAGTGATGGCCAAGGGGCCAGTCCCTTGAAGACACAGACTGATGACAGAGCTGGCAGGAAAAAAGATCTTGGTCGCTAGGCTCTGGGTTGGGAAAGTATATAACTGAGATATTTTGTTATAGTTCTAAATTGTTATCTTTCAGCTTATTTACAGAGATGCCAAGAAAACTAATACAGAATTAAGGCTTTTCAAAATTTCAGGAGGTCATGAAATGAGAATGTAGCATTTTATTGTGATAAAACGGAGAGAGAAAAAACTAGGTAGGAGAGAAACTCTTCCCCTGTTGGTTGAACCAAAGAATGCTAAATAATACGCACAGCATAGAGGGATCCATGTTTAGTGGTGCAAAGGGCAGGAAGAGCCAGGCTGCCCGGCTGCCCAGCTGCCCACCCGCCTCCTCAGGCAGGCAGGTCCTTCAGCCTCCAGACTCAGTTTCCCCATCTGTGTATAAGTCTGGAGGCTTACCTCTCTGGGTTGCTGTGAGGACCAGAGATCACATGCAGTCAAGTCTGGCCCAGATGACGCCCTTGATAATGGGAGTTATTATGGGCCTACTGATTTTACCAGGTGGGTGAGAGAAGGCTAAACCAAGAAAGGAAAAAATATTTAAATGCTGAAGGGAAAAAAAAGAGGGAAAAATGGGGTGGGATGGTGGCATCTGGCCCATGTGCCCTGCTGCAGCCCCTCCCAGTTCTGTCCTTTTAATGAGCCATATGCAGCTTCCAACAGATGAGATCTGGTGTCTGCAAAGACAAAACAGAGCCAAAAGGCAATGTAACATGGAATTATAGACGGCCTTTCTCCTAATGAGCAGGCTGCCGGCTTAGGACGCAGGGCTATTTGGAGCCCAGATCGCGGCGTGTGCAGCCGCGCCCCCACCCCAGCTCACGTGCACACGGGTGGCCTAAGCACACGAACATGACTGCCAATATCACGGTTGGTTAGCTCCTGGCCCAACACTGGGTGGCGTGATGCCGCGGGGGGGGGGGGGGGGGGGGCGGGGCGCGGAGCGGCTGTCAAGGACACTGCGGGAGGGAGTCACTGCCTCCAGCTCCTTGGGAAATGGACTCTCCTCAGCCAAAGGCGCACTCAAGAGCCTGCTGAAGGAAGAGGTGCCCTGGGGAGGAAGCGAGAGAAAGGAGACACTGGCTGCCACCCAAAGGGCCCACTCGGGCTCAGCTGGACACTGCACATGTCACCCACACTACACACACCACACAGAGGACACGGCACACAGAGCATGCACACGTGTGTACCATGTGCAACAAGCCACCAAACGTAAATAAGTACATGCTGCACAAATAGCACATGCTCCACCCTCATGCACATGCCCCTTCCCACAGCACACATAGGTACACACGCACAAACCACATACACATGCAGGTATATATACTCAATGTAAAAGATAACAAATGCATACCTAGCCCAACCACACGCACACACCACACACATACACATACTACACACAACACATAAGAAACGTGCATATTATACATGACCATACCATATGTATACCATACACCACACACATGTACATTCATTAGATGCAGCACACATGCACCCACCCATGTACACTCACTGTATATATATCACACACACAGAAAAAAATCCACTCACACCCACCATACATGGACAGTGACGTATTCACCTCTTGTCACACATATGTATGCAACCACACATGATCCCCATGTACGCTTGCCACACATACATGCACACATCATGCAGGCTACACACAGATATATTACTCTTGTTTATACTCGCCACAACTTTAGACTTATCACATAAGTACGTATCACATCCAGCACAATACACCTACACATACATATCACACACACATAAACAAATCAAAACCCAGCACATACTAGCACACACACACTATGTATGTAGATATCACTGATGTACACAAACCACCTACATCCCACACACATACCACAGTTGCATACATGTGCCACGCCCACACTTCTAAGCATAGTATGTACATGTAGAAATAGACACCACCTAAATACATCACACGTATACACGTACCTACCAACCACATGCCACACAAATATTCACAGCACACACATGTATACATATCACACAAACCCCACTCCCACTGGCTACACACATCTGCACCCACTGTGCAGGCAGCCCCTGATGGTGGGGGCAGACTTAGGAGTTTTCAGCTTTGCAGTGGTGGAATGTGTACACATGCAAGCATTCTGGTTTTCACTTTCAGTGCAATATTCAATTAATTACATGAGCTATTCATGCTTTGTTGACATGTGGGCATTGTGCTAGGTGTTTGGCCAGCTACAGGCTAACAAGAGTGCTCTGAGTTGGCTTAAGGCAGGCGAAGGCAAAGGTGATGTCTGGGAGGGTGGTATATGAAATGTATTATTGACTTAATATTTTCCAATTATGATGGGTTTACTGGGACAAAACACCATGGTAAGTTGAAGAGCATCAAATCACCTTTGGTCCCATCGTCCACTCCCCACATATTCATGCCACAAGGACATACATCAGACACCACCAATACCTTATGTGGCATACATGTATTTGCCAGATACCATATAGGCATACATGTGTATCATTATACACACGGCACACATACCTTGCCACCTCATGCATATGCATGCACACCACATATATATATATCATACATACATATCACACACTACCTCACACACATCCCCTCCATGCACCCACATATGTACATATATGCAAATAATACACACCCCATCATGTACACACACCCTTGATGTAAAACATAATACATGGATACACAGCCCCACCACAAATACATATCACATACATGTACACAGCCATATGCCACTTACCTGATCACATGTAACATATGTGGCACACACATGCAGACATATCTTCTATGTCCACACAAACAATATGAATACCCACTACCACCCACACAACACACTTGACCACACACACATGCACCCCATGAATATACCTAAATAAGAACACACCGACTGTCCCTTGCTGTGTCCCCTTGTGAGAGCATGCTGCTTTAAGGACCATGACTCCAGCCTTGCAGAGCCCTGAATGTGGGAACAGAAAGTACAGATTGCACCAGTGAGTTATTGGGAGTGATGTTAAGTAGAGTCACTCTTGCTTCTCCTTGTTGATTCCCAGACCTGGGTGTCTTTCCTACTGGGGACACAACACCACTGGGGCCCCTGCTGAAGTGCACACTGCATCCTAATGACTTCCGATCCTTGTGGAGTATTGTCTCTGAATGGGCATTCGGCTGCTCTTAGAAGGTGGTTCCAGAATTCAGAGGCCGGTTGCTTTCAGATGATGTGGTTGGTGATAGAATGGGTCCACTTGTGGGTCCACCCCCTTATTTCCTTCATTGGGACAGTTGGTCCCCTGTTGGATGACTTTGGTCTTTAGCATTCTGGGAGCGTTGATCAGGGTGAGTGTTGCTGACCGAGGATTCATAGGTAGGAAAGGGAAATTCATGTTGAGATTGGTTTCTATCCCTGTGAAGGTGACCTGATGACCCTGCTAAGATGGAAGGGGACCCAGTGCAGGCATTTTTTTTTTTCCCAACAAATGGCCCATTATCCCCTTGATGAATAATGACACATTGGGGTCTCAATACTCATCTCTACAACTGACAGTTGCGCAGCAGTGTCAGCTTTGTTAATTGGAAATCAATGCTGTTGGGTCCACCACATAGCCACCATATTTGTCCCTGTGGCCATTCCATTTGTGTGTCCATTATGCCTGCCCTGAGATAGCTTGTGATAAAGAATGGCCTGCACCAGCTGGCTGACTTACTTTGTGTACTTGGTTGGTCAGAACTTCTTGTGTGAGGACACTTCAATGGGTATTAAAGTGTGAAGCAACAATCTGGACATTCAACATCCAATCCTGTGTGTCCATCCGCATGCCTCTGCCCTAGGACTTCTCGTCAACCTTCTAGTTCTGGCACTCCTGGGCTTCTGTCCTGCCAAGGAATCACGGTATGTTTTCATCTTGGGTCACAAAGTGGACGACCAGGTTCCTTGCTCATTTCCCTGTCCATTGGTAAGATGTCCCTTCTCTTCTGCCTCCTGAATATGGCCGTAATACAGTTGTCACCCATTTTTGGCTTGCATCCCATAAGAAGCCAAGAACCTCTATTATTTCTGCATGTTTGAAAGCAGAGGCCTTGACTGTTTTAGTTCCCATCCACCTTCTCCAGGATTGCATAGTGAGTAGCTTTGGATAATAGAGAGCATATCTCCCTCCATAGGAAAGAGCAGGGGGCTGTATAAAGCTCAGAGTTTCTCTACTGGAATGTAAGCCACTGTACATGCAAGAGTGAACCAGCATTTTTTGCAGTGCCTTATAGGAATTGGAGCTCGGGGAACTGATGCAAGAAAATGCAGTTACTCTGGCTACTGCTAGGGTGCTGAGTAATAAAGTTCTCTCTCTTTCTGATCTTATATCTTCTGCGGGTATCCAGGCAAGAGTGGTAGGATAACTTGTTAGCCAGAAGCAGGGCAAAATCTCAGACCTTTCACAGTTCATAAAACAAGCCTGGGGTCCCTCTTCCCTCCTCCTTCTGCTGGCCATATGAAACAATCCTCTGGCAAGAGGTGAGAAATAGGGATGGACTCTGGTGCACCCATGGTGGGTGACAAGGAGCTCTGCTCCCTGTTCATGCAACTTCCTCATGGCCCTGACCATCAAAATGGACTCCCTGGACACATGCTCACTTGACACCCATGGTCCAGCTTTCCATCAGAAACATGTGGGAGCTTGTTCGAAAGGCATATGATTTTGTAATGGGTGGCATACCCATGCTCCAGCACCCCAGATAACTACACAGTTGTTTTCTCATGGGGACCTGCTGCAATCTTCAAGCTATATCTTTGTCTATTATCAACACTTCCAGCACCATCAGGCCTGCTGGATCATATGGCCCTGGAGGCTAAAGCAGCTCATTCCATAGCCTGGGCCTGCTGCAGAACCCTCTGAAGGCTGGCTGAATTCTGTGCAGCCCAGTATCTGGCTAAAGTGGTTTTCCTGGGTGTGCAATGTGCTGTCTCCAGAGAGGCCAAAGAGACCTATCAGGTGTGGTACTTCCTTTTTATGATATGGCATGCAAGACATGTGCCTTTTACTTCAGGGAGGATGTCCTGCACCCCTAAAAACATCACTCCAGTGGAAGCTTCTGATTCTTCACAAATCTCATCCTCTGGAGCACATGTGTCTTCACAAGGCCTCCAGTGCATGGAAACCTCTTGTTCATCTCGCTGCATCAGTAGGCTGTCATCATTGTGATGGACCAATGTGATGTTCTGCAGAGTATCCAGAGGGTAGGTCCAGACCTCTTGGGACTGTGCTGTGGCAGAGGGTAAGTTTAAAAAGCCCCAGACCACAATGGAATTATAATAAATATTGGGTTTTAGGCATCAGATCAATGGCCATGTACCATGTACCTGGGATTTATAATTTCTTCTGGCAGTGAAATCACATCTGGCACAACTGTTTTGATGGGGATTACAACTTGGCTACATCTGTAGTAAACAACAAGCTCCATTCAGGATTCACCTAATTTTTGCAGGGGCAAAACTGGTAAAGCAATCAGAGATAAGTTGGGCACCACTCCCTATATCTTTTAGGTCTTAAGTGGACTCAAATACCCCCACCTATAATATATATTTTTTTGTTTTCTTTCTTAGCTGGAGATGTGGTGGAGGTGGGAGCAATTTCAGTCATTTATCTGGCTTACAGTGATAGTGAATACCAACAGGCCAATGGTCCACTGTGGAGATTATACCAACTGCCAGGGTATCCATAGACTACCCAGAGGGTGCACTGTAAGTCGGATGTTAGCCAGGATGTCTTTATTTCATGGTCCTATGAGCCTCAACTCTTAACAGATAGGATGTGAGAACAGTATCATTGCCAACTCAGCCCCTGATGTTTTCTTTTCCCTAGTGTATGTAGTCTCCTTAGGAAAGGACTGGAGGAATCATTGTACTATATATTTGCTCTGGTATTGCCATGGTATTTGTCCAGATCTAAAAATTTTCAGTCAATAGTGTCCAAATTTGAAAAATTTTGCAAGTCTTGGAAATGACCAATCATAACGACATATTGGAATGGACTCCCTTTGCCTACTGAAGCTCCCCTCTTGCCTTTTTCTGGGTCTTTTCTGGGTGTAGGTATTAGACAATACCTTCACTGCTTGGCCATCCATTTTGATCTCAGTATTACATTCACCACCTTGATAGGACATGGTCAAGGTCTAGTACCAGGGGTCTGTGTTGTCTGTTGCTGGTTTATGCTAACTAATTCTCACAGCTCTCTTTCTTTCCTTATCAAACTTAACACATCCCTGACTGGAGTAGGCTGAGATTTGGTCTTGTTGATCTGATAGCCAGAATAAAAGATGGAGTGGCTCCTGAGAAGGGCAACTGTTCACTTACTGAGTGCCCCTCTGCAGTATTTTTTCCTGAATTGGAAAAAAACAATGCTAGTTCTTGCTCTGGGGGCCATATCTGAGAGGTCTGTTGGTTTGAGGGAGTCTGAAGAATCAAACATTCATTTTAGGGTCTCATGCTTTTGTAATTAGTGTTCTGATCCCATGGGTCTGATGTGGCTATGGCTTTACATCCTCAACAATCAGATTCTGAGTTAGTTTCTCAGCTGGGTCTGCTCTTCTACTGGAGATAAGAGCTCCTTTTAAACTACCTTCCTCATAAGATTTGCTGACTACTACACTTAGTTTAATCTGTGTGTTAACTTCTCTTAGTTTCTTAATACTCCCCTGCAGGACACCTGCACAACTTACAGCAACTAGAAACCTTTACTGTCCTTGTAGACCCGATTTCTCTTATATCTTTCAAATCTTTGAATCATTGCATAGGAAAGAGCATTATTCCCCAACAAAATGTTCTCCCAGGCAGCCACACATGAAATCCTCAACAACTGGGCTGTCATCCTGTACTAAGGAATATCCATATCTTTCTACCACTCAGAATGAGGTCCTCTTCATAACCCAAGTGCAAAACCTCATCTTACTTTCCCTTTTCTCAGACCACTCCTTGCATCTCCTGTGTCTTCTGAGATGTGAACACTAAGGTAGGAGTAAATATGGAGTAAATTTATTAGGTAAATACCTGTATAGAATTGAAGAGGAGCAGGAATAGTAAGCAGAGGGAGTCTGAATATTTTTTTCTTATTCCTGAACCTGACTCCCAAAGATTTTTATTAAATAGTTCTGTGGCAGGGACCCAGGAATTTTTATTTTGTCAGCTCCTTGGGTGATTTTCATGCATATGGTGTTGTACAGGTCTGACACGTGTGGAACAAGAGGAAAAGAAGGACTGCGTAGGAAGAGCTATAGACCACAGTACAGATCTACATAAACCTCGTGCTGGTCAATGAGAAGATCCTGAGCTAAAGTCTGTTATTATAGAATTCCATGTTGGGTGGGCATTCTGATCCAGTACCCCTACCGTTCTGTCAGTGGCTGGGAATAACTCAGAAGAATGCCACAGTGGATTCACTCCCAAACACCATAGTTGGATTAAGATTGCACCCTCTTAATATGTCACGGTGAGGATTAACATCAATATGAGTTTCGGAGAGGAGATAAACCATCTTCCCCATTCAGCCAGAACTGATTACCCCTTGATTAAGCTGAGAAGAAGGTAAAGAAGACCCTTTATCCAAAGCACTTTAAAAAGAGGGATCAATAAACAGGGCCCCAAGCCTACTGGCAGGTATGGACTGTGACATGTGGAAGGAGAATAAGGCAGTGTCAATATCAAGGAAAAGCAGTGGTGGGGGTGGAGGTTGTGATTCCACAGGGGTTTTCAACAACTTCCCATAGAGGTACCTGTTCCAATGTGAAAACTAAGTGACCTGACTTAAGACATTACTGCCCAGTGATGTGCTGAACATGAAAGTCCCCTGCATGTGTAAATATAAGTCTCTATCTAAACACTCAGCTGGGTTCAGGAAGAGATGTGGGCTCTGGAGGAATTGTCTGGGTACATGTTAATGGGCTGACTAATGACTGAACACTCCTATTCAAAGACATGGAGGAGCTAGGCCCAGGGGTGCACACTTATAATCCCAGTTACTCAGGAAACTAAGGTGAGAATTGCTTGGGCAACATAACCAGATACTGTCTCAAAAAAGAAAAAAATAAACAAATTTGTAGGGAATGAGTCTGATGATAGGAAATTTTAGTGGCTTTGCTCTGTTTCTTGGGTAGAGGAGATTAAGAAGAATCACCCTCATCTCTAGAACCACTTCTAGCAAGTAGGTTTCATGGTCCAGGTTCATGTTCAAGGTTAGGAAGAACCATGTCACCTAAGCTCCCATGACTTGCCATGATGACGTCGCTGTGATATAGAAGCATGGACCTGATGCTGCCATCCATATCGGCTTTAGTATCACATCAGCTTCCCTTTGTGCTGATCTGGACACAGCTAGAAGTTACTAGCCCATGTTCTGGCTGGTTTAGCCATTTGTTGTCCAAGGTTTTGTGTTGAAATATCTAGATTTTGTGACTAAAATAGTCTTACATGCCATCTAGTTAACATAATAAATTTGACATAAGAGCCGATGCGAACTTCTCCCAGCCACCCCACACATTTCCATCTCACCATGCAATCAGCCGATGTATGGCTTAGGAAATATAAGCCACACACCAGTAAAAACAGGGCATGGTTAGGAAGCATATCTCCTGTCAAGGAAGCATGCAATTAATTTCAAAGTGAAAAATAATTGGATTATCTGTGCCATGGTTTTCTTCATTAGTGCAGATAATTGGGAGATTTTAGGAGTTTGTTTCCTTCCTTCTTGAAGAAAATGCTTACAATGTAATGATGGGTGCCCTCCCCTCCCCTTCAGGTTTGCACTGGGTGGGAGCTCCTAGAGCCTTGTCTGATATCTTCTGTCAAGGGGTGAAGGGTAAAGTACCAGAGAAAAATAACCATGGTTGCCTGGACCAGGAAAACATTACCAAATCCCAACTATCACTCCCCAGGTGAACACAACACCTGGCACATACAACTTCTGGGGTGGAAGTCACACAGAGGCGTGCTTTCCAGAGAAGCCAGTGATCAGCTGTGGGTGGGTCAGGTGGGATCTGCAGTGGAGTAACAGAATAAATCTAGGGTCCCAAGGGCAAGGAGAGTTGGTAAGAATGGCAGGGAACAAAGGAGATGGGAAGAGAAATTGCTCCAAGATGTCCTGCCAGCTGATTGGGCTGGTCTCAGGACACGCTTGCTCAGTGTGGTTTCAGGACCACTTGGATGTAAATCACCTGAGGAATTCATGCAAATACATATCCCGGGGTCCTAGTCACAGATCTATTTCCAGTGGTACTAACCACTGGAAAAGAGCCCCAGGAATCTGCATCTTAACCTGTTTCCTCCGTGATTCTTATGTGAATGAAAATTTCAGGCTCCCCGCTTGCTCAGGGCACATTGTTGCAAATTCTGGGTACATTCTTTCAGGGTTGTTTCACATGCCTAGGTGCGAATCCATATCTGGTTGTAGCAGGTGCATCACAAGAGGGGGTCCCCGCAACCCCCACTGGCATCAATATTCACAAGGATCAAGTCCAAAATGGATTTAATGAGCATGTTCTTTTTGAGAAATGCTGTTTGGAAATCCCAAACCAGCCATGGGCAATCTCTTAAGGCAGAAAGGCTGAAAATAAGCAAAGATTTATTTCCTCAGAATTGGTGAGGGTAGGGCGGCTGTCTTCTCTAGCTGGATGTGCTGAATTAGAACCATGCAAAATAAATACAGTTCCCCTGGGGCCCCGTGCATGATTTATTTCCAGATTTAATGAATGGCCACGTGCCTGGGTTGTGGAAAATAACCCGCAGACTGACTCATCCCTGAAGTGCAGTGGAAAAGCCCGTCTCCCTGATGTCACTGGAGGACACCGACCCGTTTCCGCATCCTAATCTCCCGGTAAAGTAGGTGACATGGCGGGTGGACAAGGTACACAGGCTGCCTGTTTTGCCTCTGAGAACACAATTTCCCCACATCCTCTGGAATGTCTATTGATCTGAGCATGTAGCTGATGTCAACACTGATTGTCTGAAGGGAAGGTACTCAATATCACAAGGTCACGACAAGAAAGGGGGGCAAAAAAAAACTAATAATTCACTATCCTTGTACACAAAGGACAGGGCACATTGTCTTCTTTCTTAATAGTATCTTTCTGTGGCTGCCGAGTGACTCTCTGCCTGTCACTGCCCTTGCTGTGGGATTTAGGTCTTACATTCGCTTTTATTTACCTGTTTCTCCCCTGGCTTAACTTTTCAGATTCATGTCACAGCGAACATCTGCTTTATATGCTATGTCCCTTCTGCAGCCTCATCTCACACAAGGCTGATTTAACTCCTCAAGAGAAAGCCCTCGTTTCGCAAGCCCTGGGACTTTTCGGAATCCTATTTTCTGCCTGCTAGGAGCACCATCCCTACACTGAAATAATGTTTATCAGTGTTTAATTGATTTAATAGGCACCTGCCTCAAAGGTGTACTGTTGGGCTCAGCGAATCCAGTGCCATTTGTAAAACCCTCTGTGCTTTGTGGAGGGAACTGGTTACAGAGGGGAGAGGTCTGGCCACTGTACATGGGCACTGTTGTTGGTATCTTAGAAATGAGTCACATAAAGCACGACACCTCTGGGGGAAGAGCAGCCACCTGGAGGAGGAAAAGGCAATTTTTAACAACAATAGAACTAGAGTTTAGTCTACTCCTACTCAAAATTACCAGGTGGGCAAAGCCTGTAATCCTAGGGACCACTCTCCTTTTGCTTTTGTATCCCCCCCCCCCAACATTTTTTATTTTTGGCCATTTGATTCATTCACCCTCTCCTGTCCTCCCAAGCCCCTTCTTTATCTCCATCCCCCATCCTTTCTCTTTCTTTCTTTTATGCAGGAAACATTCCTTTCTTAAGCTCTGTAGCCAAAAAACACACGCTAAACTGATTCATATCAAGCAATAAGTGACTAAGAAGCTAACATCCATCAGTAGCATGTGTGTTATAAGAGGAAAACCTAAAATCAAAGGAAAAATAAAAGCGTCACGATGGTGGGAAATTCATACAGCAGCACAGAGAGGAGGGAGAAGGTGGGGGAGGGAGGCTTTCCATTGTTCCAGAAATCATCTACTAACGAAAGCAACACCCTTCTTGCCTTTGCTTTGAGGTTCGTAGAAATCTGTTTCTTGGATCACACGTCATAGGCATCAATTTCATTCTACATATTCAGGTGTATCTGAAATATGATTTTTGTTTTTCCTTCTTTCTGTTGTCTTCACCTTTCATTCCTCTGGGGTTGTCAAAGTTTAATTTCAATTAATTTGGCTTCTCCCCTCCCCGCCTTCCCTGGGGTTGCGTTACATTTTTGGAGGCATAGACAGTGCCAGGTATTGGGAGGGGACATCTGGTCCTCAGGATCTCTTGCCACCCATGCTGGGGTCCCTACAGGTGTCCACCTTGCCATCTGGTCTTTGGTTATTGGTTCACCAGGTGGGTGCTGAGTCATCCTTGCTACTGACCCTGGGCTCCTTACATCCAGCCAGCTCTCAGCCACTTCCACGGACGATCTTGGGCACAAAGGTATTATCCGTTTCTGCCACACAACTCTGGCTCCCAGAAATCTCCAAGAGACTGTCAAAAATCCTTCTCTATTTCTTCACCACTGGCATGAAACATACCAGGGCCCTGTGTCATGCCAACCCCGGAGACCACTAGTATTTTATGGGATCGCGTTGCTCTTCTTGGCTGCAGCTGGGAACCTATACATCGGTCCTTTATGGAGAACCAACTAAGATGGATCAGGAGGGTTCTGTCTTTCTTCACAGCTCCTACACCTGCAGGAGGGCCCAGGAGCATTTCTCAGGGACCCAGAGACTGAATGTTCTTGGAGGTGGTCTTCCGATTCCCTTCCTCTTTATGCAATGACTTACTCCTCTTTTCTCGGATTTCTGCTGGGTCATCTTTCTTAAAGACCAAAATTCAAAGTGACTAAATAACCCAGGGAAAATTCAAAGTGGCTAAATAATCCAGGGATGCAAGGAAAAAGGTGGACAGGGATTAGTTTTATTTCAAAATATCCAGTAAACTGTTCAATATCATGCTAGCCATTGTGAAGGCTATAAAGTATAGGAAGGCATAGGCCGTGTGCATGAGAAACTCACATAGGTGTGATGCTAATGGCCAACTCAGAAGTCATGTGAATCGTAAGGAAGTCAGTTCAGAATTATCCCCATGCTTTCCCTCCCCCACTTTATAAAAATTAGTATTCTTTCACTACCAGTGGGAATAACTTGAAGTTAGAAGCTGAACAGAATAGGGGCCAGGGTCTATATGAGCAAATATCATAGTACAAGTCTGTGATTAAACCAGAAAATCAAAAGAAATTTACTTACTTTGGGTGGTACTGGATACAAATGAATTGTAAGACAACCAAAGGATTTGTACACCCCGCTTGGAACTGGAATGTCCTTTGTTTTTTACGAGCTACAGGCTTTTATTTCTAACACACACACACACACACACACACACACAGACACACACACACACACAAGTTAGATTAGCAGCCACACAATTTGGGGACTGGTGTAGGAAGAAATAGTTATATTAGTTAGGTCAAGTAAGGCTTGCTGCTGTAACAAGGGATTCTTGCATGCTAGGCAAGTGCTATACTACTGAGCTACTCTCCTATACCCAAGGATGGCTCTTTTTTCCTCATGACATAGTTCTAGGGACCTAGTTCTGCCTTTACCCTCTGGCTCCCAAGTTCATGCTGGATATCCATGTTGAGCCCACTAAAGGGGATAGGAGAACCTGTAGGATCTCATAGGTTTACTGCCTTTAAGCCAGGCCCATCTAATTGAAAGGGACTAAGAAATGTGGTTAGTCATGGGTCTAGGAGACAAAGGCAACAATTGTGTTGAGCACACAGAAGTCTGCCTGTCATGTTCGTGACCAAAATTCCCTTACTGCATAGGGGTCCCAGTGACTAATGCTTTGTTAGAAAAGAACCAGTATTGTTCCAGCATACACAGGGAACTGGAGTGTCAGAGAGGCATAGTACTTCCCTTGGGCCTCCTTCCCTTCTTCCTCTGCCTGTCTCAGCCCGTCCATCCTCTGGAGGACAAGCGAAGCCAGAGCCCGCATCTGCACATTCACTGGCAACCGTGAGCTACAGGCCTTTATTTCCAACACACACACTTACCATTTCTTCTGAAAGTGGAAGAAACAGCAGTCAGCGCTGGGCTTGTCCTCCAGGTGCTCCAGCGCCCAGAGCCCAGATCGCACAGCACATGAATAATCAGCACTAATGAATGCCAGCCTCATCACTGGGTGCTGGCAGATGCTCAGGACAGCGCTGGATTGACAGCTGGGTGGCTGTGCTGGCCATGTGGGGTGGGGAAGGAGCTGAAGCCCGCTGAGCCGTGGCTGGAGGGCCGTCTGTGCCAGGAGGGTTCTGGTGGAAGGTCTTTTGGTCTCTCTTGTATTGTTTCAGCCAAGTACAGACCCTGTAAAGCACTCACTTTGTTGATTGAAAGGGAACCGTCTGAGGCAGAAAATGTCAACAGCGCTAGAGGGAATTCTGCTTTTGCTTTTTAATGTCTAAGTGGTTTTAAGGTAATGGATTAACCTGGAGGTTTCAGATGAAATATTCTTCACTTCCTGTCTTTGAATACAGCATGGGTGTATGCAAGGCAGCCTCTTTCTGGAATGAGCCACTACCTCAGGACAGAGAGCTGGCACCTCCTCAATGATGGTGACATTTATATCAATGATCAGGATTGAGGAACTGGCTGGTTTAGGCAGCCATCTTCTTTCATTAGCCATGTTGGAAAACCAGGCCTGAGAACTTTTCTACAATGAGCCAGGCTTCTCGGAAAGTAATAAGGGTATGTAAATCCTGGTCCAGGGAGAAAGGCAGTGTCATCCAAGAGTGAGAATTGGGGATAGAAAGGACAGAGAAGTAGCCTAGGATGTCCAGAAGGGGACAAGTCTGCAGAAGGAGGAAGAATATATCTGATGGAGGAACATACCATAGAAAGAACTTTGCTGTTCTTACATTTTCCCACTTCTAGTAAGTTCCAAAACAGGCATTGAATTTTCTTCCTAGGTCCTTACAGTTAAAAAAAAAGAAAGAAAGAAAAAACTATCTTTAATTCCTCTCTGTAGAGTCAGGGAGAATAGAGTACATGAAATTTGAGTCCCTTCCCGGTGACACTTTTGTACTCATAGGCTTTACAAATATTAAATCCAGCAAACTATTTACTGCTATAGATAGTCTCATATTCCTTTTATTCACCACAGAGGGTCAGAGTCTTAATTGTAGCTCTTAACCTCAGAGATGGCAATTGCCCTAAATGCTGGCTCCAGAGAGACTCCCATTGAGGTGTCCCCCAGAGCTCTGTCACGGATCATTGCTGCCAGAGAGAGTTTGGGATCATAAAAACTTTCTGCTGGTAGGATCCTTGCCCAATCCTACCTAGCTCAGAAAATTAAATGAGTCTGGGTTGTAAAGTCACAGTTACGGTTGAGCTTAGTTACATTCAAAACGTGCATTCTCCTATACACGGTCTCCCCACCATGGAATTTCAGAGTCACTTTTTCTGAAGATTCATGTTTCTGAAAAGCAGTTGCCAAATATACATAAAACATGCTTTTGGTTCCTCAAGTAATGGTTGGATACACACACACACACACACACACACATACACACACACACACACATTTAATTACAAAACTGTGAGACAAGGTCATTACATGTTCGCCATTTCATTTATTTATTTATTTTTTTGTCATTCCTTTCTGCCCTCAGCAATGAATTATTGCTAAAGACTTACCATGGACCAAGGGATAAATACCTTGATTCCGAAAATGGTATCACGAATAGAGTGCTTTGAGATTCTTGCCTTCAAAGAAGAGTTTGGGCTGGGTGCAGTGGCACATGCTTGTATCCCAGCAGCTCAGGAGGCTGAGGCAGGAGGATTGCAAATTCAAGGACAGCCTCAGCATCTTAGCGAGGTCCTAAGCAACTTAGTGAGACCCTGTCTCAAATAAACAATTAAAAAAGGACTAGGGATGTGACTCAGAGGTTAAGCACCTCTGGGTTCAACCCCCAGTACAAAAAAAAAAA
Organism: Callospermophilus lateralis; assembly: GCF_048772815.1. Classification (NCBI taxonomy): domain Eukaryota; kingdom Metazoa; phylum Chordata; class Mammalia; order Rodentia; family Sciuridae; genus Callospermophilus; species Callospermophilus lateralis. The sequence goes on along the minus strand of NC_135312.1, from coordinate 123,576,456 downwards.
AAAAAAAAAAGAAGAAGAAGTATTGGGGGAATTGAAGAAATGATAAGAAATTATGGCTTTGATTTTGCGCCCGAGCACTGAACCATGTAAGACTGTGTAGTTATTGAAGTCCCTGAGGCTTCCTTTCCCCCATTCATAAGTAAAATCACTAGGTAAAAATGTACTAAAAATAAGCCAGATACTATTTCTAGTCTTGAAAGTCATCCTGAACAGTATCTCCAGTATGGATATCACCCTCAAAGATAATCAGGTGATTTACTAAGATTAGAAAGGAAATAAATCAGCTAAGTGATGCTTATGTCATTCACGAGAGACCAAAGTGAACATGGAGAACATTATCAAGGTGGGTGTTCCTATTCATGTAAGTGTTGAGAGCCAGTAATGAGAGTAGATGGTAAATGCAGTTAACCAGTCGAATATTTAAATGTGTCCTTACTTGACTGTGCAATCACACAGCCAAATGTATTCAAGGGTGGTTTCCTTTATAAGAAAAAAAAAAAGTAAATGAAGTGTTCAATGATGACATTAGCTCAATTTTATGTTTGAAAACTTAATTGCACCCAAGTGAGAAAATACAAAATTAAAGTTCTCACTGCAACAACAATTGAGTCTAGTAACAAGGAGAGATTTCGCCACAAATGTTGGAACCGAATGTGATGTGGGTACTGAAACCTCAACTAGGGAACTGCCTGCAGATCTATTTCTGCCCCTCTGCTAGAGCTTAAGAGCAGCTTCTCTTAGAGGTCAGGCACAGAGCCGTTATCTGAGCTACACCCAGGAGTGCATCTGGGATGGCACCAATTGAAGGGTGGACAGAAAGAAATTACTATTTACCCAGGGTCCTATGACTGGCTAGGCCCTTGAATTCTATCTGAAAATGATTTTGTCTTTCTTTGTCCCCTTCCCCTTGTCTGCCACAACCCCACCAATTCAGAAAGACGAGACAAAGCCCTGGTGAGCACCGAGAGGGCCCTGTGGCCCTGTTGCCAACATTGCCTGTACGTGACTATAGAGAGCCCTGGCAGTGGTGACGCTCAGTCATTTTAATGCCTTCATGGGGATCCTGATCTGCCTTCGGGAGCTTTGGGCTGCCTGGCATGGTGTCTCTGCACCCACAGCAGCTGAGAACAGCCCAAGTTCCTCCCTCCTTTCCACAAGAATGTTCCTGAGTTCTGCTACCACTTTAGGGACAATCCCAGGAGCTTCTGTCATCTTTGTGAAATATCTAGAAGGAGCCAGGAAGAGAAATATGAAGCTCCTTCTAGTGCAGTGGTTTGGGCTACTGTTCACCTAGAACTCCTGATGTGGCCAACTCCCCTCCCACTCATTTCTGTTGCATCTTAATGTGTCTAAGTGACAATGAAAACAAGCATTGTTTGTGCATCACCTCCATTCTCTGCATGTAGATCTGCTCATTCAAGCTCTAGTTGAGAGGCTGTGGTAGCCTCCTCGGGAAGATGAGAACATGGCCCACACCCTAAAGGACTCACGGTGGTATCTGGGATGATGCATGTACAAATACCCAGAATATCAGCTAGAATGTGAAGAGCGTGGGAGAAACCCAAGACCATGGGGGCTTGGATTTGAGAGGAAACTTTAAAGAAGAAGTGGCATTTGAACTTGACCTTGAAAGGGGAAGAGTATAGTTTCTGGGCATGGATAATGTCAAGCTGTTGGTGATATGGTAGCAGCAGACCAGGAGGAAAACCAGATATTTTTTTTTTTTTCCAATAGTGGAGAAAGAAGCAAGAAGTAGTTGTGCCACTGGTTCTCGGCATATTGACTTTGAAACTCCAGTTGAACATCCCGATGGAACTTTCTAGAAGGCAAAAAGGGCAGAGTCTTGAGAAAGTTTAAACTTGGGATCATACATCTGCACAAAGAGGCTTGTTGAGATATCGGATGTTGCCTAGGAACTGGAGCTAAGTGCTACAGTGAAGCAATTAACACTCCAAGCAGCAGATACTAATGTTTTCATTACTTGCAGGCAGGCCATATACCAACACACAGAGAAAATTTCAGCTTTTTCTCTGCAGAGCTGCTAGGAAAGCTCAGATACATGGGGAACTCTGGTAGATTAGAGCAGTAAGGTTGGGCTTTGGTAAATGGGGGGGGCATTTTAACCCCTGAATAAAAATGGATTGGTCCCTTTTAAAAAAAAAAAAGAATGCCGCACCTTTTTGCTCATCCAGAACGGTTTTGAGATTGGCATCACGAGTACCCCTTTTTCTCTTGCTATCTGGTGGACCCCATCTTCTCAGAATGATGTAGACACGTGTTCTGGTCCTCCTGTGATTTGTCCACTGCTGTGCTATTATAAGCATTATTGATCACACAATCCATTAGGGCACCGTTCACCATAAATAATTTATCTCTTCAGGCATGAGCTCGTCGCTGCCACAGATGCCATCAGCAAGAATCTCCTTCAGGAGGTTTGTGCTAGAGGAAAAACAACCGCATTGCAGATATAGATTAAACATGTGAGGCCTGGGGAGAAATAAAAATAATGTCTGAGCAAACCCCAGGCCTGGAGGCCGCAAGCCAGGCTAGGGGTGTGCTGTCAAAGGAGGACAGGCATGAGGGGTTCAGCCCAGCATTGCGCCCACAGAAAGCAAGCTGTCCTAACACATAGGGTACACCTCGTCTTCTAGCTGTGGGAGTTTGTTTAGGCAGTATATCAACATTTGCTGAACATACTAGAGTAGTTCTAGATGTTATGATTGCCAGGGGCTGGAGGAAGAGGCAGGAATAAGCCGCAAAAGAAATAGGATTTGTGGTTTTGTATCTGTGTGGACCTTGAAATCCTGTTGGCCTAATGGGAAAGCACATGGAATTAAAACTACACAATCTCTGGCAAAATGCAAGAAACCAAAGAGTACAAGATCTCCAGACCTCAGACGGCATCATAACCTGCAGTCTCAATGCTCAGATCCCTGGCTTTAAGAAGGATGACAAAGGGAAAATGGCCACATGTGAGAAAGGGAGGTGCTACTGTGGAGGAGAGGATGGGAGAGCAGAAGTCTGTACTTGGGAGCTCAGGATTCACGGAAGGCAGCCAACAGATGGCAGCTGGGGCAGAGATTCCATGGTACCATGCCAGAGAGTCAGAAGCCAGCAGGGTGAGGGGGCTGCTGGGCCACAGCCTTCTAACACAGTAGCAGGGTCCATGGGTCCTTCTGTAGCGTAGATAAGATCTGGGGAAATTCTACCTTTTCTTTCTTCTGAGTCCTTCTTTCATGAGCTTCCCAGAATGTCCCTGCCATGATAGACCTTGCAGAGAAAAAACAAAAACATTTAGCACACTTATAATTTGTGTGTATGCTGATCTTCTGAATAAGTCAGGATCAAGAAAAGAAAATAGAGCCCAAGTCAGGTAGTTTAATAAAGGAACTGAATAGGGGAATGACTTATAGATAAGTTGAAGGCCAGTAATTAAACAGCCAATAGGAGAAGATGGGGCAGAGATTAGAGCAACAGCGATAGCCGGCACCAAGTGGAGGAGCCTGGACCACGATGGAGGAGGTGTAGACACCCCCAGAGTCACTATGCACACACAGAAAGAGATTGGCAACCACCCCCCACACACACATAACTTCTTCCCTCCTTCAGTCTCTAACCTCCTACTAGGACTTCCTTGTGGACTGACCTAATTGGAAGTCAGTATTAAGGATACTTAAGAAGTGTGGTTTGTAAGTGAGAAAAGGAAGTGGAGGGAATCTCTTGTACAATATTTGCAGATAATCTTTTTTTTTTTTTTTTTTTTAAGAAAGCAATGCTTGACTCTATCAAGAAGATTTATACTGGTGGAATCAGGCATCAAATGAGGAATATTTGGGGGCAAGATTTAGTGCCTGCTGTGGTCTGAATGTTTGTGTAACTGACAATTCATATGTTGAAACCTAATTCCAAGATGGTGGTAGTGAGAGGCAGAGAAGGTGATCATGAGTTCTCCACCCCATGATAGGATTAGTATCCATATAAAAAAGTTCCAGGGTTCGTTTATTCCTCCCATATTCCCACTCCCTATCCCACTGTGAATCAGCCTCCCTATATCAAAGAAAACATTCAGCATTTGTTTTTTTTGGGATTGGCTAACTTCACTTAATATTATCTTCTCCAACTCCATCCATTTACCTGCAAATGCCATGATTTTATTCTCTTTTATTGCTGAGTAATATTCTATTGTGTATATATGCCACATTTTTTTTTATCCATTCATCTATTGAAGGGCATCTATTTTGTGACTGAAGCTGGTCTGTTTGTGCCAATGCAAAACAATACTAGAGGTCCCAAAACATATTTGAAAATTTATTGAAAATTGAAGAGTGACTTATGGGGAAATCAATGATTCCAACATTTAATACAACCCCTGCTTTTTGTCTTCTGAACACTTTTCATTAATGGAATTTGCTTATGCTTTTGTACTGTACATACAAGAAAGTGCAATAAATAAACAAACACACATGTGCATGCAGAATATTTGTCTTCAGTTTTGGAAGAATGAGCTAAGAGTTGTTCACTGTGTGGTCTCAGAGTTTTTTGAATGCTCTTTGGAAAACTTCCAAAGGTAACTACAATTAAACTATAATGACTTATACTTGTGATAAAATTGTACCCTAATCACTAATATTCCCACCCCCTGCACTCTTGCCTCTGTGTGTCTGCCCCTTTTCCTGTTCCCTCCTCCTTACACTTTCTTGATCAGTTTTACTTTCAAGGATAATACTAAGCCGAATGCATGTTTTTAATAATTGATAATAAAATATAACTTATGCAGCACAAATTAAAAAATAAAAATAATAGAGGTCCAGGGAGGTCTTTCATCCCTTCTGCCATGGGAGGTCACAGCAAGAAGGAGCCATCTTCCTGAAGCAGGAAGCAAGACTGACCAGACACTGAATCTGCTGGGGCCTTGTTCTTGAACTCTCCAGCCTGTAAAACTGTGAGCACTAAGTTTCTGTTGCTCATAAATTACCCAGTCTAAGGCATTTTGCTAGAACAGCCTGAACCAGCTAAATACTTGGTGCTGAGTTCTTGGGACTGAGCATGCGCTGTTCAAGTCTGAAGCGTGGTGTAGGAGGGAGAGTCTGGGATTCCTGAGGCTGTGACTACCCTGAGGTGATTCCTGGTGGAGAATCAGGTAGCACCTGACTCAACCAGGGAACAAGGGAGCTGCAGGCTCAGCGATAGCTGAGCAGGAGCTGACGAAAGCTTGTCCTTTCTGCTCCTCTGACTCCATCCTTGCTACAAAGTCTTGTGGCGCTGTGGGGTGTGCAGTCTCCCTTTCTTCACAGAGTTCCCTCTTGTTCCTCAGAGATCCCGAGGACCGCAGAAGAGCACTCTTGACCTTCCTAAGTTTTGTAGGTCTACGGATTCAACCATACATAATTCTATCCAAGGGACTCTATAAAACATTCCAGGGCCTGACGGACACTCCTGGAAACTGGCTGTCCCCAGAAATACTTTCCCCAGAGAGATGCTATTTATAACCATTCGGGGTTATATGCCTTTACCTGAAATAGTTCAAAATTATTTCAAAGGCTGGTTGTAATGAGGGATGAAAATAAGAGGACAGAGAGACTCTATTGTGTTGCATCCCAGAAAGTAATGTTGATGTGGATCCCATTGATTTCATACAGCTCACTTAATAGGGATTGATCAACCACAGGGCCAATGGCCTTATAGAGACATGATTCCTACCTTCATGCCAATTTAATCAGGGCCAAAGCCAATGTCAGGTATTTGCTGGTGGTGGGGGCTCTAAGTTCAGCGCTGTGTGGGCAGAGTGGGATATGATGACTGCGATGTTCATCTGTTTGGTACTAGTGCTGCAATTCATTGCTTCTTAAACAGAGCTTGACAAAACAGGCTTGTTGTTAAGCCAGGCTGCTAATTGTGCTGGTAATTAAAAATTGGCAGTGCTGTGTTTGGCCCACGTTTCCTACTTCAAAACCTTCCAAATCAGCATTTGCCTTTCACGATGAGCAAAACACCTGCTCTGTTTCCCCCACTCATTTTCTAGGACCTTCAAATACCACTTAGCTGATGTTTTTGCAGAGCCTGGGAGGATTTCTGGTATTTCATTCAGAAAGATTGCGTGTGCACCGGAGAAATCAGGGCTATATATAGCCAGGGCCTTCCGGAGGCCGACCTCTGAGGATGCTCCACACAGCCAAGGGCAGGGCTGTGCTCATGGCCTCAGAGCACCCTGCTGCCAGGCTTCTTTGATGACGCCTCATTCCGTTCAGATTTTCTGGCTCTGAGAGTTGGGGGTCGGTTCCTGGAGGTGGAGAGCCACGTGGCAGCCTGCAGCCTGCAGGCCTCCGTGTGCATGCACGCTCACGCTGCACATCCACTCACAGCTGATGCGTCATCTTCCTATATTTATCCTGTTGCTGTTTCAGTGGCTCTGAGAAGTGTCTGCAGAAAAATAGAGCTGCCTCCTCCTGCTCTGCAAGCTGTCTGAGCTCCAGAGACAGGCTTCAGTGCTCATTCTGTGTGTGTGTGTGTGTGTGTGTGTGTGTGTGTGCGCGCGCGTGCATGTGTGTGTGGCATGCAGGGCAGACCGTGGTTGTCACTGATGACATATGCACCGCTGCCCCCGTCAGCCAAGGCCTTACAGTTCAGGAGCAAGCAGCTCTGGCACTCCAGCTCCGGCCTCCCTGACTCCTAAGCAGATCTGATTAAGAGGGTCATGATGTGAGTAAGAATAGACATCTTGGTGGGGAACCAGAGCTGGCCAGCTCCCTGGGTCAGGACAAAATGGCAGCCGTAGCTGAAGTAAAGAATGATTCCTGGAAATATAGGTTGCAGATAAGAGCTGAAAGGGCTCGTTGGTGTCATCTTTCAAGATTGCTGTTTCACAGGTGAGGAAACTATGGCCACGCAGATAAGAGGCAGCCAGGAATGAAGCTCTGCCCTTCTGAATTCCATCGCAGGGACTTTGCAGACCATGTGCCCTGTGGCTGGCACCTGGCCTCACCCATTGTCCAGCAAACATCCTTCAGAAGGAAAGAGCTAAAGAACATTCCCAAGTCTCCACCAGGTAAGTCCACTGATGAGTGAGAGAGGAAGTGTGTTGGCGAAGAATGACTGGAAAGGTGACTGAAGCTCAGGTCCCAGGCTTCTGCCAAGTTCCACATCTCATATGCCCTTGTCACCACTCTGTCTTTGAGCCATTGCCACATCTGCTGTGCATCCTGGTCACCTCTCAGGTACATTCTTTTATAATCACCACTTTATATTTTGTGGACAAGCACAGTACCCACAGAATGACTCACTCTAGAAAGATCCAAATGGATAGATTCGAATAAATGAAGGCCTCTTTGCCATTCTGTAACAGCCCATCACCCCATGTCAGGTGTCCAAGAGAAAAATATCATCCCCAAATCGATGCATGATGAAAATCTCTACTAATGCTTTCCTTGAGTGTGGGTACAAGAGTTACACAGAGGTGCCTTCCGGAAACCTACTAGAAATCCCCTTCACTTCCTCCTCCCCCAGATCCCACAGCTCAGAGTGGCTACTCAAATTTCTCCCCTCTCTTTCAAAATCTCCAGCACAGCTGACTCTCTTGTGGGTCCCTCCTTCTTTCTTTTTTGCTATCCGCTTTGATTCCTAGATATTTTCTTTGCTTCCTGAGTGACTCTCTGCCCTTTCCTATGTAGATCACACCTTCTTCTTACTTTCTCCAGTTCTTTTTTGTACCCATTTCTCTGACCAGCACAACAAACACATTCAAAGGTACAAGACTGAGCAACTGAAACAAAACCCTTCTTTAGAAAGTGGGCAAAGGAATGGGGATAAGTTTTTGCATGGTAAATTTAAAAATATTTGCCACGTGAAAGATCAAGTCAGAGTGATCTTCGACTAGCTGTACTTGGAAGGTTTTTCTGTTATTGGATTTCTACAGGGCTAGAAGTGAGTCGGTATTAAAGGCTCCTTAAAGGTAATGCTGGCTTATCTCCCACAGGCTGCCACTGCTCCTCAGACAGGAGAAACAGCCATGTTATTGGAACTTTCATCTTTTTGAAGGCCTGAGGAAATGGAGCCTCAGGCCCTCCAGATCCTGTTTGCTCTCCCCAGAGGGACTAGTAGTGACTTATTTGTTTGGTGAAGTGGGGAAGAACTCAGTCCCTTCTGCCCCTTCTTTGTGTCTCCCTGTCTGAGTACAGGTTTTGCTCACCTTCTACCTTGAGTGGCAATCATGAAGGGGTCAGAGCCCAGGCCTCCTCTAGGGCCAGGTCTAAAAACCTCCTTCTCACTTTGTTCCAATGCAGGGACACGGTAGCTGCAGGTGGCCTAGCTATTTTGCTGTGTGTGAATGTTCTGCAGAGCCAACCTGCCCCTGGGCGAGACGCATCAAGTTTTAGAGCTGGGAAAGAGCTCTAGAAATCTGACTGCAGCCAAAGTCAACCCCCACCTCTCATTCTAGCTTGATTCTTGATAAAACAGGTTCTATTTATTTATTTGCCTTCATTTGTCTGATTTCTCCAACTGCTTCTCAGCTGCACTTGTGACGCCATAATATCAGCATACAATTCAGTTAATCTAATATTCAACTATCAATTCTGTCTAATACCCCTGGGGGGAACATGAACTCATAACACCTTCTAATAAGTGAATCATGTCATGCAATTGACACTGCCCAATTATTCACTATAAATGAGTCTAAAGCCAAGAAAAATGGTAGAATCATCCTAGGTAAGTTCTTAAATGATATCAAGGGTGAAGTTAGAGACAGCAAGCCCTCCAATCCAACTTACAGTAAATTTGTATTTTGATGCTCCATAGACTGAGAAATTTTCTCCTTCTTCCCCCACAAACTTGGATGTGTGGACAGGCAGCTCAGTGCCATGGCTAAGGGGTAGCTTAGTGTCAGACTGCTTGAGTTCATCCCTTGTCTACCTCAACCATGAGACCTGGGGCTGGTTACCTAACCTTTCTTTTCCTTGTGATTTCTTATCTGGCAAATTGAGACAATGTCTTAGGATTATTGTGAGGATGAAATGAGAGAATTATATAAAGATCTTGGGACAAATGCTTCCTATGTGGACATGTCTTTAGAATGTGTCAATGGAAAACTGGTCTTTGCTTTTAAAATAACCTTGCTTTGCAAACAAGAAGGGCACTTGCATAGAACTTGGTAGCTAATATGAATTGGTATTTTACTTGTTAAAAAGCGAAAGTACTATTTCCATAGCTCTCCTTACTCATACCATCTCAGGGAATATTTCTTCACTGCTTCTAACCAAAGACATATGTCAGACCTAATATCTAATGACAACTCTCTCCTGAAAGTCTTTCCATGGGCCCCAAATGGGGAAATTTTAAATTTTGAAACAAACTATGTGGTTCAAAAGCTCCACACTTTCCAGTACATGATTGATAAGACTTTCTTGTTCACTGATCAAGCTTGGAAAAAAGGAAACACAGGAGCTATAAATATTCTGTGTTTGAACTCGGGGCACTGAAAGTAAAGAGACCCGGATTTACATATGTGATTACGTAATTCCATATTTAACTGGTGGTTTGGAATAAAAAAAAATTTTCCTTAATCTAGGAATTTTTGTTGTCTCATTGTATAAACTTGTAATTGTCACCACAACAGAGCAAAACACCTCTTCACTGATTTTATTTTTGTTTTTAAATTCAACATACTGGTCATTATGCCAAGAAGAAATTCACCTGAAGGTCACATCAGACTGCACATGAATTTTCTATAAAATCAAGATGACATTTTACATTTTAACTAAGTAAAGGTGACATGATAAATGATGGTCATTAGGGTCCATTCCTACCCTCCAGTTGGAATGCCCATGTGAGAGGCTCTCTAGAGTCACCCCCACAGAGTCAATCCTCCACCTCTTCATGCCAGGGGATCCTTGTGGCATTCAATACATTTGTCGTCAACTGTGGTATCAAACAAATAAAAGAAGAGTCAGGAACCTGAAGTTTACCCTGCAAGCAAAAAGTTATCAGACCAGAAATATATTTTAAACTTAGCACATGAACTAGTACAGAAAACTCATCTGTTTTATTACAAGTGTTCCGTGTACACCCGAGAGAGAGACTGATCTCCGGCTCAGGAGCCTAAGCTCGTTTCCTGAGGGAGGGAGTCATTAAATTCAAGACCCTCTTGTGAGTTTACAAAGTAAAGCCCAAAGGCAGAAAAGACATCATTTCAGGAAAGAATCCGGTCTCATTCTTTATGTCCTTTTGGGACTGCAATGCTTCCCACGAGTGAGAACTCGTCCCTGTCGCAGGCGCAGTGTGTATCAGAAGATAACAAATTATCCCAGGCAGATTCTCTGTCATGTGTGTGCATCTCAAGGAGATGGGGATGGAGGAGCAGTAGACGGAGAGTTGACAGAGAAGCTGGCCAGGTGTTTAGTGGCGACAGCCTTGCGGCAATGTGAATTTGGCCACAGAGCGTGATGAGATTATTAGGGCAGAGGGACCCCTGGGGCCTGCGAGCATCAAGAGCCAGGAACGCTCCTCTGGTTCTCCCCCGGGGTGTGCTGTGTGGCTACTGAGATGGTTCATTTTGTTTTCCCACTTTCCTATTTATTCTTATAAACTCCTACGACCAAACGAATCTGAGTCCCTAGAACCCCAAAGAATCTAACACTAGTCACACTTTTAATCAAGAATCTGAAGACTGGGTGACAATTTAGTGTCCCCATTACATGCTGGGACTGCCACTTAAGGCTCATGGTTATGGACCCTCAACAAATCCCTTGAAAGTTATTGTATATTCTCCCTCTTCAGTGGGAGAAATAAAAATGCAAATCTTGACTCTTCCCCTGGGTGTCACTAGATGTTCATTTTCAAAGGGGCTCATTCTGGGAAGTGACCTCTCAGTTACACTACAAAGTAGGTGACTGTGGCTTAAATATTTTACAAGGAAAATGTGTGGCCAACAATATCTAATTGATTGTTTTTCTAGCAGCTCTGCCCTGCGTGTGCATTATTTCATTTAATCTTCACAAGAGCCCTTGGAGGTAGGTATTACTCTTGTTTCCTTTTTATATTATAGTAACTGACAGGAGGTCACATAGCTAGTAGGTGGAAAAAGTGGGATCCAAACTCAGTTTTAACTCCAGGGCTTGAACTTCTAACCAGTGTAAGGTAATATAAGCAAATGCTCAACAACACATTTCATCCAATTTCTGTACAGGATACTTTTGGTTCCCAGTAATGTCTTCTGTTCAGCAGGTCCAAGTGGTAGCCCACATCTATGTCTGGACAGCACTAGCCTGTCCCAGGGGACAACTTTTCTTCTTCAGTGTTATGATTTAGATGTGGTCTTCCCCAAAACTCACACGTGAGACAATGCAAGAAGGATTGGAGGAGAAATGATTGAGTTATAGCCTTAACCTGATCAGTGAATTAATCCCAATGGGATTAATTAATTAATTAATTAATCCCGATGGGATTAACTGAGTGGTCACTGGAGGCAGTTGTGGCGTGGCTGGAGGAGGTAGTTCACTGGTGGTGTGGCTATGGGGTATATATTTTGTGTCTGGAGAGTGGAGTCTCTCTCTCTCTCTGCTTCTTGATCATCATGTGAGCTGCTTCCCTCCGCCACACTCTTTGGGCCATGATGTCCTACCTCACTTTGAGCCCTGAGGAATAGAGCCTGCTGTCTATGGGAAACCGTGAGCCCCTAAATAAACTTTTCCTCCTCCAAAATTGTTCTGGTCAGATCTTTTAATCAGAGCAGCGAAAAAGCTGATACACACTTAGCACGCTCTTTGCACACCTGAACCCAAAGAGTTACATGCCTCTACCTGGTTCTTGCATTTTGTCTCAGTTTCCAAGAGATCCTCGGCTGCAGCCTTCATCCCCCGTTTCCCCTAGAGGAGAAACGATGTACCATATAATATGATTTTATTAGATGACAGAAATATGCCCAATACTTGCAGCAATATTTTATTAGATGACAGAAATATGCCCAATACGCTAAGACATTTTTGCTATGGTCTACTGTAGTTGTGAAACATTCCCAAAGATAAAAGCCATGTCCCACAGCCAGGTTCCAACAACTGTGTCTCTCCACAGAGGTGTTGCACCAAAACTCTGGAAAATGTTAGACTTAGGTGTTGTCCTCCTAAGCTTCCCAAACTGCCCATCTGTGCTACAGTAAGCCAAGGACCCTTCACTAATACCCCAGCACCAGGCTCAGTCGACAGAACTGAATTGGAGGAAAGGTGATCAGGCTCTCGATTATTCACATTGGGACATTTTCATTCAGATGTTTATGTGTGCTTCACTTGATCCTTATTGTACCCTGGATGGGATGCTGGATCAGATGGAGGACTATTTCCCAATTCAATATCCTCTTCCAAGGAAGGAAATCCAGGGATGATTTTTTTTTCCCTCCTGATCACAGATTCACAAATAGACCTCTCTTCAACTGCCTGTAATGCAGGTAGTGGCATAGGATTATTTCAATCCTATGTAGATAAATGGATATTTTCACATAGGTATAGTTGCTTTACATACCTTTGTAAGAACACATCTCCTGCTTACAAGAGTCAAACTGTGTCCTTATTTTGGTGTTCCGATTGAAAAAACAAAACAAAACAAAACAAAAAAAAAACAACCAAACAACTATGCACACAAACAAGAGAGAAGAAAGCAGATTCCAGGGGAGTGGGGGAGGAGCTTGGGTGGTGGGAGGAGTCATTTTATCAGAATCACCAGGGGTTGGGGGGATGTATGCAAAGGGCCTCTGCCATCTGCCCCACTCCAGGAAGAATTGTTATAGTGGAGGGGGGGCACATTGGACCTCCTAGATATGTTGGGGTGGAGGAAATCTTGAGTAACTACAATCTAAAAATTTTAAATGTAGCAGTGATAGCTAAATCCCTGGAGCACATAACTCCTTTTTTTTTTTTATTGTTGATATTTTTGTATCAGGGATTGAACCTAGAGGGGCTTACCTACTGAGTAACAACCCCAGCCCTGTTGTAAAATTTTATTTTGAGACAATGATGCTTAGGGTCTCCCTGAGTTGCTAAGGCTGGTTTTGAACTCCCAATCCTCCTGCCTTAGACTCCTGGGCTGCTGGGATTACAGGTGTGCGCCACCACTCCTGCCCTGGGGTATATAACTTTCATAGCAGATTTCTCCATCCACAAGTGAAGATGTAAAAGAAATATTAAATTTTTTATTTTATAGAAAGTAACTAGATTTGACTTTGATTCCTGGTGTCTCCGGGATCATGAAGAAATATAATCTGGGTCATTCATGAGAACTTCTCTTCTTCATCAAGGTCAAATCTATGTCCAGCACATCAGCAGACTGAAGAATGAAAGTGGAGGTGGAATGCGGTCATCTGTCCCACAGGTTTCCTACACCAAGACTGCCATTATCCTTGGTTGTAAGGGCCAGGACTGTTGGCACTTGGATGCTTCCAAGTCACAACTGAGATGGGAATCTTTTCTTTTTCTTTTTTGGTACCAAGAATTGAACCCAGGGGTGCTTAACCCCTGAGCCACATCCCCAGCTCCTTTTTATATTTTATTTAGAGACTGGATCTTGCTGAGTTGCTTAAAGTCTCACTAAATGACTGAGGCTGGCTTTGAGCCTGTGATCCTCCTGCCTCAGCCTCCCAGGTTGCTGCGATTACAGGCATGTGCCACCACACCTGGAAGGGAAGGTGGCTTAGGGGTCCTGTCTGCCCTGACATTGCAAGCAGCTCTTCCCTTCTGTGTTCCTGCAGACTCTTTTCTGTTCTGTTCTAAGGCCTCCTTTGATGACCAGTCCTGGCATCCAATTTATGAAGGCTCCTGTTCCTCCATTATCCTTTTTGTTTCTTTTTCAAAACCCTTATGCTTCTTGTCCCCCAGCAAATCCTCTGAGTTCCACCACAGTCTCAGCCTTGGAAACCCAACCCAAGAATTCTTGGAGGTCATTTATTCTTTCTGTTCTACCACATACTTCCCTTGGGGTAATGAAACATAGAATAGGCTCCAAGTTTGAGTAAAAGAAAAATACAGGAGTGAAAAAAATTGTGACTAAAATATTAATTTTTAACATTTTTATACCCTTTTTAGTAATTCCTAGTTTTAGTTTCCACATTTACCAAGAAAGATGTTTTTGAAATGTTGCAAATAGAAAATCCTCCAAAACTTTCAAAATCAAGTAAATGTTAGTGAAATTTAAACTTTAAAACATAAATAATGGTTCTTGGAGATTTAAAAGCTGGAAAGAACATTGTTTCCACTCTTATAATAAGAAAAAAGCTAAATAAACTACAAAATTAACAACCTTTCTTGGGCCTATCAGGGAACTGATGTTACAGATAAATAACTAACTTAAGACCAAGAGAGAGACAAAGGCCTGCAGGGAGCAACAGGATTCAAACATTTGCTTACCAAGGACAGATGCTGCCAAATGCTATAAAAGCTGGTAAGAAGATTAAGCTAGAAATGTTTAAAGAATTGCTAAAGGCCAAGTGTGGGCTGGCATGAGAGAGTTAAGTCCCGGGGGCAGCAAATATAAGAGGGTTCAGACCCTCTTATAGATTTTTCCTCCAAGAATAGCAGGTTCTTAGAAGGAAAATCAGGAGAAACTTTAAAAATGTTCATCATTGTGTTGGCTAGAAAAAGAGACCATCAGGTACTGTCCCAGTACTACCCTGCTACCCCAACACACCTGAGGCACTGGTGGAAACCAACTGCTTAGAGAGGAAGAGTGGGGTGGGAAGAAGCTTCACCCTGGGGGAAAAACAGGGATCATTTCTAGGTCCAACATGGCAGCTGGAGAAGGGGCAAGAACACTGAGGACCCAAGTCTCCAGTATCTGCCCAAGACTGAGGCTTCAGAAGAACCCAAAAGGTCGTCCTTCCCACCTCCTCTGCCCACATGCTAATAAGAGCTGCAATGGAATGTAGCTAGGGCACCTATAAGGTATAAACCCTCTCTGGGGTTTAGCCCAAACAAAAGACCCAAAACAAAGAGGGGAGACAAAAATAGAGAGTCATAAGAGGAATTTGAAGCCTCTGGAGGACTGAGGTGACCATAGCAACAATACTCCCAGTCTATTCTGGACTAGATTTTCACAAATCCCTACCTAAAGGGTCTCCCAAGAGGAAAAGCATGCTTATTTACAAGCATAAAAATAAAAATTATGTAGTATTACTGTCCTATTTGACATGTTCACTTTTCAACAAAAATTATAGGGCACACAAGGGGGCAATGAAAAACACAAGTATAGAAAGACAAAGCAGTTTTCAGAACCAGCCTCAGACCTATGTGGGAGTTACATAGGTCAGGAAATTTAAAAAAATAACTATGATTAATATGCTAAAGGTTAATGGAAAAGGTAGACAACATGCAAGATCAGATCAACAGTTTCAGCATGGAGAGATAGTAAAAAAGAACCTAATGAAAATGCTAGAAATAAAAAACACAGTAATAGACATGAAGAATATCTTTTAACAAGCTCATCAGTAGACCTGATACAGTTAAAGAAAGAATTAATGAAGTTGAATATATGTCAATAAAATTGACTCAAACCAGAATACAAGGAGGAAAGAGTGGAAAAAATAAAACAAAGTGTCTCAAGAGTTATGGGATAATATCAGGCAGTCTAATGTATGCATAATTTGAAGGAGAAGAAAGAGAAAATGAACAGAAGAAATATTTTTTTAAATAATTTTTGAAAAATTTCCAAATTAGGGACAGACACTGCTATGGTTTGAATGTGGCTCCCACAATTCATGTGTTGGAAATATAGTCCCCAGTGCAACAGTGTTGGGAGGTCAGGTCTAAGAGATGTTTGGATTAATATAGCTATAAAAAGGTCTTATGGAAATTTGACCCATTCCACCTTCTGCCATGGAAGGATGCTGTAAGAAGGCTCTTACCAAATACTAGCACCTTAATCTTGAACTAGCTAACCTCCAAAATTTTAAGAAAGAAATTTCTGTTTTTAATAAATTACCCAGTCTACAGAATTTTGTTACAGTGGCAAATAATGGACAAACACATAAATTGATACCAGAGGAGTAGCCATACAAATATCTAAAAGTATGGAAGAATCCTTGGAACTGGATCTTGGGTAGAGGTTAGAAATGAATTCTAGCAAAGTCTGTATTTCGATATAAGCACAGCTTTAAGGGCCATTCTGATGAGGGCTTACAAGATAGGAAGAGCTATAGGGTAAACCTTTATCTTCTTAGAGATTACTTAAGTGGTCATAAACAGAATGTTCATAGAAATATGGATGATAAAGGCCATTCTGATGAGTACTTAGACTGAAATGAAGAACAGCATAGTGGAAACTGGAGAAAAGGCCATCCTTGTTACAAAGTGACAAAAAATTTGCTGAATTTTCTGGGTGTCTGGGGATTTTATGGAAGGTGGAACTTGCATTTAGCAAAAGAAATCTCTCAGCAGCCAAGTGCTAAGGGTGCTACTCGGCTTCTCATAATTGCGTATAGTAAATGTGGGAAGGGGGAAATGACTTAAAGACAGTTTACAATTAAATGAGAAGCAGAACATAAAGCTCTGGAATATTCTTATCCTGGCCACATAAAGAATAGAACAACACGTTTAGGAGAGAAAACCAAGGGTGTTGCCAAGTGACAGCTTGGTAAGGAGATTAGCATGGACAGAAGGAAGCCCGGTACTATTCATCAGACAATGGGAGAATGTCTCTGAAGGCATTTTTTACCTCTTTGAGGCTGCCTTGTCTATTACTGTCCCAGAGAGGGAGGCCAGGATTATCTAAGCAAGTAGATGAAAGGGAATAATATAAAACAGAAGCAATAAAATTTAAAATAGAAAATACATTGCGCAGGTATAGAGCACATGTCTGTAATCCCAGCAACTGAGGAAGTTGAGGCAGGAGGATTGCAAGTTCAAGGCCAGCCTCAGAAACTTAGCAAGCCGCTCAACAACTTAGTGAGGCCCTGTCTCAAAATAAAATAATAAGGGTGGGGGATATAGCTCAGTGATAAAGTACCCCTGGGTCCAATACCTAGTACCAAAAAATAAACAAAAACCAAACAAACAGAAAAAAAAATAACCACCCATAAAACCAATGATAACAAAAGTTGATTCTTTGAAAAAAAAATACCATCAAGTTAATAAATATTTGGTCAGGTTGATGAAGACAAAGAGAATGTAGACTCAATTTGCCAGCATCAGGAATGAAAGAAGGGGCATCACTACTGACCTTGAAGACAATAAAACAATAGTATGGGAAAATCACAGACAATACTATGTTCATAAATTCAGCAATTTAGATAAAATGAGCCAGTTTATTGAAAGACTCAAACTACAACTCACTCAAAAAGCAATATTTACCCTGAATACTCCAATATCTACTGAAAAAATTGAATTTTTAGTTTTAAAACTTCCCAAAAGAAAACTCCTAGCATATATAGTTCCATTGGTAGATTCTGCAAAAAACTTTTTTTTTTTTTTTTTTTTTTTTTTTTGTACTGGAGGTTGAATTCAGGTGCCACATCCCCAGCCCTACTTTGTATTTTATTTAGAGACAGGGTCTCATTGAGTTGTTTAGCACCTCGCCTTAGCTGAAGCTGGCTTTGAACTCTTGATCCTCCTGCCTCAGCCTCCCCAGCTACTTGGATGATAGGTGTGCACCATTGTTCCCAGCTCACAAAACATGTAATCAAAAGATATCTATATGATTTCTTCCAGAATATAGAAGAAGAGGGAAAATTTCCCCACTTGTTTTGTGAGGTGGGTATTATTTTAAGACTCAAACCAAACTGCACATTGCAAGAAAAAAAAAATTACATATCAAGATACCTCATGACGCCCGGCACAGTAATACATACCTGTAATCCCAGAGACTCCAGAGGCTGAGGCAGGAGGATTGCATGTTTGAAGCAGCCTTATCAACTTAGTGAGGTCCTAAGCAACTTAGCAAAACACTGTCTCAACATAAAAAAATATATAAAGGTCTGAGGATGTAGCTTGATGGTAAACTGTCCCTGGATTCAGTGCACAGTACAAAAAAAACAAAACAAAACAACACACCTCATGAATAAAAATGCAAAAATTCTCAACAAATATTAGCACAATGAATCCAGCAACATATGAAAAAGATAACATGTGACCAGTTGGGGTTTATCTCAGTAATAACTGGTAAAACTTTTTTAAAAAATCAATGTAATTCTCTCTCTCTCTCTCTCTCTCTCTCTCTCTCTCTCTCTCTCTATATATATATATATATATATATATATATATATAACAAAAGGAGCAAAAATAATCAACAAAATTCAATATCTATTCATGATAAAATTCTCAGAAAACTAGAAATAGAAGGAAACTTCTTCAATTTTTTATAGAAAGACTATGAAAACCCTACAACTAACATCAAATTTAAGGGTAAAATACTGCATGCTCTAAGACTGGAAATAAGACAAAGATGTCAGCTCTCACTGTTGCTGTTCAGCATTATATCTGAAGTTACAGCCAGTGAAATAAGCAAAGAAAAAGAAATAAAAGATATATGGATTTGAAAAGAAAAAGGAAAGCTCTCTGTCTTTGAAGATAACATGGTTGTCAACATAGACAATTCCTCAGATCTCCACACACTCTTATTTTGGGAGAGTACCAGGATTTGAACCTAGGGACACTCAACCACTGAGCCACATCCCCAGCCCTAATTTGAATCTTATTTAGAAACAGGGTCTCACTGATTTGCTTGGTGCCTCGCTTTGCTTTGCTGAGGCTGGCTTTGAACTCATGATCGTCCTGCCTCAGCCTCTTGAGCTGCACTACTGCACCCGATGCACAATTCCTAAGATCTCAAACACACTCTTAGAACTAATAAGTAATTTTAAAAAGGTGATATACAAACCAACCATATTTCTATATTCCAGAAATGGAATTCAATATTAAAAATAATACCATTTGCAATTTCATCAAACAAGTTAACAAAATGTGTGCAGAGCCTCTATGCTAAAAACTACATTGATTAAAAAAATGTCAAAGTCTAAGTACATTGAGAGTGAGGTCAGGTTCAGAGTTTGGAAATATTGACCTTATTGTCAGTTCTTCCCTGTTCAAACTATAGATTTAATACAATCCTAATCAAAATCTAAGGAAGCTTTTTGTAGATGATGAAAAATTTTAAAAATTTAAAAAGTACATGGAAAGGAAAAGGACCTAGCATAGCTAAAAGAATTCTGAAAAAGAAAAAAAGAATAAAAATAAAAGTGGAAGAAAACTCACACTGTTAGATTCCAAGACTGAAACTATAATAATAAGTCAATGTTAATGCTAAAGGCCAGATATATGGAGCATTGGAATACAACAGAATTCACAGACCCGCCAAAATACTGTCCACTGATTTTGACGAAAGTGCCAAGGCAGAACAATGGACAGGGACAGCCTTTTCCCGGAACAATTGGGCATCCACATGCAATAAAGAGAAACTCTTCTCATCTTGGGGAAAAGTTAACTCAGAATGGATCATAGATTAACATGGACAATGTAAAACTACACACATCTAGAATAAAATGGCAAAAAAAAAAATCTGTGTAAGTTTCAATTTGGCAATGAGTTTTTAGATGCAACACTAAAGGCACAATCCATTTGAAGAATCCACAATTCCTTTTTTTTAAAAAAATTGATAAATTTGATCTTATCAAGTCTTAAATCTTTGCCTACCCAAAGATTCATCTAAGAAAATAAAAAGAAAAGGCATATGACTGGGAAAAACTTAGCAAATCACATATTTAATTAAAATTTGTATCCAGAATATACAGAGACATCTTAAAACTCAAAAAAGAAAGAGAAAGAAATAATGCAATTTTTTAAATGGGCATAAGATCTGAGTAGACATTATACCAAAGAAGACATCAATGGCAAATAAAGACCCAAGAAGATATTCAACATCATTTGTTCTCAGGAAACTGCAAATGAAAATGACAATGTGGAAGTACTGCATACGTATTAGAATGGCTAAAATAAAATTTAAAAATCTGATGATGTAAAAGTCTGGTGAGAATACAAACCAATCTCATCCATTGTCACATTTAAAACAGTTCAACAATGTTGGAAGACAATTTGTCAATTTCTTACCATTGGCGATAACTTATAATTTGGCAATTTCTTATAAAGTTAGACATAATACTTATCACAGGACCCAGAAATCCCACTTTATGATATTTGTTAAAATTCTAAAGTTTTTATAAAATCCATAGAAGTATGTTTACAACAATTTTATTCAGTCATCCCAAACTGGAAACTACCAAGATATCATTCAATAGGGTATCAGGTAAATGAACTGTGATATATTCACATGATGGGCTATTTATTACTCAGCAATAAAGGAATGTACTATTGATTTTCACAATGACATAAACGGATCTTAAATGCATTCTGTAAGTGAAAGAAGTCAGACCCACAAGGCTGTGCGTTTCTACTTCATCTTTATATTATGTGAAGAGCAGGCTTGGGGGGAAAAGGAGGTTTTCTAGAAAGGGCTAGTTGGATTCATTATTTTTAGGTGGATGATACTGTTCTTTGTGGTACTGGGTTGGTGGGTACTTAGATCTCTGTATTTGTAAAACCTCATAGAACTCTGAACAACAAAGCAAGAACTTTACCTGATACATATCAAGGGGGAAAAAAATAACTAGGATTTCAGGGTACATTTTAATAGGGAACCTATTAAATTATTATTCCTATGCAGTAACTAAAATAATTATTCCTATGCAGTAACTTTTAAGAAGGGTCAATGAGCAGAGAAGACAAAGAGCAATAAATGTGGTACCTGGACTTTAAAAAGTTCTGTCACAATTTCTTCGTTCTTGTCCACTGCGGTGAATTCTGTGTTAAAGCGAGCTCCTGAAAAGCAAGGCCCGTGTTTGTCTCCCTCTATAGGCCATGGGCTCTGAATCAGTGTTCCTCGAATGTGTTTTAAACAGGAAACCTTCTTGTGGACTTCTAATGCTGACACCTTTTAGCATCTTGTTTTAAAAATGTATGTATTCGTGAAAATATATCACTTTTTATGCTTACTATTCATGTACAGCTATGAAATTATAAATCAGACTCAGAAAACTGAAACTCCCCCACAATGCTCAATCTAATAGCATTAAATTAGTGCAGCTCAATCTCTGCTCCCAGGACTCTTCCTGCCACCTGTGGTCTGGCCTTTTGAGGTGGGCAGGTGTGATTGCAGCTGCCACTCAATGTCTCCATCTTTACCCTCTCTTCTATCGAAGAGTTCACTCTACCCAGTACACTCTGACATCATATAAGACAACTTAAAGAAGTTGGGCTCACTTCCCATGTTAGCAACCTAGTACTGTGAAACCCAGATATGATTTTTCTATTTCCTACACCTACCCTGCAATAAGCAAAATCCAATCTAAGTGAAATTTGGTCCTTGTGCACTGAGGTGCCTTTATGGGAGGGGTATCATGGTGATGCAGAGAATGATTGTGTCTGTGGAGGAGAGAAGGCCCTGTTTGTGATTAGGCGGGACATCTCTGCTGTCTTTATCCAGAGTCTTGGCCTGTCTAGAGGTTTCTGACAGGAAGGAGGCAAAAACACCACCCTCAGGTGGGATTTCAAAACCCTGCACCACGACATGACATTGATCATGTCTGGAACTCCCTCAGGTTACAGCGATGCTTTCTTCCGTGCTTTCATCTCAATGCACTTAAAATAAAAATTCTAAGTGGACAGTTCAATGAGCCATTTAAATAGGTTTACAAACAAAAAAAAACATGCTTGACACCTAATTTTGTTGATTGCCTATGATTTGGAGAAATCCACGCTCTAACAATGAACAGTCAAGTGTTCATGCTGGAGTAATCCAACACATTGTGATATGGCATATGAAAATAAAGGCTGCCTTTGAATTTGACCACAGTGCATCAGACTTTGAGATACAAGTTGGAGTCTGCACAAGTGTTGAGTGTTGCTGGTGGCTGGCCAGCTCAGCAGATGGATATTCACAGGTCTGGGGGCTCCTTCAGTGCCCTGCAGGTACCTCCAGCACCACCCTTGAATAGCAGATACACATAAGCCCAATCCTGGAGGGCCATGCTCGCCACCTCTGTGGACCTTGGACCTATCACCAGCTTCTCTTTTTTCCTCATCAGGATGATTGTGAGGGGTTCAGATGAGAGCAGTTGCAGGAACTCAGGAAGGACTGTGCCTAAATCCGATGTTTTGCTAGGCTAATTGCTTTGAATGGAGGACCCTTGGGGAACATGGATGGGTACAGGCTTTCTCTGAGCTCCCTTATCTATCAGCCTCAAGACAGATCCTCCAAAAGGAACTCAGTTATCAGCAGGAATCCCCTCCCTGGGATTCTTATCAACCAGGGAAGATTAACTGGGATCATGGGCGAAGAGACTGGAGGTTGATGCCACACCCAAATTGACTGTCACCTATTCTTCTGAGGGCTGCTCCAGACGACTTTTATTACCTGAGAGACTTTTTTATCTGCACAACAAGACAAACTTTAGCCACCAGGACCTTCCCCCTTTACTCACTCAACTCCACCTGCCCCCAGCAGCCCCAAACTTTTATCCCTCTCTGCAGCTTAAGATACTATATAAATGTCAATCATCTGACTCTTCTTCAAGTCTCAGATTTTATGGGACTTCATGTTTATGTACACACATATCAATTAAATTTGTAGCCCAGCCAGAGAAGCTAAAAAAGTGGAGGGAAGCTGTTTTCACTGCCCTATATAGGTAACCTGCAGAGAAAAGATTAGCATGTAGAACAGGATACATCATGTTAGCTCTTGTTATTGTTACACTTAAACTACTAGATTACGGTCCCTTGTTTCCTATTTTTGCTTTCGATGCAACTGTTCTGTGAGTTCTCTGAGGGCAGGAACCATAACTTACTCCTCTCTGCATCCAGTTCTCAGCACACAACACTCAATCGATGTGTTTTGGACTGGAAAAAAAGGAATAGAATTGGAAAATTGTTCAGGAGAGAGCAAAATGATGAAGGCAACCAAGCACAGGGATAAAAATGAGTAATTTCCACTTTGGAGTGGGGGAAGGAGTATCTGTGTGCCACCTTAGAGTCAGCCTCTGCACCCACCAGTTTTTCATCTCAATGCACTTAACAGATTACTCCTCTCAGTTCCTTTGGGTCGACTACAGGCAGCCATTCTGTAACTACAGGTTGTTTTCTTGGCTGCAAAACGGACTTGAGTGCTAAAAAGGAAACCGATTTTTAAAACCTCTTACCCAGAGGTGCTGGAAATGGTTTCGATCTGCACACTGGGTCTATATTATGCATCTATGATCTTCACAATTTGCACCCTTCACTTTATGTATGTCATACTTCAATAGAAAATTTACAAAGTCCTTTCCCCATCAGTAGTGATTCTGTCTGACACCTGTTTACAATTTCACAGTGGCTACTCTGAAAGTCCTTTTCCTTGCCACCTCCCAACCTAATCCCAAACCCAGGCATTTCCTGGCACTCTCCAGGAAGAGGCAAGTCACTCCAGGCTTCAAAACACTGAAGCTTTTTGTTAAAGAGCATCCAAAATTCATGTTCACATAATTTATCCACCAGAGGGAGCCAACAAAACCAGAATAATACCAACATCCTGACCTTAGCCTCAAATCAAGATTCTCAGACAAGGACTGCAAAGTTCAGACACAAACAAGAATCCATTTCTGATTTCCAGGGAAAGCATGTAAAGTTTTATTGAAGGCAGATCTAATTTATGACTTTATTTTTCTCAACAGTAGACATGTTTTAATAATAAGAGGCAACTGACTTTGAGGATGTTAACACTAATAAATATTTAGTAAGGAAATGGACATTGAAATAAGGAAAAAAGATTTTTACAGATTAGAAAGATTTTTCAATCGAAGAGAGGAGAGTGCTAGCAATTTTTCTCCTTTATACAAAGATTTAATTTATAAGTATAGCCCATGATTGTCAGAGATGAAAAAATTGTTCCCATTGCATTCTTGCAGGGTACCACTAGCATGTATGCAAATTAGAAAAAGACACACCTGTGAGGTCCAAGGCACCACTTGGTGAGCAGAGCACTGGATGGATTTCAGATCCTGCTATCCCCTGTCAGGCAGATCTGTGCACAGATAACATCCCTATGTGGCAACCCTGCAGTTAGCAGCCCTGTCTCCAAGGGGCTTCTTCCCTCTCTCCAATGCTTTGATAACCACTGTGAATTTCATCTCATGTGAAATGTAGCTCCAAGACTAGTTGCCCACGTCGCCTCTTCCAATCAGAATGCTGACCTTAAATTCTTCCTATCCAGAAATTCTGACTCCACCGCTGAGCCAGGGAAGTGTATATTTCCCATGCTGTTCTCTGCTTCCACATCACCCTGCTGGGAAGGAGCTGCTTGCAATTCCCTAGTTGCCTTTTTCTTTATGATTTCCATTCTCTGATCACACCTCAGTTCCTTGTTTCTTGCAACCACTATATCCATCAGCTGTTCTCACTGGTTTATAGGAGGAAACTGGAAGCAGGCCTTTGTTTAAACATCTTACAAGTGATCATTTCTCAGTCCTTACCTTATTTGATCGGACAACAGTGTCGAATACCACCGCTGATCACTGTTTTCACCTGGCTGCCAGGACACAACTCCTTTGCTTTCTGTCCTTCCCTGCCGGCTGCTCCTTCTCAGTGTTTTGCACTGATTCCTCCCTGTCTTCCCAGTTTCTAAGTGTGGACAGTCATGGGCCATCCTGTCCTCTGTTCTGTCTACACAATTGCTTTGGTGGTCTCACAAGCCCATGGCTCTGCACACCATCTATCACAAACCACTCCCCCAGCCTCTATGCTGAAATCCAGACCCATATTCAACTGCCTACTGACCATCTCCAGTTGAGTGTCTAAAAGCCTCTCAAACTTCACATGTAAAAAATCAAACTCTTTATTCCCCTCTCACGCACAGTCCTCCTCACCTGAGCCAATGATGCCTCCTTTTTAGTTATTTTTTTGCCAAAAAATACCAGAATCATCCTTGGTTTATCTCTCTCAATGTCTATGACAGCCAATGCTGTTGGTTCCAGAGCTGAAATACATCCAGAATTTGACTACTTCATACCCCTCCACAGCTGCTACGTAGGCCTCAACCACGGCACCTTCTCTTGCCTGGCTTATTGCAATAGGTTTCTAATTCATTTTCCTAATTCTGTCCTCCCCCCTCCCCCATCAACTCACCCCTCAACTTATCAATTTTCCTCACTGCAGTCAGAGGGATCCTGTTATAAGTGAGATCACATCTGTCCTCTGTATAGCATGTCTGATCTCACAGAGGGATGCCCAAGGAATTTGGAAGGGTACTAAGGATCCACATGGTCAATCAGCTGCTCTATTGCCGGGTCCTTGAACCTTCTTTGGGTGTGCCAAACCTGCTGCCACCTCAGGGTCTTTGTCCCTGCTGATCCCTCTGCCAGTGCTCTTCCTTCAGATGTCCTTGAATTTGCTCCTACAACTCCTGCAGTCTCTGCACTGTCATATCATCAGCTAGGCCTTCCCTGATGTGGTACACTGGACAGCACCCACATTCCTATCACTCTGTCTGCTTTGCCTGCTTTTCATTTTCTCCATGGCACTTCTCACCCCTATATGTGGGTATGTTTAGGGATGTGGACCTGAAATATACGTGTTTTTGTATCTAAGAAGTGCATATGATCATCTGTCTTCCCACCAACTCTGTGATACAAAGTGTTTTGTTTCCCTCATGCTACATCCCCAGCACCTAGAACAATGCCTAGCACAAAGAAGGGGTTTGAGAAATAGCTACTGAATGAACCTAGACAATTTTTACACTGACTACAAGTTATAATATAATACATGAAGTAAAATGTGCAAAATTTTGCCTCACATTTTCCTGTGTTGCCGAGGTAGAATTGGGCAACTTTGAAAGCATTTAAAGAATTACAGTGTTTACCCTTGAAGCACAGTGGATACCACATGAATATTTGATGAATAGTGGAATGAAATCTGCCATCTTTGTGCTTGAGTAGCTCACCTAGAGGTAATTGGGCAAAAAAGGAAGCTACGAATCAACGTTCTTTAACCCCTTCTTGTGTGGAGTCACAAAACATTGTATTTGCTACATTTTCTTTTTACTAATTGCTATCAACGTTTATTATTCAACTGGATTTGCATATGTGCTCTATGCTCTTCTAAATGACCATATTATAAATGTTCCTTTATTATTGCTGATCCTGAAGAATTCATCCTGATATCTTAGAAGAGAATATCCATCGATGAAGCCAGGAGTTACATCTCTATTTATCACCTAATTGCTAAAGCTAATTGTTTATGTAAAGATCCCCACCTTGATGTGAGTTGTTGGCATATTAATGTACATTTACTATAATTGAATTCATGATTTGAATAATATATTGGGAGAACCAAAACATAAATTCATTTAAAACAGAATATAATTCAGGAAATTTTTTTTTCTTAAAAAATCATAGGAGCTATATTGTTCTTTTTCCTTCAATTTTTATTTTATTGTATATAAAGTACTTCACATGAGATCTACCCTCTTAACAAGATTTCAAGTTTACAATTCAGGGCACAATTGCACATAGCGAGCAGATCTCTAGAACTTACTCTTCTTGCAAAACTGAAACTTTATACCCACTGAATGGCAGCTCCCCACTTCCACCACCCTTTCACCCCTCTATCCTCTGATTATTTGAGTTTGACTATTTTAGATAGCTCATTTAAATGAAATTATGCAGTATTTGGCATATGCAAACAATGGGATATTATTCAGCCTGTAAACATTTGGAGGAAATCCTGCAACATACCACAACATGCATGAACCTCAAAGACACTGTGCTTGTGAAATACCCTAACAGCACCTGAAGAAGAACTCTCATCTAAAAGTTTGTGGTATTTCCATTCTACATATGCTAGTTGTTTTTGTCAGCTTTTTTGTTGCTGTGACTAAAAGACTGACAAGAAGAATTAGAGAAGAGGAAAAGTTTTGTCAGGGGCTCATGGTTTCAGAGGTCTTAGTCTAGAGGCAGCCAGCTCCATTCCTCAAGGCTTGAGGTGAGGGCAGAACGTCAGGGAAGAAGAGTGTGGCGGAGGTAAGCAGCTTACCTGATGGTCAGAAAGCAGAGAGAGACTCCACTCATCAGATAAAAAATTTATACCTGAAAGCGGCACCCCCAATGACCCACCTCCTCCAGCTGCACCTTACCCACCTTCAGTTACCACTCTTTAACCTCAACAGTGGATTAATCCACTGATTGGGTTAAGGCTCACCTAACCCGATCATTTCTCCTCTAAACCTTCTTGTGCTGTCTCACACATTAGCTTTCAGGGTACACCTCACATTCGAACAATAACACTAGTGTTCGACCTTTATTTTTAAAAACATGTAAACATACGACGTGCCTATTCATTGAATTGTATATTTTAATGTCTATGTATGATAGAAGCTGTCCACTGGGGTGGTCAGTGTGATCCTTTGCCCTGGACAGCTGGGGTGTGAATCTCCCATCCCCTTTCTGTGAGTCTTGAGCAAACTATGATGTCCTCAGTTTCTATTTCCTTATAGGGCTGTTGAGAGGAGTAACGAGGAGATACAGGTACAGCAGGCAAATGGTGCTGAGCAAACAGTAATCACTCAGTGAATGCTAGCTCTTGTTATTAGCTACACATAATGAAAATAAAGTTTCACCATCACATTCTCCCTTTGTAGCTAATGGGGTGAATTAATCCAATTTGCACTAATTTGTCAAAAAATATCCAAATAGTTTCATGTGAAATTACTCCTAAAGAAAGAGAACCTTTTATACTAAAGAGGAGTGCTTAGCACCTTCTTAGAGATGCCAGTTTCTCTCCAGGAATCTACTGATTACACACACTTCAGAGTTCGTAATTGGTACTCAGAGCTCCTGGAGACATTGCCTGGGTTATTGCTCAGAAACAGCCCTGAGAAAGCCCATAGCAAATGCTGGCTTCCAATGTGCCTCATTATCAATATTGATATTTTGAGATCATGACAAAGGGAGTGTAAGAAAGCTGATTAATTTGCTAATTCTCCTCATTTCACTTTTTCTTCAGTTCTGTTACTTCCAGTGCCCATTAACAGGAACACATGCATACAGACACACATGCAAAACTCATTCTCATCTCATCCTCCCCACTTCAAAAATGAGAGAAGGTGGTTGATTATATAACCATATGACCTCCATGTTCATACCTATGAGATCTGTTTTAGGGAAGACTGCATTATAATAAAGATTTGAGGTTTTTCTGAACCACCTTGGTGCAGGTATATTCTAGCTCTGGTAATTCTATGATGCATGGTAAACTGGTCTCATGTTGAATCTGAAATTGTTGAGTATGATATGATTTAGGATACTTATTAACAACTCAATCATTCACACTTTGGACAGGCATATACAATGACTAATTTTTTACCATTGGATTTCTTTAATTTTCTTTGTTTTAATTGAGGTAGGAGTCACATGATATAAATATAACCATTGTAAAGTATACAATTCAGTAGCATTTAGTGTATTCTCAATATGGTGCAGCCACTACTTTGCTCTAGTTTTAAAGCTTTTCCCTGATGCTAAAAATCACCTCCTTCTCATTAGGTTATCACCATTTCCCCCATTTCTCCCATTAATATACTTTCTGTCTCTATGAACTTGCCTATTCTGGATACATCCCATAAAGGGATCATACGACTTTTTGTGTCCCACTGAATTTTCATATCACATTTTTGTTTATCTGTTCATCCACTAATGGGCATTGAAGTTATTTCTACCTGTTAGCTACTACAAATTGTGTTTCTATAAACATTCATTCACAAGTATCTGTGTAGACATGTTTTCTTTGCTCTTGGGTACATATCTGAGAGTGGTTTGTTGGGTCACAAGTTAACTCAATGTTTAACTTTTTCAGGAATTGTCAAATTATTTTCCACAGTGGCTCTCTCATTTTATATCCCTACCAGCAGTATACAAAGATGCCTATTTCTCCATATTCTCACCGCCACTAATTTTGAATTTTGTTTTGTTCTGGTTTTAAATGAAAGTCATCCTAGTAGGTGTTAAGTGGGATCTCATTGTGGTTTTAACTTGCATTTCCTTTATGACTAATGAGGTTGAACACGTTTTTTGTGTGTGGGGGGGACAGGGTCTCACTATGTTGCCCAGGCTGGCCATCCTCTTGCCTCAGCACTCCCAAGCAGCTGGGATTACAAGCATGCAACACCAAGCCCAGGTCTGTTGAATATATCTTCATGTGCTTATTGGCCATTTTTTACATGACTTGGTTTATATGATTTAGGTTCCTTGTCCATTAAAAAAATTGGGTTGACTTTTTGTTTTTGAATTCCTTATATATGCTAAATACTAAGCCTTAACCAGATAAGTGATGTTTAAATCAGCTTTCCATTGCTGTGACAAGAAGACCCAACAAGAATAATTTAGAACAGTCTCAAGGTTTCAGAGGTTCCATTGAACCAGTTCCATTGCTCTGGGCCTGAGATGAGGAAGAACATCATTGGAGAGGAAAGCAGGTCAGGAAATGGCAACAAGGAAGCAGAGAGAGAGAGAGAGAGCTCTACTCACCAAGGACAAGATACCCCCAGTGACCTACTTCCTCTCGACACACCCTACCTACCTACAGTTACCACCTAGTTAATCCCTATCAGTGGATTAGTCCATCAATTAGGTCACACTTCTCATAAATTAATCATTTCATCTTTGGACTTTCTTGCATTGTCTCACACATTTTTTTTGCGGGGGGGTGGACACCTGATCTAAACCACAATGCATGATTTGCAAAATTTTTTCCCATTCCCTCTTCTCATTCTGTAGATTTTTATTATTGATCATGACCTTTGACAGAACAAAAGTTTTCAATTTCTATGAAGTCTGATTTATTTACTCTTTCCTCTTGTTGTTTGTGCTTTTAGTGTCACTCTAAGGATTCACAGCCAAATTCAAGTCCATCTTCAAATTCAAAAGGAAATGCAAGGGACTCCAAACATCCAAAACATAATGAAAAAGAAAAACAGAGTGGAAGTACTCACACTTCACAAGATTGAAAATTTAACACAAAGCTACAGTAATCAAAACAGTGTGTCAGACTTAGGATAGACATGATGACCAGTAGACTAGAACTGAAATTCCAGAAATAAATCCAAACAATTGATTTCCAAAAAGGATGCCAGTCCATTTTAATAGGGGAAAGAAATACTGCATTCAACAAATGGTGTTGGGACCACTGGATCTCCAAATGTTAATGAATAAAGCTGCGTCCCTACTTCACACCCTACATAACAACAATTAACTCAAAGTGGATCAATGACCTAAGAACAAGAGATAAAATGATAAAGCTTATAGAAGACAACATAGGAGTAAGATTCAGCGCAGAGAATGTAAATCCACAGACAATTCTTGCCCCCAGTTGAAAGTGAACCTCTTCTCCATCATACATTTTGCTCAGTGAACTTGGGATGGCAGTGATGCTGACTTTTGTCATTCCTCTAATGAGAAACATCCTTGAAGAATATCAGAAAGGAAGCCAAAAACAATGTGTGTGCATAGGCTAATCCTAACAAATAAGTACAATTGGCCATGCGTAATAAAAATAAAACCCATATGACAGTTTAAATGAAACTCACTCTGTGGTTTAAAAAATTCATTTGCTGAGTTGATCAACTCTTCTCTTGCATGTCCTCCTTACTTGATAATGTTATTAGGAGTAGAAAATGTAATGGTTAGAAGCACAGAGCCTGGAGCCAGAGAGAATGGAGCCCAGACCAGGTATCACCATGGATTTAGCAGAAAGACATTTTGTCATTTATGTAACTTCTCTCTGGGTCTCAACTCTCTAACCTTTAAAACCCCACTTCCTAGGATTTTTGCCTAACCCATAGTAGGCATTTTCAAGTGTGTGCTATTATTTCTAGGACTGAGACAGGTTGGAGCAGCCAAGAGAAGAGTTTTTATGCTTCCTAATGAACTGGCCCATGGTTATGTCAAGGGTTACTAGAGAAAGCAGCCTGTACTGTGGCCATAAGCCTGCACCTACAGACCTCCACCGACGAGAGTGCAACTGACCAAGGGCCCCAACTGCCATGCTCTGAAACCCATCACCACATTTTCACAGGTTTCCCTCCAACTGCTCTCAGCCAGGGACTACATGCTGCAGAAATGCCAAGGGAGGCTATTTGGGGGAATCAAGGGAATTCCTCTTGGTCAGCTTTGGCTCAAGCACTCTTTGACACCTTGTCAAAACTTCTTTATTCTGCAGGACAAGCAGGGTCTTCTATCCCACTTTGCTTTTATTCCAGATCAGACTTGCATCATGGCTCAGGGCCTCTCCAACCTTCCTTACCTCCCTATTTTCTTCACTGTTTTAATATCATATTGGAATTCGATTCTTAGAAGGCTTGGATTCTTGCAATCTAGCATTCAAAGCTCTCTTAGATATGACCTTATTCAATTTTCCTTCTTATTCCCCATCTCTTACATGGAGGTTTCACTCTTGATTTCCAAATGTGCATGATCCCTCCCTCTCTCTCTCTCTCTCTCTCTCTCTCTCTGATACTGGGGATGGAACCAGGGGTGCTTTACCATTGAGCCATATATCCCCAGTCCTTTTTTTTTTTTTTTTTTTTTAAATCTTCTATTTTAAGGCAGAGTCTCACCAAGTTGCAAAGGGTTTGGTTAAATTTCTGAGGCTGGCATCGAACTTGCAATCCTCCTGCCTCAGCCTCCTGAGTCACTGGGCTTACAGATATGCACTACCACACCCAGCTTATACTTTCCCATCTCTGAGCTTCTGCCCATATCCCTCCACCGAGAAAGTACTCACTACCTGGTCATTTTTGCCTTTGCGGTTGCATGTGTCTATTGATCTTGCATCTCAAATGTCACCTTCTCTGAGACTTTCATGATTGTGTCAGCCAGATGCACTCTTTTCCTTCTCTAAACCTCTGGGACTCTTGTTTTTGAGCTCTTTTACAGGCTTATTAATAGCCATAAATAAATCTCTTACTCTGAACTCTTCAAAGAACCCAGTTTGTATAGAATAGGCACTTGATATTTGTAGAATATAATTGAAAAATTAGGGGGAATTCTATTCTAGTGAATTTAATTTTTAACATCCATGGTTTCTAACAGCTCACATTCATTTTGTTTGATATAGCAACAATGTATTCGGGTGAATAAAAAAGAAACCCATGTATCAAGGCACTTAGGGCAGAATATAGTCCTAATATTGTAAGTATTTTAATATTGTTTGAAATGCTTCATCAAATGTGGCTGATTCTTCTCCCCAAAGGAGTAATGATTTGAAATGCTAAAATACTTTTGGGTTTGTCTGTGTCCATGTCTACGAATATGGACAAAGGAACCAGGACAAACAGTGGTAAGAGAGTGTTTCTTCCTTCAACAAAGGGTCCCCGGCTTAAGGGCTGGTGAGGCCAGTGTCCCTCCCTTTGGGCTCCATTCCAGAAGCAGAGGAGGGGGATTCTGTCATTTCAATGAATGTTTATAGGTGGCCTATATATAGTAATGCCAATGAGTACTAACGAGCTCAATGTGTAGAGAATCGTATTTCTTCACATATGCCTGATCATCTGTGATCGTCATTGTGGCTGACATTTATCAATTTTGCAAAATTGTGCCAGGAACTTTTAATCCAACTCTCCCAACAGACTTGTCTTCCTATCACACACAGGTTAGGTGATTGTCCCTAGGTCATGCTAGGTCCTTGAGCAAAATCCTTGATAAGTGTATCACAGGGATCCAAAATATATGTGAATCATATAAAATCAGTTTCTTCACCCCAAACTCATCCTAATGCTTTTTGGTCCATTTCCTCAGACAATCCAACGTAAGGAAACTGTCATCATCGGGCTAAAGGCAAGGTTTGGAGTTTAGCCAGGGTACAGCAGCCGTGCCAGCTCAGCCTTGGGTAAAGGCTGTAACTCTTTAACTTGAGTCTGTAATCATTTCCTGTGGAAAATATACGCTCAGGTAAGACTTCTCAGGTGGAAATCAGGAAGAGGGAGGCCAGTGCAGTGATCCAATAGCACCTGCTTGGACGCTCACCTATTAATGATTTAACAAGAGTGATCACATGGGACAACTGCTGCTCTTCTCAGCCCTCGTTTTTCTCACTAACAGCTCTGCAAATTGCTCAAGATGGATGGGTCCAGCAGAAAAGAGGAGGAGGACAGCACCTTCACCAACATTTCTCTAGTGGACGACACAGGTAAGGAAGAAATGGGTGGATTCTTCAACACAATTCAGCAACTGCTAGGCAGGTTTTAAAAAATAAAACCTTTGTTATTTTTATTATAATGGTAAACCATCCTCATTCTAGAAAACTTGAGAAAAAATAGCTACGAAGCAGTTTTTAATTAAGAGCTGTTTTTCTTCTTTTAAATTAAGTGATAATTTTTAAGGTTCCTGTGGTTATGTTACATGAGCTTTTAAAACTAAATCAAATGAAATATAAAATGTTCATTTCCTGAAAGTTCTGGAAACATGACCTCAAAGTTGTTTCTAAACCTATGATATTATTACCATATTCTTGTTCACTTATAATCAGCTTCTTCTCTATTTTATCAAATAATTTTGTCACTTTTTAAAAATGACCTAGAATCCACTATGATTAGCTTTAAGAATTATTTTAGAGAATGTCTGGGTTATTTCAGCAAGGACAAAGTTTGCTGAATTTAATACGGAGAAGGAAATCAAGTGGGGGGAGTGGTTCTAAAGTGCTGACGGTAGGGATAACTGGGGCTCACTCGACATCTTGGAGAAAATAGTTATGCTGAATTGCACAATGCTAACTAGAAGCATTTCAAACCTGGAAGCACCCACATCTTGGTGTGTGTGTGTGTGTGTGTGTGTGTGTGTGTGTGTGTATGTGTGTGTGTGTGTGTGTGTGGTGGTGGTGGTTTTCTATCCAGGTTCCTTAGCGCAATCATAGGAGGCAGCCAGCAGACTGAGCTAAGCCATGGGGGTTACTGATTCTGATTAACAGAGAGCAGAGCATGAATATTTAACACACACTGCTCTTTCATACAGCCACGCTTCTCCACTTTCTCCCTAAATGCTCAGATTCAAAAAAGCGTCTTTCTAAAGTGCAGCCAGACAATTAACACAAACCGCCAGCCGGAGCCAGCTTCCCTCCCAGCCCTGGGTAAACATGCTGGAGTCTTTGGAAATGGAACAGGAGTACTTTCAGGCTCTGTAAGAAGAGGAAAGGTGCGAGGTCCCCGGGTTGTTGAAGAAATGGGATACTGCTGTCCTTAACAGCTCCCACCCAAGTGTTTTAGAAAAATGAGAGAACTGCAGAAGGCAGTGAAGGAAACTAAGACAGGGAAACCTAAGTTTGTCAGCTTCCAGAAGACACGATGAGCCTGATCACGTGCCTGGGAGTCCTGTGTGCCCTGGGGGAGGGGGCGGTTCAGACAGGGGCTGGCTTGCTGGGAAGCAGCTCAGCCCACAGTGTTCCCTGCACTGTAATGTGGACTGAGCCTAGAGGCAGGGTTCTTGGATGGTGATGAGTCTGGAATTCTTCTCCCTCCTCCACACCATTACATTTCCTTTTTCTTCCACTTCCTGTCTCATCTTCTACCTTACGACCAGTGGAGGAGACGCAGGAGGGCAGGGAATTTCAACTCAGATGTTTAGTCCCCTGTTGGCAATGGTTTTGAGAGGAAATCCATCAGAGCTGCTTTGAACAAACTGAGTCCAGGGCGTCCTGGCTCCCAAAGAAAACCCCCTCTTCCTTGGTTAGACCAACTCACAGCATCTTGGTGCAAACAGGGCCTCGGGACCTGGTCCAGCAGGGAAATCAGTGGCAGGCTCAGGAACGTGTACTAATTTGTGCTGTTTCAGTATTTCAAAAGGATAAATGGAAATTGTTGACGAACTTGTGACCAAAATATGTCAGTTAACTAAAACATCATATTTCTTTGGTTTTGGGTTCTATCTTGTCCATTGGATGTGGCAGCCTGTTAAAAAGAGCTTCTTGAAATGAGATAAATGCAAATAGGAAAACACATTATGAACTAAAGGGAACATCATTTGAACTGTGGAGTCTAGGGACAGGGGACATGGCTACTTGGTAGAGCTCTTGCCTAGCATTCCCTGAGTTCAATCCCTAGTGCGTGTGTGTGTGTGTGTGTGTGTGTGTGTGTGTGTGTGTATAGACACACAAAAAAAAAAAAAGAAAGAAAGAAAACAAAAAAGGAAAAAAGAAAGAAAGAAAAGAAAAAGAAAGAGAAAAAAATGTGGATACCATGCAAGAGTAAGCATTAAAACAATGTTGTTTATATCATAAAAAATGTTTAGTAAAATTTCTTGCTTTTCTTTTTGTAACACACACATGTGTGTATTGTACTGTATACAGGCATGTAGTATACCACAAAAAGGAGGCCCAGAGACGTTAAGGACCTTGCCTAGGATCACAGAGCCAAACCGGAGAGGAAGGAAGCACTTGCTGAATCCCAGATTCCATAACATTTATTGGATTATAGACACAGCGAGAGGTGTCTGAAATAAGCATCTATTAAGCATGTATTTAATCTCTAAAACATCATTGGGATATTATTGTCATATTACAAATGATAATCTTGAGTATCTTGCTCAAGGCCACTATGTAGGCAATGGTAGCGCCAACCCCAGGTCCTGCGCGATGGGGCACTTCCCCTGAGCCCTCTTCTCTCTGCACATTTCCAGACGGCCATTGAATGGTAACAGTCATGTTGATTCGCTCTTAGCTCTTCAGGAGCTTGTGGACCTGGGTGCAGGGCAAGCCTGGCCTCCTTTGTGAGACAGACAGTGCTGATAGGCCTCATGAGAAGGTCCTGGGGATTCCCTGGAAAGAGCTCTGGCTCCTGGATGCTAGCCGGCTGAGCTGTTGGAAGCTGCCAGATGAGGTGGCTGTCACACAAGGACATGCTCTCTCCTTCTTCATGTGCAGTCAGGCCTCAGCTGGAGTGGACTCCCAGTGTGGCTGCTTCAGGCCTGGTCACCGCCTCATTTGCCTCCCACTCTGTTATACCATTTCTTTTCTTAGTCAGAGGATGGCAAGAGAAAGGGGGAGGAAGTTTGTGCTAACTAAGGTTTGTATGAGAGAGGACTGAAGGCATTAGTTATTTCATTTATTTTGGGATTTTACTCATTTATTTTTATTTATTTGTTTATTTATTATTTATTTACTTTGGTACTGAGTGTTGAACCCAGTGGTACTCTGCCACTGAGCTACATTCCCAGCCCCTCTTTTAAATTTTTATTTTGAGACAGGGCCTTGCTAAATTGCTGAGGTTGGTCTCGAACTTGGGATCCTCGCTGGGATTACAGGCGTGTGCCACCTCACCCAGCTGGATTTCATTTATTTAAGTAATCCTTCTCACTAGCATGAAGCCATGAGAACTGGCTATAAACCAGTAGTGTTCCATAAACTCACTTGAGGTTAGTTGTGTGGTTTTGAGAACAAATGTCCCCATAGACACCAGGATCTAAATGATAGAACTGCACACTAGTCCATGCTGTCTAACCTCAAGGTTCTGACCAGTATGCCCAGGTGCTCCAGGGCACTAGTACAGGGCACTACACTGCAGCTCCATGGGGTGTCCCAACCTCTACCAGACACTGTGAGAACCACTGACCAGAGCGTTCTAGTCTCACATTAGACTGAGCTACATTTCTTTCTATGACACTGTAATGCCAGAATCATGGTACCCCCAATAGACCTCCAGGAGCCGAATCCGATGCAATCACACAAGAGTCTTTATTACAAGCTCGAACCTAGACTCACAATCGTTCCCAATGCAGCAGTCCCAGGAAGTGAGTCCCGGTCCTGAACAGTGAGATTTTATAGGTTTTGGGGGGATACTCTATGGGTCACAACATCACATACAGAAAATCATTTCATACCACGGGAAAATCAAACAACAACTCTTAACATTGATTAGCACATTCACTGGCAGGAACAAGTTGGGTAGGGGTGATTGGTTAGTACAAGAGGGGGGTTCGTTTGAACTGATTGGTTTAGGTCACGAGGGATGTACATGCTGAACTACATGGTTTCCCAACATGTTATCAACCACCATAAACTACTGGGGGGTCATCTGGCATCCCAGGTATTTTCCCTGTCTCATGCTGATTGGCGGTTGCTAGAGGGTTGCTATGGCTCCTCACCTAGCCTGACTGAGTCAGGGACACCTGGCGCAGCAGATCTCTTCTGTTATTTACAACAAACAACTCAGCAGGGTGGGTATGTGCCTAGGAGTGCTCTGTGGGTTTTTCGAAGGACAAGGGTCACGTCCTCTTCCTTGGACAGGCTTTACTCTGAGGTAGAGACTGGTTTCTCAAAAATGGAGTCACATCAGTTTCTCTACCCCATCTCTTTGGCTGCCGGGTTTTCTGCAGTTGCTAGGATAAGAAGTGAATTCTGTGTGAGAATCGATGTAGAACAGGTATTAAAGGTGGTAGTTTGAGAATGTTAGGGAAATTATATCATGCCAACAAGTGTGCACATCCCATACGCACAGGTGTTCCTTAACTTATGATGGGGCTGTATCCTAATAAACCCATCGTAAATTCAAAATATCCTAAGTAAAAAAAAAATGCATTTAATACACCAATCCACTGTGCATGATACCTTAAGGGGATAGCATCAGCTGTCTCCCCCATGACCACATGACTGACCGGGACCTGTGCTCTCTGAGGTGCCTGGCATCGCCAGAGAGGATCTTATCACAGATGGGCAGCCCAGTAAAAGATCAAAATTCAAAATTCAGAGTTTGATTTCTACTGAAATCACACCATAGTAAAAGTAAAAAAAAAAAAAATCATAAGCTGAACTATTGTAATTCAGGGATTGTCTGTGGTTTGTTTAAGAATGAAATTTAAAAAATGCTTTCTTTTCAACTTAGGAGTAGTTTGTGAAGAAGTTTGGATCTAAACACTTAACACATGGAACCTGTTGGGTGTTACTCCTGGCCTTGGAGCCCTGTGACAAAATTACTGAGACACTAAAGGCACCGTAAACCAAGCCAGTTTGGGTGTCTCTGGTCAAGCTATACCGCGGTTGGATTGGCCTCTGGCCCTGCCGAGGTGGGGGCCATGCTGTGCAAAGCCAAGACATGATAGGACGGATCTCTGCTCCTGGCTTCTCTGCTCTGGCTTCCCTGGTGTTGATGCCACACCCTCTCATTCTCAGGCCCTTCTGGGGACCCATCTTCTCCAGTGTTTCCCCAAGATTCAGTTCTTGGCCTCTTTAGATTCTCCCTGTATAATCTCACCCACTCTTGGTTCCATGCCCACCGTCCAGACCCTAGACCAGTGACTCTAAAACAGCCTTTGCCAATTCAAGCACTTCCGGGCCAGCCAGTGTGTATGTGGAAAGAGGCTGTTATGCTTTGGATGTGAGGTGTCCCCCAAATCTCCTGTGTCAATGCAGGTATATTCAGAGGAGGAACGATTGGATTCTGAGAGCCGTAACTTAATCAGTCCATCCTGGTTTGAATGGACCCACTGGGTGGTAAAGGTAGGGAGGTGGGGTGTGACTGGAGCGGGTGAGTCACTGGGGGGTGCCTCGGAAGGGTGCATCTTCCCCGCAGCCCTTCCCTCTTCCCTCTCTCTGTTTCTTGACCCTGCGTTGAGCTGAGTAGCTTCCCCCCGCCCCCAGCCCTTGCCCTTGACTTGCCGCTTCACCTTGGCCCACAGCAATGAGTCTGTCTACAGACCCAGACCTCTGAAATCGTGAGCCCCAAATAAACCCCTCCCCACTTGTTCTTGTCAGATATTTTGGCCACAGTGATACAAAAGTTAACTAAAACAGAGGCAATTATAGGCTGCCATTTATTTCATTCAATTAAAAAAAAAAAAAGATTGAAATTTCAACTCTTTCAACTGGTTCTTCATTGTGCATCATTTAACTGCACCAGACACTGCTGCCACCTTGGCTTACTGAGCAACGGCGTCTCAAGACTGATTCTTGCGAGGACAGGCTTCATTTTCATTTTACACGTGGGAACGCTTTTCATTTCTTGCCACCATTTTCCTTGAAAACACACGGTCCTCATGGACTATATTGCATTTCCACTTTTTTCTTATTTTTCTATTTGTTTTTTTAATTAACAAATAAAAACTGTATACATTGAGGGTGTGCCAAATGTTTTTTTGTGGTAGAGTAGCTTAATCAAGCTAATTAACATAGATTAACATATATATACATATATAACCTCACACTCATCATTTTTTGTAATGAGAACATATAAAAGCTACCTTCTTAGCAATTTAATTATCTACTATATTGTTATTAAACTAAAGTCTTTATGATATACAACAGATTTCTTGAACTTATTTCTCCTGTCCAAATGGAATTTTATATCCTTTAACCAACATCTCCCCCAATCTCTCTAACCCCTATCCCCTGTTAATTTCCATTCCTTTCTCTCTACTTCTGTGGGTATGACTTTTTCAGATTCTACCTATGGATGAGATCGTGTGATATTTGTCTTTCTATGCCCGGTCTATATCACTTAATATAAGGATTCCCAGGTTCATCTTTGTTGTTACATGGTTTTTGTTCTCTTTTAAGGGTGAATACTATTCCACTTCTAATACACGCCACATTCTCTTTATCCCTGGAACTATCAATAGGCATTAGGTTGTTTCTGTTTCTTGGCTATTGTGACTGGTCCTACTGTGAATACAAGAGTCCCAGATACCTCTTCGACATACTGATTTTATTTCCTTTATATATAGTAGTGGGATGGCAGGATCATATGTAGTTCTAACTTGTAATTTTTTGAAGAACCTCCGTGCTTTTTTCCACAATGGTTGTATTAATTTGCACTCCCGCCAATAGTGTACAAGGATTCCCTTTTCTGCATGTCCTCACCCTCACTTGTTATCTTTCATTTTTTGGTAACAGCCATTTTAACAGTGTGATACTTCATTGTGATTTTAATTTTCATTTCTCTGATGGTTAGTGATAGCAAGCATTTATATGACTTCTTTTGAGAAATGTCTACTTGGGGCTTTTGCCTATTATTAAATTGGGTTATTTGTTTTGTTGTGTTTTCTACTTTTAACTGAGATAAGTGAACAAAAAATAGTTTCCTTTCCTCTTTAATGTAAAAAAAAAAAAAAAAGCAACAACAATTTCCAAGACACACTAGATATTTTGATTCTTTGTGCTATTTCCTGATTTTTCCATGAAAAATCAATCATTTTTCCATGATTTTTAAATGAACTTCCTGTTTTTCACCTATTGCTAATTTTGAAAACAATGACACACAGGTTCAAACACAACACATCTGCAGTACAGACGTGACTGCAGAAGAAACTATTTTCAGGCTTCTGTTCTTGAACTTCATTGGTTGTCTTCGTATCTCTTCTGAATTTCTGAATCATGTTTCCATTGCCTGTTAGACCCCTGGATATCAACCAGGCTTCAGATGGACTTACCTTCAACCCCCAAATCTATTCCCCTTCCTGTCCTCATAATTGGAATGAGTGTCCCCACCATTGGCCCAGTTTGAAATCCACGTGACTCTTCCCACAATCAAACCAATCACTGATTCTTGTTGACTTGACCCTAAAAGTGTTTCTCAAATACTTTGGCCTCCATCCCTGTCTCTGCTCCCCTGGTCAGGCCCTCAGGACTCCAGTGAACCCAGGCAGCGCCTCTCAGTGGATCTTCTTCTCTCAATTCATGGCCTTTTGTATCCATCATCTGCACTGGCCATGTCACTTTCTTCAGAGAAAAATCAATGCCTCTCATCCTGTGCTGGATGAAGTTCAAGATACTCAGTGGGATATTTGAGGTCTCCCTTTTCCTGGCTTTACCTACCTCTTCAGTGTCATCTCCTGCCACATGGTTTGAGCTCAGTAGGAGACACTTAGTGCTCCAGGTACACAGTGCTTAGTGGGCTTTGTACTGCCCTCCCTTTGCCTGCAATGATGCCACCCATTTTTGTCTTTGCCTGACCGGTTCCTTCTTGCTCTTCAGGACCCCATGCTGCATCACCCCCCCCCCCCCCAGGAAGCCTTCCTTGATCTTCCCAGGCTAAGTGAGGCTTCCTCTTTGCTTGCTGAGAACTGATCTTACCTCTATCCATGCTGTTTCATAGCACATTGTATTGTGTACGTGAATGTCGCTACCCAACGGACTGAGAATTTCCAGAGGACAGAGCCTGGGTTTAAAATGTCCAGACACACCTCGCACCTATCACAGTGGCTGGCACGTAACAGATGCTCAATTCATTTTTGCTAAATAATTCTAACTGAATCAGTATGTATGTTGGGGTGAGGACGAGTTAGATAGTCCAGCCTCTGGGCAAGAACCAGCTTCGAAGATCATTTTTCTGAAGTCATTTCTATTCTTTTGAGCTTCTTTCCTGATTGTCTTTGAGTCAGTTCTGGGTGCAGAAAACATCAGTTGAGCACCCACTACTGTAAGTCACATGCTAGATAGGAACCAGTTATCCAAAGAATTGGCACAGGCAGTATGGCCAAAGGGCTTGAACTTCAGAATCAGAAATGCCCGGATTCAAATCTGTTAGACTTTGAGCAAGTTAGTTAACGTCCCCGAGGCCCAGTTCCTTCAGGTGCAAGATGATCACAGGAGCGTGTCTCAGAATCCTTTTGAAAACTGAAATAGTGCGCGAGGCTTCTTGAGCTAGCCTGGCACAGAGTGAGGACGGTGGAGATTATGTTTCCTCCACTGCCCGCTTCAAGGAGCTCATACAGAACTTTCTTAAAAGGCTTCCAGATGTGCCTGCATCAGTTCTCATGGTAACAGCAGTGTCCTGTGGACATGGCACTATAAGCCAAGACTGGCTGTTGACGTGGGCCTGATAAGGGAGCTTGGGGGATGAAGGGGAGGTGGAC
The DNA here is from genome assembly GCF_048772815.1 of Callospermophilus lateralis. Lineage (NCBI taxonomy): Eukaryota > Metazoa > Chordata > Mammalia > Rodentia > Sciuridae > Callospermophilus > Callospermophilus lateralis. The sequence goes on along the minus strand of NC_135312.1, from coordinate 123,534,581 downwards.
GTGAACAAACTCCTTACACAAGAGCACGATTCTTTTCTGATAAATATAATGAAGCCACTCTCTTCCCTCTTCATCCCGGCCCTCACTGCTTCCCCATCGATGTCCTTCCCGCCGCTCTCCTTTATGCCCCAGCCTGCTTCCTGACTCTGCTTTCGAAAACCGCCCCTGAATAATATTCAAAGCTGCGTCTGCGGCTGCTTTTGGCATCAGCCAATTAGCCCCCATTGTCAGGTTGTAATGTGCTTCCCAGACAAGTAGCACAATTGTTGTGTGCTTTTATTCAGGGCCGCTTCCTACCACTCTGCAGAAAATGTAACAATACCCCCTCACGCCTGCTGAAAGCAGCCTGGGTTTGAAAAGCTTTCAGAAGGCCATCTGCCATCCTCAGCCAAGCACAAGATCAGAACAACGCCTTGCATTAGTTAGCACTCGCAGGAAAAGGTATCAAGAGCCTGTGTTCCTTTTCATCTCATCTGCCATTATCATATGGCTAAAGAAGGAAATAGACTTGTGGCTACCCAGCTGGGAGAAACACTGAGTGGTAGCAGGAGTCCTGTCCCTGAAGAGGGAGCAGGTCTTTCTTTTCTGGTGCTGAATGGAGCTAGAGTTTGCAGACAGCACTACGCTCCCAAGTGCCTGCTGTGTGCTGTTAATAGCTTTGATGGGTTATGCTGGACAGCTTGGGAGACAGCTATATGGATGGAAGTCCCAGAGTGGGTGCATCATTGAATAAGTATACAAGGATGTGGCAAGTGCCACCTGTGTGTATTTGTGTGTACGTGTGTGTGTGCGCGCGCGCATTCACGTGTTAGCCAGGTCCAGTGAAGCTCCCCTGGTGTCATCTCTATTTACACCCACAATGAATTTGGCTATGAATGTTAATTTTAAAGATTATCCAGACATTCTTAAGGGCATCAAAAAAAAAAAAAAAAACATCATCGCTAGCATGCTGGAAATGATATCTTTAGTGAGATCGAACAAGTATATTCATTGCACCCGTGATGGCAGAAAGTTTCAGCAAATCTTAATTGGCATTTGGGATCCATCTAAGTATGGATAATAACATTGGCAGAGCGAAATATCTGTCCCTGTAAGCTGAAGATAATATGGACGGTGGCATTAGGAATACCTCCTCTGGCCCAGTAAAATGCCTTAGAGACTTAGCATAAGAGATTTAATAAGAAGAAGGAGATTAAGCCCGCTCCTTAGCCGCTTCTGAGAGTGGTATGGCTCTGGGGTCGCTAATGTATTGCTAGGAATTGTAAGTGCCTTTTCTGCGAAAAAATCTTCAAACAGAAGAAATCCACTTAGCTGAAATAAATGATCTAGCATAATGAAAAAACTACTTTTAATAAACAAGCTTAAGAAATGGAGTGCGAGGGCAGTATCTAAATGTTTTCAGTAATCTAGAGTGTTCTCTAATTTTCTCATCAAAGGAAAAGTATTAATATTTTGACTCTTCCTTCAAAAGACAAAATCATCCATCAGTTGCCTTATATTGGCAATGTGTTGTTATTTTTTTCCTCTTCTTTGTTAGATTAGCAAGAAATGAAAGTGGAAATTAGATTTCTTTTCACGTTAAATTTATATGAACTTCTTTGCAATTGTGTTCATTTTTGTTTCCCCCAGAGGAGGTGCCAAAAATCAGGGGTGAATTTTATTTACCTGAGCTTCTGAGATAATGAGATGCTGGCTTTCCTCAGATCTGTTGAGAAAGGGTCCTGGGCCTGTTTCACAAAAGCCCCAGTTGGACTGGATCTTTGGACACAATTGCTCTCATAGGCCTCCTGTCTGAGGTGACTTGTCCAGAATTTAAGGATCAGACCCCGGTTTTCTTTGGGACTCTTAACATCATCTGGCATGCAGAGGCAGGGAGATTATCAGCTCCCAAAGAACAGATGAGACCAACCAGCTTCTGCTGAGCTCCCAACCCTAGAGATAGACATTTTAAATGATGCAAAAGCTGTGAAAGATCCTACTGGAAATAATAATACATACATCAATCACAGAACCAAAGTCATCATACAGACTGTCCCAGAAAGACATGTTTTGCTCTCCTAGGTAGATTTTATGTTCATTTTTGAATGCTCAATGTGAGAAACACAAAGGGCCCAGTGGCAGCCCACAGTCAAGGCCCTGGAGACGGCCAACCCTCCTTGCTCTGCTTTGGAGTGACGTGCCTCTGCGCTCCACCAGCCTCCTGGGGCCGCGCAGTCCACAGCTGGCTCGGGCCCTCCCCGACTTTCCGCGGGGTTAATCATTGTTCGCTTCTTCTCCACACTCACGTTTCATTGTCAGCCTGATGACTGACTCAGAGCGCTTGGCTGCGCACATGCGTGGTTCCCATCGCAGGGAGCCTGTTCCAGAAGCTCGTGTTTTAAGGCACCTTCTCTTTACCCCTCCCGAGAAGCCTCACTACCTTTTCCCAGCAGACTAAAGGCTCTGCTATTGTTTGCTCTTCTGTGTGACTCTTGCTTTCATTTTCATTTTTGTTCGCAAGGTCAGTGGGCTTTTCTCAGGTCACAATAACTATTTAGAAAGCTTCGTTTGAACAGATATTTAGGGTAATTGTCTCATGTTTCTTCTCTCTCTCTCTCTCTCTCTCTCTCTCTCTCTCTCTCTCTCTCGCTTTTGCAATCTTCACTGACTTGAGCTGCATGCTATGATAATCCACCTCACTGTGCACAATGGACTTCTGTCCCTTCTGATTTGAGCCCTCTAACAGTGTAAAAATGGGATTTCTGTCAATAAAATATCACTGATGTATAATTTGTGTAATTTGAGAGACTCTTCAGTGTGTGGTGACTGTTGATCCCCAAACACTAAATGTCACAGTTTGCCACTGTGAAATACATAGTGATGAGAGTCACCACGATTGGCACATGACTGAGAGTCTGCATTTCAAGGATTCTTTTTCAAAGAATGCTTTTTTATTTTTGCAGGGTTTTGTTTTTGTTTTTGCTAACACGGATGCTAACTCCTTTATTAGTCCATTTCATAATTTAGGACGTTATTCTTTTTCCATAATGTGTGATCATTTGACTGTGGGAGGAATTAGGCAAATTCACAATTAACAGATGTTGCCATGCTCTGTGATTACATCTTGAAGGGTTTTTTGTTTTGTTTTGTTTTGTTTTTTTTTTTTTTACCTTTTTTGAGGGAAGTGGAAAAGATGATTAATCAGATATCCTTTTAGTTTTCCCATAGGTTCTAAATTCTGATGATGATTACAAAATCTATTGGAGATTTTTTAAAATACTAATAATTCTTTGGATACTTGTGACTGTTTAAAAAAAGAGCTGGGTGCCCAGGTGCAAGCTTGTAGTCTCAGTGGCTCAAAAGGCTGAGGCAGGAGGATGGCAAGGTCAAAGTCAGCCTTGGCAACTTAGCAAGATCTTCTGTCTCAAACTAAAACATAAAAACTGGCTGAGGATGTGGCTCAGTGGTTAAGCACACCTGAGTTCAATTCCTGGTACTCCCCTCCCCTCCAAAAAAAATTTAAAAAGTTATCACAAATAAAACTAAAAGCATCACAAAAAGAAATGTTTGGAGTAAGCCCACATTTTACTAACTAGTCATAGATCTCTTAGATGGATAATAATAATAATAACAAGCACTTGCTAAGAACTTAGTACCTAAGAAGTTCACATTTATGATCTCATTAAATCCTCACAAATATCATGGGGTAGGTATTATTACCCAGGTTTCTCAGATAGAAAACTGGGGCTAAGAAAGATTTAGTGACTTGTACAAAGCAGAGCTGGGATTCTAGCCCAGGTCCAAGTGACTTTGAAGCCTTTGTCAAATGATAATGCATCCGAGTAGAAATTACTAGATAGATGGCATAACTACATCACATTGACTAGGCAGAAGCAATAAGGTGCCCAGGCTGCAGGTATTGAATAATGAAATATGGTCCTGTACTTACATTATGAGGTCAGTGTTTCAAAAATGTAATCACAGAATCAGAGGGCAAGAAGAGCCCCAGAGGCTCTCTAGCAATATTGGGACATGCTCAGACAAGAAAAGGAGAATATAAAATTGTATCTATGTTGTGATTACAACCATGGAAAAGTAATTTATGTATATGGACTCAGACAGGAAGAGAACCAAGAAAATGTATTTATTAGTGTGAAGGGATTAGAGATTATTAGATTTTCATGGTGTTACATTTATATATATATACATATATATAAATATATTTTAAAAATAAGATTAACCCTAGAGTTTTTCTAATATATGAAAGTAAAATATCAAATCTAACAGGGAAGCTCATGAAACTAGCAATGCTTAGATTATGAACATCTATCAACACATCTTTTGCATTTTTAGTAATAGATGCAAAAAGCCTTAAAAAATAAAATATAGAAAATGGGAAATTCTACAGGACACGGAAGGTGGGGAGCAATGTGGGGAGATAAGATATAAACGATAAATGCCACCAGTTGACAGAGTCTTATCTTACTCATTTTGCCTTTTATTTTAAAACAATCTCAAACTACAGAAAATTGGCAAGTACCTTAAAAATAATTCTTTTTATTTTCTGAATTAATTGAGACTGAGTTACCAACTCCATCACCCTAGATACTTTAGTAGTTCCTACAAAAAAGGACTTTCTCCTACATAATATAATTAACACATCAGGAAAAGAACAACAGCACAGCCCTCCCCCTGAGCTTCAAAGTCCACTTGAGCTTTGGTTGTCTTGATGGTATGATTTGCAGCCAAAGGACCAGTTCAGAACCCCACATTGCGTTCATCTGTTACATCAGTTTAGCCTCCTTTGATCTGAAACAATGTCTCAATCTTTACTTGACTTTCATGGCTTTGATGCTTTTAAAAGTTAGAAGGCAGTTATTTTGTAAACTGATCTTCAACTGTGCTTGTCTAATAGTTCCTCAAGATCAAGTTTGGCAAGAATATCACAGAAGTGATACTGAGTTCTCATTGCACCCTACCTGGTAGTCCTTGTTTCTAGTTGTCCCTTTAGCAGTGAAGTAAACTTTGGTTTATCAGTAGCCATCTTACTAATCTTTTTTTTTTTTCTTTCTTTCTTTCTTTTTTTTTTTTTTTTTGGTAATTGAGAGATATTTCGAGACTACATAAATATTCATTTCATATCAAGCTTTTAATTTATTTATATATTTATTTATGTCAGAATAGACTATGTTTTTCTAATTAATTAACTGGATTATAACCCTCAATATATTCTTAGAGAAGAAGGGCTGCATAATAGATTCAAATCATTCATACAATTTTAATTTATAAAGAACTATCTTGTAATTTTACAATTTTAAAATAATATTTTAATCAAGTTTGCATGGAGTCTATTCCTACTGCCTTTTATTCAAATTCTCATTTACCCTCCCTGCATTTCTCCTCCTGACAATCTGCTCCAAATTTCTCTCCAATAGAGATAAGCAGAGTGACCTACAAGGAAAGATGAATATTCCTTTCTTCATTCATCCATTTAACAAATACTCCATGAGAGTCTGCATTGTCCTGGGTACTTGGTGCAGACTGTGAATGCAGCATCTGGGCTGGGAAGGCAGCATCTCTCTGTAGTAAATGGATGTCAAGCAAGGGTAGACAGCATGTGTTCTTCTTGTCATGTGGCTTGACTCCCCAAAGTACTCAATTTATTTTCCTCGGAGATTGGATGTTTATACTCCAAACATTAGCATCTTCACACAGCTCTCAGGCCCAGGACTCACACAGCTTTGGGGCTTACCCTCTTCCTATCAGATGTACAACTTTAACAAAATGGTGATCAGAGCTGAGCTGCCGGTCACCTGGCTGTGCTCCTTTTCCTAACCCTTCCTCTTGCTTTTGTTATGAGGAAAACACTTGATGGCATTTGGTTTCATCTCCATCATTCTGATGGAGGTCGAGGGGTAGAAACCTTGTTAATTTGTTAGACCTCGCGTCTTCTCTTTCTCCTTTTCTCTTTTCACCCTCCTCAAAATAGGCCTCCTCTGTCCTTTGGCCTTACCCTGCCCCCTTTCCTTTGCTCCCTTGTCTCCTTCCCAACCCTGTGTTCAGTCCTCCCTCCCTGAGGGTCCTGAGTCTTGGGGGTCTCATTCTGGCACCTTTGGTCCCACACTCAACACACTCCCTGTGGACAAGGTTAGCTTTGTTATTTTAAGTACTTGGTACAACCATTGCTGCTAATCCCTTTGACCATACCTCTGAAAGCATTGCTGCTAAGGCTAATGGCTCCTTTAATTACTTTTTTTTTTTTTTTAATGGAGTATACGTTTTCCTTGAGAAGCAACGAGGAATGTGTTCTCTTTTTTTATTATTTATATATGACATCAGAATGCATTACAATTCTTATTACATATATAGAGCACAATTTTTCATATCTCTGGTTGTATACATATATTCAAATCAATTTGTGTCGTCATACCTGTACTTTGGATAATAATGATCATCACATTCCACCATCATTAATTACCCCATGCCCTCTCCCTTCCCCCACAACCCCTCTGCCCTATCTAGAATTCGTCTAATCCTCCCATACTCCCTTTCCCTATCCCACTGTGAATCAGCCTCCTTATATCAAAGAAAACATTCAGCATTTGTTTTTTTTGGGATTGGCTAACTTCACTTAGCATTATCTTCTCTAACTCCATCCATTTACCTGCAAATGCCATGATTTTATTCTCTTTTATTGCTGAGTAATATTCCATTGTGTGTATATGCCACTTTTTTAATCCATTCATCTATTGAAGGGCATCTGTTGGTACCATAGTTTAGCTATTGTGAATTGTGCTGCAGTAAACATTGATGTGGCTGTGTCCCTGTAGTATGCTGTTTTTCAGTCCTTTGGGTATAGACCAAGGAGAGGGATAGCTAGATCAAATGGTGGTTCCAGTCCCAATTTTCCAAGAAATCTCCATACTGCTTTCCATATTGGCTACACCAATTTGCAGTCCCACCGGCAATGTATGAGTGTACCTTTGAGGAATGTGTTCTTAATCAATATCTTGATTAAGTTTCCGAGCTCTGATGATGAGGTCCCTGGAATCCAATCCTGGCTTTGCTAGCTGTGGTAATATTGGGCAAGTTATGTGACCCCCTCAAACTTCAATTTTCTCATCTGGTTGACAACTCTACCCCATGGCTGGGTTTACCTACAGTGCCTCCCGCCCTTCTCAGCTTGGTTCTGAGAAGGAAATAATCCCTCCAAAGTTGTTCACTGTGTACAATGAAGACTAAATTCCCTTCTTGCATCTACATGGGTACCAATTGCATGGAATCCTTGGAAACTGAGAAAATAGTCACTCAGATCCTTATCTGAGAAAGGATATGCTTGGTAAGCAGAAAATTCTCTCTGGAAAACTGCAAAAATCTTCTTGAAATGATGATCCTATTTTAAGAAAGAAAGATAACTTATATTTTGGTCACTCAGAATATCTATTCATTTGCACCAAAACCTTTTTGATATCTTATAGGTATTATTATTGCCTTGAAGAAAAGATTCCACTAGTATTTGGGTTGTATGTATTAGCTTGTGTTTTTCATTCAGTATTTTTACAGAATGAGATAAATTTCTTTAATGGACTCTTGGTTCTGATTATTACTGTTTTGTGACAACTTAGCTTCAGAACTTAGCATTGTAAAGCAACAACCATTTTATTTTGCTTACTCTTTTGTGGCTCAGTGATTCAGGAGGGGTTTACTTGGCTAGTTAGTTCTTCTTCCGAGGTCTCCTATGCAGTTGCCATTAGATGTCAGCAAGGGTTGAACTCATCTGAAGTTTGATGGGCTGGTCATCCAAGATGGCTTTTTTCTATTGTGATCAGTGGATACTGGCTGTTGACTGGGAGATGAGATGGGGCTGTCAATCTCTTAGCCTCTTCAGTACAATGGTCTTGGAGAAGTTGTGTTTCTCCTTGGTGGTGAATTTCCCCAGAGAAAATGTTCTGTAGCCACCAGGGAGAGGTTGTGTGGCTTTTCATGATGGATCCTTAGAAGTCACATAGCATCACAGTGTCGCATTCTATGGGTGGAAATAGTCCCAAGCCTGTTCAGATTCATTAGGAGGAACACAGGAGTGGATGTCTGTGAGAGGCTGTCAAAGAATTTGTGGCCGTGTTTAAATATCACAATTGGTTCTCTGATCACACTGGAAGGGTTAATTACATCCTTCCAAGTTCACATTCTGCCAATTGCAAATATATTCACTCTCTCCGAAGTCTCATAGAGTGTGACATCAGACACAGGCTCCAGATGTGTAATCTCAGGATGCAGATGCAGATATGGATGAGGCTCTTTGGTTCAGTTTCAGTTCTCCAGAACTCTCTCCTGCCTAGGAAAACATTAATACTTTTCCTCAGTGTAGAACTGTTAATAAGATCCTGCTTTCTCTTCAGCCACTGCGGGTTCATCCCCGCTGGCAGGCAGTGTGTTAGAACAGAAGGGCACCAGGCTCGGACGACTTTCAATCCATCCCTGTGCTGGGGATTTCAGCCCATCACTTTCCTCCTCTGGGTCTCATCTTCCACACATGGTGAAATAAAACCCATACATCCCTTAGAGAGCTCTCTCAGCTCAAATATTCTGTGATTCTGTGAAATGCCAAAATTATACTGTATATGAGCAGATACAAATACTTGCGATATTTAATGTCATTCCGCAAGCAGAACATATTACTAAATAAAAGATAAAATAAATTATGAAGTAATAAACAAGTAAATATTTTTTGTGTGTGAACTAAAAACTGATTTTAAGTCAATTTTGCCACTAGAGGTCAGTAGTGTACCGTCTCAAAAAGAATAAATAGACTAAGGTCCCTAACAGTTTCCTAACCTTGGCCTGAGGACATGACATTCATGGTGTCTTTTTATTTACTAGGAATATCTCTTGACAGTTGTCAGAGGTCACAAGGTGGTATCAGTTGACACTGTAGGTGACATTACATGTAAGGAAATTACTTCTTGAGTTCCTCTGGCTCTCACTGGGGTGTGATCAGGGGCCTTGAGATAATTTGATAGAAAGTAACATGAGCTCTGAGGTGAAAAGACTGTGGAAATCCAGGTCATCCACGACATAGCACAGATTTGTCTGCTTCATTATGACATTGAAAAAGTAAGGACCTGGAGCAGAACGTTCATTCAGACAGTATTTGTGGACACACATTCAGGTTCTGTGCTGGGCAGTGGGGTGACATTAACAGACAAGATACTGTTCTCAAGAAATTTAAGGAATCAAGAATAGGAGTTTCTATTCAGATCCCATAGGATAAGACTATGGCTTCAGTTTCTGTGGATGATCACTCGAAGCACAGCAAGGGTCGGTGGATCGTTCAAGTCCATTAATTTGTCTAAGGCAATGCTAAGAGGACATGATGGGCCTTCTATGCCAAATCTAAACTGGAACCACAGGGATATGTGCATGAGAATGTTAAAATGGTCACTGGGTTGGGGCCTATGGTGCTTGCTAGGAAAAATCTATTAAAATGTACTTTAACATAAAACTCTTTGGATGGGAGAGACAACATTCCAACCGAAATTAATGCCCTAGAGCATGAAGATCCCTGGAGATCTTCCCAGAAGGAATTTCTGTGTGAGTGAGCAAAAGTGGATTCCAGCACCCCTGGGAAGATTCTATCTATTCTATTCTATTTTCCCCCAATGAAAGCCCCAGGATACTTGCTTCAATTTGTTTCATGATGTAGATAAGAAAGTATATTTTTTATTTTAATGTTTTATTAGCACATTATAGTCATTCCTAATAGTGGGGTTTATTTTGACATAATCATATATCCATGGAATATAATTCGCTTCATTTCAGTCTTGCTTCATTTCTTTCTCCTCCCATCCTACTTACCACCCCTCTTCCTTTCCTTTTATCCATTTATTATTATTTATTTTTGTTTTTTGGGGGGTCCTAGGGATTGAACTCAGGGGCACTTGACCTCTGAGCCATATCCCAGCCCTGTTTTGTATTTTATTTAGAGACAGGGTCTCACTGAGTTGCTCAGTGCCTCACTGTAGCTGAGGCTGGCTTTGAACTCACGATCCTTCTGCCTCAGTCTCCCAAGTTTCGGGAATTATAGGTATGCACCATTGTGCCTGGCTGATTTATTTTTTTAATTGGTGCTTTATAGGTATTCACAAAGGTGAAATTCACTGTGGTATGTTCTTATATGCACTTAGCATAATTTGGTTAATTTCATTCTGTATTTCCTCCCTTTTCTTGTCCCTTCCTCTACTCCATGATATTTGTGGGATTCCCCCCATCCTCCCTGCTAATTTTGCTCTAGCTTCCACATGAGAGAAAACATTCAACCCTTGACTTTCTACGTCTGTCTTTTTCACTGAGCATGATCTTCTCCATTTCCATCCATTTACCAGCAAATGCATCATTCATTCTTCTTTATGGCTGAACAAGACTCCATTTTGTGTATATAAACCACATTTTCTTTCCTTATCCATCCACTGATGGATACCTAGCTTGGTTCCGTAGTTTGACTACTGTGAATTGTGCAGCTATAAATGTTGACATGCCTATATCACTATATAGTATGCTGCTTTTAGTTCTTCTGGATACATACCAAGGAGTAGGATAGCTGGGTTATATGGTGGTTCCATTCCTTGTCTAACAAAACCTATTTGTAACCTGAGCTTACAATTCTGTCCTCAGGTATGAATCAGAGGAGTTCTGGACTCTTTCTACAACTTGAGGAGCTATTTTGCCTGCAGCTTAAAGGAACTTGAACTGTTTTAAACTACTTGTCAATCAGCACTTAGACCTGACATGGAAGCCAGTTCCGCTCAGAACACAGGCAAAGGCGCTCTCCTTCAGTGGCAAGACTTATTCTTGTTTTCTGTCTCTACCAGAGAAGGAAGGAAGCCTGGCCAAATCTCTGCTTTGAGCTGGGGAACCCTTGATCTGCTGTGTTGTGATGATCCTGGCAATTACCAATTTTCACCAGTTGTTTTACAATGACACATGGGCTCTTCCTTACTTCTGATTGTTCCAGAGATCAGATAGTGAGAACAAAAGGTTAGGGGCAGAGCTACAAAGTATGATTTGATTCACTTAAAAAAATAAGTGAATAAAATAAAATAATTCACATTATTATTCGTGTGCTCTTGACTTCCACGGATGCTTCTTCCATCTCCAGCTAGGGGAGTTGTCTTCCTCTTTGAGTTTGAGACATCCCATCAACACTGTCTGAGACTTTTTTGCAGGATTTATCTTGAGATATTGCATAAGAAGGGGAAGAAAAATAGGCATTTTTCATATAACTGAAGATCATTCAAGTTAGAAGTTACTGGGAGAGGCAGTCTGTTGTGAGCCCTGAATGTCGCCGCATTTCTTACTACTGTGCCAAGATTTCAAGGCCCTGACCCAGACTTTAATGGAGCGTGTTTGTAGAGAGCCACATTAAGGCTGAGGCAATGCTTTCCTCTGGTTAAAGAGCAAGCTTGCTTTCACTCTCTTTATAAAAGCAACAGACCCCCCAAGCTCAAGGTTTCTCTCCAGTCCCACAACTCAGTGCTTAGGCAGGTATCCATTAGGGACCTCTACCTCACCCTCATAGGACTTGGGAGAAGAAAAGCAAAACAGCTTGAAGCTTGTGATGCTGGTGAGCTTGAGTCAGAGTCCTTGGGCTCAGACACAGGCATCTCATGCCTCTGCCCCAGGCGTGAGATGGCTACCCTGTTAGCTTATAGGTAGTGTAAACTCCAGATCCTGACAGAGGCCAACAGAGGAACGCTCCGAGCTTATTCTTTTTATTATAAATGGTTGCCAGGGAAACCCAAAATGGTAAGGATGATGTTCTTACATCAAAATTAGGAAATCCATTAGCAACCTAGAGTTTTAGAGCCTCGCTGGCAACACAGGAGCATTCTTTCATAAAATACTAGTTATTGCCATAACCCTGAGTTCTATGACCTTCAAAGCATCACTTTATGCTTATTTAAACCAGAAATCCCTTTAATACTTTTAGACCCAAATGGTTAGTCTTGATTTTAAAGCCAGTTTTTTTAAAAAATAAAAATTTAGTGGAACAGACATCCAGGTAAAATGCATGAAAATGTAGATTTGTTTTAAGAATTAGAATCACCAAATCATAAAGGTTGAAATGATTGGTGACTGTCTGAGGAAATATCCTCAGAACCTACAGCAGCTTTTAAGAGCTAAGTGGTTAGAGACAATCCAACCACCAAAGGAAAACTCTTAATATGGAGAACCATCCTCTAAACTCATGGATAGTGTTATTTGATAAAGTTCTGTTACTTTATACCTTGCCAGGCTAAATTAGCTCTATTTCAAGCCTTCCTTTAAAGAAACAGGGGTTTATAGTAAAAGTTACTCATCTCCCACAATCTTATGGTTAATTTCAAATATTTTAGTGGTCCATAACATCTATCTCATCATGGACACCACATTAAACTTTTTGGTTAGAAAATGAATGTAGAATTGCCTGAGCTCTAGGCTGAGCCCAAACTGGAACCTAGAGTTCTTCTCGTAACCAATTCTTATGGCACTACTGAGGTATTAGAATTTTCCAAATGAGGCATTTGCATACCAACATCAAAATTGTTGCCACATTGAACTAACCATTTACTTTAAATCATTTTTGAACTTGGCTTTTGTGTTTAACAGCTTTTTGATACTGTGACCAAAAGACCTGAAAGGAACAACTTACAGGAGGAAAAGTTTATTTTGTTTCAGAGTTCCAGAGTTTCAATTCATGGTTGGCTAACTCCACAGCTCTGGGCCCAGGTGAGACAGAATGTCATGGCAGAAGAGTGTGGCAAGGAAATAGCTTAGGACATGACAACCAGAAAGCAGACAGAATTCTGCTTACCAGGCACAGTGTGTGACAGGCACAGTAGTAACTGACTGCAGTTACTACTCAGTTAATCCATTTCAGTGGATTAATCCGCTGATTAGGTTACAACTCTCATGATGTAATCGTTTTACCTCTGGACATTCTTGCATTGTCTCACATGTTAACTTTTGGGGGACATCTCGTATCTAAACAATAACAGCTTTGTTGTAAGCAAATGGAGGGTTGGTTGTACTACTCATATATATTTTTATTATAATAAAATAAACATGTAACTATTTTTAAAAGCTCTTCTTGTACAACTAAGGTATGAAAACCAATATTTGAATAATGTTGATTAGAAAATACTTTGTCTAGAGAAAATGAACACCAAGACTGCACAGAATCATTTTTAATTATTTTCATTTTTGTCATAAAATTCAAAGCTTGATTCCATTGAATTCCACTGAATTTTCACTTAAGAAACTTTAAAAACTATTCTGTCAATTTCTTACATTTCCTTTTCCTTTTAAATAAATAAAAGTGATTGATCAGGGCTGGGGTTGTAGATCAGCAATAGAGCACTCGCTTAGCATGTGTGAGGCACTGAGTTCGACCCTCAGCACCACATAAAAATAAATAAATAAAGGCATTGTATCTATATACAACTAAAAATATGTTTTTTTTAAGTGACTGATCAAATTAGCCAACTACTGGTTATTATCAGGAGATTATAATCTTGAGAAAAGTATATATGGAAAATTTAATTTATAATGATAGAATGCTAAGTATAGTACATTATATTATAGTATATTATTATAATCGGGTTTTAAAATCAAGTTTCAACAAGTAGGACATATTCTTTAATCATCAACTTAAGACAGCACTTATTCTCCAGTGAATTCAATAACCTTTCAAGGGAAAAAAATCAGTAAAAAAGAAAATGTGAGTTCTTATTTAGGAGTGAAATGAAACATGTTTTGCATATCAATGAGCTTAAAGTATCTAGGAACACACCTGGTTGCACTTGAAAGTTATCAAAATGCCTTCGTTTAGCATATTTAACCTTAAAATATCCACAATAAGTTTAGAAACATCTAATTACTTGAGACAGAAGTTTCCATGTAGGTGATGAGAGTGTGTCAGACTGGAACATCAAAATGACCCTGGAAGTTCTCCATTTGGCCACTTTTTTTCCCCACATAATACCTGTTGTGAAACAGTTTCAGTGTGGAGTTCCTTTACTCTCTATGAAGAAAATGTCAAGTTTGTGTTATTTTGATGAACTGTAATACCAATATTTACACATTATAGATAAAATGTTCATCTTATAATCAAATATTTCTTTATAATCTTGGTAGTTTCGATTTGTATGTTTCTTTTCCTTATTCAGAAGGAGACTTTTTATGGTCAAGTAATTTTTAAGCCATTTTAAATTGAAAATTATAATTTAAATATTGTACATTAAATGAGATAGATATGCAGATTAATAAATATTCACTTTATGACCAGTTTGACAAACTTTCTAAGTCCCTTTTTGTATTCAGTTAGGTGTACTAGTCTTGTTCACTGGAAGGCACTTTTTTTTTCCTGCCATGCTAAGGGATTGAACCCAGGGCTTCCTGGGTGTAGGCAAGCACTATACATCTCCGGCTCATGAGGTCACATCTTATTTAACAGTAACACTGTTTTTCAAATTTGCAACATTTTGTGAACAATGTATTGGTTTCTAATTTAATGCCTTTTCTTTTTTTTCTAGAGAGGGGGTCTGTTCTGTGCCCAGGCTGGCCTCAAACCTCTTTTCTCACATAATCCTCAGCCTCTAGAGTGGCTGGGAACAGGTGCATAGCACTGTACAAGGATAAGACTTCTTTTAGAGTTTGAATTAACTAGCATACACATGTCTGGTTCTGAAAATTTACAAAGGTGAATGTTCTAAAATAACCATATGAAATCATTATGAAATAATTTTCTTGCATTTTGAAAATAATTTCATCATCCAAAAATGTTTTCAAAAACACCATTTTCTGTGTATCTTTAAAAATATATACTTTACTTAAAATAATGTATTTTACTTAAAATATATCTATTTAGTTATAGGTTTTCTTTCTATTCTTTTATCCCTTAGTTCAATGAATTTGTTGAAGAAAAGAACTTTTTTTTTTTTTTTTTTTTTTTTTTGGTGTTGTTGTTGTTTTGTTTTGTCTGGCAGTGCTTCTCTTAGCAAAATTTTGCTAATTTTATCCAAGGTGATGGACTTAACATATTTCCCTGTCCTTTGTATTGCTACTTTATGGGCTTGATAAAGTCAGTTTGCAGCTTTTTTTCTTTTTTTAAATACAAACCTATATTTCTACATAGGTGGCAATGTATTCTTCTTTCATTAGAAAGAAAAATGACATCTACTGGTATCTTTCTTTGTAATGTTAGTGATATTGATGCTCCATGGATAAATCATTTTTTCTCCATCTTCTTTTTCACATTCTTCTCCTTAGAAGCCTTTTTAGACACTTTATAACCTCCTCCCACTAATGCAATAGTCTTTTGCCAAATTTGGAAAGCCAATATTTCTTCAAATATTTTCATACCACACTCTTTACCCCTCTCTTCTGGGACTCTGATACAAATATTACATCTTTTTTTTTTTTTCTTATCTGAGACTCCTAAGACTTTGTTCCTATTTTTCCCAATAATTTCTCTCTTTGTTGTTCAGATTGGATGATTTCTACCAAAATCCCCAAATTCACCCATTTTCTTTCATTCCATCCTGCCACGATTCTTTGCAAAGAGGTTTACATTTCATTAAAATTTAAAAAATTAATTAAATCTTTTTTTCAGTTCTAAAATTGCCACTTGATTCTTATTTTATTTTTTCTTTGTGTTGTTTATACTTCCAATTATAATTTCTGTTTGGGTTTTTTTTTTTTCATGTCTAAGTGTGCAAGTATTTTTGTAATAGCTGTTTAAGGCCAGTTCTAGATGATTTCGACAGTTGTGTCATCACAGTATTGGTATCTGTTGATTGTTACTCTGTGGGGAATTGAAGTTTCCATGGCTCTTTTTAATTTAATTTAATTTAATTTTTTAAAATTTGGTACCAGGGATTCAACTCAGGGGCACTCAACCACTGAGCCACACCCTCAGACCTATTTTGTATTTTATTTAAAGACAGATTCTCACTGAGTTGCTTAGCACCTCTCTGCTGCTGAGGCTTGCTTTGAACTTGCTATACTCCTGCCTCAACCTCCCAAGTCAATGGGATTACAGGCATGCATCACCATGCCCAGCAACATGGCTCTTTATAAGCTACATAATTGTGGATTGGCTCCTGCACCTTTTGACTAGGGTGTTGTGGGCCTTGTTTAAATTCTATGGAGAACATTGATATTTTGGTTTTAGTAGGAACAGGAGTTATTCAGGCTGAGGTGACTACATGTTCCAACCATCTTCTTAGGGTTGTGATTCCAAAGTTATTTCAGTTTGCAGTGCTTTATTTTTACTTAATTCTAACAATGTTAACAATTCAATAAAGTATGTTTAATGATTTCCATTTTTCAAATAAAAAGATGCATTTGAATTCATTCTTTTATTAGCTATATGATACTGGAGAAAACACCCCTTAAGCCTTGATTTCCTCATCTGTAAAATAGAGTTCCTGATACCTAGCTGATTGTGTTATTTGAGGACTGAGCAAAATAATAGATGCAGCAAACCTAGAATCCTCCATACTATGAAGATCCAGGCCTAAGTTTTTATCTATATTATTTCACCCTATCTGCCTGCTTTCTTGCTTTGAGTTTGATTGGTTCTTCTTTTCCTAATTTCTTAAAGTGAACACTTAGATTCTTGATTTGATATTTTCCTTGTTTATCTCACATAAGCATATAATAGTGAAAGGAAAAAAATCTAAATATTATTTTAGCAATATTCTGAAAATTTTGACATATATACATTTAAATTTAGTTTAGTTTCTAGTTTTTCTTATGACTGATTTTTTTTTTTAGAATTGCACAGTTTGATTTCCAACTTAGGGTTATGATTATATACTTGGGAGATTTATGAATATTTTGCTGTTATTGACTTCTAGTTCCTTTCTGAGCAGAGAAAATAATTTGTATGAATCCATTTTAAATTTATTGAGCTTTGCTTTTTAAGCATCCATTTGGGAGACTGTCCCATGTACATTTGAAAGAAAGCTTGCTCTTCAGTCATGGGGTAGGATGGTCTGTAAATGTCAGTTAGGGCAAGTTAGTTGATAGTATTTTTCAGGTCTTCTGTATTAACAGTTTGAACATTTGCCAGTTCTTTATACAAATCACTTTTGCAGCTTCTAAAACCACTAATGCTTGTATCTGACTCCTGGAGTTTTGATTTAATTAGGGGTATCACCTGCTCATTGTAATCATTAAGAGATTCCCATTGATTCTAATGTACAGAGAAGTTTGAGATCTGTATTCTTTATCCTGACCAATTTTCTGTATAATTGTTTTACAAATTAAAGTGCAGAGAGTGATAAACTGTCCAATTATCATTGGGGGTTTAGTTTGTTATTTCACTTCTATCAATTTTTGCATTTTCTTGATTAATTGATCCCTTATCTCATTATTTTCACATGAATTTCCCTGGTTACTAGTGAAAGTAACACTTAAAACATAGCAAACCTTTCTGGCCATTCAGTTTTCTTTGGTGAGTAGGTAAATGTACCTACCCTTTCTTTATGTAGGTAAATAGACCTACATAAATAGGTATGTTTATTATTTTCACATATTTATCTTGTCTATTTCTTACTGATATATTTTCAGTTTTCTATATTCTCCCAGCCTGTCTTATTTTAAACCTGATTAAAGATGGCTTTTACTCTGTTTATAAAACATTTAAATTTAAAAATAATCAAAAATTTAAACCTTATTTCCTGATGTTGGTTTGTCTTCCCTGTGGTAATGTCACAGGTTGTTTTCTTCTAAAATTTTAGGATTTTGTTTTTTAATATTTAGGTCATACTTCTTTTGGAATTTAGTTTTGGTGTAAGATCAGGATCTGATTTTATATTTTTATATGAAGAGCCAATTTAACTAGAACCACTATAATTTGTGTTTCCAACAACTAAGGAACAGGTATGGTACTAATTTATTCTCTCAACAGTAATGAATAATAATACTTTCCCACTACTTTATCAACACTTATTCCTGACCAGGTATCTTTAGCTTATACCAACTTCTAGGTATTTTTTCTAATTTTATTTTTGTCTACTCATGTCAATACTATGAATTTTCTTTCAAATAGAATTACCATATGACCCAGCAATTTCACCTCTGGATATATACTGAAAAAACTGAAAATAAGGTCTTGATATATCTGCACACAGCAGCATTACTAGGAATAGCCAAAAGGTGGAAGCACTCTTAAGTATCTCTCCACAGAAGAAGAGATAAGCAAAATGTGGCCCAAATTATTCAGACTTAAGAAGACATTCTACCTTATGCTACAACCAGGATGAACATTGAAGGCAATGACTCCAGTAGGTACTTAGTGTAGCCAAACTCATATAGGAAGAAAAAAGTTGTGGGAAATGGGGAGTTGTTTGGTGAGACTTTGGGTTGGTGAAGATGAAGAGTTCTGAATATTGGTTACACAACAATGTGAAAGTAGTTAATACCATTGAACTTAAAAAAAAAAAAAAAAGGTTAAGATGGTCAATCTTCTGCTATGTATTTTTACCACAACTGAAAAAAGGATACTTTTTAAAAACAACATGTTCTAGCCAAAAAAAAAAAAAAAAAAAAAAGCAATTTTAATACTTTTCGTTGGTTCTGCAATAGTTTCACCTCTACATGGAATTCCTTATATTAATCTTCCTCAAGAAAAAGTACTTCTTTAATCTGAGAAGTCAGATTTTTCAAAATCTTGGGAAATTCTTAGCTATTATTTTTTAAATACTGCCTACATTTTCTTTTACTCTTCTTGGCACTTCTTTGATTTGTTGGATTTTTCCCCCCATTCATTTATTTACATACTGCGATGCATTCTAGTAAATTTTTTAAAACTGTATTTTAGTAACAGCCAAATGTGTAGTTTCCAAACACCAAATGGAAGATCCCCCCCCCCCCCCCCGCCCCATCTAGTCGTTAAAAGGATTAACGCTAAGTGTCAAAAAAGCTCTGCCAGAAGAAAAAAGCCCAGAACAGGGCAGACAAAAAGGCTCACCCCTACAGCTCAGGAGATTGCAACGAAGTCAAAACAAGAATGTATCTTAGTATCGCATGATGTCCACCCTGTGCTCAATGGATATTACCAAGAAAGGTGTCGCGAACCTCCTAAGTCTGGCAGAGTATTTTGTACCACACGTATGACCTTGAACAAGAAAAGTCTTTATTCTTAAGCTTCAAGTTTTTCTGTGGGTTGCTGGGAGGAACAAAGGAGATAAGACAAGCAAAGGGGCTATACATACAAAGTACTACTAGGTATTCTTCAATCATTAAATGGTCAGGAGCACTATAGATTTTAATAAATGGAAGGAGGAATATGGAGAGAAACATTCCATTAGCGGTACACTTTATGAGATTTCTGATTTTGGAAACTTAAAAAAAAAAAAAAAAAAAAGAAAAGAAAAAAGAATCTGCTTTTAGAATCGAGGAACAGCGTTGGTTTCCTTTTTCTATCCTGCCCCCAAACACTCTTTTCTTGAATTTGAACGCCTTCCTTCTCGCCTAGCGTTTGGTTAGACCACCTCCTTCCTCACAGAAGTCAAGATTATCCTCCTAGATTTCTGACCCCAGTGTTTAGGGTCCAGCTGACACCAGAACTGCTTGGCAGGGACCCACTTTCTCAGGAGTAGCTACGTTCCTATACTGCCATTGGCTGTTGCTCTTCCCGGACCCGCCCACAACGGGCTCAATCTTGACTGGGCGTCAGTTCCTTTTGTTATGCTCCCGCACTTTGTGATAGGACGGTTGGGACGGCGGGCTCCTAATGCGCAAGCGTGCAATCCCGATTCGTGATTGGCGGGCCACGGGGCTGGGTGGGGTGGGGCTCCTTTTTCAGCGCACGCTCTGTCGGCGAAGAGGGCGGAGCTGCCGGTGTCAGTTGGTCCAGGTGTCCCGGCCTGAGACATCCTCCTGATCCCACCCCCTCCCAGCGCCTCAAACGGAAGGTGAGGGCGGTCCTGGGCAGCCGAGGGCAGGGCGCAGGGATTAGGATGTCGGTCTTGGTACCGCCGATGGTCTGGAGGGCGGGGCGGGCTGGACTGGACTGGTCGCGGCCTCGGGTCTTGGCTTCGGTGGGCGGCGGAGGCCTGGCTCCCTGCAGAACCCTTGCGCATCCTCTTCTCATTTTCTCATTATCAGGCCCAGAGGCTCCTTTGGGACAGGGCCGCCGGCGGTCCCTGACTCTGACATCCTGCTGCTGTCTCCTTGCACTCTTGATTCGGGCCCTTGTCCAGCTTTGCGCTCAGGAATGGAACTGTAGGAGGGCCATTTGGGTGGGATGGGACCCGAGACGCCTAGACTTGCCCTTGGCTGCTCTAGGAGAACCCGGATGATGGGAGAGGACTCCAGAGTGGGAAGGGAGGCTGGTTAGCGGTGAAATAAGAGATGGGACATCTTTCCAGGAGCTGAAAGCAGCACCTGGGTTTGTTTCTTCCTTGGCTTCTCTCCAGAGTCTACTGAACAAGTTTTGGAGAGTAAGATTTGGACAGGAGCAAGAGCATACATTCCTGAAAAGCAAGACTTCTGTTTTACAATGTATCAATCTCGGGCTGTGATGTAACAATATTAAGGATTCTGGGTGTTCCCAGTACCATATCTGCCCATACCTGTGGACCCAAAACTAAGAAGTCTTAGTACTACTTATTTATTAAGCTTATTATAGCTAGCTGTTGTTACTCCCTTGGGGAATCTAGCTTAATTCAGTCCTCACTGAAAAGTAGTTACTTGATCTTGTGGAATTTGAAACTGGAATTACCTACCCTGAGAAAATCAGTCACTAGCAGAACTTGAACAGATCTGAAGAAAGCATGATGAAGTTGATGCAGCTTGAAGTGAATGAGATTTACCTTCATCCGCTTAGTAGGAAACTCCCAAGAAGTTGGTTGCAAAATGTTTGGCGACCTTAGATTAAGATTATAATAAAGTTTACTTCCAGTGCACAATGGGAAAGGGAACTGCACAGGTAGATTTGAGTTCAAATTTTTGATATAGACATTGTCAGCAGGGCATGGTGGCACGCGCCTGTAATCCCATCGTTTTGGGAGGCTGAGGCAGGAGGATTGCGAGTTCAAAGCCAGCCTCAGCAAAAGCGACGTGATAAGCAACTCAGTGAGACCCTGTCTCTGAATAAAATACAAAATAGGGCTGGGGATGTGGCTCAGTGGTTGAATGCCCCTGAGTTCAATCTCCAGTACAAAAATAAATAAATGACTTAAGATATTGTTAAACATAAGGTAGATACATTTAGTAACCACATATGTAGATTGCAATTTTCTTCTGTAGATTTGATGAAATAATATAAAGTGTTTAGCATGTTAATGCACAAAGATTCTGCTGAAATCTAAGCAGTTCACTAGTAAGTAGGTGACAGATGATGAAAATCAATTTTATATGCAGAAAGTTGAGTGGTTGAAGTTGAATGGATTATTAGGTTTTCTCAAAATTTCAAATCTGAAATGTGAGCATAATTGAGGTGGAATGGTAGAAAAAGACAGACTGGAATATTGGCTGTAGTCTAGACTCTGTGGATAAATGTGATCTCCAGTAAGCCATTGTTGTCTTTGACCTTGGTTTCTTTATTTGTAAAATGGGGCAGCTGGACCAGATGGTTTTTCTAAAATTCTTTTTGTGACCAAAACTAGTGCTAAAAAGTAAAGATAATAACTAATAATTATTGAGTGCCTACTATGTACAGAAGAAGTATTATATGTTTTATATGTATCAACTCATCAAATTCTCACAACAAACCAAGAGTTGCATTTATATTTGTTATTTCCATTTTACAGGTAATAAAACAGTATGAGATCTTATCTTTTATTTCCAGAGATAATAAATAGCAGAGGTAGGATTTGAATCCAGATCATTTAAAACCACATTCTTAATCTGTATGCTAAACTTTCTCTTTAGAAGGAGTACTATACAAGAAGGAATATTTGGTAAGTTGGTAGTATGTGGTCATAGTTTGATCCATGGGCATAGGAAAGACAGTTATTTAAGTGGATCTTGTCCTAATGCTTGCCACATTTCATAATTCTTATTTTCTTCATACATTCTACTTCCCAATATGAAGATAATTCTCAAAAATAATTTTCAATTTCTCTTCTACTAACCAAGGCTAAAGATAGGCACCATAATTTTCTGTAATTTTTGAGAAGAGTTTTAAAATATCTGACCTGAGAAATCTCAGCCATGTCCATTTCAGAGCTAAGATGGGTTTAGGATAAACAATAGCCTCAGCACCCCAAATTCATTTCCATATTTGCACCTTGGTCTGGATTCTCTTCAGTTGTATTTATGTTTATAGCAGGAATTTAAAATAAACTTTTAGGAGCCCATTTAGCGTGGAATTATATTGATGTGATGGCAACTATAGATAAAAAAGGATTTTATAGTTGAAAAATTGCAATATTGTATTAGGATGTAGTTCAATACCAACATAGACATTGTGAAGTTTGAGGATTGATCCTATATTGAAAGAAAATAGACTAAAATACTTTTGACATAAAGAACTAATCTTTTGATCATATATGTAAAATAAATCTGTTTATTGCTTTAAACCTACTGAAAGACCACTCAGTAATAGCATTTTGAGGCCATTCTTTTTAATCACATCACAAAAACAAAAAAAATTGCTACTTTTTATTGTTGTAAAAAGGCAATGAATAATGCTCTGGTTCACTTTATTAAAACTAATACCCTTTGCATAGGGATACCACATACAATCCAGCAGGCTCTGCATTGTATTGCCCAGGTCATGAGCCAAACAAGACTGTGATGTGAATAGTGACCTTTGGGATTGTGAGGTATGTCCTAGAGCACTGTCCTGTGGCGCTACTTCTGCACCCCTGCCCCCTCAGCCATGAATATGTTTGTAAGAGGAATTTACCCCCAATAAGCCTTCTTGACTCTGCTTTTCTGACTTTTTTCCCTTTCACTTTTTCAGATGAAGTCAAACTATTGAGAAGTCATGTATAGACTTTCTGTTGTTTGGATTGTATGATGCAAAATTGCAGAAACTATACTTTTTCTTTACTTCCTGTGGTCAATGTGGAACACTTGTGCTTTTGTAGAAGGCTTTTTACTTTAATTTTAATATTTTATTGAAATATATGCAGAGAAGAATACTCCATTCCTGTATGATGTTGATTTCAAAATCAGAATATTGGTTACCTGGTGCTTGTATCTCTTGTAACTTTTCTCAGCAGTCATGGAAATTCTGCTCTTACTTATATTCTTAAAAACAATGGACATTTGAAATTTGAAGCCCTGTTTATTTTTCTCTCTATAAGGGCCACAGTTGGATTGGCAGCTCGCTGTTGCCCAGTACTCCCAGATGGCCTGCTGTGTCAGCTATTGCTTCCCACCTCTGCCAGACTTATCCCAGCCAGTTCAGTGCTGAAACAGTATTAAAAGTGAGGGTGACTAGTGATTTGTTAGAAGTGTGCTCTTCTCTCAGGAAGGTATTAAATCAAGTTTTCATTTTAAGAGTGATGTTAAGTGTTCCTACCACAGAAAAGACCTCTGTGAGGAAATGCACATTAATTAGCTAGATTTAGTCATTATGCAATTTACATATATCTCACATGTTGTACCCAAGAAATGCTTATAATTCTAAGTGAATTAGAAAATCAAAAAAGACAATTGGTAAGGAATAATTTTTGAAGTATGGTCTTCAGAACTACAATAGATTGAATAGCATTAAAAAGAATTTTTGAAAAAAAAATTTGGTACTCATTCTATTTGAATTTAGGTAGATGTATATATACCTCTCCAAAGTGCAGAGACCCTGAAAACTAAAACCATATAAAAAACAGGTGGAAAAGGTCAAGTGCAATGATATGTGCCCTGTGCTCAGCCATCTGAGAGGCTGAGGCAGGAGGACTGTTGAGTTCAAAACCAGCCTGGGCAACTTAGTGAGAGAACTTGTCTCAAAAAAACATAAGGTAGAAGAAAGTCCCTGCCAAGTGCTGTTTGGGTAAGTGGAAAGATGCAGTAAGACTCGGAATAGGTTTATTATGCATCATTGAATTGATTGTGGTCCTTTAATAATGTTATGAAAAGGATGTTTATTCACTTTTTTAGACTGGTATCTTACTCAAGAAGTAGTTTATAGATTTGTACACTGGACATTGTTTCCATGTTCATGCTAATAACTGAAGTATAACACAATTGTATTAATCGATGTGAGGGAATAATAAATAGTACACTGATTTCTATTGATTGTGATTCTAATTTTGGTATGTATGCATCTTTGTTCAGTAGGTCTGGGTTCTACTGCTTAGCATATGGAGACCTAACAATGCCTTGGGTATATTGATATTCAGTAAATACTTGTCGAAAGAGGAACATTGACAAAATAGGTCTAGGTTGCTTCAGTGCAGGTTGGTTACAAAGAAATCTATTTTCATTAATATTCTCGTAGCATTAAAAACTTGAGCATACTGTATGTGAAATGGTTATTAATAGAGCAGAACATATTTCATAGGAATTTTGTGCTTTAATGTTTTGGATGTTTTTATTAAAATAATGAAATGTTACTATTCATTTTCTTATTAATTATCTACATCCTGATTAATCTGTTTTGGTTTAACCATAACCAGGTGAATTGGATTTTTAAAATGTCTTCCGTATTAGTGTTTCGGATATCTAATATTTTTCTTTAGTATCATATGTGCAAAAAAGTTAAGCAGCATATGTGAAACAGTATTTAATGAAGAATATTTTGAAAAAGATTTGTCTTCTTCTTTGCTATAATCCCTAATTGTAAGAACTTTATTTCATTTTTCTGTTTTCTTTATTTATATTTGTGTATTTTATATAATTTACATTAGTGAATATATAATTTTGTGAACATTTTTTCATATTATTTTAGTAATCATAATTATTTTTAGTCGCCATTCCATTATAAATTGTAAGTGTAATTTACTAGTTACATTGTTTCTGATATACTGGGTTGTAAATAAGAATGAAGCAAATATTTTTATGTGTATAATTTTTCCTTCTTTGTAATTGTCTTTAGGATGAGCTCCTAAAAGTAAATTATTTCATAAAAAAGGTTCTAAATGTCTTTATGAATCTTTTTTATTACTATTCTGCTTCCCCAAAAGATTGCACATTTAAGCCTGTGTTCAGTATTTTCATATTTTATCATTTCATCATTAATCTTACCTTTTAAAAATGAATTTCTTTGGGCTGGGGATGTAACTTACTTGGTAGAGTGCTTGCCTCGGAAGCATAAGGCCCTGGGTTCAATCCCTACCAACCCCCTAACCCGCCGTTCAAAAAGAAAAAAAAAAAAAGAATTTCTTTTGATTACCAAGAAGCTCAATATTTTCTCTCCTTAATACTTTCTTTTTAATCTGCCTGTATTCTTTTATTTACCTGTGGGAGTTTATTTTTTTCTTAGAAACAGTAAACTATATTTGACTGTCTTCATCTTTTTAAAAATAAACTTATATTTTATTGTGTTCATGTTTCTTTTTCTTATTGTAGATCATTCATCAAGAATTTTACATCGAAAATCTAAAAGTTTTTTACCCAAGATGATGAGTGCTGACATGGATGGTGTGTTCTTCATTTGCTTTTTTGTGTGTTTCTGGGGTTTGTTGTTGTTTCATTGGTTGCTTTTGCTTTATTAAACAATGGGAAGAGCAGAGAAACAATTTTAGAAGGTTTGGGTCTTGGCTAATTTACTTATTTATATCCCATTTGGTTGTAGAAATAATCTAAGGCAGCTTCCATTCTTTAACTGAGAAGTTGGCAAATCATTTTTCACTTTCACCTTGGTGTCCTCAACTGCATTGTGGGGATTTAACTTTTTACTTTGTGGGGCTCTTGTACAAGTCAGTTGAGATAAGGAATAGAAAATGTTTTGTAGATTTTTAAGTGCTACACTAAACAAATGATATCTAATGTTAATGAATAATAAATGTGAACCTTCTCATTACAGCAGTTGATGCTGAAAATCAGGTGGAACTTGAAGAAAAAACACGACTTATTAATCAAGTGTTGGAACTTCAACACACACTTGAAGGTTAGCTTGCATTTTGTAGTTTTCATGAATGATATCTGCTTAATTGAAATTTTAAGAGATTACGTTGCTAAGTTGTTAGTGTGAATAATTTGAAAAAGCATAAACCAAAGTCCATTTTAATAGTTTTTTTTCTTCCTCCTGCCAGTAGCTTTGGCTTGTGGTTGTAAAGATCATATACGCTTCAAGGGACATCAAACATTCTGTTTCCCTTTAATGTCTAACATGATGCTGTTTAACATGAGAATTCTTTTCAAGTCTGGCAATGTGTAACTAAGGCAGCATTTAATAAAGCTTACAGTAAAGTGAACATGTCATATTAACCTCAGAAAATTAAAATGAAAATGATTTGATTTTTTTCACTTTTTAAATGCATTGCATAAAATTAATAACTACCACTGAACCATCTTTTGGTGTTTAATGTATGAGGGTCTCCCCCGACCCTTGGCACTTGATTGTACAGACCTTGTCACTTGGAACCTTCCACTGGCTTCCCACTTGACAGAATTAACAACAGCCAATGTCTGTGACTTCCCAGTTATCTTTGGAGTCATGTTATTCTGTCTGCCTCATATGTTCCATCTCTATCTAGGATCCTTCCTGTTCTTCAAAATGCCAAGTGCCCCTACTTGGAGAAGTAACTGTTTCCCTCAGTCTTCTTCCCTTAGTTGCGTATCTATATGGCTCATTCTAGCATTTCCTTTAAGTCTCCATTCAAATTCCCTTTACCAAAATACAAAATAGTTAACTCTGAAAAGCAACTTCTCAACTGCTTCTTATGATCCTTGCCTTTCTTGCTTTTTCTCTTGCTTTTTCTCTTAACTGTGTGACATTCTGTATATTTGATTTTTTGCTCCTGATCTTCACTGTGTCCCCTGGTGCACATGTATCCACATGGACCCTTCTGCTGTTGTTTCTAGAACAGTGCTTGGCTATTTGGGGGGCAACCAGTAACTATTTGTTAAATTTTATCATAAGAACTCACATCTTTTTGAATTTTTTCCTAATGTGAAAATACAAAGTGATTTCTGGCTTGGAAACAGACTTCCTATATCCAGTGTATGAATTCAGTTATATTATTACATATCTTAAATATTTCTAGTAAAGACATAGTTTCATCTTTATTTGTCTTAAACAAATAATCTGTTATCTTTTTTGCCCTGCTGTGGACTGAACCCAGAGCCTAGGGTGTGCTGGACAAGTACTGTGCCTCTGAGCTATACCCTTACTTTGATCTTGCTTTTAATAATGAATCTTTAGCATTTTGTAATAGGAAGTCATTAGCATCATTTTATTGATAATGGCCATTTTTTTCTTTATACAGATCTCTCTGCAAGAGTAGATGCAGTTAAAGAAGAAAATCTGAAGCTAAAATCAGAAAACCAAGTTCTTGGACAATATATAGAAAACCTCATGTCTGCTTCTAGTGTTTTTCAAACAACTGACACAAAAAGCAAAAGAAAGTAAGGGATTGGTTTCCCTTCTGTTTTAAGGAATTGCTGCTGACCAGTTTTTTTTTTTCCCCTTTAAAACTTGGATAGATTTCAAAAGTTTCAGTACCTTTGTTTGTGGCTTCATTGAATATTTATGAAGATAATGGCAGATCTAGGCAAAATTAACTGCATAACAAGAGAGTTTGTGTATTATGTTAGTCTATGAAAATGTGCAAATGTATTGTAGAGACTTTATAATTAGAACTGCATATATTTATGAGACTTGAAGATGAATGTTTTATCAAATTTGCTTTGATATATAGGTTTAGCACTGTCTTTTATTATATAGGCTTAGTAAAATATATACGAAAATAACCACCATGTTGTGAAAAAGTGACCAAAATCATGTACTGAATGCACAGCTTTATGTACCCTGTCCACCATCTTGTGCCTCTTCTCCATTTGCCTCTTCCTTCCCATTTCCCTTCCCCTAAGGAAAAAAAAAATTTCACATTTGTAAAAGTAATTTTAATAGTTAATCACTGATGAGAGTAACATGACTCTAATTGTTGAAACTTAACCAAAATAAGATACTGTCTTAGCTAGGGCTTGTCCTGTGTGGTATTTAATGATAGGATTGATGGTTTCTCTTTAAGCAATTGAAGATGGACTGAAACTATAAAAATGGTCTCATATTGGGAAGATTTGTTTAAAACTTCCTTTTGCACAAAATAACCCACTTGGGACCTGAATTCTGGTCATGTATGTACGTTCAAGATAGATCTATCTTGAGAAAAAATAGAAATGGGCAGGAAAGAACTTGGTAAATACTACTCCAAATGCTTTCACTCCAGATTTGTGTTCTCTCTGGCAGAATAGACTTTTGGCGGACAAAAGATAGATATGAAAGTGCATTAAGTTTGAATAACTTTATGTAAGCTACATAGGGAGACCAATTATCATTTGGTCTCAAGGACATTTACCCAATAGACCAACTCTTGCAAAATTCTTTGAGAGTTTATTAGTAACAGAATCATGAACACATGGTAGAGGATACATGTACAATAATGGTAATTTTAATCTTAGTATTTTAGCTCACTTATTCTCCCAGAATTTTCTGTAAATTCTGCCATTTAGTTTGCAGAGGTTTAGTCATTCTTTAAAATTTTTTTAAATTTAGTTTTTAGTTTATTTGGTAAGGGAATCGGTATTGGAAATAATATTAATAGGAAAAGAGACCCACTAATATAGCTTATGATTATTAGATTTGGACTACTTTTAATCATGAAATAATTTATGTATTAGTGTAAGATTTGATATGTGACTTTAGCTGTATGAATATATAATTAAACTGCAAACATTTTGCATCCCTTTTGTGACCTAATTTACAGATATTTAAAATTGTGTTACAGTTCTGCTTTGCTGTTTAATAAAAAGCTATTTCAGAGATGGTGTGTGTTTTGATACAGTTGCTTAAATGAATTGGGGTATAATAGATATGTGGTCTATTCAGGGTGGCTCCACAGGGTAAATTACAGATATTAAGTACCTGGTTACTGAATGTTTGGGGAGATGTATTTGTTAATGGACATTATACCTTAGTTTTAAAAAATAGAAGCAAAATTGTTGAAAGAATCCAAGATCTCTCTCTAGGGGAAAGGCAGTTAAATTTTTTTTAAGTTAGGTAAGCTCCTGTAACAAAGAGACCCAATGATAAAGAATGATACAGAAGCTTCTCTCCCAACAGTGGTTCAGAAGTGAGAGCATTATAGGCTAGCAGGTTTTGCGCCTCACACAAATATTCACAATTATTAGGTTAAGGTTGGCTCTAACATTTTCACTCATGGATTCTTAAGTCACTTCACATATGATTCTGATTTGGAAAAAAAAAAATGTGCACGAAGGTCAGGTTTTTATGGGCTGGGCCTTGAAATGACCGATTTCTTTTTGCATTCCCATCATGTGGAGACTTAATTACTTCTAGACAGAGCTGTGGCTGGGAAACTGCCTAGCTACAAATTTATTAAAATGGAAACAGATAAAGGATTTTGGTTGCTACTAGCAGCTTAGCCTGTCTCTTGCTACTAAGTACCTGCACAACTTTTTCATATAGAAAGTACTCAAATCTTCATTGATTCAGCTCAAAAGCCAGGATGTCTGTGAAGGCCTGTCAGTTTAGATGCAGCTTTTAATGCAATGTGATGGTATTAGGAAGTTGTGCCATAGGTTATAATTATCAGGGATGGAACCCTCATAAATGGTATTCAGTGCCAGAAAGACTAGTGGACCATAGCAAGAAGATAGCAGTCTGCATCCTGGCAGAGAATCTTCACCAGAACCCAGCTCTGCTGGCACCCTGATCTTACATCCTGCCTTCAGAACTGTGAGAAACAAGTGTCTGGTATTTATAAGCTACCCCAGTCTATGGTATTTTGTTATAGCAGCCTCAACAAATTGAGGTACCCCCTTTCTCCAGGAGGACTTCTTCAATGCTGACACTGCCATTGTCTTCTTTATATCCCCTTTGGACAGGACTTATATCCAGTTACTACAGACAGCATTCACTTATGTGGAAGTAGTAGGGCAAATGTTTCAAATTTGGCATTTTTCAGATTTTTTATAAAGTATTATAGTTCATACGCTGATATGGTTTTGACTGGCACCTGTAATCAAATACATTAACATTTCTCAGCCAACTCTATCAGCATTAATACTAAGTGGGATGAAGACAGGCGACACAGTATTTATAAAAGTCTGTCTAGGAAATCGGGTGTGACTACCAAATGAGTTTTAGTGATAAAATGATTTTTAAAAAATATTTTCACTCCAGAGATTTTTGGATTTTTATAGAAAAGCAACCAAACTCATGAGCATTTACTTTCAACTAGTTAATAATGTTGCATCTTTAGTCCTGTCCATTACACTTCCCTCTGATCTAAATGAGAGATGAACTGTAGAATCTAAAATTAATTTTGTGGTCCAAAGCAGAGCGAAATAGATCTTAATTCTTTAGAATGTAAATAAAGTCTTTCTTTACTTTGCCTAATACTTTTTTATTTTGTAATGCCCTCTGGTGGTTATCATGAAATACTTCAATACCAACACAACCAAAAATTTTTACCAGTGAGCATCAGATTAATTCTTAATCACTTGCAAATCATGAAAGTACAGAGACTGTAATTACACAGGATATTAAGAATTAGAAGAGAATTATTTAATTTCCTTGTAGCTACAGTTTATTTCACTATATATTAATGGTATTTAAAAAGGTATATATAACAAGGACTTGTTGACCCCAGGATATCATTTACTTTATAAAGAAGCAGAGTTTTGAGAATGGTGACAGAAGGTAAAGTAATACATTATAATCAACTTTTAATGTATTTTATTGCTTTAATTTTATACCTTATTTATAAATGATTTGTCAAATATGTTACTAAAACTTGAAAACTCCCAATCTTACAAAGAGTATTATATTTTTTATTCATTCATCAAACACAAAATGTGATAAGACATTATACAAATAAGATGTTAAAAGATAATCGTCCTATTGTGCCATTGCCCATCTTCTCCAAAACTGCCCTTAGCTTTCACTCTTCTGTGCATTTGGATCTCCAAAGAGCAACTCCAAATATGTTTCCAAATGCATCTTCTTTTCCACCAACTGGCCCCATTTGGCTTGTCAGAGTAGGGGTACTTCTATTTCCAAAACAGCAGTCATATTATGGAAATGCATGGGAGCTATATATTCTGAGAAGAAATTACTAAAATTTGTGAAGTAATACCCCTATGTTTTGGTCATTTCTGTAAAGGATTTAAGCGGTTATTTTAGCCAGCTGATATTTCATCTGTAAATCCTACTGAAGTTAAAACATAAACAAAACTGAAAAGAGAACCAAAAAAAAAAAAAAAAACCCTTTAAGAGATGCCTTTAATATACTTATGATTCAGCCATTCTGAATAGCCTGCATTGAATAAACACTTAGGACTAGAATTCCACATGTTTATGGTAAATCAATTACTACTAATTCACTTTAACATATAAACTGTTCTAACCTGTGTCTCCTCCAAATGGTGACTAACACTTCAAAAAGACCCATATTATTCAACTGACATTATTTATGCCTCCCTACAGAAGTGATTACTGGATGCAAGGCTAGAAGAAAAACATTTTCAGGAGAAGCAAAGTTACTTTAACTTGGTAAAGTTAAAAAGCCTCAAAAAAAAAAAAAAAACCTTTTAAGTGAAATGTATTTATTCTCCTTTATTAGAGAAAATAACATTTACGTTATTCAAAGTCAGATGAGAGTAATAAAAGGAAAAAGGCACTGGATTATTAGACTCTGCCTTGTCTACTGCATAGATCTCATACGTTATTTCTAAGTTTTAGTTTGGGTTAAACCTATCAGCCCTGGTACATCTACAGAGGGGAGCATGCACAGTAATGAGCACTGACTTGGCAAGTTGGTTGCTCAAATCTTACCACTGCAAATTCATAGGGTTTAACCAAACATTCAAATTAAAATGAATCTGCAACCAAAAAGAGAGTCGAAGCAGTTTTAGCCAGTCTTTAGAAAAAAAAAATTTACTACATGTTGGTAAGGCAAAGTTTTCAGAAAGAATTTATTGCCTGAAATAGCTATTTGAGAAACTCTTCTCTAGAATTATTCGTATGTCTAGTTCAAAGCAAACGAGAAAGTCCTTGGAAGATGTATTGAGTTTAGCTAGTAGGAAATAAATATAAATTATGCCTAATTGTTTCACCACCAGTTTGTGAAAGTCAGGATATAGCAGAGAAGGAGAGCACTTAACTTTCATTTTCAATTCATTCACTGAAATAAGGAGTGAATAGTTTCACCAGCTGTGCTCAGCTTCCTTTAGTAAATGGAGGGAGCTAGGGACTTATTTTCCCTATACATAAGTTCTAAATGTGCCTGTGGGGCGGAGTTGTATGGGAACTTGGGTGGGGTTTATAAAAATACGGAGTCTGAGAAGGAATCTAAAATCCCACCCAACTAATATGAAGTTTGCTAGATACTTAGTAGTCAAGAGTTTTCCGTCTCACATGTAAATCACCTTCTAATGGGTCCACACCTGTTACTTAAACATAAAAAGTTGTTTAATGTGATATTTTAAATGAAACGACACAGTTCCACTATAAGGTACTTCCGGGACATTTGGTAACTATTCTAACAAGAGGAAAGGCACCACAAGGGCAGCTCTGCTGCTAGAGGAGAGGCCTAAAATAGATTTGAATCTGTCAGGGAGAAGCAGGATAAAAACGTAAAGCATGATAAATTTATGTTAGCTATCAGGATCTCATAAAAAATAATTCAAAGCCTCCCCAATAATTATATGTGAAAGAGTATGTATAATTTAAAGAAGAAAAATATTTAGATTTTATTTTCAAGAGCAATATAGACACAAGCAATTTTGTGAATGGGTTAAGACACTCTGGCATATAATTACTATAAGAGTTTGAAAAAATCTGTACACCATTTTGTTTTGATAAACCTATTATCTTTGTATTTAAATGTAAAATATGCTACAGTATTATCCAGTGATTCTCTAAGTGACACACAGACTTTTGTTTTGTTGACAAGTTTGTCAACAAAGCACCTCTTTAAAGGAATCTAATTTAAGTGAACAACTGACCAGAAAGCTTAAACTAGGTAAATGTGGGTCACACACAACACTTTCAATTGCTGATGGAATCAAACAACCATACAGAAACTTTATTGCCTTTAGCTCTGTACAACAGAACACACTCTTATTTGTATTATAAAACTACCAGTTCTCTTCTTGTATAGCCATTTGAGTGGAAATTCCAATAACTGATTTTTCCCATAGCAGTGAAGTTGCTACATATAATTTTGCTCTGTATGAACCAAAACTTCTTCAAACTATTAAAACTGTAACATCTAATGTTATTAATCTCTTAAATCTGATATGTAATGTGCCACTTTTATGTAAAATTCAAAGACCAGGTAACTTCAAAGATGCCCTTTTCCCCCTGAAAAGACTAAAATAAATACCTGAAAGAATAACTTTGCTAGATTTTTAGAAACAGGACAGGCAGATTGATTCAAGGTCAGTCCTGGCACACTAATTTTAGCATGCCAACTCTCTCTCAGGCATTAAGAATACTTGAATGTATTTCAGTCCTTCCGCACTCTTCTTTTGCGTACTGACTTTGTGGGCCCATCTCCAGATCCTGTGCCCTCATCTGCTTCTTTCATCTAGAAAAGAGAATTATGGAAATATTTATTTTATTCATGTAACTTGTACATAAACAATAAATGACATACTTTATATTCTCCAAAATACATGTTCTAACTATCAAAAGCCATCTTATACATGTTTTTTGACTTTGTGCAAACTGTGCACAGAAATTGATGTATTTTCATTTGTTCATCTTTTGGCATAGTTACATTTTTAGAATAACACTGCTCATCAAATAAACATGTGACAACCACTAACACTGTATTCAACATTTTATTTATGACTCAGAACTTGGTCTCGGTGTCATAGTTAATTAATAGTTATATGATATTTTTGTGGGACAACAGCACTAACTATTCATCACAATATTTCTGTAAGTAATGAATTGCTAAGTTGGTTTTCAGAACTTCTGGCACATAGTACCTCCAGAAAAAATTAGAAAAGAGAAAAAGAAATCATTGAATATAATGGTTCAAGGTTTTTCATTCCTTTCTTATCCTTCCAGAATGTGTGTTTGTACATAAATCAAATTTTTGGAACAAAATATTACATGGTATTACATAAAGTCATAATTATTTAGTAAGGTCATATCACACAAAATTGACTTATTTTAGCTTACTGATCAATATGTGTATGAAGACTAAAAGACTGGAAGACAGAATTAAGATATTCTTAAAGTCATAAAAATGTTTTGTGACAAATATAACTAGAAAACATCTGAGTAAATGGCTACAAGTGTCATTATTAAGAACATCGCAGCTGAATCAGCGACTGTTTAGAACTCTGCTCTGGAAGAAATTATTTTTACCCAGTTCCCCTAAACATGACTATTCCCCCATGTTAGGGGAGACAAAGTTTAACAACAAACAAACACTAGTAAATCTGGGAGTTTCTTCAAATAGACCCAACAGAGAGTCTATTCCAGAGCCTGCAGCAGGCCAGGCACAGCTGCTCCCTACCAGCCCTCCACCAGCGTGGAAGGAGGTCGGCTGGAGGCTCAGAGCAGCTCTGAATAGCTTTTGGTTTATGCTGGATAAAAAAAGAAAGCTGTGGTCCTCAATCATACCCTGGATCACTTCTGATTCTATAAAAAATGACTAAAGAAGAAGCATTGTGGGAAGTTCCATTTTATATCAGAAACATATAAAACAGAAGAAAAAGCTACTTCACTGAAAATTTGAGAAAAACATGGAATCAGACAGATAGTACTCAACTACCCAATGAATGAAATATCTCAAAATGTGACAGTACTGGGACAATAAGAATGTTTTTGCAGCAGCTATGAAGAAAATTGTCTTGCAATAATCAGGATTACGATTCAAATATTCAAATCATGGGTTTATTGTAACTTTAATTCTACATATTTTGTTTTATTGTCAAAATATGTTATAGTATTTTCTCGCCTTTATCAATATGTTTTAAAAGCAATATGAGACTCTTACGAAAGCCCAGGAAAATATGGCAAAAATTCCTTCACAAACTAGATGGCTGCTTTTATTGAAATATTTTTTAGTGGATCACAATCACCCTTGAAAACTAGCTCATTTTCTGTTAAAGAGATGCTTACCTCATCCTCTGATCCAGACTTATTTGATTTATTACCCTCTTCTTGCCCTTCTATAATTTCAATTTCTT
The DNA here is from genome assembly GCF_048772815.1 of Callospermophilus lateralis. NCBI lineage: Eukaryota > Metazoa > Chordata > Mammalia > Rodentia > Sciuridae > Callospermophilus > Callospermophilus lateralis. Next base: position 123,499,268 of record NC_135312.1, on the reverse strand, counting down.
CTTCACTCTTTTCCTCAGGTTCACCTTCATCTTCTAGAATAAAGATTTTATTAAAAGCAAAGACTTGATAAATTTGAATTGTATTGCTGAAAAGTATTAAATACAACAAGAGGGGCTTATTTAAATTCCAAAATAAAAAAGCAATTTCTTCCTTTCAAAAATTAAAAAAATAATGCAAGTATTCATAGTTCTATCACAATATAAATAAATCAGACTCATTGAGGCAAGGGACACATTAATAGAATTCTGTACATAACATGAAACATGCTCTGAGAACTTAAGGAGTGGACATGCCAAGTCCACTCCTTATTAATTCTTCCCGTGGTGTGTGGTGACCTCTTTTTACCCTTCAGCATGCTGCTTACTCACACTTGTGCTTAGTGCACATGGTCCTGTGTTTGTTCTGTGACCGACTCTCCTATGTATTACATTTAACCAAACCTCCATCCATCATTACAAAATATATATATATATATGAAGTATACACTAGGAGCTATATAAAGTGAAAACTCCTACCCCACCAATAGTGAGGGCTTGGGGAAGAGAAGTTGACAGGTCAACCCCTGTGTCTCCCCTATGTACCTCTTGCTGTCAGTCTACAACCCCGGGGGGTCAGGTGTGCAAGTAATAATAGGCAGCGCATCACCTTGTGCCTTCCAGGGACTAAGCTCTTTTCTTAGCCTGGTCCAGGGCCCCTCTCCCAAGCCACGATGCGATGCCATCCTACCCTTTTCAAGAACTTCACTGTCGCTATGCTTTTTTTCCTCTTCCACATCCGCTGGTTTCTCCAGAGCTACTTTTTCCTTTTCTTCCTTCACTTCTTGCTCCAGCGCCCCCTTTGTTTGTGGTTTACATATGTCGGTTTTTTTATACTCTGCATCTACATATTTTTTCTGCAATAGTTTAACACAAGCTATTTTTACCAAAAGCAAAGCGCTATTTACATACGCAGTAAGCAATCAGTAAACATAGGATGTTTAGTTTATTACTTTTAAGAATCACAAAGGAAATTCTTTTGCTTTACCTTTACTTTTCTTGGCCAACAAAATGAAGCAATTAATGCTGCTGGCAGCCCCACTGTTGCCAGATAAATGATCCAAAGCCAGGGACGCTCTTCGGCAGCTGTCATTAGCTGTTTAAATACGGTAGGCTATACGAAATATAAGCATAAAAATGTGACTCAAATTTTACAAACCTCCACTGGGAAACAGTCTTTAAAAGATATTTACCTAGGTATTTTGTATTAGGGAGTGATGAACTTGTAAGAAAAAGAAAAATTTTATTTTGCCATCTTTAGAATGTCCTCTATGTAAAGTTGAATTTAATCATTAGCATGAGTGAGACTTTGAGGTATGTTACTACGTATATGGAAACTTCTAACCTGCCAGCAAGAATAATGACAATTTTCTTTCTTTTAGTAGAACTACTCAGGATAGAATTACTTTTTATGACCGTGTTATCTGGTTCATTCAGAAGTATACAACTCCCTGATAATTCATTCTACACTTTTAAAGAACCTATCAATTAAATTATATCTTAGAATTTTTGTTTTCTTTTTCATATAAACAAATTTCACAATGACCTCAATAAGGAAATTGTTTCTCTTATTAAAATTGAATCTGAAATCACCAAATGTTTTCGTTAAAAGTTTCAAAATGAGAGTCAAGGTTTACCTACTCTTTAGAGGGTTGTTGCAAGTATCCAAAGAAACAAAATGAAAGGAATGAATTTTTCTTTACAGCCAACTGATTTTAAAATTCTCCAAAATGTGTTGAGACATTTAGCTTAACCTTTTCTAAACAGTTGTAAGATTTGCAGGAAAAAAAAAAAAAAAACCCGAAACACAACTTTATAATGTTAAATTTAAAATTCTTTTGTTTTTCTCTAAGTGAAAAATAGTTAAAATGAATATATATTAGTTGAATTAGCAAGGTAATAAAGACAGTAAGAAATCTTATTTCTATAAATAATAAATAGGGATTAAATCCCATTAAAACTATCAACTTAAATAAAATGAGAACATGTGCATACATGGTAGTTTATATAGTTTATAATGAAGTTATATATGGCGATAAATATTTTGTCCACATAAACTTAAATTTAGGTATATTTCATTGGCATATAGTGATTACTGAAAATTTATGTACCACTAAAAGGACCATGTGTACAACTTAAAATCAGGACTGAGTTCTAGTTGTGTCATTACCATTACGGTCAATACCATACCTCATTAGCATTCTCTACCATTATTTTCAATCCCCAGCCATCTGCAGCCCAACGATCTGCTATTTCCTTTTCCGAACAGATAATAAAATTATCAAAGTAGATATCAGAAGTCATAGACCAAAGCTCTAAACCAATAGCACGGAAAGAAGTAAGAAGAAATGGATGTACATCTTCAAAATAATCTGGATTGGGAATTTTTCGAGGACTCCAGATGCCCTGAAAAAAAAATAATTGGAGACATTTTCAAATAAGATAATTTCATTACAAATGCTGCTCAAGAAGCAGCTGCTGTTGAATAAAATTATCAGCAAGTGGAGAAAAAAAAATTGAAAACGACATAAATTCATTAGTAATTTATTGGAAATAAAATCTAGTTTCTTATTCTATTCACCATATTTCTTATGAGAAATACTGACTTTTAACTCTGAAAAAAAGCAAAAATCCAACACGCCCCAAAACTTAATTAAATTTCACAAGTGATGTTATTCTATACAAATTTTCTGTATTTAATCAAGTTACTCGAGGCAAGATGTCATTAAATTTGTTCAAATTTGGAAGATCATTGTATAGCAAAAATAGAGCCACTTCTCTTGATGTATACCCAAGACAGGCACCAATAACTGATTACTGCTGAACCTCAGATGATTATTCAATATAAAAGCCTCATCTCAAATGGTCTTGAAGGACTAAACTGTCAATGAAGTCAAATAAACTCAGCAATGTGATAACTCACTGACTCATTCCACCATCATACATATCTACTCTGTGCCAGGTACTGTCACTGTGCCAAATGCTAGCTATACAATGGTGATCAAGACAGATATATGGTTCCTGTCTTACAGCATCTGAAGTCTAATGAGGATACAGACATTAAAAAAAAAATTATCCAAGGAAATGCTATGAAGAAAAACTATAGTGAATAATTAGAGTGCGGAACTGCATATATATATATATATATATATATATATATATATATATATATACACATACATACTATATACACACATATATATTTATATCTATATAGACAGATATATAAAATGTTAGAAAATGTCAGTTTATAATTACAAAGATAAAATTGGAAGGTTAAATGAATAACAGGGACTTCTAATATAAAAAGTTAGGAACACTCAAAAGATCATTAAAAATTCTGAATTTTAATAATATAAAAAATTAAGGAGCACATTAATTAAGCACAGGCACTATTTATTAAAATGTGAGTCCTCTTGATCAGAATTTATTTTTCATATTTATTTCTAAAACTTTATAAGGGAGCATCAATTGATTACTAGGGAAGTATGAAGTGATTTATCTTAAGTTCTTAATTTTATTACCTTAAAAAATTATTTAAAGAATGCTTTCCTTTTGAACTATAAATTAGTTGACGTCTTTTTTTTCATAAATTATAAATCAAGCTTCTAAAAATTAACATGATGTTACTGATAAGAAGATACAAAAAGCAACAAAACATTTTAAACTTTACCCAAGAACTGGAAAAACAAGTCCTTACCTGGTAGTCAGGGTTATCAATCATGGGTGGTCTCCAAATCCCTTTGTATTTTGGGTTGTCTATCATGGGAGGTTTCCACTCACCACACCCAATCCGGCATGCGGGGTTAGCTATATGAGGTGCCTCCCATTCTCCATCCATGTCTTCATTCCTTAAGACATCAGAACAGAACAAACAGTGACCTCAATTCTCTCCCACCAGCTGCAAAAGCCAGTGGCAGAACAGACGCTGGTGTTTGAAGGTGAAGAGCGCTCACCAGTCTTCAGGTTTCACGGCTTGAGGGTCTGGGATGAATTTTGGCTCATTATCCAGCCAGCCGTCAGGCTTAACGACATTTACATCTTCTATTTGGGCAGGTTCACTTTCATCCCTATAAATACACTATTTTATGTTAATTAATAATTATTCAAACAGTTCTAAATTGCATGTTGCCAACTTCAGAAGACACCATCACAGGGTTTCCCACCCTTCTTTCTTGATGTTCTTACCACCCCACCACATGGCTCTCGCCAAAGTCTTCTGCTAACTTGCTAATTCTTTATAATATATTCCCAACATTCACACATGCACCTGTGTTTATTTACACAAATGATAGCATGCCCTACACAATATGTTAGATCTTGGTTTTGTCCCTTAGAAACTCACTCAACAATATATATTGTAAGCCTACTCTGTGTCGAGATTATTCTGTTATTTTTACACATATATCTCTTTTATTCTTAGCAGTTGCATAATTTTCTACTTTATTTCATAATTTATCTAGGTATTTCCTTTTTAGAGACAGTGTTTCCAAAATTTTACTATTACAAACAATGTTATAATAGATTGTAAGCCATTTCTCACCTGCAAAAGTATGAGCATACTAAATTTTGATGTCTTCCAAATTACTTTCTTATGCTTCATTTTCAGTCCTATCAGTAGTGTACAGGAGTACCGATTTTCTTGTGACCTTGCCAATAGTACTACCAAACTTTGATTTTTTGCCTACTTGATAGTTGAAAATGGCATTGCACTGTATTTTAGTGTACATTTAACAGCATGAAGTGATACATAAAAACCATTTCTGTTTACATTAAATAGCTCATTACCTTTGTATGAAGAAATTAGCCAGTTGTCAGCTATATGAATTCAAAAGACATTTTCCAGTTTCTTATGTGGTTTTTATAAAGTTTGTTCTTTTTTCTTTATCACACACAAATCATCTGCTTTCAAATAGTTGAATTTATTAATAATTCCCTTTATGGTTTTGGATTTTATGTAATATTTGAAAAGGTCTTACCTCCTCCACTGTTATTTTTCTTTAAAAAACTCTCCACATTTACCTTAATTCTAATATTTCTATTTTTAAAACTAACACTAACTTAGGGAGTGAATTCTAAAATAAACATAATTATATCAAGTACTGACTAGAACTACCAATATGATTTCATCTTTACAGAAATTTTAAAATAAGATGTTCCTTCATGACTTTCCAAATAAAACTTGAGTAAAAAATTAACTAAAATAAGTGACTATGAATGTACAGACTTGAACTTGCCTGACATCAATGTTACCTTGAGTCTCTGAGTGCTCAGGATAACCAGAACTTAAAATTTGAGGAAGATTTTCTTCTAATTCTTTAAAGCAAATCCAGCACATTTTGCTAGTCAGAATATGACCGTTATCTGCGATTTCTCACATTTAATGACAGACTCATCCTTTCTGGGTGAAAACTCAAGAAGCCCTGTGAGTCCATGGGGAAGGAGGAGCCTTCTCTCCCGACAGCAGGAGGCAGGGACAGTCACTGGCAGGGGCTTCCTACTGATGTCTTTTAGACCAGGAGGCTCTGCCTACGTGTATGACGTACTTCCTATAACAATCTCTGGCTATCAGTGGCTCTGTTAATCAAAAAAGAGTTAACAAGTTTAGCACTTTTGATTTTCCAGGAACACCACACTACTTTCCAAACAGGTAGCAATCCTGGTGTCTACCCAAAAAACAAGAATGTAAGGAAATAGGGACATTTTCTAGTATGAAGCAAAAAGAGGAAAACTATTTTAAAAACAATGGACACCTCCCTCCTCAGTGATCCTCAGTGAGACAATCTAAAGTCGCGTGACATACATTTAACACAGAGAGGACACAGGAATGGAGAAAGAGAGGAACATGGGAGTGTTGAAATAAATAATGGCTGAAAACATTATCCAAATTTGGTACAAACTATGAGCCCACATTCCAGAAAGGTTAAAGAATCCAAAGCAGAGAAGTGTACAGAGAGCCACACTGGGTAACGCAAAAATCAACTGCTGAAAATTGGTAATATCGAAACATTTTAAAATCAAACTGAGAACAAAGGACATATCAGGTAAAGTAGAGCAAAGATGAACACAATGGCCGACTTCTCTGCAGAAACAGCGGGAGCCCCGGATCAGAGATGCCTGCTGGGAAACAGCTGCCAACCTGGAGTGGACAGGAAAATGCGGAGCTCAGTGGTGGACCACTTGCCTTGCATGCATCAGGCCCTGGGTTTGAAACTCAGCACCACATAAAAATAAATAAATAAAGATACCGTGTCCATCTATAACTAAAAAATTATTCAAAAAAAAAAAAAAAAATGAAGGCAAAGGAACCATCCCAGGAAGGCCAGGAGAATCCAATGTTGATGACGGGCTGGGCCACACCTCAGGGAAGCTTCTCAGGCAGCGGGGAGATGATCACAGTTGGAAATCTGCACTGGCACAGAAGGAACAAGAGTCCCAGAGAAGGTGACCATGGGGGTAACCAAAAGGCTTTCCCCTCCTATGATCCAAAGACGCTGAAGGGAGGGCAGGCACATGGCCTTCCCCGTGCGCACAGAAGGAAGTGCGTGGACACAACACACAGGGCGCGGAATGACAGGAGACTCAAATGGGGCTCAATTCCACGTGAAGGCTGAGTTTTTGTTTGAAGTAGACCGAGATCTGTTAAAGATGCATATTGTGAAGCCTAGAGCAACCACTAAACCATAAACCACAGAGGAAAGGCTAAGAAACCAACAGGAAAGGAAGAGTGGAAAACTGCAATAAAGGAAAACAACTATCAAGTCAAGAAAGCGCCACAGAATATATGGGACAGTAGAAAACACGTAATGAAATTAGAGGTAGGTTACATTAGATAAGCCTAGAATTAAACACCCTTTTAAAGGAAAGACCCAGACACAGAATCCTGTAAGAAATCCACCTTAAAAATAAAGGCACAACACCACGGGACTTAAAATCGGCATACCATAGTAACGCAGCCACATCAATGTTTGCAGCAACTCAATTCACAATGACTAAGCTGTGGAACCAACCTAGATACCCTTCAATAGATGAATGGATAAAGATAATGTGGTATATATACACAATGAAATATTACTCAGCATTAAAAGAGAACAAAATTATGACATTTGCAGGTAAATGGAGTTGGAGAATATCAAGCTAAGCGCAGCAAGCCAATCCCCCAAATCCAAAGGCTGAATGTTCTCTCTGATAAGTGGATGCTGATCCATAATGGGGGAGGGGGATGGGAAAAATGGAGGAACTGTGATTGGGCAAAGGGGAGGGTGAGAGAGGGGAGGAGAGGGGGTATGGAGGTAGGAAAGATGTGCCCTACCTACACATACCCATAAATGAAAACAAAGGCACCAGCCAATATTGTTACAGACATCAAATGGATGACAGGATTAAGAAAATGTAGTAAATATGCACAGGTAGTTTCACTCAGCCAAAAAGAAGAATGAAATTATATCATTTGCTGGTCAATGGATGGAACTAGAGAACATCATGCTAAGTGAAATAAGCCAGACTTAGAAAGTCAAGGGTTGAATATTGTCTGACATATACAGAAGCTAGAGCAAAATAAGGGAACAAGAGAGGGGTGGGGATATCATAAAGACATAGGGAAGACCAGTGGAGTAGGGAGGAGGAATAGGAAAGGGGAGGAAAACAGATAATCTCAGATTCTCTACTTGATAAAACAACTGGAACTCTTCACAGTGCTGATAGGAACATGAAATGGGACAGTCCTTTGGTAAAGTTTGGCAGTTTCTCATCAACTTACACACATATTTACTGTACAATCCAGCAATCCTATTCCTAGGAATCTATCCTTGAAAATGGAAAATTTATATCCACATACAGCCCTCTCTACAAATGCTTATCACAAACCTGGAATTCACCAAAATTTTCAACAATAGGCAAATGGACAATCAATTCATGCTCTACCTCCACTAAGTAATGCTACTCTCACCAATAAAACAAGTTAATTACTGACACATGTAGCAACACCAATGAATCTCAGAGCATTGTTCTCAGATACATTCTGGAAAAGGTAAAATGTAGAAACAGAAATCCTATCTGTGATTGCAGGGGCTGAGGGCAGGAGAAGAGAACTGATGACTAAAGGACAGGAGGGACCTCTCTGGGATGACCAAAATATTGGAGATGATGATTGTGGTGTGATTATACCATTGTTTCTATTCATCAAAACTCACAGAGCTGTAAACCTAAAATGAATTTCAGTGTATGGAAATCACACTACAGTGAATTTGACAAGAAAACTATATAACTCAAACCCAGCAACTATTAAAAGGATAAAACTAGGCTGGGGCTGTAGCTCAATGGCAGAGTGCTAGGCTAGAAAGGGTGAGGCTCTGGGTTCAATCCTCAGCATTGCATAAAAATAAATAAAAGTATTCTGTCCACCCACAACAAAACATTTTTTTAAAAAAGAATAATACCGAGTGGATTGTAAGGTTAGTTCGATAACAGAATATCAATTACTATAATTCAAAAAATTAAAAAAATAGAAAACACATAGTCATCTCAATAGATGCACATAAAGGATTTCCCAAAATTTAATACCAAATCATGGGGGAAAATCTCTTAGTAAATTAAGCACAGAATTGTTTTTACTCTTAATATTTATATTCACATCGTCATGTGGTTCCCTCCCAAATGTACCAGCATTGGTCTGTGTGACCAGCAGAATGAGCTCCAGCGACAACACATTCCTTCTAAGATTAGGTTAGACAGGACCCCACAGTTTCCGTAGTTGATCTCTCCTTTCCTCAGATCCCTCCCTTTGGGGGAAGCCATCTGCCACAGACCTAAAGACAGCCCAGGTGGGAAGAATGGAAACTTCCTGGCATCAGCCGCTTGAGCTGCTAGAAGTGGGCCCTGCACCAGCTCTGGCCAGCAGCTTGACCGCTGCCTTAGAACAGTCCCAGGCAGCACCTCCCAGCTAAGCCCTCTGGGTCCCTGAGGCAGAAGACCCACGAAATGGTAAGAATTTGCCACCTCCAGCTGCTATGTTTTTGGGAGACTTTGTTACACAGCCATAGAAAATAAGGTATGTTAAATACAAAGAGACAGATAATTTACCTAGCAAAACCTAATTAAGGGTTACCCATTCAGCAGAAAAAGAAATAAGCTTCTCAGGAATAAAATTAACATGACCTTTACGGAGAAATTACAAAAAAAAAAAAAAAAATCCTAGTAAATGAGGAGATATACAGGTATCTCTTGCCATCTGAACTCAAGCTATGGGAACTAAGAAGCTGAATATATGTCTTTTAAGGAAAATATTCATAATTCTGTAGAATGGAAACAACACGCACAGGGCTAGTGAAAAATTTATGGTTGAAAGCATACTGGTATGAGCGAGTCCTGCATAGTCTAATAGATATTAGACTATGGCTATTTTAAGGGTAAATAATTATCAACTGAACAAACTAAACTAGATAAAACATTCACATGTATATGATAAAGAACAAACAAGGAATAAAATTAAAAAGTTGGTATTGGCTCATGAATTTCCTCCCATAGAACTGAACACAAAAATAAACGCATCAAAATTACAATAATATGCAAGTATTAATTTAAATGAAATTTTTTAAATTAAAAGGCAGGAAAGTGCAAAAATATTTGGAAAGCCAATTTTAAAATATTTCACACCAAATGGTCAAAATAAGTGGTTCTGATGATAAAATACTAAGTTTTGTTGGTTGTAAACGTCCATCTATATTACATGGCATGACTTCACTATGTGGAATAAGGCTCATGACTGAGCTCTGTGCTCACCAGTTTTCCGGCTTGACGGCAGAAGGATCGGGGATTTTCACCCTCTCATCCCATTCCTCGGGTTTCACGTCCATGGGATCGTCGATTTCTCTGGGAGGATTGATAGGAGGAGCCACATCCTCTAGGAGGCTTCCTTTGTTTACAACTATTTGATCAACCAATACTTCAAATGTGTCATCTGGATTCATTACTGAAGAACAATTTAAACATTTCATACTTATCGTGAAATTTTAAAGACAATGTTTTAAATAATAAAACTATCTAAACTTCATGGATAAAATTTTCTCCCTACCAGAAACAGAGGAATAATCAATGTATTCAAAATATGCTGAAATCATTAGATTCACTCTTTCTAAAATAAAGATAAAATTTTGTTTAAACTGCTGTTTACAATTCTTTTCAAGTAAGAAATACACAATAGCCAGCTGTCTGAGACTCATGCCACTCAGCTTCACCTTTTTTTTTTTTTTTTTTTTTTTTTTGAGAAGGACGTCATGCCTTAATTTTTTTATGTGGTGCTAAGGATGGAACTCAGTGCCTCACATGTGCTAGGTAAGCACTCTGCCACTGAGCTCCAACTCCAGCCCCCAGCTTCACCTTTTTAAGCTACAGATACAACCCAATTTTCCTCAGCATTTAAAACATTTTAAAACAATCTCAAAAAGTGGCAAGTAAATTACAAATAACTTTTTTCCCGAGCTGCTTGAGAGTAAGTTACTGACAACTTACACATCACCCTTGAATGTTTGAAGGTATAGTCTCACAAACACTTCTCCTACAAAAGCCCAATATGGCCACCAAAATTAGGAAATAAACATTGCTGTATTAATATCATTTCAGAAAGATTTAAAGATGAGGCTCACTAGCATTTCAAATTCCATGGTTCACATGTTCTAGTGTAAAACATCTTCCGGGTGTTTTCAATATCTAAGCTTACTCTTACCACTAGGTGTGTTCCAGGTAAACTCTAGATTCCCTTATCATTTGTAATGACAAAATAAAAGATCTCTCTTCCCTCTGGGTAGAATTTAGATCTTTGGAGAGAATGTCGATTAAAAGAGCTGCTTAACAGTAAATGAAAGAAGTAGGAGCTGTGGACAAGTGTCAGGATCATCTTGATCACTAGTGAAGTGGCCACTGGCTTCTGAAGACACAGCTCTGCAGTCATAGCCATCTCTAGGGCTTTCAGTCATGACAATGACAGATTATTCATGTCAAATCCAAGTAATGCTACATGTAAATCCCAAATAACAGCACCCACATTCAGTATTTTCTCCCTGTTTTCCACTGTTTCCTCTTCTATTACAGCTGAGATTATGAAACTACATTACTAAAATAAAGGAAAAGTTGAGACAGAAGCAGATCTAAGAGAAAGAGCTTAAATGCAAAAAAAGTACAGGGTCCCTCCTACTTTCAAAAAAAGGCATTTAAAAAAATCTTAAAAAGAACTTTCTTCATAAATTTTGTGACTGAAATGGATTTTTTTTTTTTAATTATAGAAGGGGCTGGGGTTATAGCTGAGCACATGCCTCACACACATGAGGAACTGGGTTTGATCCTCAGCACCACATAAAAATAAAATAAAAATAAAGTAAAAGCATATGGCAAATAGTTATGTGTGAAAAACAACTCGGTTCAAAATTTTTGGTCAAACATTTCTATTTACAAAAAATGTTTTTAAATGACTTTATAATCAGAGCTCGGCATTATAAAAAGAGTAATGTTATAAAAATATAGTACTACCACAGTTTTTAAAAAAGAAAAAAGTCATTTAGTGATCCTAGCACAAGAATCAATGTTTTTATGCATATGCATGGACTTGAGTTTCAGTTACAGCCCTATTAGTTACTCTTATTCTCTAGGGCAGCAACTTAACTAAGTTAGGTGAATAGAGACCACTGTTCAGCTCACATGTGGTTCTAGAGGAAGGGCTGAGAACAAGGCGAGGTACATATCACATCTTTTCTTATCTGTTTACATCATCTGTCTGTTGGCCACCATGATATCCCTACAATATGAATTTCACTTTCCTTCTCCATTTTAATAATATTACAGGTTGAAAATCTCCTATGCAAATTTCTTGAGACCACTGCTTTTTCAGGTTTTGGAGTATTTGCATACACTTCATTTGTTGAGAGCATCCCTTATCTGGAAATCTAAAATGCTCCAAATTCCAAACTGTCAGCCCTCAAAAATTTTCATTTCAGAGCATTTTGGATTTTGGATTGTTAGATAAGGGTTATACAGTCTGTATAAGTAATATTCCTACTGTTAAACATGTTTGTAGTTACCACCTTTGTATTACATACAAAGTCCCCTAATGATAACACTTAGCTTGCTTCAAATTTGCAGTATATCTTTACACAGAAGTCACCTTTCTTCTAGATGATTCTCTTTGGATAAACTGCTGAATGTGAAATTTTGCTTTCAAAAAACATGACTCTCCTACAGCCTCTACTGTATTCTATTAATTTGTTCTTGGTCAGGTTTGCACAAAGTTAAAATGTCCTGTTCTAGTTAAAATTTTTCATTCATGTTCCCCAAAATGTCCACTATTTCTTTCCAATTATTTCAGAAAAAGATTTTTTATATCATAGCAAAAATTCTTAAGGAGAAACCTGGGCATTGTCTTTGCAGACAAGATGATTGTTTCTGTAACTGCAGCCTTTGCAAAGAACACTGAAATACCTTAGTCTTGGATGGAGCTGACACTTGCGAGAAGAAGCTGATAGAGCCATTTCAAAATGTCCTGTTAATTCTGCAATGTTAGGATTTTTAAGTAATCCTGGGCAGAACAAAGCTCTTTAGCATCCTTAGGAACTGGAGAAGCAACTCCTACTATTCAAACACATCTATTCAAACCCATTTACTTAAAGGAAGCTACCTATGTCAACATGTGGTTGCTAATGCTTTTCCTAGCAAAGTTGGGTATGTGCCGCACCTCAACCACAGCAGTGCCTAACAGCAACCACAGCTGCCTACAGAATGAAGCCTCCACTCCTCCCCTGAGCACTGGGACCTCCCCTTCTGTCACTTTTCTTTCTAGCTTCCTGTTCTTACAGCACCACTGTCACAGTGCCACAAATGTCTTTTCTCCTCCTGTCTTCCACATTCTACCTATACTTGAAGACAAGTTCAAATATAATAGTGAGTTTTCTCCAAGTCTCTGCCTTTGAACTTTTGACTGTACCTCATCTGTCTCTCTCATCGGGCACTTTATTTTCTATCTGTACTATAACTACATATGTATATATATATATATATATCTTATTTTCCCCAAGAGATAAACTTCTAGAAGGTAGATGAGTGTTTATTTTTCTCCTAAAGCACTTGTTATGAATATATTTGTAGTCAGCAAATATTTTTGAATTAATGAATGAATTAAAAGGATATACCCAGGGTATAAAGATGAGTCTTTCTGTCTGTAAAGAACTTTTTAAGGTCTACATCTGGAGGTTTAGCATGTTTTTCTTCAAGAACTCCAGTTTTAGGATGTTTATGTCTGAAGATAAAATGAAGTTTATAATCTTCTCCGCATTTATCTGGTCCAAACATAATGGTATAAGATGTTTTATCGTAAAAGTTTTCCTTCAAAGAGAGATGAGTGCTGGGATTAGTCCAGAATTATAGAGCCATTTAATGAATTTCTCTATCCTATCCCATGAGTAGAGTTTATAGAATGTATTAAATGTTAATTTAACAAAGAACTATTTAATACAATAAAGGATATAGAAAAATGATAACTTTTACCTCAAAATATACATATATTTTTTAAAAAACCACAACTTGGCATTAGATGGTTTGCCAACTACCTTTGCTGGTCATCACCTTAGAACACCTACAGCAAGAACTTCAACATACGCTACAGGTGGCCTTTTCTGCCTGATCCTAATAGCAACCTTTAACCTACACATTGCATAGCCGATGCTGGCCATTAGTTCTGACCAACAGCTCACAGCCTTTCTTGTCTTGTCATGTGACAAAACACTTACACAGCCTGCTGCCAGAGAAGGCGCTAAGCCATGTTCTTCAGTCGGTCACTTTCTGTGGCTGCCAACATCTGGACTCACCCCTTTCCACGTGGCTCTCCACCCACTCTGCTTCCCGGCTTTGGTGTGTCATCTCATTTCTCTGAACAAACTGAATGAGTCTTATTTTGTGAAGAACTCAAAGCAGATATTTCAACAGCATTGATAAGCACCACGTCATCTGCTATTTACATACATGGTGAAATTTTTTATTGCTAAACATTACAAAATGGATGCCTCCAGGTAACCCAGCTTTATGTGGAACTTGAAGGCAAACTGTAAAAGCTACATCAACTTATGTTGGGAAAAGACATTCAGAGTTCTTTTTGATTTTGTTGGAAATGAAACTTTCAGTTGTATCAATTACTCCTTAAAAATACTTACTAACTTTAAGAAGATTTTCTTAAATATTAAAATATCATACCAGAATCAAATCATCAGTGTCTGCTAGGAGTTTAATGTATGCACCTCCACAATCAATACCATCTTGAAAATTTACTTCATATCTAAATGAGGGGAGAGAGAACCATACTGCTGATGAATAAAAATGATGGATTGCTCTTTAAAACACACGGCATCACTCCCAATGCATTTACACAGAAACGTTTTACAATGCTAGAGAGCGCCCACGTAAAGCAAATTTACAACCTTTAGGAAATAAGCGGAAATGCTTTTCTATTATTGTAGCACACAGCACACACATCATTAAAATATTAGAGTGATTATAATTAACTATACAAAGCCAATCAATTTATTTGAATATTTTCATATTGAAACTGTTAAAATTAAGAATAAGATATTTGACTAAAACTAACAGGAAACCCCAAATTCAGATAAGGTAGGAAAATATACATATTCTTTATAAACTAAAAGAACAAGAGCCATAAAGGCCACAGCGATAGCAGATTTCTAGGATATTCCTGATAATCTTAGATATCTAAATCTAATTTGTCCTTTAGTTCAGCTATACCATGTTAAATAAAGTTTACATTTAATTAAATGGCTCTAGCAAAGAGATTTCATAATCTCAATCAATTATCTGGGGTTTTTCAGACCTAAATAGCCAGGAGATCTGGTAATTTTCAGCTATTTAATTTATAACAGCTAAAAAAGAGTGAATTAATAAAAGAGTCTTTTCATGAATTTACAACATGCTGTAAGTCTTAGCAAAAATAAAAACTTTTAATGAAATAGTCTTGCTAAGACAATGAGCACAGACTGAAGAGATACCTGGAAAATCATGAATAACACAGAATGAAAATCAGTGAGGAAACAGACGTCAACGTGAAAAACAGTGAGAATCAAAAGGATCATGATTTTGTTAAATAAATTTTAAAAAGATGAAAACCAAAGAAACAACAGGTAATTTTAATAAATGACTACAGCTTAAATGTTTCTCAAGAAAATTCAATGACAAGAAGATGGAAAATAATAGCAGATAGTTTTTAACAGTTTAAGTCCACTTAAGTGTAATTTATATCAAAAAGCACAGAAGAAAGCAAAATGTAAAATGATTTTCTTTGACTTTCTAGACTATGGGAGATTTCTCCCTGTACTTTCTACTGTGCTTTATTTCTCAAGCTGTCTAGAATAGTGATTAGAAGCATGTGCTTCTTCTTGGAGACAGGATCTCTCCACAGGTTGGCCCCCAACTCCTGGGCTCAAGCGATCCTCCTGCCTCAGCCTCCTGAGTAGCTGGCCCTAGAGGCATGTGTGGTGACCAGCTACCATATACTTTGACTTAAGCATCATTCTTGACTCTTCCACTAGCTCTAGTGACACCCTGGAGAAGCACAAGTTATTCAAGCTCTGAGCATCTCTCTGCTCGGCTATGACATGGGACACGGCCCATACCTATCCCACCACGGACTGTAACAACCTTTATGGGCACAATGACAGCTACTTTCTTGTTTTTAGAAGTGATATATTCTCATTTTTTAAATAAGGGAGGGTTTATTTTTTTCTCCTCACTGTCTCTATTTTAAATAATAGTTGATAAATATTTTTCAAGGAACTTGTGCCTTTGAAGACTATAAAGCAGAAGACATGGGACATGATATGACTAAAAGGTCACTATTTTCAGGAAAAATAAAATAAAAAGACATTGCTTCCATATAGGTGATTTCAGGGCAAGGTGCTCTGTGAAAATAAGAACTGAAAACAACAGTTCTCTGATTGGCCACATGAGTGTTAACAGAGCTCTGCTTCTGGTATGCCTAAGCCCACACACTCTGTCCATTTCTTATACTGCAGATTTTTAAGAGTTTTCAACTTTAACTTATGCCTAGCAAAAATAATTCACAATGAATAGGAGGACCAGCAAAGTACATATATCATGTAGTTTGAGTGCTACTAAACTTCAAGGAAAGAACATATGAAGGTGTATATGTTGGGCTGGGGATGTGGCTCAAGCGGTAGCGCGCTTGCCTGGCACGCGTGTGGCCCGGGTTTGATCCTCAGCACCACATACAAACAAACATGTTGTGTCCGCCGAAAACTAAAAAAAAAAATAAATATTAAAAAAACTCTCTCTCTCTCTCTTTAAAAAAAAAAGAAAGAAAGTGTATATGTTAACCCTAATTTCTTTGGACAATCATTTCCAAAACTATTTTATGAAGTAGTAATTATCGTTAAGGGTAAAATTAATTTATACCTTCAAACATGTTTGGGAAACAGTATTAATGCTAAAAACAGGTTTGGTTTGGTTTTAAATGTAGAACTTCCCAAAAAATCTAATGGGCTAATATACTTTGTAACTCTTAAATTAAGATAGTTAAGTTTTCAAGAATTCTATGATCATTTAACACATTTGAGTTGAATATCTGAAATGCCTAGGACCAGAAAATCAGATTTGGGAATATTTTTGGGTTTGGGAATATTTGTATAGATCTTACCTGTTGAGCATCCTTAATCTGAAAATCTGAAATCTGAAAGCTCCAAAGTCTGACACTTTTTGAGAATCATAGCAGTACTCAACAACTTTTGGATTTCAGAGAAAGTGGCTGACTAAAGGCACCTAGTATGTGTCTCTCTCCACACACACAGACACACACAGACACACACACACACACACACACACACACACAGAGAACCAAAATTAAAACAAAAAATATAGCTATTATTTCACTGGAGTGTTTAAAAGGAAAGTGCCAGGATGCAGTAGGTACATGGTAGAGACCTAAGATGGTCAGGGAATGAAGCACAGAGCATTCACCATTCAGTCTGCAGAGACGAGATCAACCACGAATCAAAGGGGCTTCAGCCAGGAGGAGATGGGCAAGCAGGAAGCCCCAGCAGTGCTCACAAGTGCTAAGGGCACCTGCTACATCCTGCTAGAGAAGCTAGCAGCTCTCACAGGCAAAGCCCAGCTTAAGGAACTGCCAGAGCATCCCCACCACTGTGCTGTTACCACACAGAAAGAGCCAGATCACATTGTCCCTCAATGCCAGGCTTCTGATGAAGAGTACCACCTCAAGATCCCGCCCACCTACAGAACCACAGAGCCCATGTGCAACCCTGCCCACTCACCCTCTGCCTGGAAAGCACCAACAAGTCTTCCCTAAGCACTCTTGCCCACCATAAGCTAGGAAAACAGCCAGGGCCCACCCATCCTCCACCTCAGGAAGCGGCTGGACATCCTATCTTGAGCAGCTTGGCCGGCCAAGGCCCCGAAGGCACCAGTGCAGCCCATGGACACCTATAAGCATCCTGCCCTGGGCCAGGAGCACCATGCCACACCTGCCCAGTCCCACCAGACAACTCAGCTCCCACACAGTTCTCAGATATTTAAGAGCATCACCCCCAGGCCTGCTGATGTGGCCTAACCCACTTCACAAGGCTCAGAAACTGAGGGCTGCCTGCCCCTACAGCCAGGAGTGCTACACTGTGCCTTCTAAAGCCCAAGAGGGCAGCCCAGGCCCCACGTTGTCCTAGACACTCAGAAATACTCTACCTCTACTACCCAGCATGAGGTGCCTTCCAAGGCCAGACTGGGCTGACAGGCAGCCTCACCCCACATGACCTGAGGAAACTAGAGGTACAACCACGTGCCCTGCCCACGAACATGCTCTTCATCCAGTGGCAGATCTATGCTTCAGCCTGCAGCCTCAGAAACTGCCAGAAGTCGACATAGGGAACACCACCAGACACTGGTACAGGTAATGACTTTGATAAGACTCCAAAGCACTTACCAAAAACAAACAAACAAACAAAAAACCACAAATAGGTAAATGGGATTATATCAAACTAAGAGGCTCTGCAAACAAGTCATCTTACAAAGGTTTTCTATCCAACTCAAGAGCAAAAAAACAAATAATCCCATTGAAAAATGAGCAATAAACCAAACCAAAGATTTCTCAAAAGAAGATATACAAATGACGAAGAAGCATAGGAAAAAAATGCTAATTGTCACTAATCATTAACAAAATGCAAATTAAAACCACAATGAAATATCACCTCACTCCATTTAGAACAACTATAAAAAAAAGACAAAAAATAATAAATGCTGATGAGGATGTAGAAAACAGAGAACTGATACATTGTTGGTGGAAATGTAAATTAGTACAGGCATTATGGGACATGGCATGGTGATCCTCAGAGTGAACGTAGAATTACAGGATCCAGCTTCCGGCTACTGAGTACACATTCAAACAAAATGAAACCACACGAGACCCCTACACTCTGGTATTTACTACAGTGCTATTCACAACAGGCAAGACACAGAATCAACTGAGGCATCCACAGGCTGATGACTGAATGAAGGAAATGTGATGTGCAGATACAAGGGAATATTAGTCAAACAAACAAAATCCTGTCATCTGCAGCAACATGAATACAACTGGAGAACATTATATTAAACAAAATAAACCAGTAGGGAAAGACAAAAAGTGTGTGTTTTCCTTCCTCACTCATATTTGGAAGCTAAAAAGATGATTTCACAGAAATAGAAGAGAAGTTGGGTAGGGGACAAAAGGAAATTGGGTTAACGAGACCACAATGCAGTTAGAGAGGAGGCATAGTTCTAGTGCTCTATGGCACGGTGGGGTGACAGCAGCTCACAACGATTTGTAAGAGAGCAGCTCAAAGGTTCCCAAGATGATGAAATGATCAGTTTTTAAGGAGATGGAAATGCAAATTACCTGACTTGATCATTACATACTGTATACAGATATCAAATTATCATTCTGTGCCCCATAAACACGTACAGTCATAACAACTAAAAAAAAAGTGTTGAGAAAACATTTACAAAATTGCTATCAGGTGAATAAGTAATCAAACAGGTTTAAAAAAAGCTCTAAATTTCAGATTTCTGGATTAGGGATGCTCAACTGGTATTACATGTACATTGTTTGGGAAAAGCACCTTCTAGTACAGAGACAGAATAAGTCCATAGTATTTATACTACTAATATAAAATTTCCTCATTTTATTTAGCCTGTTTGACTTTATCAATATTAAGAGAAGACAAACACTGTAGTTAATTGTTTTTAAGCATATGAAGGTCATTCAACTCTTGATTCTCCTTCTCTTCTTGCAGAACAAGTACTTCACGACATTTTTAGTAACATTTCAGACTTATTTTCTAATCTTCACTTCTAATTTTATAAACTGCCATTTTTGTACTTGCTTAGTAGTGACTCATGCTGAAAATACTAAATTTGATTTACTTTACTCTGGAGAAGTTAAATTTTACAATTTTTATCTTAATCATTTATTTAAACCACAAAGAGTCAAAATAGAAAGTGATATTACAGTTCACTTACATTTTAAGAGAATAAAATTATCTGAAAATTCTCAAGGAAAAAATGAACAAAATTCTGTATAATACCAAGCTCAAATATGGGTCCTAATAAGTATCTGCAATAATATTTTTAATTTGTTCAATTAATAGTCATATATTCTTTAATATTACTACCTTTAAGTCCCTTAAAAATTTCTTAATAAAGTCTCAGCCAAAGCATCACAATTGAAATAGTAAGCCAATTACACCAAATGCCATTTTTTCAAAAATGTCTAAAACACCAGGTAGAAATAGCTCTGACGTGTTCACAGAGAACTGAAGAGATTCTAAACTATATAATTTACAGTTAATTATATTTCCTTATGCTGTAATTAATTTTGGACAGCCACATTTTCTGATATAACACACAAAGAATGTTTATGTATTTCCTTTTCTTTGGAATTTGAATATTATGTGTTTTGCAATTGTCTGCATAGATTTTGGTTTCATAGAAGTACAGATGACACAACTTGAGGAATTTTCCCAATTTTGCAGCAGTACATAAGGAAGCTACATGGTTACGTCCACACTGGGCAAAAGGAGAAAGTCTTTGTCAACATGATATGGAAAATGCTGATCTACATACATACGTTCTTTTAAAATAGAGTTGTTTTTATACCATGGATAATTATAAATGTAATGCATTCTACTATTGTCATGTATATAAGAAATAAAAAAAATAGATTTTCTGTCTTTATCATTGGCTTAACAACAATATTAATGATTCCATTCTGAATATATTGAGGTAAATATATGTACAAACATACATACCTATATGTGCATACATATAATTCAAATATGTAGCAAGTACTTTAAAGAAAACAATATTAAAATGGTGGTTTTACTGTGCACTATATTTCATGGTGACATTTTTTCACTTGCCTAGTAGTGACTACTACTGTACATGATTTTATCATTAACCTGCTTTATACTGAAAAAGTATGCTTATGTGGTATATGTTGATATGTATACTTAACTAAACTGAAAAAGAAAAAAAAATTATACCAAGTATAAAAGTCCAAGCTGTATTCAGATGCCAAATTACATCAAACTAATACAAATTCTGAAAAAGTATTCAAAAACATAATAAAACTTACTGAACTATCAAAGGTTTATCAGCAAAAATAAAAGGTTTTGCTAACACAGCAGATATGGCATGATGCTTTGCTCTAGATTTCAATACCAATCCTCTGTCACCAGGTACCCCATTTTCCTTCAACTCTTCTATTTCCCATCTTCCTAAAAAATAAAGCAAAGCAAATTAGAACAGAAAATTCTGACTTAAGAATTATTTAATAGCAGTCGTAAACAAATTTTTCTATGAAGAATAATTTGAGAAAAATAAACCCAAATTATAGGTCAAAAAATAACATTTGTAGCTGCATATACACCGGCTTTTCCCCTTTCTTTTCCTTTTTCCTATTAGAGAATAGTTTCATTTTGTTAGATAGAACTGTGAAAGCTAATAAATAACAAAAACTACAGTATCTGACTAAGGCACTTCTAAAGATGGATGAGCTTGATTTTTCTCTAACAGTTTTTTTTTTTTTTTTGAAGAATTACGAAATATGAATTGTCTCACAGGGTCTATCAACATTGAATTTTTAAAATGAGATATTGAAAACTGCATGTGATAAAGAGCATCCTTAATTCAGTACCAGCCATGGACTCAGTCCATTAGCATATTTTGAAACACTTGGTACTTGTCAGCTACCTTACTTGCTCACAGTAGTAATTACAGGAATTTAAATTTCACTTTGAAATCAGTATGCTTAACTCACATACACCCCTCACAGGCAGTGCCAAACAGCTCAGGAAAGCAGAAAGCCTGAGATCAGCACTGAGCTGCTTGGCAAAGCTGTCAGGCCTCTCTGGGTTGGGATTTCCCAGTCTAGAATGGCTCCTGCCTTCCGATCAAGGGACTGTGCTACATGTAAAGCCACGTGGGCCATCTGTAGCCCAAAAGTGGTATGCTGACTCCTTTTTAATACTTCAGAAAGCCAACCTATATTAATGTGTATACATTTATTTGGTTTTTAAAATAAGAGATATTGTTAAGTCAATTCAGCAAAAACTGGTTATTTTCCCAATATTTTGTCAACTCAAATATTTATTAGTGGGCACTTTTGAAATCATTAATGCTTGTTATATTACTTTTTTTTCTTTCTAAAAAAATTGTAAGAATAAAAACTTTAATGAATCAAAAAGGTGATTTTTGGTCTACTTCTGGGTACACTTTTAGTATTATTAAAAATGTGTTTTAAAAAAAGTTTTTAGGTTTTTCATCATCCCCAATTTGGTGATAGTTTACTTCTAAAAGGTAAATTTATTTGGTTTTTATTCTCTCTCATTGACAATGAATTATATTATTACTAACCCCCTTCCCGCAGTCCACCAAAATAGGTCATATATTAAGAAGTAACAACTTTTGGATTTTTCAAGATGGTGATAGTAAAAGATTTTTAAAACTATGTTGTTTTTCTTGTAATTATGTATGTATATTTAGCATCTATGAAAAATGTATCACTTAGCACTTTTAAAAACAAGGTAATTTCTATAAAGGACAAGAGATTTTCCCCAATTTAAACAATAACTCTCTATTAACCACATTGTTTACCTAAATTCTGGAAAATACTAGATAATATAAATTCCCTTGTTAATAAAATTTCACAAAAACTGTACATACTTTTTATAAGACATTCCAAAATTTGGTTAATTGAAGAATTAGAATTTACAACATCTACATAATTTTTTTTTAAAATCTGAAATTCTTGGATAATTCTCCCCAAATGCACAATTTTCATCTCTAAACTTAATGTTTTGTACAGATTTTCTTACTGCTGAAAAGCCTGGAGTGATTTTTATTCAGGGGCTGTTGTATAGAAGCTCTGATTAAATACTGAGAATACTAAATAGTCTGCCAAACAACCTGATCTTGGTATCAATCAACTACCACTGATAGACAACACCACTGATATCAATACCCAACACCATCTTTAGAACCTGGAACTTTAAGACTCCATGTTTTTCAAAGTTGCTTTTAAGACATTAAAAAAAAGTCAGGCTGGCTATATCTAATATGGTAGTGTAATTTTTTTCAGTAATCCTTAATTTTTTAACAGTAAAGTAATACACACAAAAAACAATGTCACCCACTATTTCAGTCACCCCTGTACATGTTTCATTGTGGTCTTTTCTAGGTGACTGTGAGTTATTTATAAGCAATCTGCATTTTCACATCCCGGAGAATCTATATATTTGTTAAATTTTTTATTTACTTAAATATTTAATAAGACAACAGGTTAAAGTTGGCTGCTAAGAAAATGTTTTGTTTTACTTGTTTTTAATTTTAATCTGGGGGGTGGGAACTAAACACTAAAAGCTGTTTTGATAAGTAGTAAGTAGACAGTTAAACTTACCCTCAAGAAGGACCACATCTAACTTTTAGGAATGCTACATCAATGGATTCTTACAAAATACATAGGTGAAGCAAATACTAACTCAATGTTCTGGGAAAAAAAACTATAAAGTATTTAAACATAGATGTATGAGACCAAGCACTCTGTTTGATAATGTACCCTGTGTTTATGTGGATTTATTTTAGGAAGCATCATATACCTCTGCAGACTCACTGCTTCCCTGGAGGAAACAATTCTTTTCTGTGAATGGATTTAGATCAAATGCAGTATTGTTTGTTCTGAGCATATGGAGGTACCCCTTTTGGAGTATATAAACACATAAAACCAGGAAGGATTTGCAGGAATGAAGAACACTTTGAGCAAAGGATGATACACAGACATGATCTTTACCCTCCACTAAAATAAAATAAAACTATAGAAAGGAAGTAGACAGCTGATATCCAACACATACCCTTACTGGTTTTGCTCTCATATACCTGCCTATCAGGGTGGAAGTATGATGAGGGAAAATTCCATTATCGGACACCTTGAAAGTGGCTGATCTTCCCTCAGGACGCCACAATTGAAGAGGCTGGTTGTGGACTACAGGGAATTCTTTTGTCAATCTCTGGGATGGTCTTATTAGGGGGAAAGGAGACCCTTGCACGCAGGACAGTTCTTTCTATAGCCATGCCAATGGTGATGCTATCAGAGATCCTGTGATAGTGGATGTAGGCTGGAGACCGGGATCTAGGAGCAGCCATGTACCTTGTAGCTCACATTATTAGCCTCTGACTGGCACTCACTAGGAGAATCTTGCCACAAATTAGAACTTGATCTAGGTGTACCCAAGCTTGAGGTAACATTGTAGGGAACAGCTGTGGTCTGGGAAATAACTGATTTAAGATTAACTTCAATAGAGGGAAAATTCAATTGTTTGAGATTAAAAAAATAAAAACTGGATTGTGGCTTAAAAGGGATTTCCAGAAGTACTGAAAAGGGATGAGTTAAAAATAAAAATACTGGACGTTTTATGGCAAAGCAGGATGGGTCCTCTAGCCAAATAATTTAATGACAATATAATCTTAAAAGCTAATGAGCTCTGGATCACAGTGGTTATATCAAATATTTAAATATTTTACCATCATATATAGAAATCTCTGCATCCACATCATCTTTTTTTGCTTTTGATAAGACCCATCTGTAAACAAAGTTGAAAACACATGTTTATTTATTTAAAATAAAACTAGTATTTTATAGACAAAATGCATATTACAAACATTATCCAACACTGTCCCTTTTCATTCAAAAATAATGAATACTTAGGCTGACTCTGCAAGCCCAGAGTCAGGCCAAATTCAGAATCTGCAATTATCCAACTGTATGATCACAAAGCCTCAGTTTCCTCACCTATAAAATGGGGCTAAATATAATAATTACCTATTTACCTCAGAAAAAAATAATAAATATTAACTTTCATTGGTTTACCATTGTATAGGCCAGAATAGTAACTACTCCAATTTGTACTCTGAACTTAAGATTTTAATATCTGTTTCTAGGAAATGAAGAAATGTTCTGTTTTTTCTTGACATTCAAAATTTATTTATATCTTTCTTTGCATAAATAACTATACAAATTAAACATTTTATCAGTAAAAAAATACTTGAATATTAGCTTAAGCTGTCAAATAAAGTCCTGTAAAATTTTTTATAGCTCTATAATAGGACTAATTCTCATAGGCCAATAATCAATAACTTCAAAAAAACTAATCAAATCAAGGAAAACCTTCTGTTGAGTGAATACTCACCCAGCTAACTTTCCACTATCAAAGGTTTCTGTAAAATACACTTCTCCTATAGGCTGTGGTGTCTTATATTTAATCTAAAAAAAAAAAGAATTTTAAATTAAGTTACACATCTTTGCAAATATTTTAAATAGATAATCTATCTAGTTATGAACCTAGTACATGATGCGTATAAAGGTAACATGGAGATGAGGTGGCACGGCTCTGATCTCAAGACTGAATCCTAGCAATGGTAAAATACAAGTGAATAGAATACGGTGACAAGTCCCACTGACCTCTGCGTCCACTGGGAAAAGGGGGGTGGTTAAAAAGGCCCAGGGACACACTTGAATGGTTTCAGGATTCTGATAAGTGACATTATTTTTGGATAAAAGTCATGAGAAGCAAAGGAAATAGCAAAACAAAAAGCATACAAATTGAAAAGCTTAACGTCTAGACTAGTTTAAAACTAAGTCTTACATCTCACTGGTAGGTGACTAAATGATAATGGTGCCATTGTCAGAGGCTGTGACCCCGAAGAAGAGACAAATCGGAAGGAGGCAGCATTGCTAAGTGGCCATCAGCAAAGCACTGTCTCAAGTGCCAGTAAGCGCAGGCTGTTCTGATGGGGTGGGGACAGGGCATGCGGTGGCACAGGTGGCTCCTTGGAGGGAAGTGCTGCTGCGGTGCCCACTTACGGAAGATAAGACTCTAAGAAAGAACCTCGAAGCTTGCCCGGGGTCACACAGGCAGCTAGAGGCTTACGAATGGGGACAGACTGGCCCCAAGTTCATAGCCCCTTACCACACTACACAGACTGTGCCAACAAAGTAACTTAAAAGATTAGGGGCTGAGAATGTGGCTCAAGCGGTAGCGCGCTCGCCTGGCATGCGTGCGGCCTGGGTTCGATCCCCAGTACCACATACAAAGATGTTGTGTCCGCCGATAATTAAAAAATAAATATTAAAATTCTCTCTCTCTCTCTCTCTCTCTCTCCCTCTCACTCAGTCTTTTAAAAAAAAAAAAAGATTAGGTGACCGACAAATTATCAAAACATAACTTGAATTGATGATGAAAGGATAAAAATTTGCCTAAAGTAATAGATAATCTGGTACTTTATGAACCCGACTTTTGTGATTTTGTCTGTATGATTAGCTATAAAATTTCTCCTCTCAGCCATTAGGGAAAAGGGTGCAGAGGTACTTTTTCTATTTTCACCCTACCCCTTTTAAAGACAGTGGAATGGTTCTTTATCAGTTTAAAAGAAGAATATCATTAATTAAACACATAATTTCTGAAAGGGTCAAGATTCAGTTACCAAAATTGCTAATTTTCTATGAAGTTTACCCATTTATAACTTCACTTTTCTCTATATTTTTGTAGACTGGTTAAATTGGCATAGGTGTCACAAGAGGCTTCTTTTTCTTAGATTGACCTTAAAACACCAACAGTTTGTTTTGCCCTTTATTTATACTTTATGTACCTTAATTACTCATGCTATAAATTTAGAAGCATTAAAAAATTGTACTTTTCTCCACTGATCAGTGGAGTAGAAGGAGATTGGTGGGGGGGACAGGAAAAGAAAGAAACTTTGGGATGAAATTGGTCAAATTATGCTGTTTATATCTAGGAATATATATATATATATATATATAATTCACCACAGTGAATTCCAACTTTATGTATAAAGTACCAATTGAAAATAATTAACAAATAGAAGGAAGATCAGTACGGTAGAGGAAAGGCAATGGGGAGGGAAAGTGGGAGTCCTGGGGACTGAAGTGAAGCAAGCTATATTCCGTGCATGTCTGATTATGTCAAAATAAACTCCATTATATGCACAACTATAATGTACTAATAAAACAAAGTTAACAATTTTTCTTTCCCACTTCCTATCATCTTCTCAAATTATCACTAAATATAGTTAAGTGTGGTGTCTGTCAATTTCTTTAAAGTCTGAATTCCAAAGACCCCTATGGTAGCTGTATCTAAGTCAGCCTGTAGCCCTTCAAGCACTTATTTGCTGGTCACAGAACTGGATTTTCAAAGACATGTCCTTACAGAGCTTAAAATTTAAGAGGGCAAGCAGAATATCCACTTTAAATAGCTAAACAACACTTACATTTAAAAATACAAAACTCCTAATAAAGGGAAATGAAGCAAAGATGTCTATAAACCATTATTTCCCTTAGCCTTGAACCAGTACCTAGCACAATAGGAAGATGATACAATGAACACTTTCCTAAACTCTAAATAGCTCCAATTGTCACAAGAACATTCCCCAAAAGAAACACTCTCCCCTCCTCCTCCCTTCCCACCCCTCGCCCGCCCCCTTCCCCCTCCAGCTTCCTCCTCCTTTCTTTTTTTTTCTTTTTTTTCTTTTTGGTACCTGGGATTGTGTTGGGCACTTAACCACTGAGCCACATCCCCAGGCCTTTTTATTTTCTATTTTGAGACAGAGTCTCCCTAAGAGGCTTGGGGTCTCCTTAAATTACTGAGGCTGGCCTTGAACGTGAAATCTTCCTCAGCCTCCTGAGTCACTGGGATTAAAGGTGTGTGCCACCTTGCCCGGCAGGAATGCTCTTCTGCATAGTCAGACACCAGTCCCCAGACTCCCGTTAGCAGCCCCCTCAAAGCACACATCTCAGTGATGCTGAGGCAGAAATGTGGGTCAACCTTCCAGCAGGCCCAGCTCATCTTCACTTCCCTTTCTATTTCGCCTTCCTTGTTAGCATTTTCTTCCTCCAAGAAATCTTTACTTCCTGAAGACCACATGTTACATTACCCTTTATTTCACTGTGTCAGAAATAAAACTTAAAAGCAATGCTTTTCAATCTATTTGGAAAATGAAGACTCTTAGAACTGAGATGAATCCTAAGAGACCAGTCACTTCTATGCATCTTGTAAAAGAATAATTCATAATTCATTTCTCAATAACCTTACCTCTGAGGAATGTTCACCTTCATTAACATCAATTTCTTCTGAATGTTCACTGAAGTCTTCCACCTCAACACTGTCATCCATAAATTCTGCATTGAGCGAGGTGAACAGAAGACCCAAACATAGTCCAAAGCCTTGGAAATGCATACTGACTACCTATAAAATTAATCAGTGAAAATAAGACAAAATTATAAAAGATTCATGTTAAGTACTGTAGAAAGAAATGACTTCTCCTTAATACTACCTTTATTCTAAGATAACTTTTAAAACCAATCATCAACAAAATTATTTAAATTTTACTTTGAAAATAAGACACAGACCTCAAATTACCCAGCAAGCAGATTCTATTGCTGCAGACCTTCTTCTAAAAACAAAGAGTCAATAGCACAAAATCTAAAGATACAAGTAATAATGATTTTCAAACTCAAATAATAGGTAGACCACCTTAAAAATATGAAAAACTATGATTCCTGAATGTTCACTGAAATTGTTTTATTATAATGCTTCTTAAGTGTATATGGACAACTAGAAATTTTATAATTATAAAACTAATATACATTTACATTTAAGCACCAAAGAAGCTAAAGGAAAAGAATTTTTATCACACATATAATGGAATGTTTGCCAGAATCAAATAATACCTAAAAGACCAGACAAATCTGGGCCTTGCTGCCAACAAGCTGTCCACTATACAGAATGTTCTTTTGCATTCACCATTCCTATAATTCTGTGACTACGCAATTCCGACCATTCCTCTGTTCCAATATTGCAAAACTTCTGTTCCTTATGGCTTTGAGATGAGTAAAAGACAAACACAATTTGGCTGACTTTTGGCAGAAGTACATGAGTTACATAATTACATCTTCCTATTCATCCATTAGCACATAAATTCAAGTTTTGTTTCTTGGTACCAATAGACTTTCAAACAGGTAAATGTGAAGATTAACGCAGTGTGGCAGGCTTTGATTTATACTGTCAGTCATCCAGATAATCCAGAGTTCAGATACATTACTCTTTTTCCAAAGTTAACAGCCAACATGAAAGAAACTTTTTAAAAAGTAATTGTTAGCACTCTTAGACCCTTCAGAACATACCTTTCGATGTACATGGGTCTGCTTAGGAAACAAAGGCTTAACAATGAGAAAGCACTCTACACCTACCAGAATGGCTATGATAGAAAAGAGACAATAACAACTACTGGGAACACGGAGAAATTGGAACTCATACACTGTTAGGAGTGTGGGACTTTAAAATGTTATCAATAGTTTTGGAAAATAATGTGGCAGTTTTTTTTTTTTTAAAAAGCTAAAAGACAATTATGACTCAGCAATTCCACTCCTACACATCCAAGAGAAATTGAATGTCCACATAAAAACTTGTATACAAATGTTAAAATATTTTTCATATTAGCTAAATAGTGGAAACTATATGTCCATCCAACAAATAGTCCAGCAACTTATGAACTGAGAATCCAAATGTCCATCATTTATCAAATGTCCAACTTATTAACTGACAATATTTAGAATAGCATATTGTGAAACTGCATTCTACAATAAAAATGGAGTAAGGATATCGCCACAAAATATATGGACATCAAATGCTGAGTAGACGAAGTCAGTCACAAAACCCCACATATTGTATGATTCCACTTGGAAGAAACAGGCAAACCCATAGAGTTTGCAAATAGATTGGAGACTGCCTAGAGAAGGGTTGAGGGGAGGGTTAACGGACACAAGGCTTCTTTTTGGGTGATGGACAGTTCCAGTATTGGAATAGGTAATGATAATATACCAAAACCCACTGAATTACACATATTAAACAGGTAAATTGATGGTATGCAAATTAAATGTTAAAATAAAGCATTTTCTTAATTAGTTGAAGTGATAAAAACCCTTTTCAATGAGATCATAACTTTATATGGGCCAGGTAACTTGCTTTCTTCCACATACTGGCTATGCCACTACAATTTACTTTGAAAATGTACCTTCTCAAAAACACTCCACCTTATAGGAGCTTTCTATACTCAAGTGTATGTTAATACTGCCTCTTCATAGACAAGAGTCAACCCATGAAAAATTTATTCAGTTGTAAGGGGCATTTGGTCTCTCTCAATCATAAAAGAGGTGTAACTGGAATAGGAATTAGGAGATCAATCTGAGTAACAACAGTAAAGTTTCTTAATTTTCAATTTACTGGCAGAGAAAATAGGATATTTGCAAATGGCATATTGTTAACCCAAAAGCTTCATTGTTCTAAAAGTTTAAGTCTTCAGTAGTTTATTTTAATGCAATAAAAGGTGTTTTGTGTGATTTGCTAGCAATAGCCGTTAACTAAAACAGAAACACATAATCTAATAGTGATAATAATTAAAAAATGAACATTAATATTACTATAGATACACATTTTCTCTTTTAAAATGAACAATGCTCAGGTTCCCAACAGTTAATTTGTTGAAAAATGCATTCTAAGTGCTCTGATTGAGCTCTGCTGCACAGCCTGCCAGGCAGAGAGCAAGGGAGGTAAGCAGGGCGAGCCCCTCTGGCACTCTAGCTTTAACTCATCTAGAGCATCCACTGTACTTATTTTCTGTAGGCCAGTTCTTCTGAACTTTCCCTTAGAAATAGTACTAGTGCTTCAGAAAAGGCTCAGGAAGTGCTTGACCTTCAAAGTTTGGTTTTTTTCCCCTAAAGTCTAATGATCTTACATTTACATAAAAGGACTAGCTAATTTAATTTTTGTAGACAGGATATATTAAAATAGCACAGGTATTACATTTCTAATCTACAAAAGGAAAACAGACTTACTTTTTAAAAATTTTTTAGTTGTTGATGGACCTTTATTTTATTTATTTATACGTGGTGTTGAGAATTGAACCCAGTGCCTCACACATGCCAGGCAAGTGTGCTATCGCTCAGCCCCAGCCCCAGCCCAGGAAAACAAATTTTAAAACTTGATCAAAGTTTTCCTAAAAATGTGAAAAACATGATTAGAATACAGAACTTTTTGCTAGTATATTGTTATCTTCTCTTTCCATTATATACCTCTCTATTTTTATATGCATAAGAAACCATACAGATGCAATAAAATACATTTTAAAACCTCTAGGGAATTTAAAAAATTTGGAGTAGCATTATGTTGTGAAGTTACTTACACAGAAATGGTTCTATCTACTTTATTATGGACATGAAATATGTTTAAAATGTACTGTAATCCTTCATAAAGCATTCTGTAGACAATACAAATCTATAGGACAATAGTCTCCTTTAAGAAAATGTCCAAGGTTATTATTTTTGGGGGGGTATTGGGGATTGAACTCAGGGGCACTCAACCTCTAAGCTACATTCCCAGCCATATTTTGTATTTTATTTAGAGACAGGATTCTCCTGAGTTGCTTAGGACCTTGCTAAATTGCTGAGGCTGGCTTTGAACTCATGATCCTCCTGCCTCAGCCTCTTGAGTTGCTGGGATTATAGGTGTGCACCACTGCCCAGCCAAGTCCAAGGTTATTGTTCAGACCTAATGGTTTCTAATAACTTAATTTTCAGTAACCCATCTATTCAATGATGCTCTGGTTGACTCGAATTAGACACAAAGCTCATGTCTATCACAAAAGGTGCCAATGTGTCATTCCATTCCAAACACAACTAAGCCTTGTCACCTCTCGTTTCTTAATTACACTGTCAGGTCTTCCTGAAACCTTGAAAGGTCTGATGATAGGGAATACTACAAAAAACCAGAAATAATTCATTGGAGTATTTTTACAACTGTGATAGAACAGATACAAGTTTTACAATTTCAACCAGTTTCAACTGTATAGTTCAATAGTGTTGAGTACCTTCGTACTGTTGTGCAACAAGTCTCAAAATTTTTCATTTTGTAAAGCTAAATCTCTGCTCATCAAATGACAACGTCCCCTTCCTTCTTCTGCCCATCCCTATTCTACTTTTTGTCTTGCTGAGTCTGACCAAGTACAATCACACAGTATCCATCTTTCTGTGACCGGCTTATTTCACCTACCTTAATGCCCTCAAGATTCAGCCCATGTTGTAGCATGTGTCAGAATTTCATTTGTTTTTAAAGCTGAATAATATTTTATTGTATTTGCCACATTTTGTTTATACATTCATCTGTCAACAGACACCTGGTTACTTCTGCCTTTTGGCTAATGTGAATAACTACAATGAACATAGCTCTATACGTCATTTTGAGACCCTGTGTTCAGTTCTTCTCACTGTGTACCAACTGCCCAATTACGTGATAATTCTGTCTTTCAGCTTTTGGAGAAACCTCCGTGCTGCTCTCCGTAGTACTGCACTGTTCTGTATTCCCGACAATGGGGCACACACCCCTGCCCATACTGTTTTATCCAGCAGTGGCCCTAACGGGAATGTGGGGCATCATGTTCTGATGCACACACTCCTCTGATGACCAGTGATGCTGAGTGTCTTTCCACAGGCCTGCTGGTCATCTGAGTGTCTTCTATGAAGACATGACTATTCAGATCCTTTGCCCATATTTTAAATTCAGGAAGCTGTTTTGGTTTTTATTGTGGAGCTTTAAGATGTCTTTACATCTTCTAAACACTGACCCTTTATCAGATAGATAATTCATAAATATTTTTTTCTCATCTTCATAGGTTTTTCATCTTTTGATTGTGTCTTTGATGCTCAGAAATTTTTAAATTTTGAAGTAGTCTGATTTACCTATGTTTTTAGTTGCCTGTGCTTTTGATGTCATTTTAAAAATAATCATTGCCAAATCTAATGTCAAAGTTTTTCCATGCTTTAAGGATTTTATAGTTTTAGTTATTAGGTTTAAGTCTTCAATCCATTTTAAGAGCCAGTTTCCCCCAGTATATCTGATGAGAAGACTGTTACCTCCACAGTGAGTGGCCTGTGACTTGCTGAAAAACATTTGGACACATATGCAAGAGTTTATTTTGGTCTGTTGATTCAGCAGTTTCTATGCCAGTCCTAACTAATTTGAGTGTTGTAGCTTTATAAAAGGTTTCAAAATAGGCAGTAGGAAACCTTCAACTTTATTATTCTTTCTCAAGATTGCTTTGGCTATTCAGGATCCCTTGCAATTTCACATGAATTTTAGAATAGATGTTTCTATTGCTTCAAAAACTGCTATTAGTGTTATGATAGGGATTGCACTGACCCGTACATCTTAACAATATTGCCTTCCACTCCATGAATGTGGATGTCTTTCCATTTATTTGTATCTTTTTAAATTTTTTAAGTAGTGTATTTCATAGTTTTCAATTTTTACTTCCTTGGTTGATTCCTAAGTATTTTATTCTGTTTGATGCTATTGTAAGTGGGATTGTTTCCTTAATTTCTTAGTTATTAGTGTATAAACATGAATTAGTGTATAAACATAAATTAATTTGGGGGTATTTATTTTGTACCCTGCAACTTTAGTGAATTCATGTGCTAGTCCTAACATTTATTACTTTTGTCTTTGTCTTCTGTGTGTGGAATCTTTAAGGCTTTCTATATATAAGATTCATGTCATCTGCAAAGAGAGACAATTTTACATCTCTTTAATTTAGATGCCTTTTAATTCTTTTTCTTGCCTAATTTCTCTGGTTAGGACTTACACCCCATTGAGCAGAAGGGCCCAAGTCTTTCGTTTTCCTTAAGGTCCAGAGTAAAAGCTTTCAGTCTTTCACCACCAAGTCCAGGGTCAGCTGGGCCTTCACATGTGGCCTTCATCATGTTGTGGCAGTTTCCTTCTGTTCCTAGTTTGATGCTTGTTTTTATTATAAAAGAGTACTGAATCTTATCAATAACTTTTCATGAATCCATAGAAATGACTATGTGCTCCTAAGGTGGTATGGAGAGCCATTTTAAGAGTCTGGATTCTCCAGAGAAACAAATCAATGGGGGTATTATGCATTGATTAACCATATAGGATTACCTGACACAATTATGGAGGCTGAGAAGTCCCAAGATCTAAAGACAGCAAGCTAGAGACCCAAGAGAGCAAACAGCTTAGTTCTAGCCTGCATCTGAAGTCCTGCGACCCAGGAAAACTGATGGTTTAGGTTCCAGTCTGAAAGCCAGCAGGCCTGAGAGCCAAGAAGAGTCAAGGTTTCAGTATGGGTCCTGGTCAAGCAGTCAGGCAGGAAGAATATCTCTTCTTGGAAGAAGGGTCGGCCTTCATGCTCTATCCATGTTTTCAACTGACTGGAAGACAGCCACCCAGGTTAGGGAGGGCACTCTGTTTTATTTCAAACTCATCCAGAAATACCCTCACAAGACACACCAAGATAATGTCTGACCAATATCTGGGTAAGTCAAGGCCCAGTCAGGCCAACAGATACCATTAACCAACATATCTATCAACTCCTCAGGAACGCCAGACCCCAGAAATTGTGCTGAGTGTCTGAGATTTTAAAAATTTTCTATTTGAGTGTTACCTCTTAACTAATACATGCTTATAACTGACACTGGGCATTTTCTTCAAAGTCGGAAGGACCTAGAAACAAGTGAAATACCTCAAAAAATAGAGCAGAAAGTGAAAAATAACCTTAACAACAAAAATAGTAGTTGAAACACAGCCTTCTTGAGACTTAAGCAACAAAGTACTACAAAGCAACCAAAGGAGTCTGAATCAGATCTAAGTGAGAAACCCAGAAGGTCAGAGAGTGATATTATCAGAGGTACAAGCCTGGATATAGGATTACTATTTCATAGTCCTTAGCACAAAAATTGAATTAACACCAGGTAGCACCATGCGCAAGATATTATATATATATAAACATTATGATGATATATGTACTTATTTATTTAGGATTTATACTACTTTATATGGTTCCCCAAAAGCAGCGTGAGACAACTTACCAAACACAAAATAGACACAAATAAAAGCTCACCAGAAAACACTCTGATTTCTGCCTTCACAGTGTCCCAAAGCACACTGGCACATGACAAATGGGAGCAGATAAATGTTGACAGAACGAATGATGAAGGGGGTAGGGGAGGAGGTAGATGGGATGGTATCAAGCAAGCAATTAGGATGATTATTTTTTTTTGATGCAGTAGCACTGCAGCAATAAAATTAGCAAAAGGTTTCTAGGCAATTAGAGGAAAACCAGAAATAAAAGGAGCTATAAAAGTCTACAAGATCCTTGGGGAAAAAATCCTTTCCAACAAATTAACTCTTAGAAAAATGTATGCAATTAATTCTTATATAGAAGTGTCTTAACAGTTTATTATAGATAAGTAGTTGTGTCAAAGCTTAGACTAGGGCACCCTTAATATTTGATGAGATAGTCTAAAAAAGTGAAAGCATTTCTGTATTGAGAGAAAAAGTGGTCCAGAAAGCTTGTGGTTTTATGATCTGACATAATAACAGATCATAAAACTGCAATCTACACTTTTGAAGAAACATCTCTGAATGTGAGGAATTTTCATCTTGCCATAGACATGCCACATTTCCACAACTCGATCATTATTTACTTTAAAAGAGCTTAAACAAAAAAAATATGAAAATGATTTGATATCACATTATACAAATAATACTACACACTTTTACCAAGAATAGAGGTTATTTTTTGGAATTATCTACCTAATGGGCACACAAAAAATTGACTTTGAAGGTCACAAATGAGACTAAGGGAAAGGTAACAATGGCATCTGAGACAGCTTCTTCCAAAGACATTGCAGACTTGATATGAAATGTAGATAGCTTCACAGAAGCAACTAGCACCACTCAGAATAAAGTGTACCAGGAATTTTGTTATTTCTCACTTTCTAACGTTTCACTTAAAAAATTCAGAGGAGGTCAGTCAGTTCAGAACAAAACTCATTGAACAAACATTCATGATGGGGCTGGGACTGTAGCTCAGTGGTAGAACGCCCACCTCACACACGTGTGAGGCACTGGGTTCAATCCTCAGCACCATATAAGAATAAATACACGAAAATATTCATGATGATAAATTATGTCAGACATTATGTCAGACACTACAATTACAGAAATTAGGAGAGCATACATGATTCCTGATTTTAAAAGTGTATAGTCCAGGATGGAAAGTAGAGGATAAACAAATACCCATAGTTGTGGGGAGCCATTCTCACACGTGACTGGGCGACTCCCGGTTTGGGTCTGAGGCGTTCTGGCTGTGTCAGAACTTTCCCGGCCCTCTCCTGATGAAGGAACCTGTCCGTGTGGGGGTGTGACTGACCACTGACCCTGAGGGCCCAATCACTGACCCTGACCTTGGAGTGTGGCCCCCCCTTCAACCTTCATTGGATGGAATTCTCCCCTGAATTTCTTGTTCCCCAATAAAAGGCTACTCCCTAGCGTGCTCGCTCTCTCTCTCTCCTGCTAGCCCTAAGTAATCCTTGCTGCCCTACCGGGCGGTTAGATGTGGGAGCCAGAGAGGGGAGCCGTCTCGGACCTGATCATAGAAAAAGGTAACTGAGTCTGTGTGTTTTATTTCGATCTCTGCTAGCTAACTTTTACGCCAAGAACCTCATTAATGAAACCATTGCGCTGACCACATGGTGGAATTGGCGCCCAACGTGGGGCACATGGTTATCATAGTAACAGAAAAGTAAAGAACTTGTGATTGTTGCGGTAATTAGGAAATTGAATTTAAATTGGGGAAGGGTTGTCATGACAAGCCTCTTTGAGAACATGGAATATAAAATCAGAAGCAAAAGTCAGATTGATTTCCCTGGGTCAAGGACAAAAGAGAATAAGAAGTGATGTTTGGGGTACTTACTGTGTTTCAAGCACATTAGTCTTTACAGCACCTTAAGATGAAGGTTCATATTAACATGCCATGTTATACATAAGAGAAGGGAGGCTCAGGGAGATTAGTACTTTAGCAAGGCCACACAAGGCTACCAGACAGAAGAGGCAAGACTCAAACTTAGGTCTAGCTTCACATCCCACATTCCCAAGATTAGAACATTAACCTTTAAGGTTAGATTCCAATATTTAGTCCTCACTAAACGGCACTAAAGTTTTGGCATACAAAATAAAGAACAAGGTTAAATAGTTTCTTATTGTGTTCCGTCCTTTAGACATACACTTCAATTAGTGTGAGTTTTATTTTTTTTAAGCCGTAATTTGATGAGTATCCAAATTATG
Organism: Callospermophilus lateralis; assembly: GCF_048772815.1. Taxonomy (NCBI): domain Eukaryota; kingdom Metazoa; phylum Chordata; class Mammalia; order Rodentia; family Sciuridae; genus Callospermophilus; species Callospermophilus lateralis. Next base: position 123,462,414 of record NC_135312.1, on the reverse strand, counting down.
TTTTATACATATATCTTTAGTTAGCCGTAATGTGGTCTTTTTACATCCAAGACTTTAAAGTGTATAAAAACTAACACTTCCACTGTATTACCTTATATTTGTATGGCACTCTAAAATTTCACAAAGGATGCTCACACAAATTTCAGGATATTTAGGCAGATACTTGCATTTCTTAGTTCAAAATTCAGGAGTAAAGAGTAAAGCTTACTATTCAGAACTGCAGATCACATGCTAGATAATCTAAATGTGTAGGTTTCTCTTTTCTAGAAAGACTGTCTCCATTAACTGCTAATAGTTCTAACTTTATGACAGACTGAAAAATCGTCCCCCAAAGATGTCCACACTGGGAATGTAACTGCATGCAGCAAAAGGGTCTTTGCAGAGAGACTTAAGATGACCTTAAACAAGGAGAATGGCCTTGCTTATCCAGGTGGGCCCAGTGTAGTTACAGGGACCCTTCAAAGTGGAAAAGGAAGAGAGAGAGAGAGAGAGAGAGAGAGAGAGAGAGGAGAGATTTCAAGAGGGAGAGGCCAGGATTCTGCCTACGACTGAAGGCTTTGAGGATGAAAGAAATGGACCGTGAGTCAAGGGCATGGGTGATCTTGAGAAACCAGAAAGAGACCTCTACAAGGAAACAGGGTCCTTAGTCCTACAACCAGAGAGACTGAATTCTGCCACCAACTTGGATAAGTGAGGACACAGATCATCCCTGAACCCTTGGCATGAAGGTTGCCTTGCGGGCACCTTGTTTTTAGCCTGGTGAGACTTGTGTCAGACTTGTGTGCTATGGAACTGTGAGAAAATAAAACTGTGTTGCTTTAAGCTGCAATAAATTAGTGGCAGTGTTATGGCACAGGCAAAATTAATATTCGTCCTATATTCTATTTCTTGCTTCTCTGAAACTTATCTTTGGAACTGTTGCTACTAACAAGTCAAGTTCAGGAGAATTTTTGTAGATCACTATGGTCTCACCCCTTCTGACCTCATGGCCTGCCTCCTCCTTGGACCCTCTCTGGCCTCAGTTTCCATGGTACACCTTCCTGCCTCTTTCCCTCTTCTGTGCATCTGTCATGGACACTTTCTCTAGTCTTCTGAAATGCTGGTATTCTTTAGGGGTCTGTGTTCTCCAGCTTTCACATACATTCTTGGTTTCAACCTAAAGCTAGCTAAAGATTCCCAAACCTTATCCACAGCTCAGAGGTTACTTTAATTCCAATCAATCTCCAAACATGTCCCCAAATCTCCATTAGTTTGAACTTGTTCTTTCCTCCAAAACCTGCTTCTCCATTTTTTATTCCCTTCTCCTGTTAACAGCACCTCTAGTCAACCAAATCAGTCGCTTGTGCCATTTTCCTAAGAGTCCTCTCTTGCTGATTTCCTACATCATTGGTAAATAAAGCCATTTGAGTTCCCCTAGAATATCTCTATTTTTATACCTCAGCCTTAATTTTAAAACCTATCCTTTCTGAACAGTATTAGTAAGTTGCTACTTTATGCCTTCATTTCATTTCTTGCCATGATTTATTTTCTAAAACACAAGTCTTCATGTATATAACCTGTTTATAAAAATAGCCAATAGTTCTTGAGAGTTTTCAGCATAAAATCCACTCTAAGACTCATTTCCTTCATTCTCAGCATTCATCTATTTAACATACACTTCCTTCTATATGTGTGCTTTCTTTTTAAATTTTTTTTTTTTTTTTTTTTTTTTTTTTTTTTTTTTTTTTTTGGTGCTGGGGATTGAACCCAGGGGTACTTTACTACTGAGCTACATCCCCAGTCCATTTTTAAAATATTCTTTGAGACTAGGTGTAAGTCGCTCAGGCTGACCTCAAACTTAGGATCCTCCAACCTCAACCTCCAAGCCACTGGGATTCCAAGCAGGCACTGCCATGCCCCACCTATATATATATATATATGTTTTCTTCTAAATGAGAAGTCCTTCTGCTGTTACTCAGTCATATAGCTGACTGAGGTATTGGCTACTGCTGACATATACCAGGAGCGGTGTCTGAAAAATACCTATAATTTAAAGTTTTCATTGTCATGTCACTTAAAGAATTCAACTCAATGACATAAAGCACTTTTTGAGCTTGACACCATAGCACCAAATTTCAAGTTCTATTATTAAAAGGGCAAGTGATTCAACTGCTCTGGGCCTGTTTTCTCATTTGTGCACGGAAAGGGTTGAACTAGTGATCTAAAGTTCCATTAGAGTTGACAGTTGCAGTGTTCAAATTAAGAATACTAACGTTATTAGTCAGAGAACTAACACATTATTAAGTTCATTTACAGCACTAGTCAATATCTACAGACCCACCAACACACCTAAATCCTTTACACACAATAATTAACCTTATGAACAAGATAAGTGAGATGAAGAATTTAGAGTATATTTTTCGAAGAACCTGGGGTCAAAGTCTAAACGGAACTTGTAAAATCAAACCAAGAAAATACTAAGGCAAAACTGCACATGGAAAATAAGTCAAATTTAAAATTACCAAAAGGAGGGCTACCTACGAGAGTGATATAAAATCTTAAAAACAGGCAAAACCATAATACCAAGTGAAGTTTTGCTGATTTTTATGCATCAGAAAGTTTCAGTACAAATTCGCTCTAATTTGCGATTTCTTCCCAAGGAGGCGTTATTTACCTTCTCTCTCTGCTCCTGAGCTTTGTTGTCTTTTGCTTTTAAATCCCAAGCAAACGCCTCCCCCTTGTTGCCTGGGAATATGCTATTAATAAATTCGGCTAAAGCGTCTGATTGATAGTAAACAGGCTTTAGGAGATAATGAGTCTCCAGTAATTAGGACTTCATTGGATTCAACACAACCCTTTCACGGGGTCCCCAGTGACGCACTTTGGGATCCAAGACGCGTATCTAAGGAGTCACTGGCCACCTCCACCCTGAGGGTTGGGTCCCTTCGCCTTTACGGAGGTGGGATGGATTAAGCTGAGCCAAGTCTGTTCTTTTTGGAGCTTTTGTGAGGAGCAGCCAGTGGGGCGAGCAGCGCCGAGATGCCCCCGGGCCCTCTCTACTCTCCGTGGGGGCGCGTTTCGGTGCTCGAGCGTGGAACGGGGCAGGAAGGATGGCCGCTGGGATAACGGACTTACGCCCGCAGGGGTAGGCCTGGCTGCGCGGGGCACCTGGCCTTGCCCGCGCCTGCCCCAGCGCAGCAGGTGCACACAGCAGTTCCAGAGGACCCAACCACCGGCAGGTAGCATCCACTCCCTCTGCCCAGAGCTGGCCTATGTGCCCACGAGGCCGCCAGAACCTACCCAACAGCAGCGCTAGCTGCACCCCCATGCTCCACCTCAACATCCACCTCCTCACCTGGCCCTAACCTGTTCAGCCTTTCCAGTCGCAAAAGAAAAGGGTGTGGCCCAGGAACCCTCACCCTGGGGCGCAGCAAAGACTGGGATTTCTCACCCCAGCCAGAGCGCACGGCGGCAGGAAGGAGGCCCGATGCCCACACACTTGTCTTGCGGGCCAGTTTTCAGCAGTGGCAGCTCAGGTGTCCAGACTCGCTGCCACTCGGTCTCCGCGTCTCCCCAGACAAATCCCGCCGGCAGTCGCCCAGCAGCGACTGCTAACCGCGCATGCGCGAGCGGCGTCCAGCAGCGAGGCGGCCTCGGTCCCAGGCGCGTGCGACGCTCACCTGCAGCTGGGCGCTCAACTGCCGCGGGCCCTGAGCCCGCAGTAAAGCGCGTCCTCCCGGGCTCGCGCCGCGCTGCTCCAAGACAGCGGATCCTGAGCGCCGGCATCTCTGGGCAAACAGTAGGTTCCATAATTGGGCCCTGAATTTTATGTAAATTGCACCATAATTGGATCCTGAATTTTAGGTACATCACGTTTTTGGACGATGCTCACAGATGCAGCAGGTTTAGATTAGCATTCTAGGTTTCTTCTAGAGTTCTGTATTTTAAGATGTGAGCTGTGATTGTTATCAGCAGGAAGGCCTGCTATTTCATCGGCGTGTATGATATATATTAGATGCTAATGTAATAAATCATATATGAAACACTGCGTTTCTTTCGACAACATTATTAAGAATTTACCTGAGACGCATGACATCCATTGAGCCTTTTCTTGGTGGTGCTAATTTTGAATACTCATTTAAAATACCTGCTTTCCCTTCTGTACAGCTCCAACTCTCCATTTGTAACTGATAAGTAATCTGTGTGAACAAACTTTGAGGATGTGTAGATATCTGGTTCTTCATCAAATTTACTAAATTTACTACTCCACTCTCTCTACCCTGAGTTTAGGAACTATCAACAATACTTGCCTAGATCAGTGATTTTCTAACTCTCATTTTCCTTCTATAATAGGCAAGGTTCCATTAGAGTATTTATTTACCCATTCATCTAATTTATCATAGGTATAGAATTGTAGCAGCTCCTCCTCCTCCTCCTCCTCCTCCTCCTCCTCTTCAATGAATTACAGTCCATTTCTGTGCTGAGTTATTTTGGTGCTCAAATGGTCCCAGAATTGATAAATGGAAGTCTTTTCAAGCTAACTCTGGTATTCTTTGTGCATGTTTGGCACACAATTCCATAACTTTTGACATATCACAACAAATACTGAATTAGTCAGCTCCAGTTATTTCCCTGTCCCTATCCCTAAGCAATCACAGATTTTTTTGTTTTGATTAGATTGCATATTTTAAGAATTTAATATAAATGGAACCATACAACCTGTACTCTTTTTGAGGGGGGGGGGGATTGTCTTTTAAGCTGCATTAATTACATCCTTGTGTTTGTTTTGTTAGTTCTTTTTAATCACTATTACTCCTCTGTTTATTACATGAACATCTTAATGGACAGGTCTTGTCAATTACAAATAAATATGCTGTAAACATTCACGTACAAGTCTTTGGAGGCACATACGTTTTAATTTCTCTTGAGTAACTAGGAGTGGAAAGGGTGAAGTGTGTGGGAGTGCATTTACTTGACTGTGTAAGAACATGCTGAGAGCTATTTTCCAAACTGGTTATGCTATTTTATGCTCCCATTAGCAATGCATGAGAGTTTCAGTTTCTGTACATGGGCAAGATTGTTTAGTAGGTCACTTTAATTTTAGCCTTTCTAGCAGCCAGCAATATCTGTGGTTTTAAATGCTAAATAGTTTTCTTAACAATTACCAATACCCTCTGTAGAAGTTGTATTCCCACAAACAGGGTATGAGAGTTTATTCTCACTTATCAAGGAAGTACTCATTCATCAAATTTTCTCCAAAGTTTTTATAGGAAATAGGTGTTGAATTTTTGATAGGTTTTGTTTTCAGCCTCTGTGGAGGTAATCATATGATTTTTGTTTTCTCCTTAGACCTCTTGAGATTGTATACTATCATGACAGCCTCCCTAAAAGAATCCTAACAACTTCTTGCACTCTTGGTATTAATATCAAGCATGATATGTTGTTTTCTTGAGGTGGCTTAGAAGCTACTTCTAATTCTGCATTTAGGAATTCTGCACTATTATCATAAAAGATATTGCTCTGCAGTTTTTTGTGCTATCTTTATAGGGATTAGATTCTAATATTATATTTACACCATTAAAATAATTTGGAAAAATTCATATTTTGCTGTATTCTGAAACAATTTAAAAGTACTGGAGCTACTTGGTTTCCAAAAGGTTAGTTCAATTCCCCTGTATAAGCACCTAGGACTGGTGCCTCTTTGTGCTGTTAGGTGATTTCTTGACCACATTCTCTATTTCTTTCATGAAAAATTGTCGGTTTAGCTTTCTGTTTTTATTGACATCAATTTTGGTAAACTGTGTTTCCTAATATATTATTCATTTTATCTGCAGGTAGAGAAATAAAGCTAACATCAGCAAAACAAAAATATATTAGCTTGTATGAACTTCTTCATAATTCATTGCCTAATAATGGCTTCCAAGTCAACACAGCATCTAAAAATGGATGCCAAAGTTCTTAGAAAGAAAGGAAAATACAGTGTTTCAATCGGTAATATCAGCCCAGATTTATCTCCCACTATTTGTTCAAAACTGTCACAGTTCTACACTAGAGTGGAAGTCCATGCAAAGAAACACAAAAGCCCCAAGACATTTTTTACACATCTATTTTAATAGAGGGTATCTCTTTCCCTTCCATTCAAGAGTGGAAACATATCTACTATTACTGCTAATATTAGTAATATTGCTACATTACTAGAAATTCACATAAATGTTCTGCTGTAATTTGGATCCAGAATGTCCCCCCAAAGAACATTGCCTCTTGAATAAAACTGTACCTAGACTTAATTTTAATTCTACATATGAACCTGGAATATGCTCTAGCAGACTTAATTTTAAAATTTCAAAATTGAAGTTAAATTTAAAATCTTTGTTATATATATATATATATATATATATATATATATATATATATATCTCCTCTTCTAAAAGAACAACTAAATGGACACATGTGAACAGCACATCTTTCATATTTTCTTTGCAAACTGGCATGTGATAAAGCTATAGTGAGGTAAATGTGTGAAGAACTGGTACAGGTAAGATGGCAATAAAAAATTAAGATGCATTTGATTAAAGGATAAAAAGCAAGAAATATCTCTTATATTGCTCAAAAAAAGTCAAATCCAAAAGAAAAACAGCAAGGGAAAAAAACAATACATTTTAATAGATCTCTGTAAGAAACTGATGGGTGAGGCAGACAAATAATATTTTAAAAGATTTAAGCAACCAAATTAAAAGCCCAGACCCAATAATTAGGAATACTTTAAAAAGACATGTCTAAAGCATAAAATCAACATTTGTAAAAACAAATAAGCTCCACATATTTTTAAAGAAGTGTACAGAAACTATACATTTTTTTTCAAAATCATACTGAACATAAGGATTCACCACAGTTCTAAACTTTTATCACACAGATAACATTCTCTTAACAATTCAATCAAATTAGAAATCAACAATAAAAATAAATGGAAATAAAGCTAACATCAGCAAAACAAAAATATATTAGCTTGAATGAAAAAGCAAACATACTCCCAAATAATCCACAAGTTAAACAAATCCTTCAAATGAAATGGTTATCAAGAATATTTACATAACAAAGTGTTTAATAATCAGCTTAAATGGCACCTAGGAATAAGTTTAGAGTTTGCAATGTTATTTATTAAAACACAAGATGATGTTTGGCACTGCCAGCCTTGCTCAAATTTGTGCTTTCTATTTCTTTAGGTATTGCAGCAAGATGGAGAAGACCATATGCCAATTGGACAGAACTTGTCTGTAACAGTAGTACATTTCTGAGCTTTAGCTATTTATTGAGATTATGGGATAGCCTTGTTTTCTATGTTGACAAAATACAGTTCTTAATTTTTTAAAATGTCCCTGCCTTTACTGATTTTTAGATAGTAAATTGTAATACTTACACACATCATAAATAAAAAGATCGATTATTACTGTTATTATTATCATTATTATTTTGGCAGTACTGGGGGATGGGACCCTGTACATTCTAAGCAAGCACTCTACCACTGAGTTGCACCCACACTTCCTGTTCAATTTTTTCCCCCTTGGCATAAGAGGTCATTTAAAACTTTCAAGGTTGCCAATTTCTTCATTGCTTTTTCTCTTCTAGATGATTAAGTATTCTATTTCAATTTCTGAAAGACGATATTAGAAATCAAGTTTACTTGAAGTTCCAAGTATTGCAGTTTCTTCTTGATATTCTTATTATCTTAGAATTTTCTGAAATAAAAGTGAGAAAACTTTAACTTTGAGAAAAAACATAACTCATAAATATATAATTATTTCTCTATCAATTTATTGATAGTTTATTTATTGTATCTTCCTTGATATCATTACATCACCCTTTAAAGGGAGAAGATAACTTTGCATTGACAAAAGAAATAATTCTTATTAGATAATGCCTATTTCAGTACTGTCATGGTGTTAAAATTAGCGAAAGTGAGCCAATCCCCCCCCAAAAAACTAATGCCTAATGTTTTCTCTGATATAAGGAGACTGATTCATAGTGGGGTAGGGAGGGGAAGTATGGCAGGAATAGAAAAACTCTAGATAGGGCAGAGGGGTGGGAGGGGAAAGGAGGGGCTAGGGGTTTAGCAATGATGGTGGACCGTGATGGACATCATTATCTTACGTACACGTATGAAGACACAAATTGGTGTGAACATACTTTATATTCAACCAGAGATATGAAAAATTGTGCTCTATATGTGTAATAAGAATTATAATGCATTCTTGCTATCATTTATTTTTTTTTAAAATCAACTAAAAAGTTAAAAAAGAAAACAGGACCATGAATGGCGACTTGGATATAAGAAAAGATTTCCTGCAAGAAATGGTGGCTGAGCTGAAACCTGAGAGTTAAGAAGGGTAAAGGAAAGAGTGTTTCAGAAAGGGAAGATGTTCAAGAAAAGACATAGTAAATTCAAGGAGTCAAAATTTACTTAGTTTGGTCTCGGTTTAGTGGTTAAATTAAGGGTTGAGAGGGGATGGGAACTTCTGAGGAGGAGAATGCAAAAAAAAAAAAAAAAGAAACTGAAGAAATAATAAAAAGCTTGAATATGAAGGCTGTCTCTAAATCAGGCTGGTGACTTTGAACTTTTCTGTAAAGGCAGTGAGAATTTATGGAAGGATTTAATCCAAACAATGAAAGTTCAAAAAGTTAAAGAGTTTCATTTGGGATCTATAAGACTCTATAAGTCTCTTGTGTGAGGTATTAAGGAAAGATCTAATAATATGAAATCTTAGATACTTATGTTGGTTTTGACAGTAACAATATTCATGGCTTAACTGGGGGGGGGGGATTGGCAAATGAGACCATGCTGCAGTGACTTAAGGGGTGAAGGGGGGGTTGAGATGGTGAGGATGGACCTGGCTTTCAAGAAGCTGGTCTGGAGGCAAAGAGCTAGAAATAGGGCAATAAGTCAAGGCCTCCAGCAGTGGAAGGGGCTGGAGAAGAAGCTGGTAGCCCGAGGAACATCAAAGCTATGGGTCTGGAACAAGACAGATGATTACAGAGGTATTCCAGACCAATTCTAATACAAGTAAATGTTGATTGCAATTCATGCATAATTATTTTTGAATTTTTTCTACACCATTGTTTAACAGTGCTCACATAAGTTGTCATATTTTCCTCATAATGGTTAGTTATCTTCTGTCTCCTAGAACATGAGAAAGTATCTCATGGCTAAAATTTTAAATGAATATTTTTAAAAGTCCAAATCAATGATGTCGGATTACTGAGTTTTATGTCAAAATTAGGGAGCATTGTTTGACTGCTCATTACTTTGAAGAATGAACAACATAACTAAATTCAGAGTCAAACCTACTAGGAAATCCATGCCAGTTCTCCTTTCCTTGGGCATGACATATTTATCCTAGTTGTTTACTTATTGTGCTACAGAGACTTGGGCTTTTGGATCTATGGATTTGTTTCAGTTGGTTACAAGTTCCAGAATCATGAGTTTTAATATAATTTAAGTGGATAAAATCACTTGGAAACAAATTTATCAGATGGAATCAAAGATCTTTAGTACCTGTAACCTACCTAAAACTGATGTGGAATTTTGTGCATAATCTGTCTCTCCACAGTTTGGGACTACTGTGAAGACTTATAAATCTTTCTGCTGCAGCAATTAGATGAGGAACACAAGTAGCCTGGGTGAATGGTACTTGATAATGTGTGTAACTAAATGAGAGACACTTAAGTTTATCAATTGGCAATCAGAAGCAGGAGGATAGGATGACTAGAATCAACAGCAGTCATTTCTCTCCTACAATTCTTTGGTATGAACCAATTAATGTTTTCAAAGTACTTGAAGCTGTCATTATAAAAGGCATTGCCACAGAAACAAAGCAAGGTCATTGGTAAATCAGAGGTAAGGAACACACTCAAAATGTATAATTACTAGAGAAAGTTGCCCAATTTTCATAAAATGCTACCTGTTTTGATACACATGTATGGCTACAAATGTGTGAATATATGTTGATACATTGGAAAACAATTGAATTACACTTATATTATAAAATAGAGGATTAATGAGATACAGGCATGGTTTTATTTGAAAATATGAATGGCAGCACAAGCATGGTGTCAATGTGTAGCAAACCAAGGCAGCACTGACTTAACCATGTGTTACATTGGGGTCATTCATTTTTAGCACCAAATTGTGCAAACTGATATGAATATACCTCTGGAAATGAAGAGGTGAACGCACAAAAATAAGCAGAAACCACATGGCTTGAATGTATTTTCAAGATTTGATGAAATGCATTATTATGCACATGATCAGTGGTTGTAATATTGTATTTGATAGGTATTTAATTGGGATGCCATTTACATTTGTAACTGTGTGTTTCAGACTATTTTTAAAAGCTCCATACCCTTTTGAACTCATCACTGGCTACCATGAGATCATTCCTCACTTACCCAAGACCAGAAAAGAAATAAAGATGATTATTACTATAATAAAAAAAATAATGAAAGTGGATTTTCATCAGCAGGATTCCTGGGAAATCTGTATGTTCAGATTATCATTACAGCCAAAGAACTATTGTAGATAATGTAGAAAGGCGTTAATGTAACTTACTGTGAAAACACAATAATTTTTTAATTATAATAAATTATAATAATTTTTAATTATAATAAATGAAATTTTTAATTATAATAAATAAATGAAAGAGATTGGATGTAAAACTTAATGAACTGATGATATTTTGCTGTCAATATAAAATAATATAGTTATTACATTTCATATGACAACAGTTTGGGATTTCTTATAACTTGAAAGGGGTAAAATGCCCACAATGACTCAAAGAAATCAACATTGTTCTTTAGGAAAGAACATCATTTTCTAGTTCCAAATTCTGAGGAAAAAAATGTGTCACATGGATCTTTATATAAAATGAAAACATAAAACTTTAAATAAAATGCAGAAATGTTGCATATCATTCTTTAATAAAAGTCTAGGGTATTCCCATGGCCTGAATCAGCCAAATTAAAGCTTTTTTTATTTTTTCATTTTAATTTGTTATATATGATAGCAGAATGCATTACAATTCATATTACACATATAGAGCACAATTTTTCATATCTCTGGTTGTACACAAAGTATATTCACACCATTCATGTCTTCATACATGTACTTAGGGTAATGATGTCCATCTCATGCCACCGTCGTTTCTACCCCCACACCCCTTCCCTTCCCTCCCTCCCCTTTTCTGTATCTAGAATTGCCCCCCCCACACCTTATGAATCAGCATCTTTAAATCAGAGAAAACATTCGGCATTTGGTTTTTTTGGGATTGGCTAACTTCACTTAGCATTATATTATTCTCCAACTCCATCCATTTACCTGAAAATGCCATGATTTTATTCTCTTTTAATGATAAGTAATATTCCATTGTGTGTGTATATATATATATATATATATATATATATATATATATATATATCACAGTTTTTTATCCATTCGTCTACTGAAGGGCATCTAGTTTGGTTCCACAGTTTAGCTATTGTGAATTGTGCTGTTGTAAACATTGATGTGGCTGTGTCCCTGTAGTATGCTGTTTTTAAGTCATAAAAATAGCATAAGGAAAGAAAAGTCCAGGACCAGATGGATACACAGCTGAGTTCTACAAGACTTTTAAAGAGGAATTAATACCAATACTCTTTAATGTATTACAGGAAATAGAAAAAGAGGGAGCACTTCCAAGCTCATTCTATGAGGCCAATATCCACTGATTCCAAAACCAGGCAAAGCACATCAACTTCAGATCAATATCTCTAATAAACATAGATGCAAACATTCTCAATAAAATTCTGGAAAATCGATTACAAAAACATATCAAAAAGATTGTGCACCATGATCAAGCTGGCTTCATCCCAGGGATACAAGGTTGGTTCCACATATGGAAATCAATAAACATAATTCATCACATCAATAGACTTAAAGATAAGAACCATATGATCATCTCAACAGATGCAGAAAAAGCATTTGACAAAATACAGCACCCCTTCATGTTCAAAACACTAGAAAAACTATGGATAACAGGAACATATCTCAACATCGTAAAAGCTATCTATGCTAAGCCCTAGGTCAACATCATTCTAAATGAAGAAAAATTGAAAGCATTCCCTCTAAAAACTGGAACAAGACAGGGATGCCCTCTTTCACCACTTCTATGTAACATAGTCATCGTAACAGTGGCCAGAGCAATTAGACAGATGAAAGAAATTAAAGGGATACAGATAGGAAAAGAAGAACTCAAATTAGCACTATTTGCCGACAATATGATTCTATACCTAGAAGACTCAAAAAATTCTACCAGAAAACTTCTACAACTAGTAAATGAATTCAGCGAGTTACAGCGTTTTAAAGCAAAGTATCCTTCCTTCTACCCCTTCTTCCTCCACCTTCTGCTAGGCTCATCATGGTTCTCAACAGCAACAACAAAACAAATGGGACATAGGTGACAAAAGTAATTGGTGAACTGCAAGATAACTGGATTTGTGTGTTCTATCTGGTAGCTCTATCTCCAGTGCATTTAAATGCTTGGCTCTGCAGCTGGTGCAGTGCAGTAAAATGAAAATAACTTTTTGCATAGGAAAGAACATTAACTAGTTCTGAAAAAAAAAACCATGCTATTTGTCTACTAATCAATTTTTAAAAATATTTTTTAGTTGTTGATGGACCTTTATTTTATTCATATATTTTATTTGTGGGACTGAGAACTGAAACCAATGCCTCACACATTGAGGCAAGTGCTCTATCACTGAGCTACAACCCCAGCCCTGCTTACCAATTTTTAAGAAAATTTTCCAGTGCGAATATTTTATGTGGATTTTCAGAAATTACCATTTTACCCACACCAAAATATTTTAGTAATTTCTAAAAGGAAAATTGTTATGTTTATTATAGATTCAGGATATGACATGCTAAGCAACATTTAAATGGAACATCTAGGCAAGTTTCAAAAAAATTCAAACTAAGAAAGCTCCTCACTAAGACGACATTGTTTTCTTGTTTCATTAGATTATTTTTTTAATTACAAGTTAAATAATACTTTTTCTACTTAATAAAATTGTAGTCTAAAAAACTTATTTTAAATTTTAAAAGTTTTACAGTAAGTGTAATACATAATTTAACTAGTTAAGGAATGCATTCTACATAAAAGTTTTTTTAAGAAAAACTTATAGGAATGAATATTAAGGAAAAAATAGAAACAAAAATTGAACATATATAGAACACAATTTTTTAAAATGATACAAGATTAACAAATATCTAATAACTGCCACATATTATGTCAATTTTTATACTTACCACTTTATTATTAAAGGCTTAACATTTTAAAAATATGATGTCTCTTATCCACTCTTAAGAAGGTTGAGAAATAGTTTTATTCTTGTTATGCTACTTTTTCCAAAGAATGAGTCTGATGATTTTTAAAGGAGCTGTTAAAATTATGAAAATCCTAATAATAGATATCCTGTCAGAAATTTTTAAAATAATTTTAAAATAATTTAATACATGGCATATTATTTGTTATAAATTCTATTTTATGCGGTATGAAGTATACAAAGCAAAGATAGCCAAGATTACAACATCAAAATATGAAGGCTAATGTGTACATTCTTAATCTGCCATGAATTTATAAATGTTAAGGTCTTATGTGGTAAAAATAGAAGATGTTAGAAAAGATTCCCATTATAAAAAATAAGATGACCCAAAATAAGAAGACATAGACCAGCTTATGCCTACACCTTCTGCTGCCATATTTTATGTTTTTGATGGTGGGTTTTTTTGCATAAAAATTCACAACCTTTAAAATGTTATTATTCCAGGCACTTGCGTGTCTTGTCTGCTGCACACATTTGTTCCTGGATTCTCCCTTGCCTGAGGGTTGGCAGCTGACTTGACTTAGCTCACACTGTGTTCCCAGTACTCCTCTAGGACTGTGGTACCAAACATGGAGCAGGAAAGGTAGAAAGAGGGCAGGTCATGGTTGACGGGAGGATGTGGACGTGCAACTCTCATCTCAGTTGACAGAGGAATAAAGCAACCATGTCCTTTGTTGTGTGAAGACAACTGGAGAGACACGCCAGTAGCATCTCAAAGATGGAAGCAGCCTTAAAGGTCATTTAATTTATACTTTTTGTTTTATTGTTGAAGAAATCTCAGAGAAGTGTTTGTTTAATATCAAACACACACAGATATATATGTATACATACAGTCCTAGGTCACTGAGACTAACCTTGGTGTTTTGAAAATGAACCCTTTGTTTTTGTAATCTGCTAAGATGCTCCCGTAGATTGGATAAGTAGCCTCCAAAGTCCCATGAGTTGAAGGCTTTGTCACCACCACCCTATGGTGCTGTTGGGAGGGGATGGAAACTTTAAGAGGTGGGACCTATTGGGAGAAAGTTAGGTCACTGAGGATGTGCCTTGAAGGGGATATTAGAACCCAGCCTCTTTTCTTTCTTTGCTTTTCCAATATTAAGTGAGCAGCTCTTCTGCCATGTGCTCCCACCATGATGTACTGTACCACAACAGTCCCAAAGCAGTAAGACAAGAAAAATATGGAAAGAAATCTTTGAAACTATGAGCCAAAATAAAGCATATTCCTTATTAAGTTGATTATGTCAGGTATTTTGTCACAGTGCTGAAAGCTAACTAACAAAAATGCTGAGTAATATTATCAATAATATTACTTCCAAAAATAATGTGAAACTTAAGGATGATTAATATGAAACAAAGTTGAAATTTTCTTTATCTGATAGTCATCTAAATAAAAATAATTATAAATTTAAACTAAACAATAAAGGTCCCAAATTTTTGAATTTTTAAAATAATTTTGAATTTTAGATAGTGAATTTTATCATGATTTTCAAAATGTTTTTTTAATATTATTACTTGAATTGCACAGTGGAAAGTAGGAAGGTAAACATGTTTATGTAGGTTATAAGTTTCCTTATCCTGACAAAATAACTTGGAACTTCAATAAGAGTTAATTGTTAAACTTCTAATCTCCTCACAACACATGGTTTTGTTCTACATGAATTCTGCCTAAACAATAGTATTTTATAGTCTCCCATATTATCACTCCTTTTCTAAATGTTATTTTATAATTACATGAAACAGTATAAATTAGTAAGTTCCATTTCAAAATCTTACTTTGTAATATTGTTCTTTTCCAGGAAGTGACGAATGTATACCCACGTGTTGGAAAAGAGAAGGTTTATGCTGAAGAAGTATGTGTTTCTGGCGTTTTGAACATTCTTTCTGGGGAAAAAAATGAAACAATAATCTTCTGTAAAATTCCACTTATTCCTTTTTATCACATTTACAGACAACAGGAGTTTTATGATATTCATTTTTGCTAGAGTTTTATATTACTATTTTAAAATTTAAGCAAACCTTTAGTTCTTAGCTCCTTTCTTCATAATAGAGCAAAAGAGTTGGGCTAGGAGAAGATTTTGGTTAAAGCCTGTATTTTCATGAACTCCATCTCAGAAAATAAGGCTGCTATTGTGCCTGCTACCATTTTCCTTTCCTTTCTTTTCATTTAAATAATTTAAATGAAAATTTAGTATTTTCCTATCTTTTTCTGTCACACTACATTATTCTGCCTTTCTCTTCCTGTATTAATTAGTATACACAAGAGGTTTTTTTTTAAAATTGATTTTATTTTTTAAATACATGGCAGCGGAATGAATTACAATTCCTACTACACATTTAGGCACAATTTTTTTATATCTATTTTTATAAAGTATGTTCACATCAATTTATGTCTTTACACATGTACTTAAGAGGTTTCTTTTCTTCTTTTTTTTTTTTTTTAAATAGTACATTTACTCAGATGAATTTCTACTCAATACCGAATGTAGGAAAACACTGTATTAACAGATCATTTTTATAACTATAATAATTTAATGATCTAGAGTTAACTAATGAAACTACATGAGATAAAATTGGTTGAGGAGTTAAAATGTAACAAGTATGACAATATTTGTTAAGCCATTAATACATCTCTGGTGGGAGTGTATTGTCAAATGTGACTTCCCAGCAGGACACCCCAAAGAGCCTGCTGGTAAAGTCAACCTGCATGAATCACATATGGCAGTAAGGAAAGCCACAACCCCAGGGAGTCCTTGTAGTATCCTGTCAAACATTTTGCCATTTTAAAATTTGATTGTTGCTGTGTTTGTGAATTCTATGTATATATTCTGAATATAAGTCCCTTGCTGGATATGGAATTTCTCAATATTTTCTTTTACTCTGTGCTCTCTTGTCATTCTCTTAACGGTATCTTTTATAACACAGAAGTTATTTATTTATTTTTTTCACTTGGATGAAGTCCAAGTTTCTTTCTATTTCCATTTGAGAGATTTTTATCATGAGTAGATGTGGAATTTTGTCAAATAATTTTTTGGCTTTTCTTCCTTAGAATCTTAAATGGATAGATTATATTGTATGGTTTTCAAATATTAAGCCAGTCTTGTATTCATAAGATAAGTAGCAATTGGCACGTGTGTTACTCTTTTTATGTACTGCTGGATTCAATTTGCTATTTTTTGGTTGAGAATTTTATATTGATATTTATGAAAATATTTGTCTTTGTTTTTTGTTTTGTTTTGTTTTGTTTTTTGGCATGACCTTTGCCTGGTTTTCATGTCAGGGTAAAATGGGTTGGGATAACTGTCATTATTTCTTCTTTAAATGTTTAGATAAAATTCATTTTTGAGACAATCTGGACCTGGAAATTTCTTTCTCAGAAGGTTTTTCATTGCTAATCTAATTTCTTCAGAATATATATTACCATTCAGGTTGCCTACTTATTTCTGGATGAGTTTTGGTAGTTTGCAAATTGTGATGAATGGTTCATTTCATTTAAGTTGACAAATTTATAAGCATAGAACGCTTTGTAGTGTTCCCTGTTTATCCTTTTAATGTGTGTGAAGTAGTCATGATATTCTCCTTCATTCTGATATGGTAACTGTGTCTTCTTTTTTGTTAATTGTTAGAAATGTATCAGTTTCATTGTTCTTCATAGAACTGGCTTTTGGTTCCATTAATCTCCAGTGGGTTGTGCTTTTATTCTTTTCTGCTTCTGTCATTATTTGCTCCCGCTGCTTGCTTTATTTTGCCCTTATTTTTTACTTTATTAAGACAGCAGCAGATGTTAATGTGAGAGTTTTCTTCTAAGATTTAGATGTGATGCTATAAATTTTTCTCTAGTGTGTTAGTTGGGTGCCACAAATATTGATACACTGTATTTTCATTCAGTTTAAATAATTTTCTCATTTCCTTTGAGGCATCCTATTTCACCTTCAGTTTATTGAGAAGAGTGTTGCTTGTTTCCCATACGTTTGAGATTTTACTTATCTTTCTATTATGATTTCCAATTTGAGTATGCTGTGGTCAGAGCATACTTTTTTATTATTTTAATTTAAATTTGATAGGCTTTGTTTTATGACTCGAGATGTGACTATTTTGGTGACTTTTCTATGTGTATTTTAGAAGAACTCATGTTTCACTATTGTTGGGTATAATGGTTTTTAAATATTCATTAAATCCAGTTGGTAGCTGTTGTTCAGTTCTTTGCTCTCCTTGCTGGTTTTAGTCTGCTTAGAGGAGAGTATTAAAAATTTCCAACTATATTTGTGGATATTTCTCCTTTCAGTTCTGTTAGATTTTACTTCATGTATTTTGAGACTCTCTAGTTGGATGCATATACTTTTAGGATTGATGTCTTCTGGGTGAACTCAGCACTCAGCATATAATATCTTTCTTGATCTCTTTGGTTTTTGTTGGTCTGAAGTCCACTTTTGTATTAATGTAGCTATTATTACAAATTTCCTTTGATTTGTGCATGCATCATATATATTTTTTCATGTGTTACTTTTTTTTTTTTTTTGAGACAGCTCTCATTAATTTACTTAGGGCCTTGCTAAGTCACTGAGGCTGGCTTTGAACTTGTCATCCTCCTTCCTTAGCCTCCAGGGTCACTGGGCTTACAGCATGCACCACAATGTCCAACTTCCATGTATGACTTTCAATCTATACCTTACATTTGAACAGAGTATAGACATTGGCTGTTGTATCATTTAAAAAGTTCTATTATGATGATCTCCTAATTGGCATATTTTGTCCATTTATATTTAATGTAAATGCTGGAATGTTTGCATTTATGTCTACCATTTTTTCCCCATTTGCTCACTCTATCTTTGGCTCTGTTTCCACTTTTTCACAGCATTTTTGGTTTATAAGTACTTCATTAATTGTGCAAAAATATTGGTAAAAACATTAGGAGTATTAAGTTTAAAAAATTGATTTGGGTTGGTAAACAAATTTTAGGTAATTACATAAGACAGTGTTTTCTTAAAATAATTGGTATTTATAAAGTAAAGAAATACTCACAAAATTTTCTGCTGGATCACACATCTTTACCTGAAATATGGTCTCCAAGAGCAAGTCTATGGGTTTATCTTTGTAGAACATTAGAAAAAAATGTACAAAGCCAGGCAAGTCCTCAGTTCTAAACAGTTTTCCTATAGATAAAAGTAAATAAATACAAATAATTCATAAATAGTTGTCCATTCCATTAAACATGGGAAAAGAGCAACTATAAAAACTTAAATATAACCTATTCTTTAGAAGTCAAGTTTAAAGCATCAATGAAGTTGGAAGAAGAGAAAGTAAAATACTATATCTGCTTAAGTATTGATTAAGGGTTACCAGTTCTGACAAAAAGAGGGTAAGCTGGTTTAGATTCACTGATACTCTCAGGAAATCAATTTTGATATCTAGTACAAATTGGTTGTCCAAAATGAAGGGAAAAATAAGTAAATGGAGTGGAGAGTACAAGAGCTGAAATCTCTTACTGAACTTTGTACAAACTGTGATTTTTTTTAACCTGATTTTTGTAATATGCTGCCTACTTACTTTTAGTACTTAATTTTTATTAAAATACCATATTATTTTGATATTTGAGCACATTATTTGACTTTTTTTAATATTAAGATTCTTAAGGACTTACTATGTTTAAAATATGATTCTATCAGGTCTAATTACTTTTTCTAATATACTGCATCTTTAATTTTAAAGTGAAATAAGAGGAATAAGATTCAGTTAAATGGTCACTTTAATCATGCGAAATACATTTAACCAATTAATAAGCATGATCATAGGATGCAAGCATGTTTCAATTTTCCTTAAAACTTGGGGTTTTGTGGGTGATTTAATTATATGGCTATATCTTAACTTTTGGCACTCATTTATATATTAGCCAAAGCAAGGGATTCTATAACAGGAAGAGCTAATTCATTTCCTCATCTGCTGTTAGCATGCTGTAAAATTCTATTTATCAGGTTCATGTTTTTGATAATAAATAACAAAATTTTCATAATGACAAGGCAAAAACATACACAAAATTAAGCCTCAGTAAGACTTTGGTGTCATGTCCAGTTTATATGCGGTGATTAAAATGTAAATACCCTGTGCTTCTTGTACTTGAAGTTCTTGACAGAAAATTCTTTGAGAATATTAAATTCTCAGAGTAATACAATGAGATTATTTCCTCTTGAAGCGTCTCATCAGGTATTATGTTTACCTATAATTTTTTTCTTATTTTAACCAAGGCTGAGTAAAAACCTCTGAAGTTTAAGATGTTGTGGAAACTTTGGGGAAAGCAATGAGATCAAGTAAGTATATAAAAAATAGATTGACCTTACTGGCAATCAGTGAAAGGCTTTATGCTCCTCCCAATGGCAAATAAATAAAGACAAACGTAGACAAGCACATGATCCCCAGAAGCAAGACCTCTAGAGTGGTTATGAGAGCATCAACTACAGCCAATCTGCAAAGCAATCAGCTGTATTTGTCCTTAGCAATTCCTCACCACAAGATATAGGTCCTTTCTTTTTTTTGTCTCTGGTAGTAGAAAATTGATAACAATCAAGGTCTGCCACTCAGGGAGTGGGTAAATCAAATGGATTAACACTCAGCATACATGCAGCAGTAAAAATAAATAAGTAAATAAAGAGAACGGACATAAAGCAACATGTTGAGAGTTTAAGCATCTAGTTTTGTCTGGCACAGTGTATGCCTGTAATCCCAGAAGTTCAGGAGGCTGAGGCAGAAGGATTACGTGTTCAAATACAGCCTCAGCAATTTGGTGAGGATCTAAGCAACTCAGTGAGACTCTGTCTCAAAATAAAAAATAAAAAGGGCTGGGAATGTGGATCAGTGGTAAAGCGCCCCTGGGTTCAATCCCTAGTACCAAAAAAAAAAAAAAAAAAAGAAAAGAAAAGAAAAGAAAAAAGACAGAAAGAAAGAAAATCTAATTTTGAGGAAAAATGTAAGGGAAAGAAATAGGCTTCTGTTATTACTAGTTATGTAAATTTACAACAGGTACAAACAAGAGAAGCATCAAATATTTACATAGATATGTGCAGATTTGTAAGTGCATCTTAACATGTTAGAATAAAAAGCTCCTAGGGGGTGGGGGAAAGTGAGAGCAGGGATTAAGGATAAAAGAAAGTAAGAGAGGGTATCTGTATGAATCAGTAAAACGTCAGGCACTGTGAAATGAGTACTGTGATTCAACACGCTGCCTTGGGGTTCAAAAGGAACAGAAGGGTAGAAAAATGGAAGGTGGAAAGAACAAAAGGAAGAAAAAAGAAGGTCTATGGAAGAATTGTTAAAAAAAAAAAAAAATTCACCCAGCTGGGTGTGGTGGCCTGCACTTGTAATACCAGTGACGTAGAGGCATAAGCAGGAGGATACCAAGTTCAAGGCCAGACTTGACAAATTAGCAGGACCCTGTCTCAGAATTTTTAAATGGTTGGGGGCGGGAGGGTGGGGGAACAGGGGTATAGCCCAGTGGTAGAGCACTTGCCTAGTGTGTGTAAGGCCCTGGGTTCAATCCCCAACACCACCTCAATCACATTATGGGTAGTTTCAGGAAATTTTCTGGGGTGGGTATAGTTCATATCATATTTCTATATTGTTAAAGAATGTTGGCTTTATCATACTGGCAATTGCAGAGATAAAATTCCTTTCTGTAGAACTTCTGTTCTTTGATATTCAAAAATTCAGGGGAGAAAGGTTGGGGGGTGGGGTTGAACCCAGGCCCTTAAACATGGTCTTCCATCGGGCTATACCTTTGGCCCCTCGGTATTCTCCTATGTAAAAAAATGAAAAGTACATCTTTTTCAGAGAGCTACTATGCCAGACTCTTAGCAACCACTTATAAATTTTTTTTTATACATAACTGTATATATGTTGATCTGCACATGTTTAGGGTATATCTAGAAAAAAACTTTCGCTTAGGAAATGCTGAAATTCAGGTACTTGAACATGACTTTATTATTAAAATAATAATATCTTTACAGGAATCGTGCCATTCCTTTCCATTTGGTAACAAACTCTTTGACAAGTTGTTAAAAAGTTTTGAGACTATTGTGTGCTACAAAATCTTGATCCAACAAAATAAACCAATTGCTTACCTATGAATCCAAGTACTGAAAACTGAATATAAAACCAATTATTTGAAGTGATGTTATGT
Source organism: Callospermophilus lateralis (assembly GCF_048772815.1). NCBI lineage: Eukaryota > Metazoa > Chordata > Mammalia > Rodentia > Sciuridae > Callospermophilus > Callospermophilus lateralis. The sequence continues at coordinate 123,440,855 of NC_135312.1, read as the reverse complement.
AAAAAATCTGTCATTTTTGTGAAGTACATCTTTCTAGCTATGATATCATCTTCTAGCTGGAAAAAAACAAAACCAAAAGGGCATTACTTCAGTGCTTCTATTGTATAAGTTATATTAACTTGAAGATAGAAAATACTAACAGTAGAATACACTGGAAATGGGTTTTATGAGTAATATTTAATTTTTAATTCCATTCACTGAGGATATTCACAACTAGTCAATTTCCATTCTCTGATTCTGAGACTAAACAGACCCAGGGCTATTTTTTTTTTTTCCTTTCCTAAATTCTCATCTATAACATTCAGTTCAAGACCTTCTTGAAAGAGTCTGTCTGAATCCATTTTCATCCCCACAAATACTTCAGCTTCTAGGCTAAGGCTGTCTTAGGTTGGGGGGCTGTTGTTAAAAGAAAAACTCCTATAGACTGTCCGACTTTCTTCTTGCAGTTCTGAGGCTTGGAAGCCAATATCAAGGTGAGGGCAGATTTTGTGTCTGCTGAGGGTTGGATCTTCAAGCGTGGCATCTTCTATGTGTCCTCACATGGTGGAAGGAACCAGCCAACTCTCTGAAGCCTTTGTCATAAGGACACTAATCCCAATCCCCAGGGTTTCACCCCTACGATCTAATCACATTTTAAAGGCACCACCTCCTAATATCATCACTTGGGGGGTTAAGGTTTCTGCACAGTAATTTGGGGCAGAGGTACACACATTGGAGCCTAACAAAGGGTAACTAGCATTATGCTTGGGATGATAAGTGCCATGTTCTATCTGCAGCTAGTACAGCTGACAAAGAGGTGACAAAAAGAAACTGGGCATTCCTGTCCAGGTACTAAGGAACTCAAAAAGACCCTGTCTCTAAATAAAATACAAAATAGGGCTTGGGGATATTGCTTCGAAGTCCAGTACCCCTGAATTCCATCCTTGGTCCCCTCTTCCAACAAAAGAAGAGAGAGGGGGAGATGGAAATGATAGTTTTCTTTTTCACTCAATATTTACTATGCATAATCCATAGATCAAAATTGCCTTCAAAATGTTCAGAAAAACGTGGAACTCCTCAGGCACATTAACCAGGGCACAAAATAGAGTTGTTTTTCAGACTGGAAAGAGATCACTGACTAATCTTACGTTTCTTTTACATTGCCACCAGATGGGAATCAAAAGGGATTTTTTTTTTCTTTCAGTAAAAGATTTTGGTTTTGGCCCTTATCTAGCTTTCTCTCTACTCTCCAAAGATATTCTGAAAATAATTCTGACAAGTGCATATTGTTTACATACTTCTACTGGGAATCACAGCATTACTATTCAGTAGTGTGCAAGGACTGAGAGGGTACACACGATGTATGTTGATTTTTACCAATATAATAAGGCACTACAGAACTGTGCGACTCTCAAAGTGTGCGGTATACAATGTCTGACATAAAACAAGTGCTCAGGGCTGGGGTTGTGGCTCAGTTGTATAGTGGTTGTCTAGCACATGTGAGGTACTGGATTCAATCCTCAGCATCACATAAATAAAATACAGTTATATAAAAAAAGAGTATCTCATGAGTATTAAAAAAAGTGCTCAACATATATTTGCTGAGTATAGTAAAATTGCAGGCAGAGAAATATAGGCAGAGTAATTTCTATTTCCCCCCAATTTTATATTTTCTCTTTAGTTTCATTCAGGTAACTCTAATTTCCTCTGTTACAGTGAACCCTGCAAGAATGTTAATACAGAAACAATTCAAGCTTCATTTTGGCATTTGGATATAATGATATATTCTATTTTCTGGGTACCAACTAAGGTGGAGGAACACAACTGAGGAAATTTTTAGTTAGCTTTTTTACTGCTGTGACTAAATGACCAGACCAGCACAACTGTAGAGGAGGAAGAGTTTATTTGAGGGCTCATAATTTCAGAGATCTTAGTCCATAGAGGGCTGGCTCCATTCCTCAGGGCTCAAGGTGAGGCTGAACTTCATGGTGGAAGAGTGTGGTGGAGGAAAGCAGCTCACATCACGGTCAGGAAACAGAGAAAGAGGTCTCCACTGGCCAGATATATATACCCCAACACCATGCCCCAATTCCCACCTCCTCCAGCTGCACCCTACCACTTCAGTTACCACTCAGTTAATCCCATAAGGAACTGATTCACTAATTGGGTTAAGACTCTTATAACTCAATCATTTCTTCTCTGAACCTCCTTGCATTGTCTCACACATGAGCTTTTGGGGGACACCTCATATCCAAACCATAACAGGAAGAAAGGATTTAAAAGAAGGAAGGAGAAAATAGTATTTTCAATTACATACATAACAAGTTCTCACCTGTAAATAATACATGGCCTTGGATTGGGCATACAGCATCAATATACAAAAATCCAATACTTGTTTCATGTGCCAACTAAAGATAAGCAATAAAATGTTAACGTTTGTCATTATTATTTAATTTAAAAACATGTTTCAGTAATCCAAAACATTTTTTTACAGTTTATTCACTGCACAGTAGCAATATTAAATAAAAGTGGACAAGTTCATACTAAAACTTACACTAGGAACCTCCCATCTTTATTCAATGGGAAATACCTGCCATTGCTAAACTAGGCTAAACATTACCTATGTAATTATTTTGTTTTGTTACATTTTGATCTATGTAATAAAATTAATATTCTTTCTAATATTATGCCTCATTTATAGGAAATTATTTAAAAAAAAAAACTTTACAGGGGATGGGGATATGGCTCAAGCGGTAACGCGCTCACCTGGCATGCACAGGGTGCTGGGTTCCATCCTCAGCACCACATAAAAATAAAATAAAGATGTTGCATCCACCAAAAACTGAAAAATAATTAAATTATTTAAAAAATTCTCTCTCTCTCTCTTAAAAAAAAACCTTACATTAATTTAATACTAAACTAGATACTGATATGAAGAACAATTCACAATTCCATTCTCACCCTTTGGGATCTCATATTCAAATCTGAAAAGTTGGACAACGTGTATGTATCATACCTCTTACGTTCTGAGACAGTTGGCCGCTGGGTATGTAGCCTATCTGGGTATAAAAAG